>NC_091679.1:6995560-7604310 GCF_030179915.1 Drosophila takahashii | reverse complement strand
TCAAAATTAAGTAATTTTTTAAAGGTGTTTCAATACACCTGATTGGGGTTTTAGATAAGTGGATCTACAAGTTTATAATTTTTTTTAACTATGCACATTTTTTTTAAAGGTAATTGCTTGTATGAACTCCATTCAAAAAACAAATCAATGAATGCACCTGCGGCGCATTTGATGAATGTGTAGGCTTTCGTGTCGCTGAGAAAAGCAAATGACATTTGATCTTTGGTTTTGGTGCCCACGATATAAAGAAAATCGCGCGAATTTTTTGTACATTTTGATTGACTGCGGCGCATTTTTTTTATTTTATGTTCACCAAAGAATTCATCTAGTGCAAAAAAATTTTTTTGTATGAAAAATTGATTAGGGGAGAGTGGGGAATTTCGTCAGCATTTTTTCAAAGCTATTTTTTGTCCATTTTGAGACACGTTATCATTTTTCTATTTTTATTGTTGAATGCGGTTAGCACCAAGCTTTAAAATGTGACATTCCCCTATTTTTTTTAATTACCTTGGTGATTTATAAAAAATTAAAAAGTAAAACCAATATACTGGGGCAATCTCGCCACATTGGGGGTAAAATCGTCACACCAATTTCGTCACCTGAAAAATGTAGGGAACTTTACGCCTGTAAGTATGCTACACTGATCAAGCGTACCATTTTTGTTGACGTCCTATATTTGTTGCTGCTGCCGGTAGTCTGTTCGTTAGCCAGCTCGTCAAATAAAAAAAGATGTATCTAAAATAGGTGCGAATTTACCCTAAGCATAGGGTGGCGAAATTTCCCCACACAGTACTTTTTTAGAAATAATTATTTTTCTCCCGAAATTAGGCGCGAAGTTAAACATCACTAACGCAGAAATGCACATTATAGCACTGTGTATTATACAAAAAAACCTGTATCTTATCCCTTTTCAATTGCGGCATACAGAAAAAATTTCGTCGAGAACTAAATGTAGCTTTTGAACTATTAAAACACATTTAATATTATAGCTTAATTATCTTGGCTTCTGTGCAAAAAAAACGCATTGGTTGTGTCTGGCCGTCTTGAAGGACTAAAACAAAAAAATTATATATTTTTACGACTTATGGATTCCGAGATATTGCAGGTGACGAAATTGCCCCTGTGACGAAATTCCCCCACTCTCCCCTACATTGAGGTACAAAAATGGTCGAAAATGTGATTTGGGGCTGACCATATATTACGTAATCACCTAGGGGGGGGAGGGGGTCATTGAAATGATTATGTTTGATTACATGGGGAGGGGAAGGGTCTTGCACAATGATTACGTAATCATTATACCCGTTACTCGTAGAATAAAAGGGTATACTAGATTCGTGCAAAAGTATGTAACAGGTAGAAGGAAGCGTTTCCGACCCTAAAACTATATATATTCTTGATCAGGATCACTAGCCGAGTCGATATAGCCATGTCCGTCTGTCTGTCTGTCAGTACGTATGAACGCTGAGATCTCGGAAACTATAAAAGCTAGAAGATTGACATTTTGTATGCAGATTCTAGGAGCTCCTACGCAGTGCAAGTTTGTTTCAAAAGGGTGCCACGCCCCCTCTAACGCCCACAATCGCTTATATACGATTTTAAAAATTTCAATATTTCGGAAAAGAAAAAAATGCAGTTTTATTGTGTTTATGAATACCTATCGAAATGTAGAAGAAATTTTTTAAATCGGACCATTCGTTAAAAAGTTACGGCGGATCAAAGTTTTTATCTTCATCTCCTTCGCACTCCCTTTATCTGAGTAACGGGTATCTGATAGTCGGGACAGACAGACAGACAGACAGACAGACAGGCAGACAGACAGACAGACAGACAGACAGACAGACAGACAGACAGACAGACAGACAGACAGACAGACAGACAGACAGACAGACAGACAGACAGACAGACAGACACACAGACAGACAGACAGACAGACAGACAGACAGACAGACAGACAGACAGACAGACAGACAGACAGACAGACAGACAGACAGACAGACAGACAGACAGACAGACAGACAGACAGACAGACAGACAGACAGACAGACAGACAGACAGACAGACAGACAGACAGACAGACAGACAGACAGACAGACAGACAGACAGACAGACAGACAGACAGACAGACAGACAGACAGACAGACAGACAGACAGACAGACAGACAGACAGACAGACAGACAGACAGACAGACAGACAGACAGACAGACAGACAGACAGACAGACAGACAGACAGACAGACAGACAGACAGACAGACAGACAGACAGACAGACAGACAGACAGACAGACAGACAGACAGACAGACAGACAGACAGACAGACAGACAGACAGACAGACAGACAGACAGACAGACAGACAGACAGACAGACAGACAGACAGACAGACAGACAGACAGACAGACAGACAGACAGACAGACAGACAGACAGACAGACAGACAGACAGACAGACAGACAGACAGACAGACAGACAGACAGACAGACAGACAGACAGACAGACAGACAGACAGACAGACAGACAGACAGACAGACAGACAGACAGACAGACAGACAGACAGACAGACAGACAGACAGACAGACAGACAGACAGACAGACAGACAGACAGACAGACAGACAGACAGACAGACAGACAGAGAGACAGACAGACAGACAGACAGACAGACAGACAGACAGACAGACAGACAGACAGACAGACAGACAGACAGACAGACAGACAGACGCCAGATACCGGCGAATTGTCCTGCATGGCACATTCCAGTTTAGGGAACTAAGGAGAAAGGAGGAGTCGACATCACCATTTATTAACTTGTGTATAAACATAACACCGTAACAAATCCTACGGTTGATCAGGGTGGGCATGTCTAGTAAACGCAATCTGGCATTATAGGATGGCAACCGACGGCCAGCGTCCCAGTTAAAACCTCTTAGAGCAAATAACAAAAACTGCTTTTGAACGGACTCTAACATATTTTGGCAAGTTAACGTCTGCGGTGACCATATACATGAACAATACTCTAACGATGGGCGAACAAGAGATACATATAAAAGCTTGGTTGTATACGGGTCATCAAACTCCTTAGACCAACGCTTCGTAAAGGCTAAAAGGCTCCTAGCTTTATTACAAATTAGTGATATGTGATCATTAAGACAAAGTTTATGCTCAAATATAACTCCCAGGTCTTGTATAGTAGAAATACGGTGAAGAACATTGCTGTCAATGGAGTACGAATACAAAGACGGATTACGACGATAAAAGGTCATAACATTACATTTAGAATAGTTAAGATATAAATTATTGAGTTTGCACCAAGTCTGTAAATAGTCAAGATCTAATTGAAGACGAGAACTAGAATCCGGTAATGACATAGACAAACACAGTTTAACGTCGTCAGCAAACATTAAAACAGTTGCGGACTTAATAACTTGAGGCAAGTCGTTAATCAACAAGCCAAATAATAAGGGTCCCAAATGACTTCCTTGAGGTACACCAGAGGTAACATTTATAGTTTTGGACGTCATATCATTATATTTCACCCTCTGACAGCGGTCTGTGAGGTATGAAAGTAACCACGCTAACAACTTTGGAGGGAACCCCATAAGATTAAGTTTTTTTATAAGTACGCAGTGGTTTACCGTGTCAAATGCTTTGGAAAAATCCGTATAAATAACATCTGTTTGTTGCTTATGGAGAAAGCCACGGTTTACTAATGAGGTAAACTCAAGCAAATTGGTGGTAGTAGATCGGCACCTGGTGATGCTGCAATTGACTAGTTATTAATTTTTCGAATAATTTAGGAATAGCACTGAGCTTTGCAATCCCCCGATAGTTTGCAATATCGGACCTATTACCTTTTTTAAACAGCGGAACAATGAAAGATTCCTTCCAAGCAGATGAAAAATTACATTGATTTATAGACATATTAAAAAGGATTGTTAGAGGACTGGAAAGAAAATTTGCACAATTTTTTAAAATACAGCTAGGAACCATATCTGGTCCTGCTGAAAAGGAGAGTTTCAAAGCGATTAGGCCCTGGAGAACATCGGCTTCGAGAATAACCGGATTAAAGATTGAGTCCAGATGAGGTAGAGAATGAGGATAGTTAAAATCTTTACTACTGTCAGCATTGGTATAGGTTGATTGGAAAAAATCAGCAAATAAATTAGAAATACCATTTTCATCGGAAGCAACAGCAGAATTAAAAAACAAGGAGGGAGGAAAGGATTGAGACTTTCGTTTGGCATTCACAAATGAATAAAATAGTTTTGGATTACTTTTAAAGTCATTTTTACAGCGAGCTAGATAGTTATTGTAGCATTCAGAATTATGCTTTAAGTAGTCTGATTTGACTACCGAATATTTGGCAAAGTCCGTCTGCAAGCCAGTTTGTTTGAATCGTTTAAAGAGTCTGGATTTTTTATTCTTAAGATAAGAAAGCTGGCGAGTAAACCACGGAGAGCTGTAAGGAGTTTTACCACCAAAAAGGGGTACATATTTATCAAACAAACTATACAGGACACCATAGAAATACGCCACACCATCCGCAACAGGGACATTTGTTAGGCATGACCAATCAGTTATAGATAACGAATGCAAAAGCTGCGAATAATTAGTTTTTCTAAAGCAAAATCTTAGCTGTGGCCTTGCTGAAGCTCTCGCAGAGTGGCTTCTTCTGTAAGGATGTTTCTAGGCTGGGGTAGGACTCAGTCTCCCAGGATCACTCACAAAAATATTTGTATTTGGAGTACTAGGACAAAAGGGGCAGGAGAGATAAAGCTCCCGACCAACACACCGAAGGTGATAACAACGACAGGTTCCACTGCTCGGGATGTACCCTGTTTACGCCCGCCGCTGTTACCTACTCCCGTGGTTGGTGGAAATAAGCAGGGGTAGGGATGGGATGCGTGGTAACACTGTTTTCCCCGCTGCGCCCCAACATGAAGCACAGAAAAATAAGATCACATTATAAAGTACACGTTTTATTGACTCCAAACTATGTATATATATATACGGGCTGCCTGCCTAGCTACGCTGACCCCACTGTCCAGAATTCTCGACCGACACCGAAGGCGATAATAGCTGCAGGCTCCACTGCTCGGGATGTACCCTGTTTACACCCGCAGCTATCTCTTATGTCGGTGGCCGGCGAAGAAAATCTAGCAGCAGGGGGGGAAAGGGGTTTTCTATGCCGGACCCTCGCTATATCACACACGTTTTTCCCCCCGGGTCCCGTTTTCCGGGTTATGGCTTACGTGCTCCTCCGTCTCCGCGGGGATACTGGCGAGTATGTCCGTCGTCCTTCCATGGAGCTCGTCTGGGGTGCTGGTTGTCCGTCCTTCCGAGAGATTTATCGGCCGCACGCTGGGCTTGTGGGGATTTTCACGCACTTCTCCTTGTTTTCCGCGATCGATCTGTTCACTCCTGCAGTCCCGAACTTAATGCCCCAGCTCCTGTGACCTAGTTTCACATTATTCCGGCGTACGGCTGCGGTCGACGTTGGCGTCGGCAGCATTCGGTGCTGGCAGAGCTTTACTCTCCGGTGGTTGCGATCGGTTGGATGCGAGCCGCGTTTGGGTGTTTGATGACGCTCTCGCTCTCGACCGTTTGATGCTGCAGTCGACGGCGGCGTCGGCAGCATTGGTCGCTGTCGATCTTCCCAGCTTACAGGTGGTTTGGTTCGAGCTGCTCCTGGGTGTTTGATGACTCTCTCGCTCTCGGCCGTTTGCTGCTGCAGTCGACGGCGGCGTCGGCAGCATTGGGCGCTGTCGATCTTCCCAGCTTCCAGGTGGTTTGGTTCGAGCTGCTCCTGGGTGTTTGATGACGCTCTCGCTCTCAGCCGTTTGATGTTGCAGTCGACGGCGGCGTCGGCAACATTTGCCGCTGTCGAGCTTAGCTTCCAGGCGGGGTTCGAGCCGCTCTCGGGCGTTTGAGGAGGTTTGATAGCGGCACTTGTTGCGTTCATTGGTTCGATGGTTTAGCGAGGGTGGGTTTAAAACTAATCACAAATAATTTGGCCTTCGCGGCTGGAATTTTATATGGTTAATATTTACACTATCTTACATGGCTACAACTAGAGTATCTTACATGGCTACAAAATAGGGTGTCTTACATGGCTACAAAATAGGGTGTCTTACATGGCTACCCCCCCTTTTCTATGGGGTGTTTGAGATTGACCGTGACCTGGTTAGGGGATATGCTGATCTGGAACTTGGCCCCGCGTATGCGTCTAGCGATACGGGCCGTAGGTCGATTGGTACCCTCCACGAACGCGATCAGTTCCGCCGGAAGTCGGCGGCCGGGGGTGTTGACCCTCCATGTCGGGGGGGCCTCTTGCCATGGGTTCTCGTCCTGGACGTTGTGCAGCAGTGGTGTGTCCTCTAGCAGCTGCATGAGTTCCCTCTCTTCCTCCTCGTTGAGACAGAGGTCGAGTTCCGCGAGTAGGGCGTGTTCTGTCGCTATTCCGTCGGGTCCTGTCCAGTCGAATGTGGACTGAGGAACTGGGCTCCCCGAGTGGACTTCCACGATCCGTCGTAGCTGCTCTGTAGCTATCGGGTCTTCCTTGTCACTGGACATCTCTTCGGCGGGTGCCGGCTCGGAAAGCTTCGGTTCCGGTTGTGGGTCTGGCTTGCCTGTGGGCTGGCCCAATGCCGAGAGGTTTTCGTCGGGGCCATCGTCGTTGGCGACGGGGTTCTTCCACTGGGGAGGTCCGACCGAGGAGTTGTCGTGGTTGTCGGAGCCGTGGGAGTTGCTGGGGTTGTGTTCACTGACAAAACTATTCGAGCTGCGGTCCTCGGGCTCCTGTGAGTCGTCCTGCGATCCGGGAGAGTCATGGGATCGGCCGGAGCTGCTAGCGCTGCTGTCCTCGGGCTCCTGGGAATCGTCCTGCGATCCGGGAGAGTCGTGGGATCGGCCGGAGCTGCTAGCGCTGCTGTCCTCGGGCTCCTGGGAATCGTCCTGCGATCCGGGAGAGTCGTGGGTTCGGCCGGAGCTGCTAACGCTGTTGGGTCGTTGGCTTCGGCGAGTCGTTGGGCTGAGGGTTGTGCACAACCTACTCGGAAATTCAGCTCTACAAGGCTTTCCGAGGTGCTCGAACCCCTGGACGGGCTGCCGCAGGCTGGGCTGTCGTAGAGTGGTTGTTCGCAGGGAGATCGGGGAACGTGCGCGACGATTTGGATCTGGCGTAGGCTGTCCTCTAGCCTTTCCGGGTTAAAGGCGGGTAGGCCTACGGCGTCTACCCAACTGCTAACGGCCCACATGGGAGGCCAGTCTGTCATGGCCGCGGACTCCAGCTCTTGAAGTCGGGCCAGGCATTCGGTGGTGGCCTCGGTGGTGGCCTCGGGATCCTCTGATGGGCGTCGTCGTCGGAGCCAAGGTTCAGCGTCCTGGTTGGGGAGTTCGGAATCGTGCTGGCTGACTCAGGCCATGAGTGTGGTTCCTCCCTGAACTGCACTGAGTCGATACTCGGCGTCCACTGGATGCCCGAAGTTGCTGATACTGCCGTAGGCGAGGAGCAATGGCCGCTGGTAACGCTGGATTGTCTGGGAAGAAAAGAACTGAGTTAGCGTATATACCGTTGGAAGGGGTCTGATGGTCGAGTTAAGAAACCAAATCCCTTCCTTGCTCTCCTAACATGTATTTGGGTTCTATGCGGGCTTCTACGGACTGGGATTGTCTTAAGAAACTTCCCCCCCCCGTCCTTGTGGAGAGAGTTGGGGCGTTGGCGCTGGTGGACCAGGCTCAAGTGGCCCCACTGAATCTCCCTGTTGTGGTAAGGTGGGAGGGTGTCCTGCTCTGTTAGGTCTTCTTAGTCTTATTGAGTCGTGATGTCGGTGATCCGGGAGTGAGGAAGTACCGGGTTGGTACTCGTGTCATCCTCGGCGTCTGCTTCTGGGTTGTCGCTGCTTTCATTCCCTTGGAAAGGTTTTAAATCGCCTATGTTCGCGTTGCGATGTTTACGCGTTCCCTGGAGCTGGACTCTGACGATGTTTGGGGAAATGAACCTTACTATCTTGAAGGGGCCGTCATACTTTGGGGCTAACTTGGCGTTAAAGGCTTCGGATGCCTTCGAGAGGAGGTGAGTCCGAACCCATACCAAAGTCCCAATGGTGGGTCTCCACACTCGTCGACGTAGGTTGTAGTATCGACTCTGTTCCCTTGTGGCCTTTTCCATATTCTCCCGTGCCGTTCGAAAGATGTCCTTCAGATGGTCTGCCTTATTCCGGGGTTCTCGGGGTGTTTCCCCTGTTCCGGGAGTGACTTCGTCGAACCAGCTTCCGGGTAACCGGGGTTCCCGACCCTGTACGAGATATGCCGGACTAAATCCGGTGCTGTCGGAGACGCTTGTATTGATGGCCAGAGTAATTTCTGGCAGCAATTGATCCCATGTCTTTTGGTCCTCGTTGACATACTGCGAGATCATAGTTTTGATTGTCCGGTTTGCTCGTTCTGTAGGGTTTTGGTGAGGTGAGTATGGGGCCGTGTGCTGTACCTGGATTCCCGCAGTCTTGCAGAAGGTCTTGAAGGCCCGACTGGTAAATTGCGTCCCATTGTCGCAAATTAACGTTTTTGGTGCTCCGAATCTAGCCAAGATTCTTTCTCGAAAGGCTAATTCAAGGCTAGCAGCCGTAGCCTTGCGCAGGGGAATCAACTCGACCCATTTGGTGAAGTGGTCTAGGAATACCAGTAGCATCGTGTGTCCTTTGCGGGATCGGGGTAGTGGTCCTATGAAGTCGGCACACAGGGTTGAAAACGGTCCATCGGCTTTCCGGGTCAGCATCTTCCCTGCCTGTTTGAGTTGGCTCACCTTGAACCGTTGACAGATCGGGCATTTGCGGACATATCGAGCTATGTCGCGGTACATTCCGGGCCAATAGTACTGTTGGCAGATCCGGGTGGTCGTCTTCCGAATCCCCATGTGCCCGGCTGTGGGGTGATCGTGACATTCTTCTAAAATCCTACATCGATGGCTGCTAGGTACGCAAAGTCGCCATGATCCGTGCTCTCTTTGCTTGGAGGGGTCGCCTAGGTTCCTGTATAGTTGACCGTTCTCCTGGGCGTAGTCTGGAAATTTTCCTGGGTCCTCCTCTATCTGTTTGAGCTTGGTGGTGATCCATTTGCAGTTCTCCGGAGTTTCGCTTACCTGTTGCAGGGTTGTTAGCGGTTGTCGCGACAGTGCGTCTGCTACGACGTTCTGTTTTCCGCGTCTGTAGGAAATGTCGAACTGGAATTGCTGCAGTTCCAAGGCCCAGCGGGCGATGCGGCCGGTCGGATTGTCTATTGAGTTTATCCACTTAAGGGCAAGGTGATCCGTGATGACCTCAAACCTGTACCCTTCGAGATAACACCTCATCTTTCTGATTGCCCAAACTATTGCGAGACACTCCTTCTCCGTGGCAGAGTAGTTCTCCTCTGCTTTAAGTAACCTCCTACTGGCGTAGGCGATTACTCGTTCGGTTCCTTCGACTTGTTGAGTTAGTACTGCCCCAAGGCCAAAATCACTCGCGTCTGTTTGTAGTTGAAACTTGAGGTTGAAGTCCGGGCAGGCCAGTACTGGAGCTTCCGTGAGCCTCGTTTTCAGTTCCTCAAAGGCCTGTTGTTGCGCGTCGCTCCAGGTCCATTTCTTTCCCTTCTTGAGGAGGGTTGACAGTGGCTGCACTATAGTGGCGAAGTTCTCGACAAAACGACGGTACCAAGACGCTATTCCGAGGCATCGTCTGAGTTCCTTGCAATTGGTGGGGGGTTGTAGTTCCCGGACGGCCGCGATCTTGTCCGGATCGGTATGTATCCCTGCTTCACTGATGACGTGTCCGAGATACGCTATACTCCGTTGGAAAAACTTACATTTTGCCTGATTAAGCTTCAGATTAGCGTTTCGAAGCCTTCGGAGGACTTTCCGAAGATTGGTAACGTGTTCTTCCAACGAGGTACCGATGACTATAATATCATCTAAGTAGGCGAATGCGTGTGGCTCCATATCTGGTCCGATCACGCTATCGAGTGCCCGTTGGAATGTCGCTGGGGCTGAGTGTAAACCGAACGGCATTACCTTCCAGTGGAAGAGTCCTCGGCCTGGCACGGTGAAAGCGGTACATTCACGGCTATCTGCAGCCATGGGGATCTGCCAGTAGCCGCTTTTGAGGTCCAATGTTGAGATAAACTTCGCATTCCAGAGCCGTTCCAAGATATGGCCGATCCGGGGTAACGGATAGGCATCCGGGACCGAGTAAGCGTTGAGCTGACGATAATCCACGCACATGCGCATATCTCCTGTCTTTTTCCCGACGAGGACGATGGGTGCGCTGTGCGGACTCCTGGAAGGTTCGATGCGACCGTCGCGTAATAATTCGTCCACTTGCGAGTTGATGATCTTCTGCATGGCTGGGTTCCTCGGGAAGTACCTCTGCTTGAGAGGTTTATCATCCCTCATGACGATCTTGTGTTCCGCGATGTGGGAGACACCGGACATGCGGTCAAACGGTGCTAGCTCGGCTGCTAAGAACTCGGTGATCCAGGGTTCCAGAGGTTCTTTGGTGGTGACGGTTGCTAGGTTGGCCGATAGTTCATTGACTTGGTTCGACTGGCTGGGCTGATGGTCCTGACGTCTTGGTTCCCTTCGAAAAGGGTTCCTTTCCCGGGCTAAGG
The DNA here is from genome assembly GCF_030179915.1 of Drosophila takahashii. Lineage (NCBI taxonomy): Eukaryota > Metazoa > Arthropoda > Insecta > Diptera > Drosophilidae > Drosophila > Drosophila takahashii. The sequence goes on along the minus strand of NC_091679.1, from coordinate 7,593,677 downwards.
CGGCGTCAGCCAAGGGCTCAAGGTGAACGGTGTTATCCACGGCTGGCGATGGTCGTACACCTATCTGTTGCTTGGGGGTTGTGTCCCTTTGGAGTTTTCCTGTCAACTGTCGTGGGGCTACCACAGGGTTTTCCTGAAGACGCGGTGTATCAGGAGAAGCTGCCGCGCACGCCGCGTTCGGTGCGCCGTTTCTCGCTGGTGATTCCTGCGGGTCCAATGGGCTTCTGGTCTTACTGGGAGAAACTGCCGCGCACGCCGCGTTCGGTGCGCCGTCTCTCGCCAGTGAACAGCCCGGTCTGGAGGTCGTTGCGGCGGGTTTGGGTGTGTCCCGAATCGCGATCGGGTTGTCTTCGGTTGTTGGGGTGGAGCCCGCGATTTCGGTAATCCTGATCTGCGATGGTTCTAATGACGGCTTGGGGATTGTTGGGGGTCCTAGCGGGGAATATGATAGAACCAATCGGGCCCTACCACATTGGATGATGGTCTGGATTCCACAGAGAAAGTCGATGCCGAGTATGATTTCGTCCAGGATGTTTGGGAGTATCAATAGTGTGGGCGTAGCCGTTTCCGTTCCCAAAGTTATACGGGTACTCAGGGCGTGGGTGACGTCTGCTGTAGACCTATCCGCAAGAGAAATTCGCGTTCGCACGTCCCTTCGGTTGGTGGGGCTCCCAATATCCTGCGCGATCCTCTCACTGATGAAACTCCTCGAAGCCCCGGTGTCTATTGTAGCGTGGAAATGCTTGCCTTCTATGGTGACCGCGGCTACGATGCGTCCCCCCTCAAACCGTAGAGGTGGAGTTACTGCTGGGGTGATGGTTGCATGGTCCTCGCTGGTTCCCCCGGCGGGCGAGGACCCTGTCCATTTCCCGAAGTCGTGGGCCGGCAGCAGTCGAGGGTGCGTAAGCCCCTTCTTCCGCACTCCCAGCAGAACAGCACTTGTGGGTTGCGACATTCTCGAGTGAAGTGTCCCACTTCTCCACAGCGATGACAGGCGTTCCTTACGTCAATTGGTCCTCCAGATACTTCAGGAATCGTTCGACTAGTAGCGAGGGTAACCGGGGGTTCGGCGGGTTGAGCATTGTTGCTTGGGTTTCCGTTTCCTGAGTGCACGGTTCCTGTGGCTTGCAGTGGTACTTGGTAATTTCTTTGAGCTCTACGCGACCCGGTGCCAGACATCGTTGGATGCAAAGCCCGCTCGCGGTCACGAGCGATCTCATATGCCGAAGCCCGTTGGATCAGTGTGGCTAGATCCTCAAAGTCGTGTCGCCGAACAAATAGTTGGTATTCGGGCAAGAGATTGTTGTACAGTCGCTCAAGTTCTTGTGCGGGGGAGAACTTTGCCATTTGCATCAAGAGTCTCAGTTCCACCACGTACTCCTTGCACGTTTCCCCTTGGCGTTGGTACCGATTCCTTATAGTATCTTCAAGCAGTTGAAAATACTGGGGAGGTAGAAACCAATCTAAAAATTCCTTCCTGAAGGTTTCCCAGACCACATCCTGCATTTGAAATGTCCTGAACCAGGTTTCCGCTCTTCCTGTCAGTAGTCCTGCGACTACTCGGGGGAGTTGCGTAGTTTCGAGCCGGTAGGCCTCAGCATGGGTTTCCAGGCGCTCGATGAAACTGAGCGGGTCCGAATGTCCGTTGAACAATACTCCCCATTTGCGCATCTTTTCCGCCAGGGTAGCTGAGGATATTTCCTCGCGTGGCCCGTGGATCACGGGTGGTTTCGGCAAAGGACCAACACTCGCGGGTACCTCGAGTCTTAACGGCGTGTTTGAGAACTCGGTTGCTAAGGCAGCGTTGTCCTTGAGCTTTTCTTCGCGTTGTTCCAGATCTCCCGAAGGGGCTGGGGACTGTCCACGGGTGTCCCTCGGCGTTGGTGCCTCCGGATATATCGTGGCTAGTTCGCGGATCCGCTCCTGCTCTGTTTGCTCGTGGTCATCTCGGGTGAAGAACGCTATAAGCCGACTGCGCAGTTCCTCAACCGTTCCCGTTGATTGCAACCCAAACTCCACAGCAAGGGCTTGTAGCTCGTCCTTGCGACGATACGTTACCCATCTTACGCCCATAGTGTAGTGTTTGCACGATGTAGGCGGTACGGAATAAATCTGCAAACCACGGGAGGATCCTTGTAGTTGCGCGAGGATGTGCGAAAGATGATTATTTGACTATTATCTTGTATGCGTAGGATTATTTAAAACAATTCCCGCAGGATTATTAAATGATTATTAACCACTGGAGGTCCTTGTGGGTTTGCTCGAGGATACGCGTAGGATTATTTAAAAAAAATTCTCGCAGGATTATTTAATGATTATTAACCACTGGAGGTCCTTGTGGGTTTTCTCGAGGATACGCGTAGGTTTGTTATTTAATTATTTAACACGGGAGGTCCTTGGTGGGTTTTCTCGAGGATACGCGTAGGATTATTTAAAAAAAATTCTCGCAGGATTATTTAATGATTATTAACCACTGGAGGTCCTTGTGGGTTTTCTCGAGGATACGCGTAGGTTTGTAATTTAATTATTTAACACGGGAGGGGCTTGGTGGTTGTACTCGCGGAGATGATTGGTGATCGACTGCCCTTAAGCCGGCAGGCGCACTTGGTTTTATCGCTGCCGGGTCCACGTGTTGTAGCGACGCTGGCAGAGGACGCGCGATGTTAGAAAAGTTTCGGGCGTTGGCGTCGGTTTTGGGCAACGGGCCGCGTGGTTTTACGATACGGGCCGAAGACGCGCGAATTTGGAAAAATTTTCCTTCGTGCGCATTTTTTTTTTTTTTACACGAAAGACCACATGTGTGGGGTGGCGACACACGCAGCCGAAAACCCCAAACCAGAGAACCGGCAGGGCAAACGTGTGTTGGGGAAGATTGTATATATATATATATAAGAAAACCATTCGTTTATTATTTATCTATATTGGATTTGTTCAAATCCTAGCGGGGGTGGGTTTTTTTCCCGTGGAACCAAATAGGTGTGACTTGGAAAATTTTCCTTGCATCTGTATAGGTATTTACTGATGTAATAGGTTGTCCCCGAGATATTTAAATTTTTGTTTCTGGCCGTTTGTGTGGCGTGGTTGTTGACATTTGGTTTGGTTTTATGTTTTACTACATTTTTGCCGAATATTTTTTTTTTGAAAAATCATATATGTTTTATTATTTCTGACCTATTTTGTGCTGGGGTAATATTTCCAAAATTCGGGGTCTCTCATATGGTTCTTTAAGCCAATTTGGTGGAAATTTCCATACGAACATTTTATGTTTCCAAAAAAACGAGAAAAATAAAATTCGTCCTTTCGTCCTAGTAGTCCCTGCTCGGGCGCCATCTTGTACTTGTACTCTATTGTTAATTTCCACCTGTCTATTGTTTGAGTTAATAAGTTGCAACTCAGTAAATTTGATCTTTTCTAAATCTTCTGCGTCTGGTGTTCCTGCCACGATCTTTAATGCTGACCCTAGAAAATCCAAACTTCTAGCCACCCTATGGTGTACGCCCAAGTAAGTCTCGGAGATGAGCGGTATCCACGCTCAAAAGCTTTTTCATGTGCGATAGGGGAAACATTTCGCTCATGTTGTCCGTTTCCTCAACTACGCGCCTATATTCAGACAGATTTGCCGAGTGCCTTACGAACGCATACTCTTCCCAAACCAGGATGCGACCATCAATGATGGGAATGTATTTCGCCTGGGAATAGTCAGTTATGTGGGTCGACGCTGTAGTTAGAGACAAGATGAAGAGGACGATTTTGAACCCGTGAATGAATTCGAAGCTATATTTTTGTTTATGACAAGGTTGCCCACCACCAACAGAAATTAGCCTAAACTTAAAAAATATGTTTTACCATCTATGCTTATAACTATTAAAAGTTGAGCCAATTGGCTACGAAAAGAATTAAAAATTTGTGCCAAGTGGCTAAACAGAAATAAAATACATTGTTTTTTCTGGTTGGTTAAATTATTTCAGGTTGTCTTTGTGGACCACCCTCCCCTTAATGAGGACCGTGGTCCCCATGTCCGCTTCTACAGTTTTCTCCTCGCATAATGGTGAAAGCTTGTTGCCTAGCCTTTTGTTGGATTTTACCAGGACTTTGTCGCCAACCTTGAACACCCTATTTTGCCTAGAAGCATTTTCCCTTGTTCTCAGCTCGTCCTGGGCCTGTTTTATTTTATCCTGTATTTCGTACTGTGGATCACTTGATTGTATTACAAATACGTCGGCTGGCCTCTTGTCGATTTAGCAGTATTGCAGTGGCCAGCAAAATCAGACAGACAGACAGACAGACAGACAGAATGCCGAGTAAAATGTTGTTTGGAATCCAACAGAAAGGAAAGGTTATTGATGAATTGAGGCAAAAGTTAGAAAATATTAAACATTGGATTGGTAAACGAAAATAGCTCTAAAAAACCCAAAGAATTGTAAATGTAAAGATTGATTGTATTTAAGATTATGTTAGATTAAATCAATTGTAAATTAAACCAAGATCAGGGGATCTTGAAATGTCAGGACGGCCGAATTGTAGCCCGATGGCTACCTAGTATTACGTATGTAAATTATACTTTTTAGTAGCTGGCCCGGCGGCGGTACCGTTCCTGTACGGGCCAGTGGTAAAAGGGGCACCGTTAGGGTGCTTGCTGAAGGTGAGGGGTACCGGCAGGGTACTTGCCGGAGGCGAGGGGCACCGACAGGGTCCTTGTCGTAGGTGAGGGGCACCTTACTTGTTGTAAGTAAGGGCACCGGCAGGGTGCTTGTCGTAGGCAGGGTTATAGCTGTCTGCTAGACAACTATGAACGCTGATGTGCTGGTCGAAGAGTAACCACTGTGTGGCTGTCGTTCAAGTGGTTGGGAGCTGGCTGCTGGCAACTATAATCGCTGATGTACTGGATGGGGGCAGCCGCTGCGTAACTCTCTTCCGAGTGGTTGGGGGTTGGCTGCTGGGCAACTATGGCCACCGATGAATCAACTGAAGATTATGGTGAGGGGATAACTGTCCCCCTATGCCCCTGGCCTTAAGCTCAGTGGACCAATGTAAATAAGTTTGACGGCGATGGCCGGAGTAATGTTAACGAGCAGTGTGCTCTTTATTCAAGACATGAAACAGAACTGAATACAAATTCTGGACTTAAAGCTAACAGAAGCTAACTCATAGCGGCCACGCAAAAGTGCTGTGTTTGCCGGCTATGCACGAGCATCCGGTCAAATGCTGTGTCAGCGATTTGGCCGGTGCATGTTATTCGGACAGCCGGTCATCGACTCTGTCCGGTTGACTTTAGTTAACTACTCCCCCCTCAAGATTGAGGCCGCCCTCGGCCGACCCTATTGTGGCAATCACCTCCCTTAGTTGGATCGCTGATCTTCTGGCCCTGGTGAGTCGCTGATAGGTGAGACCGACACAAATCAATGCGCAAAATATTGCTCCTGCGATTAGCGCTACCATGTGTGTTCGATTGGTATTAATTTCTTCTCCGAACTTCTGAATATATTCCAAATTACGTTCACTTAAACGATGAAGGTAGGGAAGACTCAGAGTGCTTCGACTGATGGTGATATTTAGAGAGGGCGAATTGGCTACCCCTGCAGTCCTCTTCCGGACAGTGTCGTGATTTAAGAACAGGGTTTCGTTAACGGTGGCGAGTTCATCGAAAGTGACAAGGTGCGTTCCATGTACCCAGACGCTGGTTCCGTTGTCTACCTGCACTTGGGCTGACCGGTCATTGATGACGATGATTCCCTCGTCGACGTAGGTGATTGGATGTAGATCGCTTGGCTGGGTCTCGCAGTGCGCTATTCCACCAGCATGTAGCTCTCTTGCGCACGAGCTCTTCGCCGTTAGTCGACAAAAGGTGACTCCTGGTGCCACCGAGCAGTTCTTAATCGAGTGGACTTCTCCGTTGCACTCGGCTACTGTATTACCAACTAATCGTAACATCACATTATGGTGTGCTACGGGGAAAATTGTGATTTTCTTACATGCTAGTTTGACCTTAGAAAATTTAATGATGAAGTGTAAAATGTTATCGGATTGTAGAACTTTTACGGACGCAACAGACAAAATGTCCCTTATGGGAGTGTCGGTGGGCTCCTCAAGCCAAACATTCCCTAAGTCTGCGTGGTCTAATATATTTGGACTAACCATATTAATTTTTGCAAGTGTGATCGCAAGTATTAAGTTCTGCAATTCCATCATGATCATCCTGTTCCGAGCAAGCAATGTCTCGTATAAATGACCAGTGTCAATTTGTGAATTTTTAGCTGATTTCAGGATTTGGTTGACTGTTGCGGTAAGCTTATTAATTTGATCTTGTACTCTATTGTTAATTTCCACCTGTCTATTGTTTGAGTTAATAAGTTGCAACTCAGTAAATTTGATCTTTTCTAAATCTTCTGCGTCTGGTGTTCCTGCCACGATCTTTAATGCTGACCCTAGAAAATCCAAACTTCTAGCCACCCTATGGTGTACGCCCAATGAGTCAAGTAAGTCTCGGAGATGAGCGGTATCCACGCTCAAAAGCTTTTTCATGTGCGATAGGGGAAACATTTCGCTCATGTTGTCCGTTTCCTCAACTACGCGCCTATATTCAGACAGATTTGCCGAGTGCCTTACGAACGCATACTCTTCCCAAACCAGGATGCGACCATCAATGATGGGAATGTATTTCGCCTGGGAATAGTCAGTTATGTGGGTCGACGCCGTAGTTAGAGACAAGATGAAGAGGACGATTTTGAACCCGTGAATGAATTCGAAGCTATATTTTTGTTTATGACAAGGTTGCCCACCACCAACGGAAATTAGCCTAAACTTAAAAAATATGTTTTACCATCTATGCTTATAACTATTAAAAGTTGAGCCAATTGGCTACGAAAAGAATTAAAAATTTGTGCCAAGTGGCTAAACAGAAATAAAATACATTGTTTTTTCTGGTTGGTTAAATTATTTCAGGTTGTCTTTGTGGACCACCCTCCCCTTAATGAGGACCGTGGTCCCCATGTCCGCTTCTACAGTTTTCTCCTCGCATAATGGTGAAAGCTTGTTGCCTAGCCTTTTGTTGGATTTTACCAGGACTTTGTCGCCAACCTTGAACACCCTATTTTGCCTAGAAGCATTTTCCCTTGTTCTCAGCTCGTCCTGGGCCTGTTTTATTTTATCCTGTATTTCGTACTGTGGATCACTTGATTGTATTACAAATACGTCGGCTGGCCTCTTGTCGATTTAGCAGTATTGTTGTATTTAGCAGTGGCCAGCAAAATCAGTTCAACGGTGTCGCTGATGCCTTTGTCGATTTTAAGACATCTGGCCAGCTCTGCCAGAGTGCTGTGGAAGCGTTCCACTTGTCCGTTCGAGACGCTGTGGAGAGGCGGTGCATTCGAAATGCTAACGCCGAAGTGATTTTCCAGCATGGCCAAAATGGTGTGCGAGTTCAATGATGGCTCATTGTCGCAATATATGACTCTAGCTTTGGGGAAGACGTTAAGTAGTTGTAACAGAGCCGGTTTAAGATCCTCTATGGTTCTAGAGGGAATTGGCTGGACCATTGCAAACTTTGAAAATTTGTCAATGCATGTCAGAAAATATTTTTTATCTGTGGAGAAAATGTCTATGTGTAGCATTTCTCCCACCTGAGATGGAACTGGCGTTTCGCCGAGCTCGTGTTTCTTGGATGACGGTCGTATTTTGCCTTAGCGCAGGTTTTACAGTTAGTGACGATTTCATTTGCTAACTTGGTCATTTTTGGAAATTAGTATTCTGAAAGTACTTGCTTAACATTTTCCTGCGCTGACCTGTGAGCTCTATTATGCTCGGCTGTGAGGATTTCCCGTCTTTCATCGACTGCAAAAATATCCGTAACACGGTTCTTGCAATGCCAGAACTTGGTGGCTGGGAATTGCCGGACCAATACATCCTGAATCATCGCCAGCGTGTGAAAATCGCAGTGAATGGCGTTTACGCCTTTTGGGACAATCGCGTCTGCAAGCTCCTCAAGCAACGACTCCTTGCATGTGAAGTCAATGCTATGTCGTCTCTTGTTTCCGAAAAGAACGAAGCTGCGTTTAGAGGAAACGCGTGCTTCCTCCAGAGTTATATGGTTTTGAAAGCAGTTTAATGGCTTATCCGTAGTTTTAATGGTGTGCGTGAGTGACATTTCACTGTGAATAGTGGCCGCACACGAATAAGCTTCTTCCTGCTCCACAACGTTAAGTTGCTGTCTGGAGAGGGCATCTGCGACGAGGTTATCCTTGCCGGGCTTATAAAAGATTTTAGCGCCGGACTCGTCGATGCGAGCATTCCACCGTTTGATTCTCGCATTTGGATTAGATTCTGCCACCGCGAAGGTCAATGGTTGATGATCAGTAAAGATATTTATATCTTTGACTGCATATAAGTAGTGACGCAGCTTGGCCAGTGACCAAATTATGGCTAAGAGTTCCCTCTCGTTTGTGGCGTAGTTAACCTCCCTATCTTTCAATGTCGTTGAGATCATTGTTATTGGGCGTCCCTCTTGGGACAATACTGCCCCAATGCCATAGGCCGAGGCATCTGTCGTTAGATCAAATGCCTTTTTGTAGTCGGGGTACCTTAGCATCACGTTGTCGGATGCCAAGATATTTCGTAGTTTCTGGAACGCTTGTTGTTGCGCCTCACAGAACTGAACCGGAATGTTTCGTGCCCTGTGTCTACTAACTGTTCCGTTTTCCCCCTTCAAAATGTCCGATATAGGCCTCGCTATTGCTGCGAAGTCCTTAATGAAACATCGATAATAACTGGCTAAGCCTAGAAATGATCGTACCTCAAAAATATTTTTGGGTTCCGGAAATTCTTTTATGGCCTTTACCTTTTCTGGGTCTGTTGTAGCACCGTTACAGGTGACTATAAACCCAAGGAAGCTCACACTTTTCTTAAAAAAGCTGGACTTTTCTCCCGATACTCTCATGTTCGCATCGTACAGGCTCTTAAGAACCCAATCCACGTGCCTAATGTGAGCGTTCTCATCCTCCGAAAAAATGATTACGTCGTCAACGTAAACATAGCAGAACTTGCCGATCTGCTCCCGTAGGATGTCGTCGATGGTCCTCTGAAAAATGCTGCCTGCATTTTTGAGGCCAAACGGTAGTCTGCGGAATTCGTATTTCCCCCCATTCACCGAGAAGGCCGTTTTCTCACGGTCTTTTTCCGCGAGAGTAATTTGGTGGTAGCCGGACTTTAAGTCCAGCGTTGAGAAATACTTGGCCTTTCCCAAGTTTCCTAATACCATTGAAATGTTCGGCATGGGATAACGATAACCGCATTTTTTTGTTCCCATCCTCATCGATTCCCTTTTTATCCACAACCCATATTGGGTTATTATAGGGGGAGACCGATTTTTGGATTATGCCGTTTTTAAGCAGATCGTCAATCTCTTTGTTGACGAAATCCGCCGCCCCCATTGGGGTAAGGGTACAATTTGGTGTAAATGGGCTCTTCATCGAGAGTCCTGATGGTAGCTATTACCGACGTATTATATGGCAGGGCTTCATTAGGGTCAGCGAAGGACTTTTTTCTGTCCTTTAGCATTTTCTGGAACGCTCCCTTTACTAAAGGAGGTGCCTCTGAGCAGTCCACCTTAGTAAAGTTGACGTCTGGGCAGGTGTGGAATGAAATCAGTTCCACCACTGTGCCCCATTTAAGTTGACCTAAAGCCAAGCATAGTGATACCCCTGCCTGTTTTAACAGGTCGAGGCCTATTATCCCGTCAAATGTTTCTAAATCCCGTAAAATAAAAAATGTGGCATTCGTGTTAAACAGTGCCACACAGCATTTCTCTGTGATTTTGGTCTTGCCGTGAATGGAATGAACTGAGAATTTGGATTCTACCGGGCGAACGCCTTTCAACCCTTTATGCAGTCGAATGCAATTTTTGGACGCGCCCGTGTCAATGAGGAACTTCATGTTCACCCCCGCTACTCTCCGTCCGATGACGGGTAGCAGGGATTTTCCCCTTAAAAATTTATTGTGTCTGAGTCGTACTCGTAAATTGAGTCATCGTTTATTCCCGCAGCTGCGACAGAGGCAGCATCGGCATATGATTTTACGACTTGTTCGTCGTTCTGAACGACGTGATTAACCCTCTGTTGTTTCTTTGGGTTACCCGTGCGATCGGAAGTTGCGGGTCTTCTGTTCTGATAAGTAGGGAGAAAAGCACGTCAGTGAGACTGCGTTTTAGGCCCGAAATAAATACCCTTAGCGCGTCATCACGGAATTTTTCACATAGAATTTTCGCCATACTTTGTTCGTAGGACATGTTAAAGGTCATGTTGGTCAATAAGGTCAGCTTTTTCACAACCTCATCGTAGTATAGTAATAGGGTTAGGCTACCCTGCCTGAGGGTGCCTAGCTCTTGTTCGATGACGTGCATTGGTCTTTTGTCGCTGTAAGTAAAATCAAGACGACTTACGATCGCGTCGAAATTTAACACAGTTCCAAATGAGGATAGTACTGCGTCGGCAGGTCCCCTAATTTTGCTTCTAATAATAATTACCGCCTGATAGTGGCGCGAACTACCATCATATCGTCTGAATATGTGATATGCGGCCGTGGCCGCCTGTCTCCAAGAAACATACGCTTCTTGTGCCCCCGCGAATTCGGGTAGGCATTTGACTGCGTCGAGGGGCTCGCTACACTGAACGTCATCCCTGATATGTATGGCCGCGTATACCCTAATTTCTGGGGCCGGCGCCGGTACTTGGGCTGCGGCGGGTGCCACGCGTAACTCTGCCACCTCGCTGGCCAGTGTATTGATAGTTAACCTTAGTTGTTCCTCCCTTTGTCGATCTAAGGCGGCCTGCTCTGTCAACGCATTGTCAATGGCCGCCTGTACAACCAGCCTAAGTTGCTCGGGATCCATCCCACTACCTGCTGGGGGGTCTATTCCCGCGTTTATCGGAGTTGAAGCCCGAAGGAATTCTTCGTTATCGGAATCTGAATCGCTCGGGTACTGGTCAGCGTTTCTATAAGTAGCTAGAATAAGCGGGAGCGGCGATTTTTTTTATTAGTTTTGTATAAAATCGTAAATTAGTTTACAGACGCAAACATATACAATTCACATAATCAGTGTGTTTGATATCCGAAGGAATCCTATCGTTTTATTGCATTTCAAAATATTGTGACCCCTCGTTATCTTCTAAGAACAACCCGGAGAAACTGCACGTTGTAAGGAACCATACGGCTCCTCACAAATTTAATAATTTAAAATAAGTAATTAAGTAGTTAGATAAGTATTAATCGATAAGTCTAGTATTAATCGTAGGCTAAGAGTAGGCACGAACCCCCACACACGATAGTCAAGCGGAACGCTCACCGCTAGCGAACCAAAGCTCACCTCACACACACACGCAAAGCGCGAGAACTCACCACGAAAACTGCCACGCGCCAACTTTATCCCTAGGAGTGAGTGAGAGGAGAATAGGATCGCAATACAGACTGGAATTCGCACACTAGCGAAAATCTGGCACGCGCCAAGGGCCCGCTTAAGTGCGAACGAGAGGTAGATAGAATCTTGGAAGTTTTCAAGAAAACGACGCCAAACCAAGAAACTGAGGAGAATAGAGAGTTAGTGGTTTCCGAGCGGTCGAGTGACACGGATGATAGTAAAGAAAAACCCCAGCGGTCGTTTGACGCTGGCTGGAGAAGTGAAACGCAGGAGCAAAAGGACACATCGAGGAGCCCAGCCCACCACCACCAGAGAACCCCAGCGGTCGTTTTGACGCTGGACAGCAGTAGCAGCAGGACGAGGACGCGGCGTAGATCTCCCGGCCCAGGACCAGCGGCGAGGAGACCTGCGCAGGAGAGATACACACACACACCCGACGCGCGTGTGTAGAAGCATGGGTGAGTGAGACGCAAGACCCGCACCGAGTGGCCACGAGAACCCCAAACTGGCCATCAGCCACGTGTTTGTAAAGGTTTCTCCCGATCTCGATGCGGTGTTGTACGGTTTTGGGGTAGGTTAGAGACGCCCCTTCCCCTAGTATTCGGGCCTCAAGGGCTAGATATAAAGACTCTGTAAATACTCTGTAAATGTGTAAAGGAAACTGGCAAATATTATAAGCGGAGAGCTTTAAACTAAGAACATGAAGGAAAAAAAGAAACATTCTTAAATAAAAACAAACCCTGAGTTGTTGGCTGGAAAACGGAGGCTAAATTATTTCATGTCTATTTTTATTACCCGGGGTCGGACAAGCCGACCAGAAAATAGTCTCTTTCTAGACTGACCCCAGAATAAGGCTCGAATCCGGGGTTACTACTTGACGGCGCCCTGCCCCACCAGCGCTTGCTGGCGGTACAGCGGGACTCCGACAAGTTTGGTCAAGGGGGGCACGGGTGACCCCATCGGTGAATGCTGAGGGGAGTCAGGCGTGCCAGCTAGACTGTAATCCCGACCGCGACCCACAAAGAATGAACTAGCGATATAAGAGCGGTTTCCCCCCCCCCCCTCTAAAGAGATATGTTGCCCTCCTTCTTGTTTTCCCCCATAGGCGTATCCGAAGAGTGATCCGCGGGGTCTGTATTACCCGCTTGTATACCAAATAAACATTTTTCTCAGTCTTACTGATCGATTAACGGGGGCGGCCAACTCCACCTAGCGCCCGCCTACCAGTCATCCCCCTTCCATGTCCCATCCTTTATAAATTTTCTGTAAAGGGGATCCTGGCCAGACTGAGCTGCATCCCAGCCGAAGAAAACTACCTTACAGATGGCGCCCGAGCAGGGACATGGGGTTTACGAATTTTTGATGACCAATATATGGCCTAAAGACCCATTTGAACATTTGACTTTGAAAATTTTTGTGTACAAGGAGAGAAAATTTGTTTTACTTCGATACGAAAGAAGAGGCCTACATATCGAGGGGGGCCACTAATACTACTACGAATCTCAAATTTTTAAGCAAGCACAGCGAGTATAACCTAGAAGTTTAAGCAAGTACAGTCCCGAGAAACGTACGAACACGGTACCAGAGAGCACGTGGCCCATGTATACCTAAGAGGGGAAAACCCCAGAGCGAGACAAACATAGTAGCACGAGTACATAGATATAAAGCATGGTAGGGAGAGAGAGCGGGCCGAACCCTTTACTGGTACACCATTTGAGTCGGGAAACTTAAGAACACAAGGCAGGGAGAATTTAACTTGTACTCTCACAGCAACCGCCATTTTTGTTTGGTTTGCCGACCGTCTCTCCGGCACCCGAAGCTGACAGCCGACCAGATCAGCAAAAATACCCTCGACAGGAAGAACCAGCTTCAATTTAACTTTAGCCGCCGCCGAGTGCACATCGGTCTACGGGAAGTCATCGTCCTCCGAGTCCCAACGCAGTTTTTTTCGAAGTTTGATCGATTTCTCTATAATTCTTGTGTCCTCTTTCGTGATCCCGACTAGCTACCGTCGATTGACCAGCGAGTCCTTGCCACGTTGATTTAATTTTAATTTCTTTACGCGCCGAAAGCCCCGACTTTGTCAGCTTTTGCCGAAACCTCAATTATTTGGTAGTTATTCCCTCTCGACGCGCCGGAAAACTTTCCCGTGGATCACCAAGTAGCTCGGAATTATGGGAGCACGTTGGATTTCATATCTCCGGAAGCGGGAGCTGGAGGCAATCCTTAAGGAGTTTTCTCTGGAAGCGACAGGAAGCGTAGAGGAAATGAGAAGCCGCTTAGCGGCGTTCAACAGTCGCGAAGACCACGAGCTCGAAATTATCACAAGACTTCGGGAGTGTGAGGCCGAAATCAACGCCGGGATGAGTGAGAAGAAGCAACGAGCCCCGAGCCCGGTATCACCAGGTCCTACACAGCTACACGTTCCACCGATCGGAGCCACCGGTACTCCAGAAGCAGTAAGTGACAAGGAAGATAATTCAGCCAGACGGGATGTTTTCCCTCGGAAAGCCGAGATGACCGCCGCTACACTGGCCGAAAAGTTACGTATCTGGGGAATAACGTTCGGTGGAACAACGGATCCCATCACCTTTATTCAGCATGTCGAGGAGCGGGCCAATGCCTACGAAGTCAACGTGGAAACTATGCCACAGGCGATACCAGGACTTCTGACAGATACAGCGGAACATTGGTTCAGGACGAGCCAATTACTCGGCGAATCTTGGGCTACCTTTAAGAAGGCTTTCCTTGATTTTTTTTTACCCCCTCGATATTTTCAGCGATTGGAGGATGAAATCCGTACGAGATACCAACAGCCAGGAGAAACCTTTAAACAATATCTAGTTCAGATCCGACTCATGATGCATAGAGCAGGATACGACGCCACCCAGGAATTGGAGAGGATTTATGAGAATCTACAACCGGAGTACCAGCTGTTTACTAGACGGCACGAATTCACGACACTGGAGCAACTGACTGTCTTAGCAGTGAACTACGAGGTAACCAGGGATCGAGGCATCCATCAACACACGCGAATATTAGCAGGATCCCAATCGCGCCCACGCCAAGTTAGCCACGGAGCATCACAGGCCCCTTTAGGGCAAACACCGGTCCTATCTACCGTGACCCCAGAACCTGGTAATGCGGAAATAAATCCGCTGTATAACGTCAGACAAGCCTGCAGAAACTGTGCAGAGGAGGGACATTTCGCCTATGACTGCCGGAATCCTAGAGTTCTTTTCTGTTGGGATTGTGGACGCCGCGGGATATACACCCGAGAATGCTGCCGTCGCCCTCGATCGGGAAACGAGAGGAGTCTTCGCCCCCTCGGGGAGCGGACGGAGACTGCAAGGATGAATCCCCGGAATTAGATAAGGTACTACGAGTTCAGGCAGGCCGCATCATAGCACGAGTAAGCATCGAGGGCCAGCGCTTCGACGCCACTATTGATACAGGCGCCAGCAGGAGCTTCGTGAGTGAACGAGTTATCCAACTTGTCGGCACGTCAGATAATGTAGTGGCGGTACGAACACAAGTCAGTCTCGCGGAAGGTTCCAAGAAGGAGATCACCAAGTCACTCGTAGCAAGAGTCCAGCTAGACCAGCGTTGGGTTAAATTTCCATTGTTAGTATTACCCTCGATCACAGAAGACGTGTTATTAGGCATGGATTTCCTCGGCGGCGTTTCCGCCACTCTGCAATGTGGGCGCGTGACTTTGCAATTGAGTCCCTTCAACTTAGGCACAACCACGACCAATTTAGTACTATCTCCTCCGTCATCGACTGCAGTTCGCCAGTCGCCAGCTACCGTCACCAGAAGCCGAGAACCAGAACCACGAGACCAGCCTGAGCAGCCGGAATGCGGGAACCACGGGGCCCGGGGGCCGATTAATATTCTTCCACCCCGAGACGAGAGGGCGGTAAAAAATAATCCTTTTCGCCGGGCAACCAGAGGACCCGATAATTGGCGCGACCCAATTTTGGAGCCACGACTCACACTTTGCGATTCGCGGGGCCTAGATTTCTCAAAGGAGGCGGGAGCATCGGCTAACGCCGGAGAAGCGCTAGCAGTTATTAACGAAACCCCGGAACAGCCGGCCACGGAAGCCGTAGAACCCTGGGTGAGCCAGTTTCTAGAGGACGAATTAGCTAAGTTCGAAGGATTGACCGGTGTGTCACATATCGCCGAGCACCGTATTACCATGCGCGATGACAAGCCAATCAAACAGAGATATTTCCCGAAGAACCCGGCGATGCAGAGGATAATAGATGAACAGATTGATGAACTGTTGCGCAACGATTGCATTGAGCCCTCACGGAGTCCTCATAGCGCCCCAATTGTACTAGTAGGCAAGAAATCAGGAGAAATGAGATTATGCGTTGATTTCCGGCAACTAAATGCCCATTCAGTACCAGACGCGTATCCATTACCTAGGATAACTCACATACTAGAACGGCTAAGGCACGCAAAGTATATATCCACCCTCGATTTAAAGAGTGGGTATTGGCAGATCCCGGTGGCCAGGGCCAGTCGCGAGTGCACAGCCTTTACGGTGCCAGGGAGAGGACTTTATCACTGGAAGGTTATGCCGTTCGGCCTACATTCCGCACCGGCCACGTTTCAGCGAGCACTCGACAGCGTGATAGGGCCCGACTTGGAGCCCCATGCATTTGCGTACTTGGATGACATCATTGTCATAGGAGCCACACTCGAGGAGCATGTTCTTCATCTGCGGGAAGTATTCCAACGGCTACGTAAGGCGAACCTTCGTCTCAACCCGAAGAAATGCAGTTTCTTAAAGCGCAGCCTGGTATATTTAGGACATGTCATTAGCGAGGAGGGAATCCACACGGACCCAGAGAAGATCGCGGCCGTGCGTCAACTGAGTCCACCCACTACGTGTAAGGAATTGCGACGCTGTCTTGGAATAGCCTCTTGGTATAGGCGTTTTGTACCTAATTTCGCGAGCATAGTACAGCCTATGTCCGGACTCCTCAAGAAAGGAAGAAAGTAGCAATGGCAGCAGGAGCAACAAGATGCATTCGAGGAACTTAAAAGGAAACTCACGGAGGCACCCGTGTTGGCATGCCCGGATTTCAGCGAGAAATTTGTCCTTCAAACCGATGCCAGTGACGTAGGTCTGGGAGCCGTCCTAACTCAGACGATCCAAGGCACGGAGCGTGTCATCGCGTTTGCTAGCAGACGTCTCATCGCCGCCGAGGAAAACTATTCGGCCACCGAAAAGGAATGTCTGGCTATTGTATGGGCCACCAGGAAATTACGCTGTTACTTGGAAGGGTATCGATTTGAGGTAATCACCGACCACCTCGCGCTGAAGTGGCTTAACTCAATCGATAACCCCACCGGCCGAATAGCGCGCTGGGCGCTAGAACTGCAACAGTATCAGTTTGATGTCCAATACAGACGCGGAGACCAAAACATAGTCGCGGATGCTTTGTCCCGCCAGCCTTTGGATGTAGTACACAGGATTCAGGAAAACGCCACCGAAAACACTTGGTACCAGCGGATGGTAAAACTAGTACAGGAGAACCCAAAAGATTTCCCAGACTACGTTTATGAGAACGAACACCTTTATCGACATATAGGATCACGGCCCGATGATGAGGAGTCCGTGCCATGGAAGCTGTGCGTGGCCAAAGAACAACGACCGCGGGTGCTGTTGGAGTGCCATGACCAGCCGACGGCGGGACATCTCGGAATTAGAAAGACAACCACACGGGTTGCCCAACGTTACTACTGGCCAGGGCTCTTCCGTGATGTGGCTAGATACGTCCGTAAGTGCGATACGTGTCAGCGCTATAAGGTAAGCCAGAATAAGCCGGCCGGTAAAATGTGCACCAGACAGATAAGTGAGCCGTTTGACACGGTTTGTGCAGATTTTATTGGGCCCCTCCCGCGATCCAAGAGTGGAAATAGTATGCTATTGGTATTCTTCGACGCGTTTTCGAAGTGGGTAGAGTTGGTTCCTTTGAGAAAAGCCACCTCAGCTCACCTCGAGAAATCCTTTCGAGAACGGATCTTGAATCACTTCGGGGTGCCTCGCGTGTTCGTGTGCGACAACGGGACCCAATTTACCAGTCGGGCCTTCAAGGCGTTCTGCAAACAAGCCGGAATGGAGATCCAATATACCGCGCCCTACACTCCGCAGCAGAATCCGACGGAGAGGGCAAATAGAACCATTAAGACTATGGTCGCCCAATACATCGAAGCGAAACATACAACCTGGGACGAGCTCTTGCCAGAACTAAATCTGGCTATAAACAGCAGCGTCTCAGACTCTACTGGATTCAGTCCAGCTTTCATCGTTCACGGCATGGAGCCACGCCTCCCAGGAGCCCTGTACGATGAAGTCACGCCAGGAGACACAAACGTCGCTCGACTGCCCCTTGATAAGGCAGAAAAGATGAGAGAAGTGTTTGAGGCCGTGCGGGATAATACGCAGAGAGCTTCTCAAGAACAGAGGAGACATTATGATCTCCGCCGCCGCGCCTGGAAACCCACGCTAGGATCTTTGGTATTTCTCAGACAACATCACTTGTCCGAGGCAGCGGACAACTTCGCCGCAAAGCTCGCGCCCAAGTACGAAGGGCCATACAAAGTCGTCAAGTTTATCGCGCCCACAATAGTACGACTTCAGCAAATACACGGAAGACAACGCAGAACCGCAGCGCTGGCCGACCTGAAAGAGGCGACCTATCCCAGAGGAACCCAGGAATTAGCACCACCGAAGCCTGACGACCACGAAGATCCCGGGGATACCGTAGAATAAGCTACGAGCAATTTACGAGGCAGGCCACTGAGAAAGGAGCCAACGCGGAGTCAGTGAGGGCCACTTGATGGAAGGTGCGCCTTCCCAACGTCCTCACTCCCCTACGGGGGAAAAACTCCATGCTCCCAGTGCCGCACGAACTTACCCTCCGGAGAACTAACTACTAATCGACCCATCTTAGTCCATCACGACCCATCTAGCTGCGTACAAACGCTAGGTAGGCCACCTTGAAAACCCAGAACTAATCCATTGTTTCTTCACAGATTCGACGACGGGGAATTCCCCTGATTGGTGGCACCTGATCAAGTGCGTGGAGGAGGCCATCGGACCCTGCCCCGGATCAGCGGCCACGGAGGCCGCGCTAGGCCGAAGTGTGCCCGACGAACCCCACCTATGGCGGCTGGAGACGGCTGGTACGGCGGTTGCAGCGGAAACCTTGAGCCCGAATGGCGTCTTGCTAGAGTACCCGTGGGAGAAGAACGAGGAGGAGACGGACACCACCACCTCAAACAACGCGGCAAGCGCACCAACTAACACGCCGAGCGCATTGGTCAGCCCGACCCCAGAGGTCGTGGAAATCACCGACGACGAGGATAGCCGTCCCGCCGCTCCGCCGTCACCATCCCCTTCCGAAGAAGAAAGCGCGGGTGAATGGGAGGTCAGCACACTGGAGGGCACGGTCGACTCAGGCACGAGCAGCACAGGGACTGAAAGCCCGCCTCAGACCCAGGACCGGGAGGAACCCGATCGCGAGAGCCCTACGTCCCTCGAGGGAGACGGTGGTGAGGAGCAACCATGGGTACACACACCCCTACACCCATCAGCACCAAGGGTCAGCCATAGGCAACTGCGGCGAGCCACCCGAGACTGGCTGGAGGCACTCCTACCCACCGGAACCGACAGCGACGAGGAGATGCCGGCCCTGGAGGCACTCCTACCCACCGGAACCGACAGCGACGAGGAGATGCCGGCCCTGGAGGCATTACTCCTACCCACCGGAGGCGACGCCGACGAGGAGATGCCGGCCCTGGGGGCATATGAACAGCCTGACGCCCACACTCCAGCCACAGAACCAGACGAGAGAGATGAAGGCACCCAACCTCCCGCTTTCGCGAGCTGGGCGGAAGAAATGGATTGGGTTGACGAGCAGCAACGATCCCTCGAACTGGCCACCGTGGACCGACAGCAGGTACCCACGCATAGCGAGGCAAAAGCCACACCGACCCAGGACGCCACATCATTTGACCGCGACGATCACTCTCGCCCAGCAACCACGGAGGACGAGGAGTGGATCGTCCCCCCACCACATTGGCGCATCCGGGTGGAAGGGAATCGCCTGCCGCGATCCCTGGTGGAGCATATCATGCCACAAGAACGCAGCGGACGCCGGGTGGACCGGAAATTTCTCTTCCGAGCCGGGGGAGGGGAATTCCGGATCCACATTAACAAACGGGACGAGATCGCCGTTTCACAACGCCCCCCGAAGTAAGAGGGGAATGTAGGGAACCATACGGCTCCTCACAAATTTAATAATTTAAAATAAGTAATTAAGTAGTTAGATAAGTATTAATCGATAAGTCTAGTATTAATCGTAGGCTAAGAGTAGGCACGAACCCCCACACACGATAGTCAAGCGGAACGCTCACCGCTAGCGAACCAAAGCTCACCTCACACACACACGCAAAGCGCGAGAACTCACCACGAAAACTGCCACGCGCCAACTTTATCCCTAGGAGTGAGTGAGAGGAGAATAGGATCGCAATACAGACTGGAATTCGCACACTAGCGAAAATCTGGCACGCGCCAAGGGCCCGCTTAAGTGCGAACGAGAGGTAGATAGAATCTTGGAAGTTTTCAAGAAAACGACGCCAAACCAAGAAACTGAGGAGAATAGAGAGTTAGTGGTTTCCGAGCGGTCGAGTGACACGGATGATAGTAAAGAAAAACCCCAGCGGTCGTTTGACGCTGGCTGGAGAAGTGAAACGCAGGAGCAAAAGGACACATCGAGGAGCCCAGCCCACCACCACCAGAGAACCCCAGCGGTCGTTTTGACGCTGGACAGCAGTAGCAGCAGGACGAGGACGCGGCGTAGATCTCCCGGCCCAGGACCAGCGGCGAGGAGACCTGCGCAGGAGAGATACACACACACCCGACGCGCGTGTGTAGAAGCATGGGTGAGTGAGACGCAAGACCCGCACCGAGTGGCCACGAGAACCCCAAACTGGCCATCAGCCACGTGTTTGTAAAGGTTTCTCCCGATCTCGATGCGGTGTTGTACGGTTTTGGGGTAGGTTAGAGACGCCCCTTCCCCTAGTATTCGGGCCTCAAGGGCTAGATATAAAGACTCTGTAAATACTCTGTAAATGTGTAAAGGAAACTGGCAAATATTATAAGCGGAGAGCTTTAAACTAAGAACATGAAGGAAAAAAAGAAACATTCTTAAATAAAAACAAACCCTGAGTTGTTGGCTGGAAAACGGAGGCTAAATTATTTCATGTCTATTTTTATTACCCGGGGTCGGACAAGCCGACCAGAAAATAGTCTCTTTCTAGACTGACCCCAGAATAAGGCTCGAATCCGGGGTTACTACTTGACGGCGCCCTGCCCCACCAGCGCTTGCTGGCGGTACAGCGGGACTCCGACAAGTTTGGTCAAGGGGGGCACGGGTGACCCCATCGGTGAATGCTGAGGGGAGTCAGGCGTGCCAGCTAGACTGTAATCCCGACCGCGACCCACAAAGAATGAACTAGCGATATAAGAGCCTTTTCCCCCCCCCCCCCCTCTAAAGAGATATGTTGCCCTCCTTCTTGTTTTCCCCCATAGGCGTATCCGAAGAGTGATCCGCGGGGTCTGTATTACCCGCTTGTATACCAAATAAACATTTTTCTCAGTCTTACTGATCGATTAACGGGGGCGGCCAACTCCACCTAGCGCCCGCCTACCAGTCATCCCCCTTCCATGTCCCATCCTTTATAAATTTTCTGTAAAGGGGATCCTGGCCAGACTGAGCCGCATCCCAGCCGAAGAAAACTACCTTACAACGTGCACCCACGAACTCGAGTATCACCCCCTACCCTTAAGTCCTTGTGTGTGTGTGTGTGTGTGTGTCTGCTTGTGCGTGGCTGCTTGTGCGAAAGGTGTGAAATTAAAATTTTTAAATTTTATATCAAAATGTACAATTTTAATTTTAGAATCATGAAAATTATACCAATGAAAAGGTCTTGAAAAATGCTTTCCAATGACACCAAACTTTTTTTTTTTTTTTTTTTAGTGGTGGTCCAAATATATTTGGGTGATCGGAGAATGTCGTCATTTTTGCCTGTTTTAGGGTAGTAGTGGAGATATGGGTAAGCGGAGAAACCCGCTGCGGTTCTCCGCTCCCGTGTTCGGCGATCGCGTGAGCACCGCTGCCCTACCTCGGTTTTCTTATACGATAAATCTTATACGTTAATGCTCGTGGCTGGGATGAATAGCAGTCGTTATACGATTTCAGGAGTGTGTATAGAAAAAAGGTTTATGTTGTATAAGACTTCTTGAGAACTCTTTTCATGAATGATTATAGAATTCAGAATTCCAGTAATGTTTATGTATACGAAAAAAATTCAGTGTGGTATACAAAGTATTGGTTTTCAAACTGCGAAAAATAAAACGGTACGGAGGTTTTCCCCGCTTACCCATATCTCCACTACTACCCTAAAACAGGCAAAAATGACGACATTCTCCGATCACCCAAATATATTTGGACCACCACTAAAAAAAAAAAAAAAAAGTTTGGTGTCATTGGAAAGCATTTTTCAAGACCTTTTCATTGGTATAATTTTCATGATTCTAAAATTAAAATTGTACATTTTGATATAAAATTTAAAAATTTTAATTTCACACCTTTCGCACAAGCAGCCACGCACAAGCAGACACACACACACACACACACACAAGGACTTGAGGGTAGCCCAGCGGGAACATTCCTCTGGAAAATAACATATTTTCAAGAGGTTTCTCCATACAAGCGGAAGGGACAATACCTCATTCACCCCTTACATTTCTTCCGTCACTGGTTTCAAAATACACGGGGGTGACACAAAAAGTAAGGGGGAAATGAGGTTTCTATGTGGTTTTCCTAGGGAATTTACATTTTCCCTACACCGTCGCCTGCTGAAAGAAACAGGATTTCCAACACTTTCTGCTAAAAGGAACAGGATTTTCAGCACACAAAGAACCACCTTCTCACTTTCCCGGTGGGAGGGGGTGATACTCGAGTTCGTGGGTGCACGTGCAGTTTCTCCGGGTTGTTCTTAGAAGATAACGAGGGGTCACAATATTTTGAAATGCAATAAAACGATAGGATTCCTTCGGATATCAAACACACTGATTATGTGAATTGTATATGTTTGCGTCTGTAAACTAATTTACGATTTTATACAAAACTAATAAAAAAAATCGCCGCTCCCGCTTATTCTAGCTACTTTTAGCTTAAGGCTTGAGAAAATAGTTGCATTGCAACGTCATGTGCAAATGTATCGTATCTTGCTTACACAGAGATTACCTTTCCTAAACCATCGTAACCTTGTAAACTTGTATTCCTTTTCCCTCTAATAACCATTCGACTGGGGTCTTGGTCTGCTTCGTATATTCGAGAACCAATCGGATTGGTCCTAGGAGTACAACATGCCTGTATGCACTCCCTGTAGATAACAACCTGTTAAGTGAGCATTCTAGACTATAAAAATGACTCCACTCAAATTGCTCAGGATCAGTTCTTCAAATGCCTCAGTATTGCATACCAATGGATTTATCTGTGGATTTTATTGATTCCAGTATTGAGGTTGAGCTTGATGGCATTGAAATACCGGAGACGCAGGACTCTGATATCGAGATTATTGAAAACTCGGATCAGGAGGTTGTGGATGATTCGGGTCCAGAAGATACGGTTGATCTTATCCTACGAGGAGTGTTTCAACCTACAGCAACTTCGACCCAAGAGAGGGAGTCAGAATTTTCAGACCTGATGGGGACTGCTACGCAAGCTGCTCTGGAGTCCATGATCCTCAACGATGAAAGCCAGGAGCAATATCAGTGTGGACAGGCATTTGAAATGGATGAACTTAGCCCGTCTGCAGAAGACAACATGTTTCCCAATGACGATCTAATCTTCGATGAAATTGTAGAGCCCCCACTACAACCCCGGGATCAATTTCTGAGTGAACAGAATATAGGATTGGACGAACATCTCCCCACGGTAGAAGAAGAGCTGTTTCCAGACGATGATCAAATCTTTGATGAAATTGTAGAGCCGCCACCACAATCAACAAACCAGTTTTTGAGTTTGTTGGATGACGGGGATGATAACGCCTTACTGGATGTTTTATTTAGTCTGGAGTCCTAAGTTTTAAATTGTAACCATATGGGCACTTCCAAAATGTCGCTCGGGACATTTGCACACCTTTAAAGTTGAAAAAAAATTATAAAATAATGGATTTTAATTTTAATTATGGGCTTTTCTTTTCACTCTTCCCAAGCTCTATTTTTGTTCAAAATCTTAATTTTGTACCACTTTTAGTTTTTAAGATATCGGTAAAAAACTGCCGTATTCGCTCGGGACAAAAATAGAAGTGGATTTCGGGGAAGTTCATACAACACCAGAAATTAGCAAATTCTGATACAATATTTGAATGCGATTTTTTTTAGAATGTTGTTCAAACATGTCGCTGTGAAATGCTTTTGGTTTTACTCAAAAATTCTTTGCCGTTTTTTTTTTATGCAGTTTTAACCATATTCGCTCGGGACATCCAAAAAATAACAAAAAAATAGCCAAAAACTGATTTTTGCGTATATTGGTGGGGTTTGTCACAAAAATAATCAAACTATACTCCAAATTTGTAGTTAAGCTCAGTATCCAACTAGTTAGAAACTAATATCGGGGCAAAATCATGTGGAAATATGTTTTATTCAAGTTTCAAGGTTTTTGGCTTGGTGGACTTTTTTTTGGAAGTGCCCATATATATTTTAATTAATAAAATTATATAAAATAAAAACAATTTTGAAATGGAGTTTCTATAAACGCTTTTTATTTATTCGATAATTTTCTTCAGCTTTACGAATACTTTTTATCTCTTCGTTATGCATCAATAGAATGTGCATATTATAGTTGTTTCGCAACCAAATTTTTCGTACTTCAGGACAGAAATAACAACAGTAATAGGAAGATTTCGATTTTTGATAGTTGAAGTTGTGTATTTTTAAGGTATGCGCTTTCAGCCCGTTTCGAGTAGTAAAGGATTTTGGTTCTGAACATAACTCACAATGAAACTTTTCCATTTCGATGTTGGAAAAAATAAACTGCATTTTCTATAAAAAGAGTGTTTTATATAGCGTCATAGCTACCTTGTTTTTACATAATTGACCCTTATTTTATATTTCTCTATTGACATATTTATATAAATATGAAAAGAGATAGATGATACTGCTCTCTCTTTCTTATCGCAATCTCAAGAATTACATGGATTGAATGACATTTTGTCTATGTACTTATATATATCTATAATTTAGGTATGTTCTTATCTCTTTAGCTCTACATGTATTGTTAGTAATATTTATAAGTTTGGACCAGTATAAAAGACCATGTAATTTTGAGTAAACGAATTAGTATACGACGGTTAGGTACTAAGGCATAACGAATCCAATCTCAAGCTGTTTAACAATGGTATGTATATATATATAAATATATATATATATATATATAAAATATCAACTAATTCAAGTGAATTTTGTAGGACTTCTTAGAGACCCTAAATGAATTGAAGCCTGTGATTGGCTATACAAAAATTGAAAATCTATGTACTGGATTTGAGTATAAGATCACTGGATGTAAGCTGAAAAAGACGCCCTATGGATCTAAAATAGTCCTGTATTTAACAGATAAGGACGACAAAGATGTTTGGATATTTCTACCTAAAAGTTATGTAAACAAATTTTCTTCAAAGACACCTTTTAGGAAATTAATTGAAAATGGTATTTCCCATATGGTATATAAAGGAACAGGTCTGAATAGATATAGCGGTGCGCAAATTGAATTTTTATCAGTACATAACTAAAGTAAATGAAATTCCCCAATATAAATGACTGAGTTCTAAGATTCAACAACAGTCTTAAATCAGTCTAAAAAAGGAAACCACAAAAAAATGTACGCTCTACAAATAGAAGTATTTTTAATGCAATTCGAAGGAGTGCTTTTCGAACAACACCAACAAAGAATGGAATATCTACAAGCTACTCTGGAGGACTTAGAGGAAAAAGAGTTGATCCATTCAAAGTTTGGATTCCACTACAAACTTTGCCCCTGGAGCGACGATGATGCTTCATCTGGACCAGACACATGCCAGTGTCATATGCTGCCGGTACTACAAAAAGAAGCCCTTAATCTTATGATAAAATATTATAGGTTAAACAAACGAATTGCTCCAAAAACCATAAATAAAATAAATTGATTTGACTTAATAAAGAGTTTTTTATTATTTAAAATGGTTCTTAAACATTTTTATTATTAATTTATCATTGTATGAAAAGTCGTTTTTCTTGAAGTTTTTTAAGAAACAATTTAGTGTTTTCTTTTTACTTTTAAAAAGCCCATACAGCATACAATAATGACCGCAAGTACTGGAAAAATATCCCTGCAGTTGTTGCTTATTAAAAAAATATTTATGAGAGTTAGATTTTAAAAATTTTACAAATTCCTTTTTCTGGGGATATTGTCCATATGAATCGAAAAATTCAGCTGACTTGCGACTATCAAAATAAAATGCAATCCAATGAGTTCCATTCTGATCAGAAGTATCGGTGTTAGCAATTATTAAAGCTGGATATTTTAATATAGATTTGGGTAACCGGTCCGAAGGATAAACTCCTTTAAAAATAGATCGTGTTTTTGAATGCTTAGAAAGCAAATGTTGAATTTGTAAAGTATTCATTTTAAAAAAGCGTCCTAATATTTCTATGCTTATCAATTTCAAGCATGGAATCGTATTCACAGTATACCAAACAAGTAACTGCTTCAGAAAGTGGTTCTGAAAATCTTCCTTCGATTCTTATAGTACCTTGCGAGATTAAATTTGAACAAACAGTTGAATTTGATTGATCAGCAGTTAAGTCAAAGGCTAGTATAAAACTGTTAGTATCAAACATTTCCTTTGTAATTTGTAGTCCACGATCATAATGTCTTATTCCACATGATCTAAATAGCATATTATATCCTCTGGAGCTTTGCACCTTTTCAGGGTTAGAGTAATCAAATTCCAGAGCCTGGGAGGGAACTTGAACTCCATTAACCAATAGATTAAATCGTTGAATTTTAAAATGTTCAAAGTTAAATGGGTCTAAGGTCCGGTTTCCTGAGTATGATCGGTTTTTAACCATACAAAAAGCCATAAAATTTGGTAGCTGACCAATAACGGCGTTATCTATCGATAGTGTATTGTTTCCCGGATAAATTGTAAAAGATTTGACTTCAACTTTGCTGTATGGGTATAGAGCATTTTTTGTTTGTAAAACATGATGATGTGCCAATAAAATGCTTGGGTTAATTGTTATGTGATTCATGAAAAGTTGTGCTTCTAGTATTTTTAAATTTGATTCAGTGCCGGTTTCCAATAAATAAAATGATGTTTTTTCAATATTGAAATTAATTCTTAAATCAACATTATTGACAAGCAGTTTGGTTTGATTAAATATATCACCATGAATTTTTCCGAATAATTCAACCTTATTACTATTTTGGAATACATTTTTAAGAGTTTCATTAGTGTCCGGATAAACATATTTCCCTGCTGTTATTCTTCCAAAATTTGGGAAGTAACCTTGGGAGGCTAAGTGACTTTCAGAGGCATCAACCCCATAGTTTAAAATTGTTTGTAAATACGCTCTATAATGATAATTATTATCACTCTGCGATACCAGTATATTATTTAAGTAAACTGATGAACTTCTAAAAATTGAATGTAAAATATTGTTTACAACACCTACAGTATTTCCTTCAATGACGTTGTTATCATTTTTTCTAAGTTGCACTACAAGTCGTAAGTAAACACTTGATAAATCTCGGTACGTTTCACCATTTCCTAAGCAGACAAATTCGATTGAGGAGGCGCCGTCCAAGGAAGCAATTGGATTATATGAGACTTCTTCAGTTCTTAGAATAGAACTTTGCGTAGGGTGTGGAGCAAACAAATCTAATTCACTTTTCATACATTCGATGTGGTTACTCATTTTGCTTTAGAAAAAATATCTATAATATTTAATTTTCTTGTTGACTTCTTTTTTTTATGATGCGTCTGGGTATGTTTACGTTGTCGTTTAGATGTTAAATGAAGTCGTTTTTTTCTAGTACTCCGCTTTTTATTTCTTTTTCCACTTCCATTTTGAAATCGTGTCATTTAACAATTGCTTTGTTTGAGAGATTTTGTAAAGCAATTTTACTCTGTTCTTGAATTATATTTCTTAAAGGCTTTCTCCCAAATTCATTAATTACAGCCTTACCAGTCTCAGCGGCCTGATTTTTTATAGCCGTTATGCCCGAAAGAAAAAGTGGTTTAATGTAATTAAAAAGACCACTAAAAAAATTTCCTATTCCTCGTCCTTGTTGCACTATTCGGGGTGATACATAAAGACTTCCGATGTTGCTTAGCCCGCCACCACACTGATTTACATAATATTCCTGATAAGATTTCACCATGATGACTATTTGTGTTCTAAGTAAATATTTGTTGTGTATGTTTTATTTATAGAGTTTTTGGATATGCTTTATTTATTTTCTTCTAAAGTGAAGAGTAACGAAAATAGGAACAGTGGAAGTTTCAAATGGAATTTTGTATCCATTTGAATCCGTGATTAGTATTGAGATTTCATTTGGGGACCATATATCCAAAGGATAATATTCAATATTTTTAAATTGAATATTTTTCTCCTTTCCGTTATAATGCATTACACGAAGACATCTAGGTTTTTTACTACCTACGCACCTTGGTTTTATTATGTCCGTGTAAATAAATATCAGTCCATTTTCAGGTATGTTTGTCTCAACGGATGCATTTTTATATCTAAATGTTTCAGCATTTACTAGACTAACAAATTCGGTTTCTTCAACGACACTTTTATCTTGATTAGGTGTATATTTAATGTAATTATTCAAATATATATCTGTAATACCGACTTCCCAATCATCGTTCATTTCTTCAGGAATATTTACAATGTTTGTAAATGCACACTTTACGTTATCAGGAAATACATTCATAGAATCATTACTAAGCAATGTGATAAAAATCTCTTTTAAATAACCCATTGTTGATCTCTTAATTTTAGTTATTGATACGAAATCCAATTAATTTTGTTTTTACCAGTTTGTACTGGATTTTTTGTTCTAACCGAACGGGTTAACTTTTCACGTCCTGTTATATATTTAAGATCTTGATATGGTGAGGTTTTCTCTTTCAATTTTTCTAGTTTGGCTTTTAATTTACGTTGTCGTTCATTTAGCCTCACTTTTGATACTACTTTTTCCAAACCTATTTTTTTAAAATCTTTTTTACTATCCAAAAAAGAAGTATCTCGTAACTTTCGTTTTTCTGGTAAAACATTTTGTTTTTCATTTAAATTTAAATCCTCGTCATCAGTTTCTGGTGGTAACGGGATGAACTGTAATTTTTCTAAAGGTGAATGTTCACCTTTTGATTTTAATGTGTTGGGGTTCATATCAATCCAATCGGTGGTTTGAGATTCATTTGTTCTGGTTGAAATAAGTGGTGGTTTTTGTTCATTCTGGAAATTCCATGATTTATTACGTTTTTTATTTTGATAGTAATTCAATTCTTGACGAATTTTGACCCACTTATTGAAATCACTTATTTTGTTATTATTTAAAATTGGTAAAAATTTTATATCTATTAACTCATTTCCTCTATCGTTGTTTAACAATTTCTGATAGGAGTTAGGTTGCATTAAAATAACTTTGGTTAAATTGTGTTTATTTTTAATCATTTTTTAAAAGTTTTCCAAAAATTCCAGAAAGCAATGAACTTATCAGAATAGGTAAAAATCCTCCTTTTTGAACAAGAACTTTTCTCTTAGAGTTTAATGTACGCTTTGGACTGGAAAGATATCGCAAAGCAGTTTTATACTTTTTAAGAGCATTTAGATGTGGCTTAGTAACTTTATGGTTTCCTTGTAATGTGTTCAATACAATCTCCACTATTGTTTTTACGAGCTCACTATCACTATTGCTTATAATTGCCTTACGTAGTCTATTATCGGCTTTTTTGAGCACATACAATAAATGTTTGTTCGCTTTCAAGCGACTTAGACTCTTTTTGTAAACCATTTTCATCTGAATAACACACTGTATATTCCGAATTAAAAATGTCTGATCTAAATCTTAAGAGATCGTTAATTCCCTGAGTGAGATCAATAAGTAAATATCCGTGTGGTTGCTCCGTTACTTCCTTATATATTCTAAATAACTCAGTAGGGTTTTCAGGAAAAATTTGTCTTGCTAAACATTGAAATTGAAGCTTATCACGAGGATTTTTAAAAGCAATAATATATTTCGTATTGAGTGAAATATCTCTAGTGTGCGAAGATTTATGAAATATGTTCTGAGTTACCACCACTACTGATAAATTCCTATGGTGGGAACCTTTAGTAAATAGTTCACACACATTTTTGTTAAACGCTCCCATCATCAGGTCGTCCAATATTAAAAGAATAGGTTCATTTGTTTCATTTTCAATTGTTTCAGGAACTCCCTTAAAGTATTCAACATTATTAAAATTAGGCTTGGCGCTCTCCTCTCCATAACACCAAATAATTCGATCTATTGAAATATTAAAAAGATCGCTTTTCTTAGTAATTAGATTTTCCAAAAAGGTTGTTTTTCCCGATCCTGATGGTCCACAAATTAGCATTGTGAAAGGATGTATAAATTGCGTAAACATTTTTTATATATTATTTAAAGCTTTTATTTTATTCAACATAAATTTTAAAAGATTTGATTTATTTTCTTATATAATGTTTTATAAATTACACTAGTCTTTTTTATGTTTCTCCTGATCGCGTTTCTTGGCACAGTTCTTATCGAAATGAGTATCAGATCCGCAATAATTACAATAAATAAGTTGCTTATATCCCTTTTTACTAGGATCATTTCCAAAAAATTTCTTAAAGGATTCCATACTGTAAAAGAACCAGATTGGGTCACTAAATATGTTTTACTGAATTTTAAACATATGTTTCACCGTTACTGTATATTTCATAATTTGTGTTTTCTAAGAATACAAATAGCTTAAACAAATTATTTAGTGAACACCGTAGTGGACGTTTTTTCTTATGTATTCTACAATTAGTGAAAAAATTGGGAAGTTGGGTTAAACTTTTTCCAATATCAATATCGATAATGTTTGTCGATAAATACTTAGTTAAAAAATGTTTTTTAATTTCACCGCGAACAATTACTGTATGATACTTATTAAGTGGTGTTAGTATTTCTTCAAGACATGTATAAGGAATATCTCCAGCTGACCAATCCAATCCGTTTATATTCTGCTGATTTAGGTGTTGCTGCTTAAGGGCTCCATCATCCAATTCTTTTATGTTAAATGGAGGTTGGAAATGAAAAAAATTTGGTATTACAGTTCCCGCAGCCATGAATGCCAGCTCCTTAACAAAAACTTGTTTATTGTTTCCAAGTACATATTGAAAATCTACTATAATGCTCGAATTACGATCAACAATGTTCATGATTGGTTGAGATTTTTTAATCAACTGAGGGTGTGCTTGTGAGGGCTTTCTCCTTTATATACCGGTAAGAGTTGGACATACTTGCAGTTTAAATAAAGTACTCTTACCTAATGGACATGTGTGTGACAAAACGAAATAAAACTTCTCGAAAGAAACAAGACCATGAAGTTATTTTTGGATTTGAATATTATGTAGTCCATAACTTAAAGTTGAAATGTGGTCTGTCAACTTCTCGAAAATTTTCGCCTATGATCTGGATGCAGCAAAGTAAAAATAATTTTATTGGATTTGACAAAGACGAATGGATGCAACTGCTTACATATAAGGAATTTATTCAGTTAAAGCTGGACCAGTATGACTTCTTGATGCCTGATACAATTATTGATCATCCATACATGCATTCCATCAAATGTAATTTTAGATTTAGAAAATCAGATAAGCAGTACGTTTTTGTAATTAATCAGTATGGTAACAAAATTGAGTTTGATTCTGAGTCCTGGAGATCATTACTACGATTAGCTATATTTTTTACTACATTTTTATGTTGGAATTCTATATTACGACAGCAAGTAATATTCCTCTACAATAATCATATTATTCCTAAGTGTGCATCTTTACAAAGATTTGATATTCAATTATCTGATCTAGAGGGATCCTATGACAAAGATGTACAAATAGATTTAACGCGATTATGTTTTGAAATTTCAAAAAAGATGCGTACAGAAATAAAAAGAGATGTACTTGTATATAAGCAAACACTATTAGCTAAGCAATCATCGTCATCTAATAAAAAATAAAACACTAAATCATCATCCTAAAATGAGCAAACAACAAGTTGTTGATGAAATTCATAAACCAGCGCGAAAAAACTTTATTCGCCGAAAGTTCGTTCAGAAAGGGTTAAATGACACATGGCAAATTGACTTAGTTGAAATGATTCCGTTTAGGCAAGAAAATAGGGGTTTCAGATATTTACTGACCGTTATTGACACGTTCTCAAAGTATGCCTACGCTGAAGCAGTTAAGACAAAGTCTGCTCAGGATGTAGCAGAGGCAATGAAAACTGTTTTTAAAAAGAGTAAAATTAAACCCAAGAATATTCAGTCAGATCAAGGAAAAGAATTTTTTAATTCCACTTTTAAGGAATTAATTACCAAATTTCACATTAATCATTATCATACCTATACGCATCTTAAGGCTTCTATATGTGAGCGCTTCAATCGAACATTAAAAAATCGTATGTGGAAAATGTTTAGTATGCAGGGGAAATATAGGTGGATTAATAATATCAATTGCCTCGTAGAACAATACAACAATTCATATCACCGAACAATTAAAATGAAACCTATAGAGGTCAACTCTAAAAATGAAGAGTTTATTTTAAAATCAGTGTATAGTATTCCAAAAACATTTCCAAAACATAAATTTTCCGTAGGTGATTTCGTAAGAATAAGTAAATACAAGGGAATATTCATGAAGGGGTATGAACCAAATTGGACCACAGAAGTTTTTAAAATTTTGAAAGTTAAGTGTACCAACCCTGTTACATAAGAAATAGAAGATTATATGAGTACCCCTATTAAAGGGTCATTTTATCAAGAGGAACTTCAAAAAGTAAAAGATAAAAATGCTTTCCTAGTAGAGAAAATACTTAAGAGAAAAAATAACCAGGTGCTAGTAAAGTGGAGCGGTTTTGATTCTAGTCACAACTCATGGATTTCTGTAAATGACCTGTTAAAGTAATAAAACGCAACACAAGTAAATTAAATTTTGCTTTTTTTATTATTGTTATTTTTTCTTATTTTTTTATTTACATTTATTTATATATTTATGTAATGTTATTATACAAATATTTCTTATTACTATGTTGGGTTACTGTTAAGATTTTCAATATTATAATGACCATGAGCTAATGTGTTACAATTATCTGATAAAATATATCTCTTATCATCCTTATAATTTAGACTAATTTTATTCATAATTTCTGTATAGAGGATGTGGGATCTACTACGAATTACTCGCTGATCTCCATAAAATGTTTTTTTATATTTTATACATTCGATATAATCTTCATGATTTAGTTTCTTAATAACTGATTTCTTAACACCTTTAATTTTTTTATACAATCGCTTTCATTTCCTTCCTTATCAACTAAACAGGAATACGCCTAAGCTTTCAGTCCTGCAAAGGAAGTCATTACCCTACCGGCATGTTCATCCTTCATTTTTCCTGGCTCTCTATTATTAGCCTGAACTATATTAAATTGGTTTTCTATCTTATAATTCGAGGTATCGAAGCGTTCTGGATTATTTTTAATAGTTTCATAAAAATCTTCTTCTGAAGATAAAATGAATGAATCTGTATCCATATATATAATTTTAGAAGAAGGACTTTTAAGCAATAGAAAATTGTAATAAAATTCATACATTAGCCATTTTGATAATTCTAAAACAGCAACTCCTATGTATATTGGTTTATCATACAAAATTTGTGTTGGAGTTGACTCAATCGCTGCTAGATCAGACCCGAATAGCTCAACGCTATGGAAGTCATGTCTAGCTATGCGTTGTCTAAGACCTGGAGAATTTTGTTTTGATTTATAGTGTTTTATTAAAACTATGCTCCTACGCTTAGCGACATTTTCCATTGTTTTCCCATATATCGCATTATTCATTAACTTAAAAAAGTTTTTTTCGAAATCATTTTTAGCTAGTTTTCTTTGATTAGTATTCAAGTCAATATATGGCTTTAGCCAACATGATTGATTAAAGGATAAAATCCTGTGTATATTTTTTACAACTAATCCATGATCAATACATAGCTGAAGCTGCTTTAAATGAATAATGTATTCGCTTTTATTTGTCAAATCCGCTATCAATTTTTCCTGCTTTCCTCCGGGAGGAATTTTCTTTTCTGGACAGAATGGCAAGTAGTTATGTGAATCATGCCGGTCAGTAGGATATTCTAAGTCCACTTCTAATATGTATCCCACATTTCCATCATTAGAAATATTTTTATAATCGAACGTGTCTATTTGTTCCCTGTTCAGAAATTTAAACCCTGAAAGTGGTAAGGGTTGACTCATTGCCCATCCATATAAATTATTTGCATCAATATAACTAAGAAAGTTATTTGGTTTACTGTTGTCGAAGTTATTTAAATATTTGTTATTAGCAATAGAAATTCTTTGGGTGCATTGAGTTAACCCTCCTCGTGTTGCTTTTTTCAAAAAATTGAACATGTCTCCATCGCTAATCAGTTCTAAATTTACATTGGTATACTTGAGCATAGCATCCCAAGATATTGACGGTGCGGTTACATAGTTAATAGGGTCTAATTTATAAATTCTTCTACAAATTTCCCTAAAGTTTTCAAACACATCGGTTAAAATTAAAACGTCACTTTCTAAATAAAGTTTTAAATAATCTCTTATAGATTTACAATTAAAAGTTCTCCAAACCTTTTGGGCAAAATTGTAATCATCAGTACTACAGTTTTCTTCATTTAGAGAATTATAAAAACTATCAATGTCAGGAAGTTGGGTCTCATCAAATTTTTCAAAACTATCTAAATAGTCGTATGGGAAGACACCCTTCCTACGCATTTGCTTAAATTTTTCACCCTGGAACTTAGTACTAAGAACTTTAAAGTGTTTATCCTCTAAATAACTAGATAGTTTTTCTAAGCTTGAACTTAAAAACCTGATTGAATCTATATATCTTATTTTATATCTACTTTTTGAATTTATTTTAATTGTCTGCGTTAGTGCTATGTAAAGTTCTTTATTACAAGGTATGGGACTTAAGTCTCCTTCTAATTCAGTGATAAATAAATGTATATCATATTTAGATAAGTTATGAAAAACTACAGGAAAGAAGGGATCAATTAATTTATATTTAGGCTTACAATTTTTATGAATGGGACCAATGTACTTTCCAGTAAATTGATCGTAGTGATTATCCAGGTCCTCAGCATTTATTCCTTTTTCACAGGCGCAGCAACAACCTTCCTGTTCATCTTCATTGATTGAGTCGGTACTCGGATTTTTCGGGGTTGACCAATATTTGTAATACAAACTCTCAGTTTTTTCTTTGAGTGATTTACAAAATTTTTTAATGCAGCCAGGGCCTATAATATTTAGAAAAAAATTGTATTAGTATTAAATATTTATATCTTTTTTTATTTTTTATACATACCTTCATAGGTACATAATTCGTTAAGAGCCGGATAATATTTATGTGCGATGTAAAATGACACTGCACATGCAGTATGCTTCTGCACTTTTGTTGTCGACGAAGTAGTTGATGAGTTTAGGCATGTACTGTAATTTTCAAGCACAGCCTCAATGTCGGCATATATCACCACCGGAGGAGATAATTTTTTGTGAATGGTGTTAAAGGATGTTGTGGTATTCGGTTCTGGATAGAAAGAGGCCACTTTTCCGCACTCGAGCTTGTTATGCGTGGTATTCCTTACAGTGAAAAATTGTAAGCAGTTGTCACAAAAGTATCCTCCCGCCTTCGATTTTGAATGTTGCGAGTAGCATAAAGTCTTCACACTTGTTATGTAGGCGTAATGCATATTTTCCTCACTTTTATTGTCGATTCCCAAAATATTAACATGTTTAGAACAAACAGATTTTGTTCTAAAGGTTGGTCCGATAACTTTTTCACCATTATCATCAATTTCGTAAATGTTAATGCTGAAGTCTGCATTATTTTTTTGAAACTGATTTATTCCTTTATTTGTGATTGGAAACTCGATTCCCGAAAAATCCAATCTAATTCCGTCATATACAATTATATCATCATTGATATTTATTTGATAATTCTTGGGGTCGGTCAATTTTTTTCTCTCATACTTTCTTTGTTCTTTTGTTGCAAAGGTAGTACTCTTATGACGTGTATTAGCTACATATGCTAGTATACACCACTTAAAACAAAATACATCTGTATTTTGTACATTTATAAGTGCATTTCGGTGTCTTATCGAATCCGGAGCCATGATGTAGCCGCTAGCAGGGATGTCTTCTAGCTTTATTATCATGATTTCGAAAAATGTGAAATTTTTAATTGCCCAACCAGAGTCTTTTTCTTCGAACTCACTGCTCAATGTTAATAGACTATCTATTGCCGTGTTTAACTCAAGAATAATGTTTTCAATTTGGTATATCGATCTATATGCAGTTGCGAAATTTTTTGTTGTTTCCACTGTGCCTCCTTCTTCTGTTTGCTTTATATAGGTACCATAAACTTTTAGGTTGAATTTAATTGCTGTATATTCTAACATGCAATGCTTTATAATATAAATTAAATTTTTCTGACAATTTTGGTAAAATTCTTTTAAATCAATAGTATTTTCCGCAGAACTATTAATTTGATAAGATTTTACTGGAAACGTAGTTTCTGATCTAAGTCGAATAATATTTTTATTATTCTGGACCTCTCGGCGCGATGCATTTTTATGGTTTTCGGTTAATATATGCCGACGTTCTCGTGAGGCCAGATATTTTTCACCGCAAGTAGAACATAAAAGTTCATCTTCTAATTGATTTTCGATCATAGTTTTTTTAATTTTTTTGGGACTATCAAGTATTTCCTCACCCTCCTCCACTCTCATTCGTTTGCGAGCATTAGCGGATGTCGTAGGAAGATCATCTAAATTATGGATACTTAGATTCAATGCATTTTTATGCACATCGCTTAATATATGTTGATCTTCTCTGGAGGACAAATATTGTTCACCGCAAGTAAAACATAAAAGTTCATCTTGCAAATCATTTTCGGTAATATTGTGGTGATGTTCACTTGTGGCCAAATATTTTTCACCGCAAGTAAAACATAAAAGTTCATCCTGCAAATCATTTTCGGTAATTTTGTGGTGATGTTCTTTTGAAGCCAAATATTTTTCACCGCAAGTAAAACATAAAAGTTCATCTTGCAAATCATTTTCGGTAATTTTGTGATGATGTTCTCTTGAGGCAAGATATTTTTCTCCACAAGTATAACATAAAAGTTCATCTTCTAATTCATTTATGATTTCGGTAATTTCAACTTCTTTATGTTGATCAACTGTCTCCTTACCGTTTTCCACTCTCATTCGTTTGAGAGCATTAGCGGATGTTGTAGGACGATCGTCTAAATTTGAAATACTTTGATTCAATTGGTCCTGGTGCTGTGGTTCTTGAGGTTGTTGCTCCTGGTGTTTGTGTTGTTGTTGTTGTTCCTGTTGTTGTTGTTGTTCCTGTTGTTGTAGTTGTTCCTGTTGTTGTTTTGATTGTCGTTTTCCACCATTCATTAATATTTTAAACGCATTTTTGCGCCCTTCACAGATTTGATAGTGCTTATCAAAGACATAATTGTTGATCAGGGTAGAGCATTAGTCACATCTTATTTTAGATTTTGCCATTAAAACCTGGAAAGCATTCCTACGCTTTAAGCACTTGGCATGATGAGCTTCAAACTCACTTATCTCAATATTTTTACTGCACAAATCACAAACAATTGAGAACACCATTTTTGGTTTTAGTTTCAGTTTTATTTATTTAGTTGATATGTGTAAATAAGTGTAAATTTTTAATAATTTTAACCGAAATCAACGTAAACGATTAAACACAACTTGAATTGTTACGCGCAATAACAGATACCGAAACGGATTGAATATTCAATTAGAATTCAGTACTGAGGCATTTGAAGAACTGATCCTGAGCAATTTGAGTGGTGTCATTTTTATAGTCTAGAATGCTCACTTAACAGGTTGTTATCTACAGGGAGTGCATACAGGCATGTTGTACTCCTAGGACCAATCCGATTGGTTCTCGAATATACGAAGCAGACCAAGACCCCAGTCGAATGGTTATTAGAGGGAAAAGGAATACAAGTTTACAAGGTTACGATGGTTTAGGAAAGGTAATCTCTGTGTAAGCAAGATACGATACATTTGCACATGACGTTGCAATGCAACTATTTTCTCAAGCCTTAAGCTAAAAGTAGCTAGAATAAGCGGGAGCGGCGATTTTTTTTATTAGTTTTGTATAAAATCGTAAATTAGTTTACAGACGCAAACATATACAATTCACATAATCAGTGTGTTTGATATCCGAAGGAATCCTATCGTTTTATTGCATTTCAAAATATTGTGACCCATCGTTATCTTCTAAGAACAACCCGGAGAAACTGCACGTGCACCCACGAACTCGAGTATCACCCCCTACCCTCAAGTCCTTGTGTGTGTGTGTGTGTGTGTGTCTGCTTGTGCGTGGCTGCTTGTGCGAAAGGTGTGAAATTAAAATTTTTAAATTTTATATCAAAATGTACAATTTTAATTTTAGAATCATGAAAATTATACCAATGAAAAGGTCTTGAAAAATGCTTTCCAATGACACCAAATTTTTTTTTTTTTTTTTTTAGTGGTGGTCCAAATATATTTGGGTGATCGGAGAATGTCGTCATTTTTGCCTGTTTTAGGGTAGTAGTGGAGATATGGGTAAGCGGGGAAAACCTCCGTACCGTTTTATTTTTCGCAGTTTGAAAACCAATACTTTGTATACCACACTGAATTTTTTTCGTATACATAAACATTACTGGAATTCTGAATTCTATAATCATTCATGAAAAGAGTTCTCAAGAAGTCTTATACAACATAAACCTTTTTTCTATACACACTCCTGAAATCGTATAACGACTGCTATTCATCCCAGCCACGAGCATTAACGTATAAGATTTATCGTATAAGAAAACCGAGGTAGGGCAGCGGTGCTCACGCGATCGCCGAACACGGGAGCGGAGAACCGCAGCGGGTTTCTCCGCTTACCCATATCTCCACTACTACCCTAAAACAGGCAAAAATGACGACATTCTCCGATCACCCAAATATATTTGGACCACCACTAAAAAAAAAAAAAAAAAAGTTTGGTGTCATTGGAAAGCATTTTTCAAGACCTTTTCATTGGTATAATTTTCATGATTCTAAAATTAAAATTGTACATTTTGATATAAAATTTAAAAATTTTAATTTCACACCTTTCGCACAAGCAGCCACGCACAAGCAGACACACACACACACACACACACAAGGACTTGAGGGTAGGGGGTGATACTCGAGTTCGTGGGTGCACGTGCAGTTTCTCCGGGTTGTTCTTAGAAGATAACGAGGGGTCACAAAATTTTGAAATGCAATAAAACGATAGGATTCCTTCGGATATCAAACACACTGATTATGTGAATTGTATATGTTTGCGTCTGTAAACTAATTTACGATTTTATACAAAACTAATAAAAAAAATCGCCGCTCCCGCTTATTCTAGCTACTTCTATACTGACGAAATTGTGCACTCATGGGCTTAAATACCCTAACGATATGCGAACGTAAGCAATTAAACAAAAGAACAACAAAGACAAAAAGACAACGAGGAATGCGCGGTCATATTTCTTTAAGACGGCGAACGGGTGGTTCCGTTCACTAAATTCAAAGCTAGCGAATATAGTGCTAATAGTAATAATAAATTAATATGAATTATTTGGGATATAGCGTAAATAAGAGCGTTGCGTTGTATAACTCTTGTTGGGAAAAATTTATCTGCAATACCTAAATCGTCAACGAAATTCTGATTCCAAAATTCGGAGTCCGTTGTAACTCTTTTATTTATTATTTATTAAGGCATTGATTTTTCACATGGAGTTGCAGAATTAGTTTTTATAAGTAAAAAGTTATTGTTATTTTAAATTAAACAAATTAAAATTTTTTTTTTAAATTTAAAATAAGTTTTTTCCTTTCTTAGAACATATATATTTTTTTTAACTGTTTTAAAACCTTGTGCAGATTAGAAAATATTTAAATATGGGGCTCACTTACATGTTTTTTTTTCTGTGTGTGTGTGGTGTGTTCCCTCAAATGTATTCCAAAATTAATTTACGTTTAGCGCCAATTATACTTTTTAGTAGATGGCCCGGCGGCGGTACCGTTCCTGTACGGGCCAGTGGTAAAAGGGGCACCGGTAGGGTGCTTGCTGAAGGTGAGGGGTACCGGCAGGGTCCTTGTCGTAGGTGAGGGGCACCGGCGGGGTGCTTGTTGTAAGTAAGGGCACCGGCAGGGTGCTTGTCGTAGGCAGGGTTATAGCTGTCTGCTAGACAACTATGATCGCTGATGTGCTGGACGAAGAGTAACCACTGTGTGGCTGTCGTTCAAGTGGTTGGGAGCTGGCTGCTGGCAACTATAATCGCTGATGTACTGGATGGGGGCAGCCGCTGCGTAACTCTCTTCCGAGTGGTTGGGGGTTGGCTGCTGGGCAACTATGTCCACCGATGAATCAACTGAAGATTATGGTGAGGGGATAACTGTCCCCCTATGCCCCTGGCCTTAAGCTCAGTGGACGAATGTAAATAAGTTTGACGGCGATGCCGGAGTAGTGTTAACGAGCAGTGTGCTCTTTATTTAAGACATGAAACAGAACAGAATACAAATTCTTAACTTAAAGCTAACAGAAGCTAACTCATAACGGCCACGCAAAAGTGCTGTGTTTGCCGGCTATGCACGAGCATCCGGTCAAATGCTGTGTCAGCGATTTGGCCGGTGCATGTTATTCGGACAGCCGGTCATCGACTCTGTCCGGTTGACTTTAGTTAACTTGTATGCATAAGTTATTGTATTCCTTCTAGAACATTCCTCAATATTCTTAGAGTACGTT
Organism: Drosophila takahashii; assembly: GCF_030179915.1. Classification (NCBI taxonomy): domain Eukaryota; kingdom Metazoa; phylum Arthropoda; class Insecta; order Diptera; family Drosophilidae; genus Drosophila; species Drosophila takahashii. The sequence continues at coordinate 7,553,015 of NC_091679.1, read as the reverse complement.
GTTGTTGTACAGCTTGCCTTCTCTCTTGCGATCTCACCACACTCACTCTCTCAGAGAGTCGGGGGTTGGTGCGTGTCGTGAGCTGAGAGCGAGTTCAGTTGAGTGCCAGCAGTGATCCTGACCAGATAAAACTTGTGAAATAAAACTATAATAATACTATAAACTATTTTGTGTAATCATATATTCTACTGTGTGGTATTTCATTAATAGGGACATATATCATACCCCTACAAAATCAGAAGTGGGCCGATCACGAGCCAAATAAATTTAAAACTACAAGATTCAAAACTAAGAAAGTGAAAATTTAATAAAACGAAATGGATTTGAACAAAGTATCGATAGAACAATTAAAAAAATGGTTAAGTGGTTAAATTAAAATGTTCAACGACTGGTACAAAACAGGAGTTGATTTTACGTTTAAACAAATTACCGAGCGAAAAACGCAATAAGTTTAATGAAATGAAGGAGAACCGAGACGGCGAAAGAAGTAACGGATAAGACGGAGGCGACGAGAAATTCCAAGAACGAGACGGCAATAAAAGTAACAGCAAAGACGGCGGCATAGAAAATTTAGAGGAAGAAGACGGCGACAAAAGCAACGACGAACGGCGGCATGGAGGATTACGAAAATGGAGAAAACGAGAACGAAAGCGAAGCTGGCGAAAAAAATGAAGAAGTTATGGGCAGCATTGTCAGAATGAGAGGCATCATCGGCGAGGAAACAAGAGACAAAAGAAGCGACGAAGAAGACGGTGAACAGAACGAAGGTGGAAGCAGAAATCGAAACTGTGCAGAAGTGAACATGCAAAACCAAGCTGGAAAGAATTTAAACAAAGCAGTAAGCAGTGAGCGTGTGAAAGAGATGAAGAACAAGTTCAATCAAAATGTAGACATTTCCTTGGGAATGGCTCCGCAAGGGTTGTGTGAGTTTGCGGGCGAATCATGTGCTCGCAAATGGATCACTCAGATGTATAATAACGCAAGCATCTATGGTATAACTGGAAACTATATAAAAATGTTGATGGTTAGCAAAATTAAAGGCAAAGCTAATGTTTGGTTGCACGCAAATGCTGGGCGTGTTTTGTTACCATTGGAGGAATTGACGGCTGAGCTGATCGTAATGTTTGGCGAAAAATCATCAAAGCTGGAGATAAGGCGCAAATTTGAGCATCGCAAAAGGAGTGCATGCGAGACGTTTGGGAGTTATTTCGACGACAAGATAATGCTTGCTCAGGGCATTAATATTGATGCAGATGAAATATTGAGCTGCATCATCGAAGGTATCCCAAATCCAGGGCTGCGCAATCAGGCGCACATTCAATGCTTTGTGGATGTTGGGCACATAAAGCGAGCATTTGCGGATGTTAGCTTGCCGAGATCTGTTGGAGTTGGAAAACCGATGACATCAATGGACTTCAAAGACAACAAGGAGACAAGATGTTTCAATTGTAATGCCAAGGGGCATTGGGCGAACGAGTGCAGGAAGTCAAAACGGGAGAAAGGATCGTGCTATGCGTGCGGCGAGATGGGACATTTTGTGGCGACATGTGCTTGAAGAACAAAAATAATAACAAAGGCAATAATAATTATGTAAGATACTTTGAAATTAATTTTATGAACGATTTTAATACCAGGCTAACTACAGAATGTCTCATAGATACAGGGAGCCCGATTTCTTTTATTAAAATATCTAAAGTACCAGAAAATGTTTGCAATCAATCGTCTCCTGGGCTGCTCCGCCTACTCCGTGGACGCGTCTTCGTCTATGCCGTACCGCACTTGATCTCCTTGCCGCCGCTGGGTTTCAGAACTCCTCGTCCTGATGATTTCCACTTCACTTCACCGATCATACACTGCCTCGCGCCTGCGCACTCAGAGAGCCTCCTGCCGCCACGGCCCTCCTTATATACCCAGCCCGCCGCCATCTTCTGCCGGGTAACTTTCCATCACGTGATCCTCCACCAATGGGATCGCCGCTGGTCCCGATTAACGGGTCGCCATCGTCTTTGGCTTTTCCATGACCAAATAAGGTAACAAACTTGGGTCCGCCGCGCTTGGGCCCTTTCTATGCCCTTATAAGGTTACAAATCTCGCTGATTGTCGACGCCGTTCGGCTCGACGCTGCCCGGCTCTCCACTCCTTCACCATCGCTCGTCGTCCGCCATCCCACTTGACTCTCCTTTTCCCCAGCGTCTTCTAACGGCCTTTCCCTCCATCCTCGGACTGGAACAATCAAGCGGTTCCTCGTCTAGAGGTACCACCTCGTTCCCTTAGGTACTGTTCCCTGTATTTAGGTACCGTTCCCCGTGTTTAGGTACTGTCCCCGGTCTTTATTCTTGTGCGGTATTCCAATACCTCACACTCCCCCCTTTCTTTCCAGGGAAAATCCCATTTAATTTTTCCTTCACCATTCCTGACCATTTAAACGTCCCGCGCACGCGCCGTCCGGCAACGCCGCCGTTTAAATATCGCGCCTTTCCGCCCGAGTGGCCAGATCACCACGGATGGTCCTCGATCTCAGTTCGTGTCTTCGCTCGATATTTTTATCCGAGTTCTCCACCATTTGGTATTTTAGTATTGTACCTGGTGTGACCCTCCTACGGTATCGTTCACCTATCGGCGTTCCTCCGATCTCCAGTTCCATCTTTAGCATTTTCCTGGCCTCGTGTTTCCCTGCTCCTGGTAAGTTTTGTTATTTTCCCCACTTTCCCAACCCGAAAAGTTTAAATTTTTGGTGTCTTTTCCTTCCAGCTCCCGCTGAACTTTATTATGTCTGTTCCTTCAGGACCCGGATCCCCCCTTGGACCCACTGGACGCGGTAGCGCTGCCCCGCTGCCCACACCAGCTGCGCCCACCGGCGCTTCGCCCTGCCCCGCTGGCGTTGGACCGCCGCGTGGACCTCGTGCGGCCAATCTTCCAGCTGCACCTCCGTCCATCTCTGCCGGCCTGCTGGACACGACGCCTGTCGTTGCAGTGGTGGCGGCCGTTGCACCGGCCGCTCGGGCATCGACTGCTGCCGCCGCAACGTTGGTCGTTGCTGGTCCGGATCCGGCCACTTCCACTCACCCCGCTCCAGGTTCTCCGCGGTGGCGTCGGCGGCAGCCCCCCCGTGCATGGACGGTGGAGGGGGTGTCGGAGGTGGCCGCGGTTCCCCAGCCTGCTGCCCTGCGTCCACCGGCGGTTCGACGTCCATCGCCGCTGTCGTCGCCGTCTTCCGGAGCCTTGGATCCCGGGGTTCCTCGAACTCCTCTGCCGCTGTGGTCGGTGCTGCTGCTGGTGGTGGCCCGTCCCTCGTGGCACCTTGATGGGGGTCCGGCGTGCCTGGCGGAACTTTGTCCATCCACTGGACCAAAACCGCCTTCCTGTGGCACCACCAATCCCCCACCGGCGTCGACGTCTGCCACTGCAGGTACACGGGCTCCTGCCAGTAGCCTCGGGATTCCTGGTGCTGCTCCCCGCCTGCCCCTTGCTCGTCGTCGGACGAGATGATGATCACCTCTTCCTCCGACTCGGACAGCGGGTGCCCCCGTGGTGTCGGCGCTCTCGGTGGCCGCCACGTGGCTGACCCGTGCTCCTTGCCGTCATCTCCGCCGCCGCCGGTCGAATCGCCGCCACTCGCTCCGCCAATTGCAGTGCCGTCTCTGCCGCCGGTCGACTCGCCGGTCATCTCGCCGCCGGTCGACTCGTCGCCGCTCGTTCCGCCGTCTGCGTCGCCATCTCCCGTGTCGTCCTCGTCCGACCAGGGTCCCTTGGCCCACCCCGTGATGCACGCCACCGGCTCCGGGCCGCCTGTCGGATCATACGTTTCCGGGCAGCCTGCAGCCCAGTCGGAGAAATTGCTGCCGCTGTCGCCGCTATCCCACCCCACCGACGGACTATCCGGGTACATCCACCGTCGACTGTCGTCCGACTCGGGCCCAGTCCCGGTTGCTCGGGGTGAGACTAGCGGCGAAGCCAACAGTTGCAGTACCGGGCTGCGGTGCCTGCGCGGTGGTGCCCTTCGACGGACTCGGGTGTCCCTCCTGGGATACAGGAACGGCAGCCGCGTTCCTACACGTGGTCCCCGACCACGTGCTGCTCGCTGCCGTCTCCCGCTGGTTGTCGCTGATTCTCCTTCCATTCTCACTGCCTGTTCAAACTCAAGTGAATGAGTTGGAAGCTCCGCGACGGCATTGAAGCTGTTGGTCGCCTTCTTCGTATGATCCCGTTACCCGTAAGTTCGGCTTTTGTCGCTCATATTTTAACCTTGCGTACTTATCTTTGTCTTTTCCCCACCCGCTCTCCCATGTAGGTTCGTTTACATGCAGGCTTCGTTCCCCTGCCTCTGTGTGGTGGCCAGTGATGCTCGATACCAATCTGCTCCTGCTTCGGTACTCTCCACTTCCTCCCAGTATTTCGACTCGGTACTAATTTTGACTTTGTTTTCTTCCAGGATAGGCTCGATGTTTCTTTCGTTTTGGATCTGGCCCGGGTCTCCTTTCCTTTTTTTTTTTTTGGATATCATTGCCAATAATATTATACATGTATACCTCACAATATCATGGATTAAATAAGAGTTACTTAGAAACCTGTTTGAAAAATATTATGTTATGTTATGAAGAATTTAAATAAAATTCATTTTCATTTAGTTATTGTGGCAAACAAATCTATGAGTCATGATGGAAGAAATTTTATGGAAGCATGTAATATTAATCAAATAAAAACACCTCTTAACGAGGTAAAAAACTAGTGACGATCGCACCTTCAACATACAAAAGTTCTGATATCAACATTTGTGACGAAAAATTATTACACTCGTCATTGAATAGACTTTCTAATATTTTCTCATTCGGCCCGCCCTAGCAAACTATTCCAGCCTTTTTCCCTTTACAGGCATTTTCTATTGCAGCGTGCCGAATGAGAAAATATTAGAAAGTCTATTCAATGACGAGTGTAATAATTTTTCGTCACAAATGTTGATATCAGAACTTTTGTATGTTGAAGGTGCGATCGTCACTAGTTTTTTACCTCGTTAAGAGGTGTTTTTATTTGATATCAGAAGTTTTTGTTTGTTTACTTTTGATCTCATAGGTGCTAGTATAAACATTTAAATTTAAATTGGCCATAAATCATAATTTTTAAACTATTGTCTTTTAACGAATTAAGTTAAAAAGGCGTTGAAGAATTTCAAAATACCTTTTAAACGAGGTATAGCACATGTCTGTACCTTTAGTAGTGTAGAACTTACAAACTAACGAAATGTAGCTTTTTTAACCTTTTTCCCACTAAAGTAGCGGCTTTTTCCAAAAGTCGTAGAACAAAAGATTCCTATATGGAACTCTTAAGTGCAAATCTACTGATTCGATGACCCTAAAATACAGTTCGGATACCCTCACACAAAATTCAATACTCAGGGAGCGTTAGTAGTTCGAGCTTGCAAAAGTGGCTATTTTCGTATAAAAATAACTTTTAAACGTGACTTTTTACAGTAATGTGTTATATACCAAAATTTAAGGAATCTCAAGGGCTATACAGTTTAAAGTTGTAAGGAAAATCGTTAGAGCCGTTTTTGAGAAAATTTAAAAAAAGCTAAAAAGAAAGTTTAAAACAAATTTCTTTTGTTCATATCTTTTTAACTATTACATTTACACAAATTGCATATAGCATTTAAAAATACCTTTCGAACGAGATGCAGCACAAGTCTGTAGCTTTAGTAGAATAGAAGTTACGGCTTTCCGAGTTTTAGCTATTTATAGCTGTTTTCCCGCTAAACTAGCGAGTTTTTCCAAAAGTGGTAGAACAAAAGTTTTTTATATCGATGTGATGAACGTCATATCAAATTTCCAAAACTTTAAAAACATGTTTTGGACAAACTGACAAACAGAATTAAATTTTCATTTTGGGAAGACGAAGAAAATCTTATTTTGGAACGGAGCGTCGGATTTTGACATATGACCCCTCATTCGACGGGTATTTTCAAAACGAATACAACTAAAGCATTGCGAGGGGGCATTTATCCCCACCGGCCCCAACAGCTCCAAATTTCGAAATTTTCACTTTTTCACTTTCACCGCTCTCTCTCCCAAGCCAATTGATTTTCTTAAAGTCTTGGTATGCAATCCTGTTAGTTTTCGCAATACCTTTCGATAGGTGTATTATTCATTATGATCGGACCATCACAGTAGATTTTCATTTCTTCGTGTATATATAGTAGTCGCCTTCGCACACTCTCCTGGTGCGCTTCGTCACTACATGGACTGCCGTCCATAGTGATTTAAGCCTCGACAATTTGTAAATGGTTACGGTTTAGAACATTGAAAACCCTCCCTTGTTAGAGATGTTAGAGAAGAAATGCAGATAGTTAGTGATATTGTTAGTCATGAAAACCAGATAGTTAGTGATATTGTTAGTCATGAAAACCAGATTGTTAGTGATGAAATTACCGACAATAGGCAGATGATTAGAAAAGTTTGTGGTAAATATACAGATAAAGAAATAGTTAGGATTAGCAATGAAATAGATCTAGTGGCAAGGGATATGTTCAATATTAATATTACAGATGAAAGTCCAGATTACAAAATTGGCAATGAAGTGAATTATAATGTCATTTATAAAGTCATTTTATTAAAATGGTAGAAAGCTGTTATGTAAATAATCAAAGACCAAAGGAACCCGAAGTAAGATGTGAAATTAAATTAAGATTAGAGTATTCTAAACCTTTCAGTTGTTTGCACAGACGTTTAGCTTATACAGTAAAAGAAAAATTACAAGTTATACTAGATGAATACTAAAATGAGGGCATTATAAGACCAAGTCAAACGGAGTATGCATCTCCAATAGTGTTAGTAAAAAAGAAAACAGGCGACTTACGACTATGTGTGGATTATCGAAAACTTAATAAGACAATGGTTAAAGATATATTATCCATTACCTTTAATAGACGATTTGTTAGACTTTTTGGTAAATAAAACAATATTTTCGAAATAAGATTTAAAACATGGCTACTTTCGTGGACAATGACTCAATAAAATATACTTCATTTATGACGTCATCATTCATCAATTTGAATTTATGCGGATGCCAATGGGGCTAAAAAATGCTCCTGCGGTGTTTCAGCGATTTATTAATACAATTTTTGCAGACATGTTTAGGGATGGTAAGGTAATAATATATATGGACGATATTATGATCGCCAGTAAAGAGATACAGGAACATTTAAATGTTCTTAGGGAAGTTTTTGATCGTTTAGCAAGAAACAAACTAGAATTGAGAATGGAAAAATGTGAGTTCTTACAAGCAAGTGTACAATATTTAGGATTTTTAGTAACCAGCAAAAAAGAATACAAGCTAATGACAAAGGAATAGAAGCTGTTAGAGATTTCCCTGTTCCAGATAAAGTACATGGTGTTAGAAGCTTTTTAGGTTTATGTTCGTATTTTAGGAGATTCATTAAGAATTTTTCGATGATCGCAAAGCCATTATATGACCTGTTAAGGAAAGATAAAGAGTTTGAAGAAAGGGAACTACAATGTTTTGAGATGCTTAAGAAAATGTTAGTTGAAGCGCCAGTGCTAGGATTATATTATTACAAAGACGAGATAGAATTGCATACAGATGCAAGCGCACAAGGTTTTGGAGCGGTCTTACTACAAAGGAAAGAGGACAAAAAGTTGCACCCTATTTTTTATTTTTCAAAGGCCACAACAAAAGACGAGGCAAAGTATCACAGTTTTGAACTTGAAACGTTAGCAATCATTTATGCTCTACGAAGATTTAGAATTTATGTGCAGGGTAGACGATTTAAAATAGTTACTGATTGTAACTCACTGACGTTAACATTAAATAGGATTGAGTTGAACCCTCGTATTGCACGATGGGCATTAGAATTGCTCGAGTAAGACTTTGGGGCAGTGGATTGTCGATCACGGCGAAAACCCGGCTCTTCAAAGCAACCTTGATGCCTAGTCTACATTAGGGTATTCGCTTCTGGGGCACTGCCTGTAACACTTCTATAAAAAGAATTGAATCCTGCCAATCCAAAATTTTAAGATATATGATAAACGCCCCACACTATACAAGAAACACTACTATTTTTCGAGATCTCAAAATTAATCCTGTTTGGAAATCTATCACCAATACTGCCATTCGCTTCAGATCAAGACTCGTCTCCCACACAAACAGACTTGCTTTCACACTTTTCAGACCTTTGAACAGAAGAAGACTAAAGAGATTGCACCCATCAGACAATTGAATACTTGGACGGCACGCTTGTGGGTAACTCATTCCAGACTTAGACGCATAGACTGCAACACTGCTCAATTTTTGTAATGACTCTTTTTTTTATTCACTACTTTTATTATTTTTACCATGGGTGAAAGTGAAATGAGTTCCACATAACACCCTCCAATAAACATTTTGTTGAGCAAATCGAAAAAAAAAAGAGTATGACTTTGAGTTAGTTCATAAATCGGGAAAACTTATGCAGCACGTAGAGGCGTTAAGTAGGAATACGAATATACTGGTAGTATAAATAAATTGTTTTGAAGACAATTTATTTATTTATCAAGCGAAAGATGAGAAGTTAAAAGATGTTAGAAAGAAGTTAGAAAAAGAGGAAGATAAAATGTTTGAGATGAGGAATGGAGTTATTTATAGAACATCAAATTATGTGTTACGTCGGCATATTAGTGCCCGCTTTGGATTTAGCTAACGTCAGCTTTCGGGTTCATTTCAGTCTCTCGTTGCTTTACTGACCGATATATTATTCCATTGAATTGCCCAATTGGTGCATTATATTTCATTGTGCAAATCTGGTCTTTCTTTCTTCTTTCGCAACTTTAGAGACTGTGGCTTCTGCTGTCCCCCTTTTTGCCTCGCTTCCCGCCATAACCGGTGCTCGTAACAGATGGGAAATTGTTATTCTGTGAGCCAGAAGAAATGGAGGACAAGATATTATATAAATATCACAATGAATTAGGTCATTTAGGACAAGATAAGGTTATGGATGCTTGTTAGGACGTATTGGTTTCCAAATATGAAAGAAAAAGTTGTTAGGCATATTGACAATTGTTTGAGATGTGTGGCATATTCGCCGAGGTCAGGAAAAGGGTAAGGAATGTTGCACAGCATACCAAAAGCAAATGTGCCATTCGAAATTATACATATCGATCATTACGGACCGGTTGATAATGGAAGATCAATGAAACATCTGTTTGTGGTGATAGACGGTTTTACTAAATATGTTAGGCTATATGCAACAAAGGCGACGAACACAAAAGAAGTCCTTATAGCAATGAAAGATTATTTTAGGTCGTATAGCAGGCCAACATGTATCGTTTCGGACAGAGGAAGCTGTTTTACATCGGAAGAGTTTGGAGGATTTGTCGAAGAATATAATATTAAGCACGTAAAAATTGCGACTAAGTCACCTCAGGCCAATGGGCAATAGGGCCAATGATAGCTAAATTAGCAGATCCGGAAAAAGGACTGCATTGGGATACAGTTGTTGAGGACGTTGAATTCTCATTGAACAATACAAAGCAAAGAAGCATTGCACAAATGCCGACCAAAATGTTGTTTGGAATCGAACAGAAAGGAAAAGTTATTGATGAATTGAGGCAAAAGTTAGAAGAATTAGATAATGTTAGGGATGTTACAGAAATAAGATATAATGAAAAAAGGAAGGATAGTTTAGAGTACAAAGTTGAAGATAATATTATAGTGAAAAATTTTGATAATGCAGTAGGAGTCGCAAGGAAGCTAATACCCAAACACAAAGGTCCTTATGTGATAGATAAAGATTTAAGAAATGATAGGTATGTAATAAAAGATGTGGAAGGTTTTCAATTGTCGCGTTGCCCTTATCAAGGAGTCTGGAGTAGTCAAAATATTAAACATTGGATTGGTAAACGAAAATAGCAGTAAATATATTCAAAGAATTGTAAATGTAAAGACTGATAGTATGTAAGATAATGTTAGATTAAATCAATTGTAAATTAAACCAAGATCAGGGGATCTACGTAGTAGTATGTATGTATGTATAAGTTACTGTATACCTTCTAGAACATTCTTGAATATTCGTAGAGTACGTTGTAGTTGTCACTCTCTCAGAGAGTCGGGGGTTGGTGCGAGTCGTGAGCTGAGAGCGAGTTCAATTGAATGCCAGCAGTGATCCTGACCAGAAAAAACTTGTGAAATAAAACTATAATAAAACAAGAGAGAACGCTATAGTCGGGTTGGTGTCCCGACTATCTAATACCCGTCACTCAGCTAAAGGGAGTGCGAACGCTGTGTCGGGTTGGTGTCCCGACTAATAATCGTAACTCAGCTAAAGGGAGTGCGAGGGAGATAGATATATGTTGACAATTTATAAAGCGTATAACTTTTTAATACATGGTCCGATTTGAAAAATGTCTTCTACATTTCGATAGGTATAAATATACACAACAAAATTGCATTTATACTTCTCGGAAATCTTTAAAGATGTGGGCGCAGGACCCATTTTAAAATCGTTAGTGGGCGATTGTGGGCGTTAGAGGGGGCGTGGCGCTCGGCTAAAATAAACTTGCGCTGCGTAGGAAGCCAAAGAATATGTGTGGGAAATCTCAACCTTCTAGCTTTTGTAGTTTCTGAGATCTCAGCGTTCATACAGACGGACAGACGGACATGGCTAGATCGACTCGGCTAGTGACCCTGATCAAGAATATATATACTTTATGGGGTCGGAAACGCTTCCTTCTAGCTGTTACATACTTTTGCACGAATCTAGTATACCCTTTTACTCTACGAGTAACGGGTATAATTATAAACAACTGTGTGTAAACATATATTCTACTGTGTGGTAATACAGGTTTTAAGTTCCTTTTCAGTACAACAAAACTATTCCCAGTTGGAAAATTATGACACAAATTGTCCAGCCTAAACAAGAAAGATGAAAATACACAAAACAAAGATTCAAAAGGCAACGAGGTCTTAAAAAAAAAACGCAGTTATGCCAGTCGGTAGTACTCTGTACTACAGAGACCTGTAGCTCCTTACCAAAAACCCTATTTTCAGTTAGAATCCTTCACAAACGATTCAAGTGATCATGTACCCAAAAAATCTATCAAATTATTAGTTAGTTGTCTCAAATAGGCAACATAAATTCTAGAGATGTCACAGAGAACAGAAAGTAGAAAGAAAAAGTTTATGGAAAGGAGATAGCCGGTAGCCGGTAGCAGTCTAAATGACTTTAAAGATTCTACAGCACAATATACAATCAATCCAAAACAACAAAATCGATTTAGAATTCTTACTAAGTGACCAAAACATTAGTGTAGCCTTATTACAAGAAGTTTTTTCACATGATTTATCTTTTAGAAAAATAGCCACTTTTAAACTTTTAGAAAAACTTAGAGAAGATGGCTACGGAGGGGTAGACATAGCTTTTAAAAATGACCTAAACGCCAAAAGATTCTGTCATGACACAAACCGTGACATTATCATTGCAAACATTTCAAAACAAAATCTAAACAATATATAAGCCTCATTATATTTGGAACCACAAATAACTTTATCTGTATTTAAGGATGAGATTAACAATCTGAGAGAAAAACTAAATTCTTTTGAAAATGTCACCTTTTTGATCGAGTAAACAGCAGCAAAGGCTCTTTTCTGGAGCAGGCAATGCTAAACGCAGGATACAAGCTAGAAAACACCAGGGGTTCCACGTTTAGGAGAAACATTGACTCGGAAGAGGGATCAGTCCTGGATCTTACCTTTGTAAAGGGAATTAAAATAGCCGAATGGAAATGTGACACCTTTTTCTGGGTGACAGTCACCAGCACCCAATCGCCTTCACAGTAAATGAAAATCTCAGCAGACCAAACTTCTTTTTAACCCAAAAATGGCTAGGTAAAAACTTAAGGAAAATATAAATTAGTGGAAACCTAGAAAACCTTACAAAAAACATGAAAGATAAAAGTAAGGCATCCACCTATAAAATTGGGACAAACAAAGTTCCCAAGTATTGGTGGAATGATGACTTAAGCAACTTATTTAATGAGTTTTGCGAAAGTCAAACAAAAACATGCACGTCTTTGACATATCACAACTATGTTGAGGCGGTAAACTGCAAAAGCAAATGGGAAAAGGCCGTAAAAATTGCAAAAAAGACAAGTTTCCAAAGAAAAATAAAGGAGACTAACACGAAACTTAACACAACAGCAGCATCGTCGCGTCTCCTAAAAAGTCTAAAAAACTTTCAAGAGGAGAGCCCTGGCAAATTTGATCCAGAAAAGTCCAGTAAATTCCTGGAATTTTTAAGGGATCAGATTCCAACAGAAAAACACATGTTTTAGATTGGAGGACAAAAAACAGCTGGTGAATTTGACAGGATTACATACTGTAGCAGGCTGGGCACTTTGTGACTCAGCTGCTGATCTGGCAACTCGAAAAAAGGAGAGTTCCAGAAAAGAAAGAAGTGGAAGATGATTCGTGAGGAGAACACAAGAGTGTAAAGATCGAGTAAAACGAAAACGTAGAAATACAACGATTAAAAATGCAGAACCATTAATGAGCGGAGTGCAAGGTGATTTTTATTAGGAGCAGGCGCTCACAATATCAGAAGTGGTGAACTTTCGCGTAAAAAAACAAAATAAAAACAAATATTTGAAACAAAACCACGAGTTTCAGTAAAAATGGACATACCACTCGAAATCAACGAGCACAGCGTTCCGACGCTAAAGAAGTGGCTCGAAGTACTTGATATGCCGACTACGGGAACCAAGGCGGAGCTGGTAGCCAGGCTTTATACGGTACCTGAGGAGCGACGTGTAGCTGGTGCCATCTCACTATGTGAGACCCGCGATCCCAATAACCCAATTGAGAATTTTACGCGTGATGGTGGGATTCAAGTGCCAGAAGACGCCAAGCTAAAGTTACCAGGAAAGGCAGTAAGAGATATCGACATTGTCGATCCCAATAACCCAATTAATAATTCGGAGAATTTGGCACATAATGGTGAAATTCAAGTGCCAGAAGACGCCAAGCTGGAGTTACCATGAAAGGCAGAAAGAGATGGCGACATTGCGTCCACCGTTTTCAAATTTGCGGGACTGCTTCAACGAGGACGTGGCGATCTGGCAATCTTCGCAATGCCAACTCGTTGCTTGGAGTCCGTGTTGTCAATTCAACCAGAGCTACGCCAACAGCTGGTGGAATGATTGACAATTCTTTGGAAACATCAACATCGGCACTACTTTTGGTCAAAGAAGACTACGATGGAAGCACTTGCGCTAAGAGGTGGATCAAATAAAAAGCATAGCCACGATTTACGGCGTCAGAGGAGTACATCTACACATGCTATTTGTACGCAAGTTGAAGGGCAGTGCCAACGACTGGCTACATCCCACCCCGACCCGCGTATTGGATAGTGTGGACACTTTGTGCGAGCAGATGCTGGAGGAGTTTGAAAAGAAACCGTCAAAGTCGGAGGCTCGTCGTTTGTTTAAGGCACGCAACTGGACAGTGGGCGAGAAGTTTGTCGCGTACCTGGAGGATAAAATAATGCTGGCTCATGTAATAAGCGTTGACGACGACGAACTTTAGATCAGGTGATCGAGGGTATTCCGTCTCATAACCTTCGTACCCAAGCACGCATTCAGTGCTTTACGAGCATCGCGGAAATTCGTCGCGCATTTGGCGAAGTGAATCTACCGGAGCAGAAGTTTTCGCGTAAGCCAGAAGACGTTGGCAGGACCACTAAGAACTTTCGATGCTATAACTGCTATGCTAAGGGCCATCTATCAAAGGATTGCAGGAAGCCAAAGAGGGAGCGTGGCTCTTGTTTTGGATGCGGTTCATCGGAACACCTGGTAGGAGTTTGCCCACTGAACAAGGAAAAGGCTGCGATTAACAGGAGCGCGGATGACAACAACTTCGAAAGAGAATTTGAAATTATTTTTGTAGGCACTACTAACCAGCCCTTAATTACAGCATGCCTTATAGATTCTGGAAGACCCTTTTCTTTTATAAAACTTTCGTTGGTCCCAGAAGGGACATAATGTAGTTCTTGAGAGGAATTTTTAAAGAATGTGGTCTGAGCTTCAGTTCAGAGATATCACAGATGGTTACATATGAGAGAGCTGAAATTTGGAATGATAATATGAATATGAAGTTACCAATAGAGTCACACAATACGTTGGTTGTAACTGAAGACTGTGGAATAGAACCTACAAAGTTTTTGAATAATTATGCTGAGGTAGCAGTTAACAATGAAGTGAATATATTTGAAGAGATTGTTATGGAAATGGTTAAGGAAATAGTTATGAAAGTCGTTTCAGAAAAGATTGTTATGGATATTATTAAGGAAATAGTTAGTGAAGTCGTGTCAGAAGAGATTTTTATGGAAATTGTTAGAGAAATAGTAACAGAAATTGCATGTGAACAGAGCAAGAATTCGAGTTACATGATTGCGAAGCACCATGATGATTTAAGTGGCAACAGTTTTGTAAAGGAATTAATGGAGATTGATTACACAACAATTAGCGAGCCAGAGCACTTAATAGGGCAAGAAGTTGAAAAAGACATTGCTGATACATTTAATAGAATGTTCAAAAGAACTTATGTAGAGCAACAGAGGCCAGACAACCCCTTGATTAAATGTGAGAAAAGTCAAAACAGTTTAGTTGTTCACCTAGGCGGTTGTCTTACTCCGAAAAAGAGAAACTTCAAGAGCTGTTAGATAATTATATAAAAGAAGGAATTATTCGACCGAGTGACTCTGAGTATGCATCGCCGATAGTCTTAGTAAAAAAAAACTGGTGACCTTACTTTGTGCATTGATTTCAGACGATTAAATAAAATACTAATTAAGGACAATTATCCGCTGCCATCAATTGACGATCTTTTGGACAAGTTGGCAGAACTCGTCATAAAAAACGGATACTTTTACGTTTTTGTTAATGAAGAATCCATTAAATACACTTCATTTGTCACCCCACTTGGACAATTTGAGTTCATGCGGATGCCTAAAGGATTGAAAAATTCATCACAAGTTTCCAGCGGTTTGTAAACAAGACTTTTAAGGACATGATAATAGAAGATAAGGTTATCGTATACATGGACAAAATAATGGTAGCGAGTAAAAATATGGTTGAGCATTTGGATAGTGTGAAGGAAGCTTTTGGCAGATTAGTAAAGAATAAATTAGAGTTACGCCTAGACAAATGTGAATTTCTGCGGTCAAGCATTAAATATTTGGGTTTTCTTATTACAAGCGAGAGAATTAAAGCTGATGACAAGGGGTTGGGTGCAGTGGCAAACTTTCCAATCCCAATAAATGCGCATGCAGTTAAAAGTTTTTTGGGTATTTGTTCCTATTTAAGGCGTTTTGTAAAAGATTTTTCAACCAAAGCTAAACCTTTGTACGATCTTTTGAAGAAGGATCGATAATTCCATTTCGAAAAGAGAAGGAATTCTTATGTTTTCAAGAGTTAAAACCCACGCTTTTACAAGCACTGTTACTAGCCATATATAACCATAGAGACGAAATTGAACTTCACTGCGATGCCAGTTCATTGGGGTTTGGAGCAGTTTTTTTCCAAAGGAAACAGGGCGGCAGGCTTCACCCAGTATTTTATTTTTCGCGGCGAACAACAGAAGTTGAATCTAGATATCATGGTTTAGAGTTAGAGACTCTGGCTATAGTTTATGCTTTAAGGAGGTTTAGAATATATTTACACGGAAACGCTTTAGGATTATCACGGACTGCAATTCCCTTACCTTGACACTCAATCGGATAGAGCTGAATCCAAGAATTGCGAGGTGGGCTCTAGAGCTTCAGGACTATGACTACGAATTAGTACATAGGGCAGGCAAACAGATGCAGCATGTAGATGCCTTGAGCAGATGCATGATAGTCGAAACAAAAAGTTTCGAAGATAATCTCATTATTTGCCAGCACAGAGATCAGAAGTTGGAAGCAATCAGGAAAAAGTTACAAAGCTCAGAGGATAAGTTTTTGAAATGAGAAACGGAGTCATTTACCGAAAAAATAATGAGGGAAAGTTACTGTTCGTTGTTCCAGAAGACATGAAGGATGCAATACTTTTTAAGTATCATAATGAATTAGGACACGCAGGGAGAGACAAGGTCATAGATGCAATTTCCAAAACTTACTGGTTTGCGAACATGAAAGAGAAAACTTTTAGGCACATAGGCGACTGCTTCAGATGCGTTGCATTTCCTCCCAAGACTGGGAAAGCCGAAGGATATTTGCATAGCATCCCAAAGGGTAACATTCCAGTGGACTCGGGAAGACCTGTGAAACACTTATTTGTAGTCATCGACGGGTTTACTAAGTTTGTGAGACTTTACCCTACAAAGACTACTAGCAGCAAAGAGGCTGTTCAGGCGCTGCAAGATTATTTCCGATCCCACAGCCGACCGAAGTGCATTATTTCGGATAGAGGAAGTTGTTTCATATCAAACGAATTTACTGAGTTTATGTGAGCATGTGAAAATAGCTACTGGATCGAAAGGAAGTTTAGGGCCCATTATAGCCAAGTTAATAGAGCCAGAGAAAGGGTATTATTGGAACAAGGTTATAGATACTGTAGAATATTCATTAAATAATACATTACATCGTAGCATTAAAGAACTACCAAGCAAGATGCTTTTTGGGGTACCGCAAAAAGGGAAGATTATAGACGAAATGAAAGAACTATTAGATGAGGGTAATAAATCAACAGATGTCCGTACTCTTGAAGAGATCCAAGAAAATGGAAAAGTTAATATTATTGGAAATCAGTTTTACAATATAGTATATTACGACGAAAAAAAGAACAAATCGACGGATTACAAGGTAGGCGATTAAATTTTGGTAAAAAAATTTTGATTTCACAGCAGGAGTGTCAAGAAAATCGTTACCTTAACATAAAGGTCCTTATAAAGTAGAGAAGATTTTAAAAAATGATCGATTTCTGATTAATGATGTAGAAGGGTTTCAGCTTTCTCGTAATCCATATAATTGTGTTTGGAGTAGACAAAACATTAAACATTGGATAAAAAGAAATAATTAATTCGGTAAAAGGACATATTAAATTGTTATGTCCTAGGTGTTAAATCGTTATGTTTGCTTTAAATTGTTTTGTTTAAATTGTAAATGGTTATGGCTAAATCTTCAATCGTTATAGTTGTATTAAATTGTTATGTTTATGTAAATTAATATGCTTATGTCTTAAGGATGTTTTTTATAACCTAAAATTGATATGATAAATGTTTGTAGTAAGTTTTAAAATTGTTAATTTAAAATGGTTAAGGTATCATAAGATGTAACTTTGTTGTTTATAATGATCACGAGTGGCGCTCAAGGATCAGAAGATCCTATGGATAGGAAGGCCGAGTTGTAGCAGGCTGGGCACTTTGTGACTCAGCTGCTGATCTGACAACTCGAAAAAAGGAGAGTTCGAGAAAAAAAAAGAAGTGGAAGATGATTCGTGAGGAGAACACAAGAGTGTAAAGATCGAGAGAACCGAAAACGTAGAAATAAAACGATTAAAGAGGCAAAACCATTCATAAGCGGAATGCAAATTGTTTCTTACTTTAAGAGCAGGCGCTCACAATACGAAATGTTAAATTCCTTGAGCAATAGCGCCAAAGATGAGTTAGTGTCTATCTACAACTCCAAGGTGGCCAGGTGTGATTTTCCGTCAGAATGGAGGCAAATCAAAATTGTGCCCATTCCTAAGAAAAACAAGGACCTGACCAATATGCAAAACTTTAGACCCATCTCTCTTGTTTCAGTGCTGGCCAAAACAGACTAGAAACATTTATTAAAGACCACGAAATACTACCATACAGATCATACGCATACCAGAAGGCATGTCTGCAGTAATGTGTATAAACGACGTCACAAACCTTATAGCATCTAAACTTTCCAAAAATGTACACAGACTGGATTTTGAGCTGTATGGCCAGCAGGGAATTAAATCTTGGGAAGGCAGTTCAGGTGGTGAACGGTGGGATCCCTCAAGGATCCTGCCTATCACCTATGGTGTAATGCCGCCTGTTTTCAGAGCCAAATGGCTTACCGCCGAAGAGCTTTTCAAAGTGAAAGCGATGAACCCATCTCTCTTTAACCAACTTAAAAATTCACCAGCAGAAACTAGCTACTCAAGCACAATAAGGGACTTTAGGTTTTTCTTTAACAATACTAAAACTAGGGACTTGTTCTTTGTATCAAACAAGGAAATCATCCAAGACAAACTTCTGCCAAAAAGTGAAGTGGACTACTCGACCGAGGAAGCAAATGCAATTTATAGTGAAGAAATAAACAGATACTTGGATAAGAAATGGAGCATCATATCCACCGATGCGTCCATAAACACAGAAGCTATAGGAATTGGAATCATGGAATTACCCAGTAACAAATCACACAAATTTAAAGTAAACGCGTCTCTCTCATCTGTAGGAGCAGAGCAGATGACCGCGACCGAGGAAGCAAATGCAATTTATAGTGAAGAAATAAACAGATACTTGGATAAGAAATGGAGCATCATATCCACCGATGCGTCCATAAACACAGAAGCTATAGGAATTGTATCATGGAATTACCCAGTAACAAATCACACAAATTTAAAGTAAACCCGTCTCTCTCATCTGTAGGAGCAGAGCTAGCTGGGATCAAAATGGCATGTATTATATGGCAAAGCAATAAATACAAGCACGCTGTGATATTCTGTAATAGCCTAGAAGCAATTAGTTTAGTTAAAAACAAAAAATCTGACTCGTACTTAGTACACGAAATACACAATAGAATCGAAAAATCAGAAGTACAAAAACTTACGTAATTTGGAAACCTGGGCACAAGGGTATTGCTTTAAACAAGAAGACTGATAGGTTTGATAAGTTAGCTGTTAAGGAAGAAGATGTGGTAGAAATAAAACTAAGTACCAAATAAGCTCTAAGAGAAATAAAGAAGAAAATAGAAGAGCAATGGAACGAGAATTATAAGGCAAAAAGACAAAGAAACAATTGTCATAAACGTCTTCCCTGAGATACCAAAGAAACCTATGCACCACGAATTAAAATGGAAATCGAAAGGATTAAAAGTACTAAACAGACTAATGACAGGACATACATATGACAAAACCTTTTTACATAATATAAAAGCTATAGAATCTAATTTGTGTGTGATATGTAATATTCCTGAATATGCGGAGCATCTTATCTTTGACTGCCCAAAATTTACCACACTCCGACAAAATTTTAAAATATTTAAGTATTACAGCAACTTGAATCATTTTTTTCAAGTTAAAGAACCACTCCAATCTAAATTTCTAGTTTTACTTTTATTAATCACTGTAGTTTATAATTTTCCTGATTTTTAGGCATTTTAATTCGGCAGTTGGCCAATAAACCAACCTGTCGGGCTCAAATAACAGAAAGTCTTGCTGAAAACCACAGAAGGTGTTTTTTTTTCTCCAAAAAATATTAAAGATATAAAAAATACAAAAAAACAAAAAATTAACTAAAGCTAAACAAAAAACAAACTAAAAACAAGAGAGAATGCTATAGTCGGGTTGGTGTCTCGACTATTTAATACCCGTCACTCAGCTAAAGCGAACGCTGTACTCGGGTTGGTGTCCCGACTATAATCGTAGCTCAGCTAAAGGGAGTGCGAGGGAGATAGATATATGTGGATATTTTGATTGCGTATAACTTTTTAATGAGTGGTCCGATTTGATACATTTCGATAGGTATAAATATAC
The DNA here is from genome assembly GCF_030179915.1 of Drosophila takahashii. Classification (NCBI taxonomy): domain Eukaryota; kingdom Metazoa; phylum Arthropoda; class Insecta; order Diptera; family Drosophilidae; genus Drosophila; species Drosophila takahashii. Next base: position 7,533,285 of record NC_091679.1, on the reverse strand, counting down.
ACAACAAAATTGCATTTATACTTCTCGGAAATCTTTAAAAATGTGGGCGCAGGACCCATTTTAAAATCGTTAGTGGGCAATTGTGGGCGTTAGAGGGGGCGTGGCGCTCGGCTGAAATAAACTTGCGCTGCGTAGGAAGCCAAAGAATATGTGTGGGAAATCTCAACCTTCTAGCTTTTGTAGTTTCTGAGATCTCAGCGTTCATACAGACAGACAGACGGACAGACGGACATGGCTAGATCGACTCGGCTAGTGACCCTGATCAAGAATATATATACTTTATGGGGTCGGAAACGCTTCCTTCTAGCTGTTACATACTTTTGCACGAATCTAATATACCCTTTTACTCTACGAGTAACGGGTATAACTACTAAAGTATGGTAACAAAAGAAAAATTAAAAATAAAAACAAAATATTGTCTACAAGGGTAAAATATCAACCTAGACAGCTACCCCGGACTGTCGTTCCCAACAAGAAAGCGATTTCACATCGTCAGAGTGGCTTTAACCGTGGCCGTAACGTGACGCGAAACACGCTCTTAAACTACCAGTATCTGGTAAATGCGGCAGTGTTGTCGCGACCAAAACAAAAATCATCGGTCGGATGATTTATTTGCATAGCATCCCAAAGGGTAACATTCCAGTGGACTCGGGAAGACCTGTGAAACACTTATTTGTAGTCATCGACGGGTTTACTAAGTTTGTGAGACTTTACCCTACAAAGACTACTAGCAGCAAAGAGGCTGTTCAGGCGCTGCAAGATTATTTCCGATCCCACAGCCGACCGAAGTGCATTATTTCGGATAGAGGAAGTTGTTTCATATCAAACGAATTTACTGAGTTTATGTGAGCATGTGAAAATAGCTACTGGATCGAAAGGAAGTTTAGGGCCCATTATAGCCAAGTTAATAGAGCCAGAGAAAGGGTATTATTGGGACAAGGTTACAGATACTGTAGAATATTCATTAAATAATACATTACATCGTAGCATTAAAGAACTACCAAGCAAGATGCTTTTTGGGGTACCGCAAAAAGGGAAGATTATAGACAAAATGAAAGAACTATTAGATGAGGGTAATAAATCAACAGATGTCCGTACTCTTGAAGAGATCCAAGAAAATGGAAAAGTTAATATTATTGGAAATCAGTTTTACAATATAGTATATTACGACGAAAAAAAGAACAAACCGACGGATTACAAGGTAGGCGATTACATTATGGTAAAAAAATTTTGATTTCACAGCAGGAGTGTCAAGAAAATCGTTACCTCAACATAAAGGTCCTTATAAAGTAGAGAAGATTTTAAAAAATGATCGATTTCTGATTAAAGATGTAGAAGGGTTTCAGCTTTCTCGTAATCCATATAATTGTGTTTGGAGTAGACAAAACATTAAACATTGGATAAAAAGAAATAATTAATTCGGTAAAAGGACATATTAAATTGTTATGTCCTAGGTGTTAAATCGTTATGTTTGCTTTAAATTGTTTTGTTTAAATTGTAAATGGTTATGGCTAAATCTTCAATCGTTATAGTTGTATTAAATTGTTATGTTTATGTAAATTAATATGCTTATGTCTTAAGGATGTTTTTTATAACCTAAAATTGATATGATAAATGTTTGTAGTAAGTTTTAAAATTGTTAATTTAAAATGGTTAAGGTATCATAAGATGTAACTTTGTTGTTTATAATGATCACGAGTGGCGCTCAAGGATCAGAAGATCCTATGGATAGGAAGGCCGAGTTGTAGCAGGCTGGGCACTTTGTGACTCAGCTGCTGATCTGACAACTCGAAAAAAGGAGAGTTCGAGAAAAAAAAAGAAGTGGAAGATGATTCGTGAGGAGAACACAAGAGTGTAAAGATCGAGAGAACCGAAAACGTAGAAATAAAACGATTAAAGAGGCAAAACCATTCATAAGCGGAATGCAAATTGTTTCTTACTTTAAGAGCAGGCGCTCACAATACGAAATGTTAAATTCCTTGAGCAATAGCGCCAAAGATGAGTTAGTGTCTATCTACAACTCCAAGGTGGCCAGGTGTGATTTTCCGTCAGAATGGAGGCAAATCAAAATTGTGCCCATTCCTAAGAAAAACAAGGACCTGACCAATATGCAAAACTTTAGACCCATCTCTCTTGTTTCAGTGCTGGCCAAAACAGACTAGAAACATTTATTAAAGACCACGAAATACTACCATACAGATCATACGCATACCAAAAGGCATGTCTGCAGTAATGTGTATAAACGACGTCACAAACCTTATAGCATCTAAACTTTCCAAAAATGTACACAGACTGGATTTTGAGCTGTATGGCCAGCAGGGAATTAAATCTTGGGAAGGCAGTTCAGGTGGTGAACGGTGGGATCCCTCAAGGATCCTGCCTATCACCTATGGTGTAATGCCGCCTGTTTTCAGAGCCAAATGGCTTACCGCCGAAGAGCTTTTCAAAGTGAAAGCGATGAACCCATCTCTCTTTAACCAACTTAAAAATTCACCAGCAGAAACTAGCTACTCAAGCACAATAAGGGACTTTAGGTTTTTCTTTAACAATACTAAAACTAGGGACTTGTTCTTTGTATCAAACAAGGAAATCATCCAAGACAAACTTCTGCCAAAAAGTGAAGTGGACTACTCGACCGAGGAAGCAAATGCAATTTATAGTGAAGAAATAAACAGATACTTGGATAAGAAATGGAGCATCATATCCACCGATGCGTCCATAAACACAGAAGCTATAGGAATTGGAATCATGGAATTACCCAGTAACAAATCACACAAATTTAAAGTAAACGCGTCTCTCTCATCTGTAGGAGCAGAGCAGATGACCGCGACCGAGGAAGCAAATGCAATTTATAGTGAAGAAATAAACAGATACTTGGATAAGAAATGGAGCATCATATCCACCGATGCGTCCATAAACACAGAAGCTATAGGAATTGTATCATGGAATTACCCAGTAACAAATCACACAAATTTAAAGTAAACGCGTCTCTCTCATCTGTAGGAGCAGAGCTAGCTGGGATCAAAATGGCATGTATTATATGCCAAAGCAATAAATACAAGCACGCTGTGATATTCTGTAATAGCCTAGAAGCAATTAGTTTAGTTAAAAACAAAAAATCTGACTCGTACTTAGTACACGAAATACACAATAGAATCGAAAAATCAGAAGTACAAAAACTTACGTAATTTGGAAACCTGGGCACAAGGGTATTGCTTTAAACAAGAAGACTGATAGGTTAGATAAGTTAGCTGTTAAGGAAGGAGATGTGGTAGAAATAAAACTAAGTACCAAATAAGCTCTAAGAGAAATAAAGAAGAAAATAGAAGAGCAATGGAACGAGAATTATAAGGCAAAAAGACAAAGAAACAATTGTCATAAACGTCTTCCCTGAGATACCAAAGAAACCTATGCACCATGAATTAAAATGGAAATCGAAAGGATTAAAAGTACTAAACAGACTAATGACAGGACATACATATGACAAAACCTTTTTACATAATATAAAAGCTATAGAATCTAATTTGTGTGTGATATGTAATATTCCTGAATATGCGGAGCATCTTATCTTTGACTGCCCAAAATTTACCACACTCCGACAAAATTTTAAAATATTTAAGTATTACAGCAACTTGAATCATTTTTTTCAAGTTAAAGAACCACTCCAATCTAAATTTCTAGTTTTACTTTTATTAATCACTGTAGTTTATAATTTTCCTGATTTTTAGGCATTTTAATTCGGCAGTTGGCCAATAAACCAACCTGTCGGGCTCAAATAACAGAAAGTCTTGCTGAAAACCACAGAAGGTGTTTTTTTTTCTCCAAAAAATATTAAAGATATAAAAAATACAAAAAAACAAAAAATTAACTAAAGCTAAACAAAAAACAAGAAAGGAAGCTAGCTTCGGCCAGCCGAAGCTTATATACCCTTGCAGATCATTCCTATTAATTAACAAATTGCAAAAATGTTCAATTTTCTAATATTTCTCATTAATTTTCCGATCGTTCCTATGGCAGCTATATGATATAGTCGTCCGATTTTGATCAAATTAAAATTGAAATTCGGAAATATTTAAAAAGAGTCATATCCTAGAGTAGAAGATAATACAATAAAAACCAAAGGAGCTAGAATTTATTTCTTATTACTTTTCCGATTTTTTAAATAATTAATTCGAAATTCAGAAATATTTAAAAAATAACATCCCCAAAAGTAGAAGGTAATATTTCAAAAAACACCGAAGCTAGAATTTTTTAAAGTTTTTTTTTTCCGATCCTATGGGAGCTATAAGATATAGTTGTCCGATCCGGTCGGCTCCGACATATATACTACCTGCAATAGAAAGAAGACTTTTGCGAAAGTTTCGTCCCGATAGCTCAAAAACTGAGAGACTAGTTTGCGTAGAAACAGACAGACGGACAGACGGACAGACGGACTGACGGACAGACGGACAGACGGACAGATGGACAGACGGACAGACGGACAGACGGACAGACGGACATGGCTAGATCGACTCGTCTAGTGATGCTGATCAAGAATATATATACTTTATGGGGTCGGAAACGTCTCCTTCACTGCGTTGCAAACTTCTGACTGAAATCATAATACCCTCTGCAAGGGTATAAAAACTAAAAACAAGAGAGAATGCTATAGTCGGGTTGGTGTCCCGACTATTTAATACCCGTCACTCAGCTAAAGCGAACGCTGTACTCGGGTTGGTGTCCCGACTATAATCGTAGCTCAGCTAAAGGGAGTGCGAGGGAGATAGATATATGTGGATATTTTGATTGCGTATAACTTTTTAATGAGTGGTCCGATTTGAAAAATGTCTTCTACATTTCGATAGGTATAAATATACACAACAAAATTGCATTTATACTTCTCGGAAATCTTTAAAAATGTGGGCGCAGGACCCATTTTAAAATCGTTAGTGGGCAATTGTGGGCGTTAGAGGGGGCGTGGCGCTCGGCTGAAATAAACTTGCGCTGCGTAGGAAGCCAAAGAATATGTGTGGGAAATCTCAACCTTCTAGCTTTTGTAGTTTCTGAGATCTCAGCGTTCATACAGACAGACAGACGGACAGACGGACATGGCTAGATCGACTCGGCTAGTGACCCTGATCAAGAATATATATACTTTATGGGGTCGGAAACGCTTCCTTCTAGCTGTTACATACTTTTGCACGAATCTAATATACCCTTTTACTCTACGAGTAACGGGTATAACTACTAAAGTATGGTAACAAAAGAAAAATTAAAAATAAAAACAAAATATTGTCTACAAGGGTAAAATATCAACCTAGACAGCTACCCCGGACTGTCGTTCCCAACAAGAAAGCGATTTCACATCGTCAGAGTGGCTTTAACCGTGGCCGTAACGTGACGCGAAACACGCTCTTAAACTACCAGTATCTGGTAAATGCGGCAGTGTTGTCGCGACCAAAACAAAAATCATCGGTCGGATGATTTAAAAGCCAAAAAAACAAGAAAGGAAGTTAACTTCGGCCAGCCAAAGTTTATAAATTTATAAAATGTTGTTTTTACAGTGTCAAAAATCAAAACGGTTACTTACTGCAAAGTTACAATGGTTTTCCTATTATTTTTTTGATTATTCTAATGGGAGCCATAAGATATAGTGGTCCGATCCGGCTCGTTCCGACAAATGTACTATATTCGTACACTTGTAAATAGGAACTGAGTAGGAACAATAATCTTAGCTTAGAGGCTCCTGAGCGGAGCGGAGACTTGGGGGGGAGTTGGAGAGGGTGAGCGAAGGGCAGTGCGAGCGAGCGAGATGTGGACATCTGGAGAAAACTGTCGCTCGACACTGCCCCCAGAAATTAAACGCCTTTTTGGCGTGAACATTCCCCCCCCCCCTGCGAGTACATCCGTAGCAAGAACCATAGCAACATGATGGAACAAAAGATCGGTCATCCTTTTGTAGCAGAGTGTGGTGGCCCACACTTGTGGCAGTGGTCGTCACTGCGGCATGAGTCTTCGGAATGATCGTGGACCAAGCAATTGGAGCTGTACTTATGGATACGTACTTCCTGGAGCCGTTTCTCGGCACTAAGCCGCAGAAAGCGGTGGCATTTCCGTAGCGGATGGATCTTTTGGCAGACTCGGCATTGGTAAGATTTAATACCTCGGGAACGTATGCCATTCAAGGCGGGATATGGAACACAGTAATCATAGTAGCAGTTATTGGACACGAAATCGTTGGAAAAGTGTTGTCTGGATGCAACAAGGTGTGGTGCCGACTATGGCAAGCAAAACAATTGTGAGCGGCTGCTTGCAAAGCAGTTTGAGTATAACTGTTTTTCTTGGATGTAGGCTGAACGATCATTTTCCCGCATTTAGAGAAAGCGTGGACATATACGCACGGGGTGTTTTTTTAAACACAGTTTGCAGCCTTTGGGCATTGAAAGTACCCTCGTGTTAAAATAATTTATTCTTGGAAATTCTGCCATTCGATTTCTGTCTTTAGAATGAACTTGGAGCGAATTAGCAGACCGGATGCAATCGACGGCCTCTAGAGTTCGATGGCGCTCGGTTAAAATGGAATCAAGCTCGAGCCAAGTAGGAGTTTCGGCTTTATTTTGGATGGATTGCTCCCATAATGAGAGCGTCAGCTTTGGCAGTCCCAATTCTCAATGTTGATGCCGGAAGATTGTAAGGAGGTTAAGCACCCTTGAATGGTGCGTTGAAGTTCCTTTAAGGCGGATCCAGACTCTTGTGCTATGGATTGCACATTAAAAGGAATTTTAAGGTGGCTGTTCACATGCTATCGCTTATTTTCGAAATGCTCAGTTAGATTTGTCCAAGCTGAGCGGAAGGCATCATTGGTGAGTGGGGATTTTTAAACTATGGAATGAGCTTCAACGGGCGTGAGACGCGGATTGTCTATATATATCACCGTGAAAAAGTCCCGGAAAGTCGGCCAGCGAAGAGTCGACAGCCATAAGATATTACAGTTTGGGACGGAGTAACTGGAGCTTGAGATTTTTGGGAGGAGCCCTGTTGGATTTCGATTTGCTCGAGGATCGGAGCGGCGACCTTTTCGTATACATCGTACGTTATATTGTATTTTGCCTTGAGCATAGATTTCGTATCTGCGGTGCTATCGCCTGCAGCCAAAATGCAATCGGAGCATATGTCATATGATTTCTTGACCTTTTGCCAGAAGGAATTTTGAGGATGGATAAGGTAGGGGTGGATGCACCTGGAACATTTATGATAGCCTCAAAATGGATCAGAGTGTCAGCTGTGACAATAAATTTTTTTATGCCAATAAATAATAACTACACTGTGCATCATTTTTAATGCTTTTAAAATTTAATTTTGGAAAACGCAGTTTATCTTTGGAATTCATAAAAAATTCAGAAATATAGCATCCATCGAGGTATATTTTTGACGCTGCATAGTGTTATTGGTCATGCAGGTGCAGTTTTAGAGTCATATTGGACGGCCATATTAAAATGCCTAACAGCGCATTTTGCGGACCAAAGAGACCTAAATTATTATAATTGTTAACCAATAATAATTGTGCAAAGTCCCATTAATTCAATTTTTGGTTAGTACATCAGATATCATTTCTTCTGTGGCAAGCACTTCGATATCAAATATCACCACCTTAGGGATATGTATAAGGAAAATTTTATTGAAATAGAACATTTTCCTTATACATATCCCTAAGGTAGGGATATTTGATATCGAAGTGCTTGCTTCTTGCATGGATTGTTGCATTCTTGACGAGATGTTGTGCGCTCTGTTTATCGCTGAAGATCTTCAGGGGACAGGGATTTCCAACGCCGACACCCAATTCGTCAACTAGATATAGATGATATAAGCTGCTTCTTTAGACGCCGTGAAGACTGCAATATATTCCACCTCCGTGTTGCCCAGCGGTCTGAGTTATCATTGGCCCAGTCAGAGTCCACATAGCAATGAATTGCACGACCAGTACGATGGTAATGCATGGTTGCAGCGACTTCATGTCCAGTGTGCGGATCAGCATTTTGATGTGCCAATTTCGCCACTGAATGGTGAATATCTGGCCGTGTAGTAACAGCAAGGTACATCAGAGACCCAATCAAAGATTGATAGGCCCCCTGACTCACACGTTTGCAGCTAGGATCGTCGCATTTCACTTGATGTCCTGCCCCCAGTGGTGTAGCATTTGGCTTCCAGGACTCCATAGAGTAATTTCTGAGTAGATCCTCAATATACTGCTTGTGGCCAACTCTCACGCCTCCGGTCTCGCCACCTCTCTCTAGTTCCATGCTTAGACAATGTTTCATCCATCAACCACCTGGAATTCATCAGCAATAGCAGCTTTGACCGATTCGAGATATCTTCTGTCGGAACTGGCTATCAAGAGATCTTCTACGTATACCACAATAATATATATGTTAGTAGAAACATTTTTTGTATACAAACACGGCTCGCTGGGATGAGTGTATCGTTCCATTCCTTGCCGCTCTGCTTCAGCCCATATAGTGGTTTGCACACGCTCATGATATTGATGATTATAAATGACATCACGTAACTCACTATTAAGATACGCCGAAGAAACGTCGATTTGGTACATGTACCATCCGTGTTCTGCATCCAACGCCAAGGCCAGCCTGATAGTAAAAAATCTGGCACCGGGGGTGAAAGTTTCGGTGAAATTAACTCCGTATCGCCCCTTGGCAACGAGTCGGGATTTGAAGCGCTCAACATTGCCATCCTTGTCACGCTTTAATGCATATACCCACATGCATCCGATCGGTTTTTGACCCTTTGGTAGATCGACTAGTGACCAAGTTCTGTGGACTGTTAGACTGTCCATTTCAGTTTTTTTGGGATTAAATAGCCTACATGCCATTGCTGTTTCAGAATATCCTACAAAGTAGTGGTCTCCTTTTGGGACAAATTTCTTGTGATGCTTTTTATTCAGGACAATTACCTTCGCACCAAAGATTCGTAGATGCCCTACACAGGGTTTTCTTCCTGTTCACACTACAAGTGGTGTTATACCTGGTAAATCTGATGTTTCTGCATGGTTACGCAAATAGGCAAAAGTCTTGATTGCCTCTGCCCAGAACCGTTCATCCAAACCTACATGGAAGATCAGGCTGCGTGCCATTTCAACCAAAGTCCGGTTTGCACGTTCATCGACGCGATTTTGCTTCGGAGTATGAGGTACTGTTATCTTTTTACACCGCTTTCAGCAAGAAAGGATTCAAACGCATTACTTTAATATTGACGGCCATTATCGCTTCTCAAAAGTTTTATTTTTTCGCCCTTTTGGTTTTCCAGAATGATTTAAATTCATTGAATTTAACCAAGATTTCGTCTCTCGTCTTTAGAAAGTCAACAAACACATAACGCGATTTGTCGTCGATGAACGTTACAAAATACCGCGCTCCGCCTAGGGAGTTTTTATTCATTGGTCCGCATATGTCAGTATGTACTAAACCAAGATCACTGCGCGAGTTACCGTACCGGTACCATCGACTATGCCACCGCCTAAACCTCCCCGTGTTACCCTCTTCCAAGTGGACAGTGACCGGCAGCTAGCCGTTCGTTGTCCCACATAAGATCGACATAAGAAATGCAACATCAGCACAAGGCAGGATGTTGCTAATCGACACCCACTCAGCAGAGCTCCAGAAAATACTTTGTTAGCATTTAATCACATACACATACATAATTGTAAACACATAAAATTCTTTGGCAGAGGTTTGATTTAAATCTCAAGCCACAATAAAATTATTCCGTTTGGAACTACCAAAGAGAACACACCTAGTGTTAATTCAATTCGTATTTAAAGATTGGATGACCAAGAACCCCCCCGTTAACTACTCCATACTATAACTCGCGCTCGACTCCCCCTTGCTTTCGGTAACTGTTTTTTACAAATTTTACATTTTGCACAGGATTCACACACCTGGCCATTCATGTTCTTTAACTCGGTTGCCTTTATACCGCGAACCATTTTATCACAAATCATCTATTTTAGGCGTTGTGTAGGTGTCCGAAACAATCGTGCAGCACATTTATGCGGTAATTCCACTACATTGTTCGGCTCATTCATTAGAGCAATCTTTTCTTAGCCTATACGATTTTACGTAGGCGCGAGCAGGACAGATATATGTCGGCTGCCATGAGCAATCAATGAGAAAAATTTTTTAAAACCGATGGGCACTTTTGAAATTTTTTTGGTATTTAAAAATGTCTCAATACGGTACTACCAGGACCGATGAGCATGAGTAAATAAATTTAATAGGGTTTTCCCACAGAGCTCCATCCACCATCCGTTGAACGGATGATCCGTAAGGTTTTGTCGTTCCGACGAAATGAAAACTTCTATATGAAAATGACGGTGAAAAATTTCGTGATCAAAATTTTGTATGGAGATTTTCATTTCGTAGGCTTTTTGATTGAAGTGAGTACTAGGCCTAATCCAACATCCAATTTTGACGGACTTTGACGGCCTATTAGTATACTGCGTCACTGTTATTTTTAAAGTTTAATTTGAAAAATTGTCGCGTCTGTCACCCTGGAAATGCCCATATATATTATTACAATATAATATATCTACAGGGGTGGTCAAAAGTATTTTCACAAATTTTATTGTTAACTGTACTCATATTTTGAACTTATAATATAAACTTCTGGCACCTATAGAAGGAGCACTTCAATTCCGTTTAAATGACAAAAAATGTTCTTAACCCATTAAGACCCCTTTGAAAAGTGAGCAAATTTTGTGAAAGTCAAATTTTCGACTTTTTTCCTGGGGCTTAATACAAAAATGTTTTGATGCAAAGTTGTGCCCCAATCAAAATTAATAAGAACTGCAAAAAAAAAATTCAAAATATTTGTCCTTGTATTATTTATGATTTTTTGAATGGAGACGTCTCATTAAAATTTTGTATGAAAAGAAAGAAAAAGCGGCTAAAATGGTAATTTTTAGCTATTTTCATAAAATTATAAAAAATACAAGGAAAAATATTTTAAAACACAACTTTGGAACAACTTTGCATCAAAACCTTTTTGTTTTAAGCTCCAGGAAAAAAGTTGAAAATTTGACATAAAAATGTCTAATTTTCTAACTTTTTAAAGTGTGCTTAAGGGGTAAGAACATTTTTGTGTCATTTAAACGGAATTGAAGTGCTCTTTCCATAGGTGCCAAAAGCTTATATTATAAGTTCAAAATATGAGTACAGTTAACATTTAAATTTGTGAAAATACTTTTGACTAGGGTTGTACTTTAGAGGTGCAGAAACATCGGTGGAAACATCGATGCATCGATGTTTTTCCACATTTTCAAAACATCGATGTTTTTTTGGACCATCGATGTTTTCAAATTATTATAATTATTCTTATTCCAGCAATGTTAAAAAAAAATGGAGCCTTACAAGGAGCTTGCAAAAAAAATTTTGTGTATTCTCATCTCATTTAATTTTTAAGTTTGTTTTTTATTTTTAATTTAATTTTTAATTTTCTAAATGAGTAAAGGTTTTGTTTTTTTATTTTTAATACAAATTTTAATGAGATTTTTTAATTATATTTTAAATTATAAAGTTATTTTGGAAAACATCGTGTTTCATTCGACGTTTTTTGAAAAACATCGAAAAATATCGATGTCTTCAAACATCGATGTTTCTGCACCTCTATTGTACTTTATAGGGTCGGAAACTCTTCCTTCTAGCTGTTACTTACTTTTGCACGAATACAATATACCCTTTTACTCTACGAGTAACGGGTATAAAAAGACAAGCCCAAGGCTTAACAATTACACATCTTAATGCACAAAGTGTGGTAAACAAAATGGATGAGTTCAGGTATAGTTTTGCTAGTTCTGCGGCTGATATTATATGTGTGTCAGAATCCTGGTTAACAGCTAACACTAGTGATATGAATATTTCTTATGATGGTTATGTGTTGTATCGTTCTGATCGTGCTAGTCACGGGGTGGTGTTATTATTTATGCTCAAAATAGGTTGAATGCCAAAATTATTTGTAAACATCCAACGGAAAACGTCATAGAAATATATCAGTTGCCTAGATATGTAGTACAAATGGTAATACAAAAAAAAAAAATAAAATTTTGCAGAAAAGGAGAAAAAAAGTGTGGGGTACGAACTCGTGTTCACCGCACTGTTTACCAACACACTAACACCTAGCCTACATATCGATTTAGTTCTGGGTGGAATAGTTCATTATATCTTGGTAAGCCGTTTTAGTAACACATAAATGACATAAATGTCTACTGTTGATAGATAATGTGATACGCACACACCTCTTGTAAACTTAAAGCCGCATTTTAAATGGTTTATACACAGAAAATCCATTTTTTTTGTATCTGTATATATGCTCCGTGCTTCCACCTACAAGCACACATTTAAATCTTTGTAAAATTCAGCTTAGAGCGGCTGCAATTGCACATAGAGTGATATTTTTAAGCGAAATAATATCGCTCTCAAAATAAACATTATTTGGGAGCGATATTTTTTTCGCTCACATGTAATGATTATTCCTGATACATATTTATAAAACTCAAAAATAATGTTTATTCCTGATACATATTTATAAAACTCATTAATAATAATTATTTCTAAGTTTTTTGAATTTCGCTTATAATGATTACGGTCCCTGCGTAGAATATATTTTAGTCGAAGTATCGAACATATGTCTTTAAAAGCTCAGGGAAAGTATTTCCAAAGTTGAATAAGAAGAAGAAAATACAAATTGGGGAATGCCGGTTACTCCCCTCTGACGGTGTTTGTTGTTGGTTCCCGTTCCGCAACTTATGTTTCTAAACAGTACGATGTACGTACTTAAACAGACCTTTAGTTTCATATTATAGCTGAAATAATAACTGAAATTATTATAATACTTACAAATGATAAATATAAAAATCAAATAACTTACCATCCTGGGAAAAACATCTTGGTCGCTCGTGAGAATCGAACCCCTTACCTCACAGTTTGCAGTCAAACACTCTACTAGCTGCGCCAGGGAAGCATCACGTGAGGCGCTGTACAAAGAACATTCACTTTTTGTTCTCTTGGGTTCAAGGTTTATACTCTAGAAAACCGCTCGCATTAGACCCCTAGGCTACCGATTGGGCCAATTTCCTAAAATGTAAGGCGATTTTTTCTTAGTTTGAAAGAAAAATTTCTGAATAACAGAAAATTTTTCTAATAGTGGATAACAAGAGGAGTTGATCTAATCAGGGTAAATTTTTTTTATTATTTAGAAAAATATTTCTGAAAAATAGAAATATTTTCTGAATTTCAAGTCAATTTTCAAAGTATGGCGATTTTCTAAAATTTAGGGCGATTTTTTTCTGAGTGTAGTCCTGTAGAACTGTTTCAATATGCTCGAGAATAAATCTTCTTTACATTCCGTTCCAAAGAAGTGGAGAAATTTCCGTTACCACTACAATTTAAATGTAAAAGTGTTGCACAGATTCCAAAATACACCATGCATCCATTACCAGACAATAACAAATTTGTATGGGCCTTACAGCCTTTCCAAGTAAAAACAGAATTAAATAAAACACTCTATACGTGCAAAATATTTCTAAGATTAACTTTTTTTAAAAGGGATATATTTTTTTACAATTTCTGCACTTACTAACAGAATTTAATTAAACTCTAACCACTAATTTTCATAGAACAAGCTATATAAAAACTTTGTTTCTATTAGAATGAGGTGAATAAGGCTAAAATAATTTAACCAAACTTTCAGTACGAACTTTAGTAACACGTATAATAGCTCTGCAACATTTTAACAACAAGCAACAAAAGTTGCAGTTTTTCGTTAAGAAGCAACATGTCGCGTCCGTAATTGTCGCGTCCGTATTCTTGCACTAGTTTTAGAAAAAAAGCCGCTGAATGTTTTGTCACCGAACTTGCTTTGATGTGTTCTCTTTCTCAGCAGGTATTCTGGAAAAAAACATATACAAATACATGTATAAATACCTATTATTAATTTTTACAGGGTAAATTTAGTTTTCAAACTTTAGCTACCTTGGGAGTATATTTTTATATTATACAAGGACATTTTATGTAAGTTATCCATTTTAGTATTTTGTATGAAAATAAGAATTGGTTTAACGATTTTGTCCCATTTAAATTTGATTTGATCAGCGCGCTCTTCTGTTTGGAAAGAAAAGCGCGCAAACCTTTTTTTTTTATTTTTATGTTCGTACATAAAGAACTTTTAGTTACAGATTTTATCTGAAATAATAACAGAATTTATTGTATAATTAACAAATTATGAATATAAAAATCAAATAACTTACTATCTTGAGAAAAACATTTTGGTCGCTCGTAGGAATCGAACCCCTTACCTCACAGTTTGTAGTCAAACACTCTACTAGCTGCGCCAGGGAAGCATCGCGTGAGGCGCTGTACAAAGTACATTCACATTTTGTTCTATTGGGTCCAGGGTTTATACTCTTGTTTAGCCATTTATGATTACTTAATCTTAGTTTTGTATTAAAATATACATATTATTGAGTTAAAAAAAAAATAAGAAGAAACAAAATTCCGCCTCGACGTGGGATTGAACACACTTCCGATCATTCGTTCCAGCGTTTTCATTAGGAAGGAGGTAAGGCTAATTGGCCTGTAATCCTTTGCTAGGATATGAACTCTTCTTCCTGGTTTTGGTATAAATACAACTTTGGCTTCCTTCCATAGAAGCGGTATGTGTGTTAGTCTGATGCAAGCCGTGCAAAATGGCTTGCAGCCACCTACTGATGCTGACCTGTGTTGCTTGAAGCATTGCCGGGAAAATGCCGTCTGGCCCCGGACTCTTATATTTATCGAAAGAGTTTATCGCCCAGTTGAGTCTTTCAATGGTTATGATATCCCTTGTGTGTGTTGGTTGATGAGCCCTCTGACCTTCAGTAGGTGTTGGCTTTTCTCGACGGTTGCCTGGAAAGTGTGTATCCACTAGTGTCTCTAGGGATTCTTCCACTGTTGTAGTCGCTGATCCGTCTTGTTTGTGTAATGGAGTTAGCAAGGACCTTGCTTAGTCTAGCCGAGTCTTTTATAGCTTCTAGCGATTCGCAGTAAGTCCTCCAAGAGTCTTTCTTGGCTGCGTATATCGCTTTTTTGTATGCTTTTTGTGCTTCTTTGTATGGCTCCCATTCCTTGGTAGCATAGCTAGAGTTATAGGCTTTTCTTGCCATCTTTCTCAGAGTGCAAAGCTCTTTGGTCCACCATAAGGGGTGTTGTTTCTTAGAGTATGAAACCTTGCAGGTTTCCTTATATGCTTTGTTTAGAATGTTTGTTAGGTCCTCTACTTCCTTGTCCAGGGTCGTCGTAGAGGTTTGTACCCGTATTCTTCTGTTGCTAACTTTCGAGTAGACAATCTTACCGAATTTGTCCCAGTTTGTTCTACGGGGGTTACGTTTCGGTTCCGGTTTGCTAATCGGAACCGAAATTTCGAAGAAAATGTACCTGTGATCTGAAAAGGAATTTTGTTTCGACACTATCCACTTTTCAACTTTATATCTACTAAATTCTGTCTGTAAAGTGAGGTCTAACACCTCTTCCCATCCCTGAAATTCCATTGTGCTTGGGAATATAAAGGTGGGTGTGTTACCTCTATTACATATGGTGATGTTGCGGCAGATAATATTATCAAAAAGAGACTCACCCCTTTCGTTGGTTTCCGAGCTTCCCCATAGTGTGTGCCCCGCGTTAGCGTCGCATCCGAGCACCAGGGTCGTCTTAGTATCTTCCGCCCATTGCAGCAGCTTGATGACTGGCTCAGGTGGAGCCGGTTCATCATGGGCCATGTAGGATGAGGCTATCACCATCGATGTCCCATCCGCCGCCACGAATCTGGCAACTGCTAGATCCGGTGTGCTAAGATTGGGGCATAGAAGTGCGTTATAGTTATTCTTTATAATAATACCTGCTCTCGGCCTACCTGTCGAGTTATCATAAAAGAGTGTATATCCTTGTTGTCTTAGACCTGAGATTTGTCTGTCTCGAGTCCATGGTTCTTGAACGATGCCTATGTCAATGTTCCTCTCACTGAGAAGAACTGCAAGATTGGCTGAAGCATGCGTGCTGCGCTTCAGGTTAATCTGCACGACTTTAGGCATCGGTGTTGGGTGTTACGTCTGGGGTCTTGTCGTCGATGACCAGGTCATCAAACAGCTTGTTGGTGTCATCGACCTGATCTTGGCCTTCCGGATGGTGTAGTCGGCCTTCTCAAGCTGCGGCAGGCAGCGCTGGTTGATAAGGAAGAGGAACGGCTGGCTCGTCTTCATCTTCTTCTCTACTTTTAGTATCGCCCAGTCCTCTGTGTGCACTTCTGGGTTCTGAGCCCTCAGCAGCGACAGCACCTTTCCTTGGTCAGTCTGCTCCTTTGGCAACCAAATGCGATCCCGCGGCCTCCTTGGAATCTCCCTGGCGTGGACGAGCCTAATGCTAAGGCCGTCCCATGCATCTCCAATCTTGGCTATGCATTCCGCCAGGAAGGTCCTTGACAACGAGTCATCGCACTTGATCACCCGGTGCCCCCGGACCATGTCCCACGAGTCGAAGGAGGGGATCGGACCAACTGGCACGGCTGATAGCCTTTCTGCTATCATGTCGGCCACCTTGACCTCGATCTCCTGCCACTTCTCCGAGAGCAGGCGTCCGTCGTCGTGCAGGTCGTCCACCAGTGCCATCGCGAGGCTGTCTCTGGCTACGTCGCTGAATTTCTTGGCCTTCTTCACAAAGGAGGTCGGTCTGGCCTCCCCTGAGCGTCGTTTGCCCGTTTGGGTGCGCTCACGCTTGCCTCGTGCTAGCGGTCCCTCTTTGTGTTGGTTTCAGTGGCCTCCGGGCGCGTCCTCATGAATTCCTCGAAGTCTGCGATCTCCGCGAGGCATTGAGTCTTGTCCTCCGCATCGCGCTGGTCAGTCTTGCCCTCTGCCTCATTTTTGGCCATCTTGCCGAGAATAAAGCGAGCCCGGCTGACCTTGGCCTTGCGCTGCTGATACGTAACAGTGGCTGCCTTGCTGGTACCCGGCTGGGTTCCGCTGTTGTGTGGGTAGTTGTTCTTGGTGTCTAGTGGGGTGCTGGTCTTAGCAGCCCCTTCCGTTCCCATCGGAGCCGGAGCACCCTGGCTGGGTGTTCGCGGCCCTTCCTCGATGGTAGCGGAATCGGGTTGTGGTTTAACCTCCCCCGTGAGGTCCGAAGCTACGGTGTTAGGTTTCATTTTCAATACATAATCGCCCGCGTTGCTCGACCAGGCAAGCGCGGCGGGCCTGAGGGTTGTTGGGGCTCTATGAAAAAGTCGACCGTGACTCCGCCCCAAAGCCACGGCAAGGCCACTTCCGACCCAGGGTTGCCCGGCCCTGGGAAGGCTCCGTTAAAACACAGCTGCAAACCTGAAAGTCAGTGGGCACGGGTCGCTTGACACGCCTGACTTGAGGGTAGGCACTTTAAAGACCCAGGTCCGCCAGACTACGATTCGTCAGCATCCATAGTCATAGCTAGACTATGGACCTGCTTCCAGCCGCCCTCACGGGGAGAGTATATTCGCACTACCATCGGTGCACACAGTTACGGCAGGGGACGAGTCCCCCGTTGGTCCCCCTGTGTACCCGACGGCTGACGGCCTCTTCCGATTATAAGCGCACAAAGCAAATAATCCGCTCGCTTTAGAACCTTAGGCTACCGATTGGGGCGATTTTCTAAGATGTGAGGCGATTTTTTCTGAGTTTAAATGCAAAATTTCTGAAAAACAGAAACTTTTTCCAAAAGTGGATAACGATAGGAGCTGATTTAATCAGGGTAAATTTTATTTATTTTTTAAAAAAATATTTCTGAAAAATAGAAATTTTTTCTGAATTTCAAGGCGATTTTCAAAGTATAACGATTTTCTAAATTTCAGGGCGATTTTTTTTCTGAGTGTATGAACCGAAACTAAAGTGTTATAGTTGGAAGCCATGCTTAACCGGAAGTCAATTCGTTGTCTGCAACTAAAATGTCTGAAAACTATCTCCTCTGTTTTCTTTTCTAAATTCCCGTTTCCAATCCCATTTTATATTCTTTCTTCCTCCTATTTACTACACTACTTACTACTACAAGCACGCGAATTTAAAAGTCTATTGCGTACATTCGAGCCACTTGAGAGATCAGTTTCATTTCTATTCCTACACCTATACTACATGGTTTCTTCGTCAGCTGGCTGCTGTGGCTCGCCTGGTTGGCGTCGTGCCTTCCTCGGCTCAATATCACGCGTGCGTTTCACGGTGGCGCTCCCTGACGGCGTGCTCCTCGTAGACTCCTGCGGCGCCGTTCCTCAACGGCGTCTTTCCACCCGGCTTGTGGCATTCAAAAGTCTGCACAACTTTCCTTTCGAGGTCCAGCCAGAATAGTCGTGAGATCACCTGTATCGCAAGACTTCCGGAGGTCGGTCTGGCTCTAGCCTAAGAAACAAATGGGGCGGCAAATCAAATCCAAGGATTCGGCCTTATCGCAAGTCCGCCGTATCTTCGACGCCTGGCACTTGGCACTTTTGATCTGCGCTCAACTTGCCGGTAACTCGACCTTTTCTGTTCTCCAATCCAATCTCTGCGGCCTACAGATCTCACCGTTGCAGTCTCAACCTTGTATTAGCGTCTTGACTCTGGTATCTTGATCTGGGTGAAGAGCACACGGTTGTTACTGTACTCTCACGACCACCCACTCGATTAAATCCTCTCACTTGTATTCTTGGATCTCCTCGTAAACTTGTCGCACTTATACTCTCGCTCGCGTATTCAGGTTGACTCCATTTCGCACTCCGGCTGCCAGCGTCGCGCCTTCAGACCAACACGTCTCGTTCCTCCTGACTGCATGAACTGCCGCGCGGCGGGCCCCATTCCCCTTTCGCACGCGGCTCGCATAGGGTCCAATGTCAAAGTGTGTCACGTTAGTTCCATTTGCACATTTCACGTTAGTTCCATTTACACATGGCATGCATCGGGTCCAAGGTGCACAAATGACCACTTGGTTCACGGCGCATCCTCTTTGTACCAGTCCAAAACCCACGGATTTACCGTTCGACCTCTTTTCCCTTTGGTGGCAACAGTCAAAGGTACAGCGTGGCACCGTAATTTTACTGGATCTCATTTGTTGTATTATTTTTCTAATTAGTTCATCAGACGGATGACAAAGGTACTAGCCTCACCAAGAAATTCATTAGATAAGTCTTGGGTACCGTGGCACAAACTTAGTACAATGCACACTGGCCAGCCGATCCAATTTTTGGGAGTTTGGGGAGTTTTAAGACTCCCACCAAAAAGAATCATTTGCCGCTGAAAAAATTCCATGTCCTAACGTTCAAATTGTAATTAGCTTTGTGTTTTAATCCATTTTATTTCTTAGGACCACTAATTTGGCACATTCTCTCCCTTTGGTTTCAGGGTTGTTTGTGCCGATCAGCTGCGCGCTAAAACGAATCTCTCTGGAAACACAGTTCGCTGTTGCATTTTTAAGCGGCAAAGGGTATAAGAATAGAAACAAAAATAATATATATAGAAAATTTTTAGAGATTTTTGTGCCAGTGGGAACAGACTTTGAGGAATGTGTGTAAAGCTGCATGTCAATCGTCGTCGTAGTCGGACGTGTACTTTATCGCTCCTCCATCTGATCGAACTTTACCCGTGTAAACTACATCGATTAATGCCGAATCCGGACATCTGACAATTTTTCGGTGATCTTTATCATACTGACAAGTTTTGATAGCTAAAAGACAGTGACTTTATACGTAATTCGAATGATTACAATATAATCAGAAAACGTTTTGTGTTTTTGCTTTGTTGTTCTACTCTATTCTCGAGTTTACCGCAAACTTCTACACTGGTGTTGTTGTTAGTGCATTTGCTCTCTTATCGTTTCGGCGCGAGCATCACACGCGCGGAAAGCTTATCACTGACCAAACTGCAAGCTGCGCTTTCTACATCTACATCTAAATCTACGTTGTTTTCTACACGTATTTAATTGACAATTTTCTCAATTATTTCGCTATGTCTGCCTGCTGCATGAAACCTTGCCTTTTAAATGGCAAAATCACCTCCCGCCAACCCACAATTGGTTGCTGGCTGTGTAATAACATTGCTCACCCTAAATGTGCCGACCTTGGACACAGTGCTGGTCTAGTTGCAGACCGTACTAAATCCAATTCTGGCCTGGATTGGACCTGCCCCAGTTGCCATCATATTAAAGTCAATATTATGGCTTTTTTTTATTTATTTATTTATTTAAAGTTAGCAAATATCTGCCAACATAAACATAGTACCCTACTCACATCAAGTGGAAGGGGGCAGGGACAGGTAAGTTAGGATGTTTGTTACAATTAAATTAACAGAGCATTCCGAGAATATCAAAAAATACAGTTCATTATATTGCGAACATAAAACGCGAAATGGATCATGTAACTCAAAGTTAGTTTTACAAATATCGAGGGCAATTGGTCGAAAGTGCCGAGTAGACCTTACAGGAATGGAGAAACGAATTTGACCAAGAAGGTAGCTTGAATTTACAAGTCCAGTAATTAATTTGTGCAGGAACATAACACCATGGCACGTTCGACGATCCTTGAGGGAGGGCAGGTTAAGTAGACGCAGTCTATCCACGTACGATGGCAGGTGTCGATGTGTTTCCCAGTTTAAACCACGTAGAGCAAACAAAAGGAACTGTTTCTGTACCGACTCGATAAGGTCCTGATAAATGGTATATTGGGGTGACCAAACACACGAGCAGTATTCAAGAATTGGACGAACCAAGGAAATGTATAAATGTTTTGTGGTGTAGGGGTCCCCAAATTCCTTCGACCAACGCTTAACAAAGGCAAAAACGCCTTTTGCTTTACTAACTATTATACCAATGTGATTAGAGAAATTTAAGTTGTGGTTGAATAACACTCCAAGGTCTGTAACGGAATTTATGCGTTCAAGTTCATTCGACCCAATAGAATATGTAGTTAGGAGAAGCTTCTTCCGATAAAAGGACATAAAGTTACATTTAGAATTGTTCAAAAACAACAAATTTTGGATGCACCATGAATTCAGATTGTTCAGATCAGCTTGCAAAAGTGCCTGGGAATCGGGATTCGATAACGGCAAACAGAGTTTTACGTCGTCAGCATACATCATAACATGAGCAGAGAGAACAACTTGGGGCAAGTCATTTATGAAAATTCCAAACAGTAAGGGTCCAAGGTGGCTCCCTTGCGGAACACCAGAGGTCACGTGAACAAGGTTTGAGACTGTGCTTTTAAAAGCAATTCTTTGAGTTCGGTTCGTCAGGTAGGCTGAGATCCACTTAGTCAACGTGATCGGGAATCCTAATAGTGTTAATTTTTTCAATAATAACTGATGGTTCACGGAATCGAAGGCTTTACTGAAGTCCGTAAAAATAACATCGGTTTGATTATCATTTTTAAAAGCGCTTCTGATGACTGAAGTAAACTCAAGAAGATTTGTAGTCGTTGATCTTCGTTTCATAAAGCCATGCTGAGTTGGGGACATTACTGAGCTGCATTGGTGCTGTAGCTGAGCGGTAATAAGCTGTTCGAAAAACTTGGGAATTGCGCTTAGTTTTGCAATACCACGGTAGTTTTTAATGTCCGACTTGCTTCCCTTTTTATGAAGTGGAATGATAAAAGATTCCTTCCAAACTTCAGGGAAAAATGAATGAAGGAGGGATATTTGAAACAGTTTAGATAGCGGTTTGCACAAGGCATCAGCACATTTTTTTAAGATACAGCTCGGTACAAGATCAGGGCCAGAAGAGAAAGACGTCTTGATTGTGTGCAAATTTTGTAAAACATCGTCCTCACTAATTAGGGGAGTGAAAAAGCAGTTGGAATGAGGTAGAGGGTATGGGTAGGAAGAGGTGTTATCGTAACTAAAAGAAGAGTACGTGGACTGGAAGAATTGTGCGAATAAGTTCGCAATATCGGAGTCGCTAGAGGCGGATATTGTATCAAGATGAAGGCATGATGGAAATAGTTGCGATTTTCGTTTCGAATTAACAAATGCGAAGAACTGCTTGGGATTGTCTTGGAATTCGATTCTGCAACGGTTTAGGTAACTGTTGTAACAATCGGAATTGTGGACTAAAAAATTGGAACGAGCAATTAGATACCTAGAATGGTCAACTTGCAGCCCAGTTCTCTTATATTTCTTAAAAAGTCTAGACATGGTGTTTTTAAGGAAAGAGAGTCGACGAGAGAACCACGGAGGCTTATGAGACGCGTTTCCAGTGGGAAATGAAGGAACGAACTTATCGAAGGCTAAATATAGTAAGCTATAAAACTGTTCTACAATATGTGAGGGATTATCATTTGCATCCATAAAAGACCAATCAAGTTGGGATAAATGCCTATTCATTTCAGCAAATTTAGCTCTACGAAAACAGCGAAAAGTTGCTGGTTCGATTTCGGGACATGACAGTAAAGGAGCTGATGCTTCTAAAGTAACCTCAAGTGTGGGATGATACGCATCTTCAGGATTGGAGAGAGGGCTAATTCGAGTTACATATGCATTTGCGAACTCCGAGGCAAAAATAAGGTCTAGAACTTTGCTAGAGCAGTTAATGACTGAGTTCAGTTGACCTAATGAAAGATCAATAAGACCGTGTACAAACTCATGCGCTGTGGTAGGCACAAGAGCACTTGAATCAGTTGAGGGCATCCAAGAAAGGGCGGGGAGATTAAAGTCACCCATAACAATAAGATGATCGTTATCGCCAAGGGTAGTATGAATACTCTGTATTTGATCCAAGTGTCGGAGATAGAGGCTAATATCAGACCGGGGAGGAATGTATGAGCATGATACGAAAACAAAATAATCATGAAGCTTAATCCGAACAGCGACAAACTCTAATGTACTATCCGTACCAATTATCGGAATACGTTGAGAGACAAGATTGGACTTGACGGCAATGAGAACACCACCGCCAAGACGCACTGAGCGGTCACATCTATAGATAACATAATTACCAGCAAAGATTTCGCAGTCAGACACAGAAGAATTAAGCCACGTTTCGGTAAAAGCGATCACATTGGCATTAAAGGAGACACTGTTCACGTGCAGTTTACTAAGTTTGCCCAATAAACTGCGAACGTTCTGGTAGTGTAGAGAAAAAGAATTATTTAGTTTTTTGAAGCATTGGTTGAAGGAATCTGAGGCCCGTGAACCCGAGGATTGTGCTTGTGTACATATTCGTGAACAATTACATGTTCAGGCCATATAGAAACATCTAGAACCTTATCAAGATGTTCCTCAGGAAGTCCAATTTTAAACGAAGATATCTCACGTCTCTGCTTAAACTTGAACTTCAAGACGGTAAGTACGGATCGAGAAACATTCAGTTTGCTGCTCAGGTAGTTTTTGACGTCCTCTTCAGAAGCGCCAGGATTAAGGCGGGAGACAAAAATTAGTTTTTTTTGTGCAACGCCCGATAAGGGCATGGGAACCCTTTGCGCTACTCCACATAAGGTTGACTGTGATGGGCTCGTGTTCGTATTAGCAGGCGTCAAAATTATGCCAGAGCCAACTGCAGCAGCATGCGACGTAGATGCCTGGTCAAAGTTGACGGGATGTAGATCAGCAGGTGCGATGGGATCGGGCGGTCCAAAGGAGGCCGCGGCAGGTGTAAGTCCAGGGGAGGCGTCTGCCGCGCAGCCGTCAGTAACAACAGTAGAGGCATTACTGGTAGCCAAGCGGTAGGATTCCAGTGTTGGAACATAACCAGAGCTGACAGCAGTAGAAGCAGTAGATGAATGAGCCGTGGATTGCAGACAAGAAGATGCTCCGGTGTCCGGTCCAGAATCGGCAGCAACGGGAACGTGATCCGAGGTAGCGACAGCATTGTGGGACGCAGCTGCCAGGATTCGGCCTTTAAAGTTGGATTCAGCCTTTTCAAACCTATTAAATAAGTCCTTAAATCCAGGACTGGTACTCCAGATCAGTTTGCCTTATGAAAGCCATAATATTGACTTTAATATGATGGCAACTGGGGCAGGTCCAATCCAGGCCAGAATTGGATTTAGTACGGTCTGCGACTAGACCAGTACTGTGTCCAAGGTCGGCACATTTAGGGTGAGCAATGTTATTACACAGCCAGCAACCAATTGTGGGTTGGCGGGAGGTGATTTTGCCATTTAAAAGGCAAGGTTTCATGCAGCAGGCAGACATAGCGAAATAATTGAGAAAATTGTCAATTAAATACGTGTAGAAAACAACGTAGATTTAGATGTAGATGTAGAAAGCGCAGCTTGCAGTTTGGTCAGTGATAAGCTTTCCGCGCGTGTGATGCTCGCGCCGAAACGATAAGAGAGCAAATGCACTAACAACAACACCAGTGTAGAAGTTTGCGGTAAACTCGAGAATAGAGTAGAACAACAAAGCAAAAACACAAAACGTTTTCTGATTATATTGTAATCATTCGAATTACGTATAAAGTCACTGTCTTTTAGCTATCAAAACTTGTCAGTATGATAAAGATCACCGAAAAATTGTCAGATGTCCGGATTCGGCATTAATCGATGTAGTTTACACGGGTAAAGTTCGATCAGATGGAGGAGCGATAAAGTACACGTCCGACTACGACGACGATTTCATAAGGCAAACTGATCTGGAGTACCAGTCCTTACTAGCTGGATTTAAGGACTTATTTAATAGGTTTGAAAAGGCTGAATCCAACTTTAAAGGCCGAATCCAACACTGGAATTCCAACACTGGAATCCTACCGCTTGGCTACCAGTAATGCCTCTACTGTTGTTACTGACGGCTGCGCGGCAGACGCCTCCCCTGGACTTACACCTGCCGCAGCCTCCTTTGGACCGCCCGATCCCATCGCACCTGCTGATCTACATCCCGTCAACTTTGACCAGGCATCTACGTCGCATGCTGCTGCAGTTGGCTCTGGCATAATTTTGACGCCTGCTAATACGAACACGAGCCCATCACAGTCAACCTTATGTGGAGTAGCGCAAAGGGTTCCCATGCCCTTATCGGGCGTTGCACAAAAAAAACTAATTTTTGTCTCCCGCCTTAATCCTGGCGCTTCTGAAGAGGACGTCAAAAACTACCTGAGCAGCAAACTGAATGTTTCTCGATCCGTACTTACCGTCTTGAAGTTCAAGTTTAAGCAGAGACGTGAGATATCTTCGTTTAAAATTGGACTTCCTGAGGAACATCTTGATAAGGTTCTAGATGTTTCTATATGGCCTGAACATGTAATTGTTCACGAATATGTACACAAGCACAATCCTCGGGTCCACGTACTCTTCTTTTAGTTACGATAACACCTCTTCCTACCCATACCCTCTACCTCATTCCAACTGCTTTTTCACTCCCCTAATTAGTGAGGACGATGTTTTACAAAATTTGCACACAATCAAGACGTCTTTCTCTTCTGGCCCTGATCTTGTACCGAGCTGTATCTTAAAAAAATGTGCTGATGCCTTGTGCAAACCGCTATCTAAACTGTTTCAAATATCCCTCCTTCATTCATTTTTCCCTGAAGTTTGGAAGGAATCTTTTATCATTCCACTTCATAAAAAGGGAAGCAAGTCGGACATTAAAAACTACCGTGGTATTGCAAAACTAAGCGCAATTCCCAAGTTTTTCGAACAGCTTATTACCGCTCAGCTACAGCACCAATGCAGCTCAGTAATGTCCCCAACTCAGCATGGCTTTATGAAACGAAGATCAACGACTACAAATCTTCTTGAGTTTACTTCAGTCATCAGAAGCGCTTTTAAAAATGATAATCAAACCGATGTTATTTTTACGGACTTCAGTAAAGCCTTCGATTCCGTGAACCATCAGTTATTATTGAAAAAATTAACACTATTAGGATTCCCGATCACGTTGACTAAGTGGATCTCAGCCTACCTGACGAACCGAACTCAAAGAATTGCTTTTAAAAGCACAGTCTCAAACCTTGTTCACGTGACCTCTGGTGTTCCGCAAGGGAGCCACCTTGGACCCTTACTGTTTGGAATTTTCATAAATGACTTGCCCCAAGTTGTTCTCTCTGCTCATGTTATGATGTATGCTGACGACGTAAAACTCTGTTTGCCGTTATCGAATCCCGATTCCCAGGCACTTTTGCAAGCTGATCTGAACAATCTGAATTCATGGTGCATCCAAAATTTGTTGTTTTTGAACAATTCTAAATGTAACTTTATGTCCTTTTATCGGAAGAAGCTTCTCCTAACTACATATTCTATTGGGTCGAATGAACTTGAACGCATAAATTCCGTTACAGACCTTGGAGTGTTATTCAACCACAACTTAAATTTCTCTAATCACATTGGTATAATAGTTAGTAAAGCAAAAGGCGTTTTTGCCTTTGTTAAGCGTTGGTCGAAGGAATTTGGGGACCCCTACACCACAAAACATTTATACATTTCCTTGGTTCGTCCAATTCTTGAATACTGCTCGTGTGTTTGGTCACCCCAATATACCATTTATCAGGACCTTATCGAGTCGGTACAGAAACAGTTCCTTTTGTTTGCTCTACGTGGTTTAAACTGGGAAACACATCGACACCTGCCATCGTACGTGGATAGACTGCGTCTACTTAACCTGCCCTCCCTCAAGGATCGTCGAACGTGCCATGGTGTTATGTTCCTGCACAAATTAATTACTGGACTTGTAAATTCAAGCTACCTTCTTGGTCAAATTCGTTTCTCCATTCCTGTAAGGTCTACTCGGCACTTTCGACCAATTGCCCTCGATATTTGTAAAACTAACTTTGAGTTACATGATCCATTTCGCGTTTTATGTTCGCAATATAATGAACTGTATTTTTTGATATTCTCGGAATGCTCTGTTAATTTAATTGTAACAAACATCCTAACTTACCTGTCCCTGCCCCCTTCCACTTGATGTGAGTAGGGTACTATGTTTATGTTGGCAGATATTTGTTAACTTTAAATAAATAAATAAAAAAAATAAAAATATCTTTCCTACAATAGGAAACGTATGTAAGTAAAAAGCTGTCATTCTTAGGGCCGTTTTCTCGTCCGTACTTTAGTTTGCCTGCCGGGACAACGGAGCGATAAACAAAAAATGGTTTACTCGTCCTTACGTTAGCGCAGGTAGGAACAAATTTTGTCTGGGCACTTCATCCAACGTGCAAAATTTGTGCGGTTGGATTGCGCGCAAGTGTTGCCAGACATTTTAGCGTTGTCAATCTGGTTCCACTCTTCATTCGAAAACAGGTGATTCTATTTACAGTTAAATACAAATCAAAATTTTTAATGTCATCCAATTGATTTTAAAATGAATTCCCGAGCGATTTATCTTCAAACTCTGTGGGATATCGTCGAATTGTCTGAAGTGCGAACCTATCGGCGCAGATATCACGACCAAAGAAATTACTTCGAACATTACAGTAATGAAGAATTTGTTAAAAGGGTTCTCTTAAGAAAAAGCGGTAAAATTTGTTTTGCAAAAAAATGTTTTGCGACTTGAATTTAAAGTAAAGCAGAAAGTGCATTCATTCGATTTAACTAATTCCATATAATCACAAACCATTATTATCGGGAAACGATAATACATGGGTTAAGCTTCTAATAGCTCTTAGATTCTACGCAAGCGGCAGTTTTCTTATAACTGTAGGCAATTTTTGTGGTGTTAGCGTGGCCACTGCCAGTCGAGTTGTCAAGGGCGTTAATTTTGCTATAGCGTCTTTTTCAAAACAATTTATGAAGTAACGGCGTATTAAAGATCTTCAAGAAAATGTTGTTGATTTTTATAAAATAGCCAAGTTTACGAAAGTCCAAGATAGGAGCCATTGATTGCACGCATGTAAGAATTCAATCTCCCGGAGGCGATTCCGAAGACACCAGTTCTACAAGAATTGTGTCATGTTCATCGGTATAATTTTTATTTTCTTTCTTCCGACATTGTTTTTTATTAGTTTGAAATTTTGTTTATATCATCAGCTGTTAGTATGACTGTTTTATGGTATTTTTCGATAGTTTTTCGATTAATTTTTGACAATTAGTTAACTCTTCTATTGTGGGGCTGCCACCCAGTCTCCAATTAGTGCTCCTTTTATTTGGAGTTTTAAATGACGGACGAGAAAACGAAAACTGACTTGCCACCCGGAATAAATTTATCCTTCTATTAGCTAACTTTTACTTTGCAGGACGGACGAGCAAACGGCCCTTAATGTTCACTATTCTGATTCTTTATTTTTCTACACACACATACGTATATCAGGCAAACCCACCGAGAAAATTCCTCTGGAAAATAACATATTTTCATCAGGTTTCTCCATACAAGCGGAAGGGACAAAACCTCATTCACCCTTTCCACACCCTCGTATCCAGGGACCGAAAAAAACTGTTATTGTAAATTTTTCTTACCAAAAATAACATGCACTTAGAAGAGTCCAAAAATTTTTGGGTGAACTTCCGTTTAGCTCCTACGCCCAATTTTGTTCAAACTTTCCATATCGACGTGTTTTTGGGTCCTGATTACGGGAAAAATAGTCAAAGTTGGCGCAAATAACGGTATCATGGAAAATAACGTTAAAAACAGTTTTTCGCAAAATTCTTCGAATATATTACCTTAATCAACAAGTTAGCTAAGAGTTAGTTAGGAGAAATGAAAGGTAGTAAAAATATGAATAATTTATTTTATATACTTTTTTTCTGTAAAACTAATAGTTTTCGTTAAAAACGGTAAATAATAGGGTCTTCCCACAGAGCTCCATTCACTATCTACCATCCGTTGAACAGATGGTCCTTAAGGTTTTGCCGTTCGCCAGCAGGTTGCTATGAGTGGGCCAAAATGTAAGCTGTTGTGCGTACGAAAACATCAATGTTTGCAGCAAAGTGTCAAAATATGTTCTGCACTTCGTAAATATAACTAATATTAATTAAAAGTCTACTTTGTACTCCTATAAAGTTCCAAAGTTGCTATAAATTACCAATAACAGCACAAATTTGTTTTTTTTTTCATAATTTTTCATGTTAAGGGGGGTGATACTTATAGAACGCAAAGAAAATAACTCTTTAAGAATGTGTCATGAAAGTTTCACAAAGAAATTCGAACTATTTTGGAACTTATACCAGGATGACGGCACCCATCTTTCTTGTGCAGTAGATATATTTCATTACTTTAAATGCGTTTTTCTCGAAACCATGTTTTCCTCAGCTGCGGATCGTGTATCTCAAAAAGTAATGCTTTGATCATCATGCTGCTTTTACGGAAATGATTGTAATGAAATTGCCCACTGTCTGAACCTACTTTATGTAGAAATTTGTACGTTGAAGTATTTTTTGAAAGCAAAAACAACGAGAAAAAACAAGAAAGGAAGCTACCTTCGGCCAGCCGAAGCTTTTATACCCTTGTAGATAAAAGAATGCTCACTCGGTGTAGTTCCAGGGATTCCAGATTCAGCGTTTCTATTTATTTAAATTTTCTTTTTAAGTAGTCAAGAATCAAAACGCCTACTTCCTACAAAGTTAAAATGAATTTTCTTATATTTGTTTGAATATTCCTATGGTAGCCTTAAGATATAGTGGTCCGATCCGGCTCGCTCCGACATATGTACTACCTGAAATAGAAAGTAGACTTTCGGGAAAGTTTCATCGCGAAAGCTTTAAAACTGAGAGACTACTTCGCATAGAAACGGACAGACGGACAGATGGACAGATGGACAGACGGACAGACGGACAGACGGACATGGCTAGATAGACTCAGCTATTGGTGCTGATCAAGAATATATATATTTTATGTGGTCGGAAACGTCTCCTTCACTGAGTATAAAAAGGTAACAAAACAAAATAAAATTCAAAGTATAAAAAGGTAACAAAACAAAATAAAATTTAAACTATAAAAAAAAAATAATAATGATAAAAAAGGCATTTCTAATGTCGCCAGTAAAAATTTTTTTTCTCAAAAATCGCCGCTTTTAACGAAAACTATTAGTTTTACAGAAAAAATGTATATAACATAAATTATTAATTTTTTTAATACCTTTCATTTCTCCTTACCTAACTTGTTGATTAAGTTAATATAATCGAATATATTTGCGAAAAACAGTTTTTACCGTTATTTTCCATGATACCGTTATTTGCGACAACTTTGACTATATTTCCCGTAATCAGGACCCAAAAACACGTCAATATGGAAAGTTTTAAAAAAATTGGGCGTAGGAGCTAAACGGAAGTTTATAAAAATAACTGTTATTTGTTGATTTTTATGTATAACAGTTATTCCCTTGACATTTAAAAAAAAATTAAATAATTGAAAAAACATGCTCACCGAGTTTTATCACTATTGCCGTCCATGTAGTGACGAAGCGCACCAGGAGAGTGTGCGAAGGCGACTACTATTATATAGCCGCAAAATTGAAAATCTGCTGTGATAGTCCGATCGTAATGAGTAATACACCAATCGAAAGGTATTGCAAAAACTTAAAGGATTGCATACCAAGACCTCAAGAAAATCAATTGGTTTGGGAGAGAGAGAGGTGAAAGTGAAAAAGTGAAAATTTCGAATTTTGGAGCTGTTGGGGCCGGTGGGGATAAAAGCCCCCTCGCAACATTTTAGTTGTATTCCTATCAAAAATCGAATGAGGGGTCATATGATAAAATCCGACGCTCCGTTCAAAAGTTATAGCCAAAATAAGATTTTCTTCTTCTTCCCAAAATGAAAATTTAATCCTGTTTGATATGACGTTCATCACATCGATATAAAAAACTTTTGTTCTACCACTTTTGGAAAAACCCGCTAGTTTAGCGGGAAAAAAGCTATAAATAGCTAAAATTCGGAAAGCCGTGGGGATACCCACGCACAAAATTCAACACTCAGGGAGCGTTAGTTGTTCTGAGCTGGCAAAAGTGGCTATTTTCGTTTCTGAATAACTTTTGAACGCGATTTTTTACATAAACATGATATATACCAAAATTTAAGGAATTTCAAGGGCTATACAGTTTAAAGTTGTAAGGAAAATCGTTAGAGCCGTTTTTGAGAAAATTAAAAAAAAGCTAAAAAAAAGTTTAAACAAATTTTATTTTGTTCATATCTTTTTAACTATTACATTTACACAAATTGCATATAGAAGGCGTTTATAGCATTTAAAAATACCTTTCAAACGAGATGCAGCACAAGTCTGTAGCCTTAGTAGTATAGAAGTTACGGCTTTCCAAATTTTAGCTTTTTATAGCTGTTTTCCCGCTAAACTAGCTAGTTTTTCCAAAAGTGGTAGAACAAAAGTTTTTTATATTGTTACGTGGGCATATTAGTGCCCCAGTCCCGAGAAGGACTTGGGCCGAGGGAAAGTCATCCGATGTTCAGGCACCAATTTTGCCGGCATAAGCTCGCCGGATGGGGTGGGTTCTTGGTAAGACTTTCTCCTCTCCAACATAACGAGAATAAATATTAAGATGCCTGAAAAATAGTAAACGTCCATAAAGTCCGTCGGTCATCAGTCTACATTGCCCCACAAGCTTAGCTGTCGCTTGATCGTAACACGATCGGGCAATGTTTCGGCCACAATCCCTCCCCTTCACACATTCGTGTGCCAAATGGATCGTCGCGGGCCGCGCAATACGATCCCCTATTGTCAAGGTTGTTCGTCAAAAGTTATGTCATTATTCTTCACCTACTCCACTTATCGCGTCAGCACCTCCCTTTTTGAAAACTTAGCACTTCATGATTTTAAGTTCGTTTTCACATTATAATTTTATTGAATAAAATATTGGCTAGTGCCATTTATGAGTAATATTGTTATGGAGAATACATATGCGTTTAATTCTAATTGACCAACAAAGTTTGTTAGCGGAGAGTATCGAATTTACCACCCGTACAAGGTGCACACGTCAGCAAATTGCTGACTATTCATGACTACAAACGTCGCTCTGAGGGCGCTTGTGATTGTTCATACAAACACAACTCTGATACTCGCCGCTGAAAAATCAATGTTTTTATTATATAATAAAAATTACAACCAAAAGGGTATACTGATTGATGTGAACTATTGTAATGCCTTGAGGAGGCCTAAAGTGGAATTTTTACTTTCAGATAGTCAAACAAAGGCACGAATATATATATATATGGTTGATAAAGGAACCGTGTTCCGACAAACTTACCCCTTTACTGGTCCTGGGCGATGAGATCTCGACGCGCTGGATCCTGGGCTTTTTTGAAGAAATTAGAAACATATATATATATACGTGCAAACACTATCGTTAAAACACACAACAAAAAAAATCTCGTTCTTAAACACAATCACTTATTGTATATATATATATGTATGTAGGTATGTATGTTTATGTAGATATGTCGGTATATCCCACGGCGGCACACGTCTTCCTCGATGAGTTGGGTTGCGGGCAGCGGCGTCTCCGATGTCTTGCTCACTTCACTTCATATCGCTGTTGTTGCACTTGCATTCATAAATGCCTGAGTTCACAATTTGTTTTTTTATTTTTGTTTCGGTGCACTATTGTTTGCAATTAATGCATTTATTGTTTTGGCTTCTTTGCACTGTTTTTTGTTTTATTGTTTGCTTTAATTAGACTCGGCATATCGCCTGTTCGAGGGCGTGCTTCTGGTCCCGGCGACCCTGTACAGATCGCTTGTACATCTTGACTACCTTCAGGATGGCCATGAAAACAAATATACCGATGACGATTTTTAGATTATGGTTCACATCCTGAATGTCGTCCTTGTGATCGATTATTTTGACGGTGTTGATCACATTGGCCGTACTGTGGTCCGCTCTGGAATTGGTTCCACCCATGGTGAATTCTTTGCTGGTTGATGGATCGCAAATATATGCTGGTCCTTAGAAGCTATGCTGTAGCAAGACTTCACTTATTGAAATCGTGGGCAGAAAGATTTCTCCCAGGATATGTCTGCGGGCATCAAAAACAAAACTCCCTTCAAATGATGGTTGTGGTTTATAAATGGCGAGCAGGACTTCCTTCGAGGACGCTGATTTATTCAGTCACTGACAGGACTTCCTTCGGGATATGTTTTGCTGGCTTTTACTGACTTCTTCCAAGGAGAGTTGTGGTGCATCGACGGGCACAGGAGTATCTTCAGGATTCCTGGTCTGGGCTGTCGTCATTGGCGACTTCTGGAATATAGTGTAGTGTAAGCACTATATCCGAGATCAGAGTGAACTCTGTCTGCCTTCTCTATCCGGCAACGGTCTTTTATACCAGTATAGAGCTTTTTCTCGGCTCCCGTGATATTTGGGTTATTTAGGTGTTCCCACCTATGATTTCCCCTACATGCAGCGTCAACGCCCGACTGATGCACTTTGCCTGCTGCCGGTGTATGGTTACCAGTAGGTCGATCGCGGTCGTTGTTCTGACCGTATGCCATGCAAAAGATCGTCAAGTTGCACATTCCTTTGCTTGTTTTCGGTGAGTCAATCTGTCGATTGCCCCTCTCCCTTTGCCTTGAGATTCGCTGGTTGTTTTCTACGTGCATCTTTCTCCATCAAATAAAATGAAGAAGAGGGCGTACGTAACAGGCTCGAAGATATCGATGCGGAAACGCATGGAATGACTTCGCAAAAAGGAATCTTCGTACGACCATCGAATAAGTGCTTGGTTTCTCCTTTTTTTTTTTTCTATTATTTAGGCGCCCTTAAACGTGTGGCTTCGACCCACTCCTGCACCAAGAGTCTCATGTTCATCCGACTGCTCAACCGGGCTATTGTCAAACTATTAATTATAGGCCTATACGGATAATTATGTTGGTGGGGTTTTTTTGATGGGGACTATTGTGCATAGATGTTATCTGAAAAAAACTTTCCGTCGCTGGACAGAAACATACATACATATAC
The DNA here is from genome assembly GCF_030179915.1 of Drosophila takahashii. NCBI lineage: Eukaryota > Metazoa > Arthropoda > Insecta > Diptera > Drosophilidae > Drosophila > Drosophila takahashii. Next base: position 7,499,461 of record NC_091679.1, on the reverse strand, counting down.
ATACATACCTGAAAAAAAAAGACAAAAGTTACAACAAAAATTAATACCTGTAAAAAGAAAATATGCGCTGTAGTCAGCAAAGACAAGGAAAAGACAAAAAAAAATATATCGTATTGCCGTGTACGAGCATAAGGCGCTGTGGCCAAGCAAAATTTCCCACCTCTGCGATTGGATTACCATCGCAGTGTCGCTCGAGGTTTTGCCTACTATATTTCCCCCCCCCCAGAGATGACAAATGCTTTTATTTATATTTTTATTATTTATTATTTCTCAATTTTTTTTTTCTTTTTTTTTTTTTGTTTGTTATAATTTACAAAATTACCAGCAGGTCCCTTCTGGCCCGCAAAGCCCGCTCCGGACTGGTCCTCGCCAACTTCAGGATTGCCTTGTGCAACCAAACCAGCAGCTCCATCTCTTGGGTCTGTCGCTTAAGCAATGTTGACCGGGCTTGCTCAAGGTCCTGTTGTTGTCCCTGTAGTAATCCTTTGAGGCGCTCCTCATAGTTGAGCCGCTGACGGATCAAACTTTTACAGCGCCCAATTTTCTGCTTAATCCTTCGGGTCGGCTCCACCATCCTCAGTTCTAGGATTTCTACCCATAACCGCTGTACACAGCGGAAGTCTGCACGCATGCTGTCGTGCGACTCCTTGATTTTGAGGGAGGCTACCGTCACGCGGTGGTCCCACTCTTGAATAGACCCCCGTAAGGCTTGCACCTGACGGGCGGTCTCGGTAATCTCCTGCAGTTGCTCGAGGGTGGTCGTCATCATGCTGAATGACAGCAGTTCTCTTGTCGAGGGTTATATAGCGGAGTCGCTCTCCCGGATTCCATGTTCCCTGGTCTAATTCCGACGTTCCGAGCTTTTCCCTCTCTTGCACTTTGGACGATCCTCGGATTTCACCCAGGGGGTCAAGCGATATAGAGGTCTTTGGCATGGAATATGCCAACGCTCTTTCCACCGACATTTCCCAGCTCGTATAACGCCTTGCCCTTACGCTGGAGTACAACACAGCGAATTCGATTCGGGCCAAGTTTGGCATTGTATCCCTCAGCTTTGTTACTCTGCCGGTAGTTTTTTCGATAGACAACTTGTCCAACGGAAAATTCCACTGGTTTGCTATGGGTGTTATAGGCCTTTTCTGCTCGTTCATGGGTCCTGTTTAGCCCCTGGCTCACCTTTTGTCGGATCAGATCCATTTTATCCGGTAGGCTTATCTCTGGATCTCCAGTCTGGATTCCACCCAGCTTCCTTAAGATTGGGTATGCAGTGCCGTGTGTCACCATTTGTGTCCCAAACATGGCATAGTAGGGTTCCATGCCTATTGATTCGTGTCGGCCACTCCTAAGGGTACATTCTATTCGGCTTAACTGGGTATCCCAATTTCGCTGATCCGATGCAATCGTTGCTCGCAAAATTTGGAGCACCGATCGGTTTACCCTCTCCGCTGCATTCGCTTGCGGGGAGTAGAGCCCTGTTCTCACGTGTCGAATACCGTAGCGAGTCATTAGCTCGGCAAACATTTGAGACACAAATTGTTTTCCATTGTCAGAGTGTATGTAATCGGGTACTCCGTATTGATGGAAAATTCGGGTTTCGAGGAATTTGACTACCTCTGACGCCACCGCATGTCTCATAGGCTGCAGCCAGACAAATTTGGAGAAATGGTCGAGGCATACAAAAATCACTGAGTTCCCAGTTTTGGTTCTTGGATACGGCCCCATAAAGTCGATAAACAACCTTTGACCGGCTCGTTCCGTGACCCTTTGTTCTCCCATGGGTGGTCGGTTATTCTTGTTGGTGGTCTTGCTGATCTTACAGACCTCGCACTCTTTCACTACCTTTTGCACATCTACCGCCATCCCTGGCCAGTAGTAAAACTGTCTTAACTTGGCTAAGGATTTGTGCAAACCCCCATGCCCTGCGGTCATGGCATGATGTGCTCTCCAGACTAGATCAGATCGCAGCTCGGCGGGTACCCAAAGCTTCCATGCTCGAGTTTCATCGACGGCATCGCCCGAGCTGAACCCTATCCGCTTGTATACAAAGCCGTCCGTTGTTTGTACGTCTGGGCCTTTTAACACACTTTGGTCCACCGCCTGCACTAATTTCACGTATTCCGGGGATTGGAAAGCCGTCGAGTCTAGGTTAATCTGTATGTCTTGTTCTTCCGCTTTTGCTTTCTGTAGCTCGTCCATATGCACTCGTGAGAGAGCATCTGGTACTACGTTAAGTGCTCCTTTCCGATGCTCGATGGTAAAGTCGAATGCTTGCAGCTTCAGACTCCATCGTGCTAATCTGCCGGATAGATCCTTTTGACCCATCAGCCATTTTAGACTAGCATGATCGGTGATCACTTTGAACGGCATTCCTTCTACGTAAGCGCGGAATTTGGTGATGCTGAGAAGGGCGGCATAGCACTCGAGCTCTGTTATGCTATAATTCCGCTGTGCCTTGTTCAGTTTGGCTGACATGTAGGCGATCGGATGTTCGCCGCCTGAGTCATCAGGCTGAAACAAAACTCCTCCTACTCCAGTTGTTGATGCATCGCACTGAATGGTGAAGGGTTTTTTAAAGTCAGGGGTGACAAGTACAGGTGCTGATGCCATGTTCGCTTTTAGCTCTTCAAATGCCTTAATTGCCTCTTCGGACAATTCAAATTTCTTAACGCGGTCTTTCTTCAAACAATCATGAAGAGGTGCCGCTGTTTGGGCATAGTTTTGAATAAACCTCCTGTACCAGCCAGTCATTCCCAAAAACCTCCGCATCTGTTTGGGAGAGCTTGGTTGAGGAAATTCCTGGATTGACTGGATTTTTGAATCGTCCGTTCGTATGCACCCCCCTCCTACTACATAGCCTCGATATCTAGCCTGGCTATAGCAAAACTTACTTTTGTCGACATTTATTGTCAGTTTTGCACGCTGCAAGCAGTCACTGACCTGTCTCAACATATCCAGGTGTTTTTCAAAAGTAGGTGAACAAACCAGTAGGTCATCGAGGTACACGAATACATTCTCGCGAAGCGACGCCGGTATTACTTTATCCATTAGTCGGCACATTCTTTGCGCTGCATTGCACAGGCCGAACGGCATGACTGTAAATTGATATAGTGGTCTGCCGGGTACTGTAAACGCGGTCTTCTCTCTACTTTTTGTTTCCAAGGGTATTTGCCAAAAAGCGTCTTTTAAATCGATTGCGGAAATATAGTATGTTTCCTGTAAACGACTTAACAGACCCTCGATGTGTGGCAACGGGTATGCATCTTTGATAGTCCGGGAATTGACTTTGCGAGCGTCGAGGCAAAGGCGATTTTTCTGGCCTTTCTGGACTAGAGTCACTGGTGAACTCCAGCTGCTGTTGCTTTCTTCGATCACACCTAGACCCAGCATGCGATCTAGCTCGGCATACACCAGCTTTTGCTTGGCTGGGGAAATCGGATAATGCCGCTGCTTGATCGGCAGGTCCTTGTCGGTTACTTCTATTACATGCTGCTCCAAGCTGGTCTTTCCTAAACCTTTATCCAAACATGATGGGTATGTCTCAATTACTCGCCTCAGCTTACTGTGTTGTTCTGGAGATATCTGATGAGGCATGTAAGCGGTTTCGGGCTTAGGAGGGTCGTTCATATCCAAGTCTCCAGTCATTAAGTCGTATTCCGGTGGTGCTTCGATGGCTGCAAACTCGGTTCCGCCCTTACCAAGGAATGTTAGGCCAAACGTATCCCAGAAGTTAATTCCGAAATAAAAACGTTGTGTCAGACCTGGTACTATCAAAAATTCCAGATCCTTGGTCTCTCCTTCCCATTCCACGGGTAGGGTTGCTCCGACTACTCGAGTTTCGCCGCCACTAGCTGTGCGCACACATTCTTCGCTAAGCTTTCTTATGGGCCGCGTCCGGTTCCTTAAGAAGGCTTCCGCTCCTCTGCCAATGCAATTTGCACTAGCGCCTGTATCCAGTAACGCTAGTATTTCTTCTCCGTCGACTTTAGTCTTGGCAAAGAAACGGTTATCGTTTTGTATGCTTACTACCGTGTCTACTACTTTCTGCTTAAGCCGGCGATATTCTGCTCTGGTGTCATATAGCTTGTGCATCTTTCGTATGTCCCGGGTGGTGTTGTCCGTATCTTCTGAGCCGTGGAAGATACGCTGTCTCGCCAGATCATACTCCCTCTCTCGTTGTTCTAGGCTCTTGTGGGGAGAGATTTGTCTGGGCGTGGTTGTCTCTACGGGAATGTGACTGCTTTGGTCCGCCCGGCTGTCCCGGTCTGGCCTGACGGACTCCGCGGAAAAGCCGCGGGACTGGCGTCCCCTACCTTCTCACACACTCTACAAGTGGCGTCATGGAATCTAGTAAGGCAGGGATCTTCTTTTGGATGTGTTCTATAAAAATCCGCAGATCTGCCGCATTTATAGCAGACCAATTCGTGGAGTGGTCCTTGGCATCCCTGTCCGTTTCCTAGTCCCGATCGGTTGTCTCTTCGCTTCCGGTTAAATTCTTCCACAGTCACCGCGTCTGGAAAATCCTGCGGCGTTTGGGAATCCTCGAGCTCACTAACCGGCCTGCTTCGCGCGGCCCTGCCGTTACTCCGTAACCAGCGGTCCACTCTAAGTCCTTCCTTCTTCAGATCCGCTAGAGACCTAATTGGGGATGTCAGCAACAAGCTTCCCATCTGGGCATTTAGATTATCCTTGATGAGCTCAACGAATTTGTCCTCTTCTAGCTTGTTCTGCAATCGGAAATGCAAATTATGCATATCGGATACATAGTCGCTAAAAGATTCGTTTGGTCCTTGTCGCCGTTCCATCAACTCCTTGATCTTCATGAGGTCACTCCCGGATGAAGAAAAAGCGCGTTTCATTTCCGTTGTTAGCGAGTAGTAGTCAAAGTCTAAATCGTCCGCTCGATCCTCCATCAATTGCCAATACCATTTGCTGGCGGCTCCTACCAGTAGGCTATGGAATTCGCGGAAAACTTGTCTCGGCTCTATGCGATAAAGCACTTGTAGCCGTTCAACGCGGAACAAGAAACTTTCAACGGTCATACCGCGGCTGTTTCCGTCAAACTTCAAATTCCATTTGTCTAGCCGAACGCCTTTTGATGCCTGGTATCCGGGGTTCTGGTCGTATTCGGGGTGTCGTGGGTAACTTGTGTCCGGTCCGTAACTTCGGGATTGGTGGTGTTGGGAGTTATCGGGGCGCCGGTGATCTCGAAGCCGATGTCTCTGGCTGTCGAGAGTGGCCTGCGATATCGGTTCGAGAGGCGGCGTCTCTTGGAAACACAAAAAGCTGTCAGATGGGTGTGCCGGAAACTGATTCGGTGGTGGTAATACCGGCTGCTCCACCCTCAGGGATTGAGAGGAACGCAGTTCCACTACTTGCGCCTTTAATGCTTCTATCTGCGCTTGCATGGCGGCCTGTGTTTCATTGTTCTGTTTAATCACGGATCGCATTATCTGCTCTCTTCTCTCGGCAGCTTCTAAACTGCTCGTCGGGTTGAGCTCATATTGCGGGAGCATACTCGAGCGTCCCTTTGGCTGACCCAGGGGCAAATTTTCTCCCCCTACAGCTCCTTCGGTATCGTTTAGTTGCTCCATGTTGTCTTCAATGGATCTACTTTCTTCTTGCTCTTCCCGCTCGCGGGCCATACTTATGTTGTCTCTGTCGAGAGAACTGTTTCCTCGCGGCGTGGCGTCGGCACTTGCACTCCTGGGTGCTAGATTTGCTCCTCTTGTTGTTGAACGGGTAATTCTTCCCGTTGTCGATTGGAAAAGCACTTTCTTCTTTGTCCCTTTCATTTGGGCCAAAGATTCGTTTATCTTGTTTCACTTGTGAGTTCACTTGTGTCTTCACACTTTACACTTGTCTATGTTTAACTAAACGTTTCACACGCGCTATCAGCCTAGTACGGCTGACTAAGGATTGCGAATAAAAATCGAAGAAAATGAGGGGTGCTGTTTTGCGATTACTAAGTATCTCTTTGGTGAAGAATCCGTCCGATATTTAAGCCCCACAAACAAAAAAAACAAATATCCCTAACTAGAGGTATTAGCAGCTTCTACACAACTGAACTAACAGCTCTTCTCCCCTTCTAGTCAGCTTTAACGTTCACAATGGGAACTAGCTGTGCCTAGAAGAAAAGTCTGTCCGAAATCCCCCTCCCGCCAGTCGTCGGAAATCAGGTTATTTGACCGATCATTCTCGGGCTCCACAACCTGCTGCTATCTGACCGATCATTCTCGGGATCCACAGCAGTTTTCCTATTTCTCTGGACTCGAGCCTATCAAACGACCGGACCATCTAGCCCAGTACGTCGTGTAGCGTCGGCCAGAGAAACTAAATACGTCCCCCGCCCAAATAAGTCAAAGGATGCCGTCAAGACTCGAGCCTATCAAACGACCAAACTCTTGGCCTAGTACGTCGTGTAGCGTCGGCTTTACGTTTCCTGTCCGTTCCTCCACCCACCTTTTCTGTCCTGGATCGACAATCGCACAATAGATCCGCACCGCAATGGCTAAATGCGTTACCGTAACGTCTGCGCTCCTGCTCTTTCTGGACTCGAGCCTATCAAACGACCGGGCTTCGCCTAGTACGTCGTGTAGCGTCGGCCAGAAAGCACATCTAAATTGTATTTACGTTAATTTCAAAAAAAAAATGTCAGTCGGCACATAGTCATATAGTATTATAAAAGGACACCTCATAGTCCCTGTTGGAAATTTTCAGTACTTTTCCCCTGAAAGAAACAAAGGCTATCTAAAAAAAATATAATGAAAGGTCCTAAAGTCATACCTCTATTGTGAGACAAAGTTCTGATTGAGTGGCCTCTCAATTCTGACTGTCGCAGAAGTTGGGGACTTTCGCATTCAGTCGTTTTAACGTAAAAAAACAAATTAATAAGCACGTGCTAATCTACTTAAAAAAACCCTTGTTCTAACAATAGTCCAATTACTTTTGGCTCTTAAAGATTGAAGCTAAGCCATACCTAGGTTTGCCAATCCAAATACTAGATGTATCTAGGTGGTTGACCCTAATTCCTTGAAGAATATGAAAAATCCTTGCGTTGGGCGCCAATTCTGTTACGTGGGCATATTAGTGCCCCAGTCCCGAGAAGGACTTGGGCCGAGGGAAAGTCATCCGATGTTCAGGCACCAATTTTGCCGGCATAAGCTCGCCGGATGGGGTGGGTTCTTGGTAAGACTTTCTCCTCTCCAACATAACGAGAATAAATATTAAGATGCCTGAAAAATAGTAAACGTCCATAAAGTCCGTCGGTCATCAGTCTACATTGCCCCACAAGCTTAGCTGTCGCTTGATCGTAACACGATCGGGCAATGTTTCGGCCACAATCCCTCCCCTTCACACATTCGTGTGCCAAATGGATCGTCGCGGGCCGCGCAATACGATCCCCTATTGTCAAGGTTGTTCGTCAAAAGTTATGTCATTATTCTTCACCTACTCCACTTATCGCGTCAGCACCTCCCTTTTTGAAAACTTAGCACTTCATGATTTTAAGTTCGTTTTCACATTATAATTTTATTGAATAAAATATTGGCTAGTGCCATTTATGAGTAATATTGTTATGGAGAATACATATGCGTTTAATTCTAATTGACCAACAAAGTTTGTTAGCGGAGAGTATCGAATTTACCACCCGTACAAGGTGCAAGGTGCACGACTACAAACGTCGCTCTGAGGGCGCTTGTGATTGTTCATACAAACACAACTCTGATACTCGCCGCTGAAAAATCAATGTTTTTATTATATAATAAAAATTACAACCAAAAGGGTATACTGATTGATGTGAACTATTGTAATGCCTTGAGGAGGCCTAAAGTGGAATTTTTACTTTCAGATAGTCAAACAAAGGCACGAATATATATATATATGGTTGATAAAGGAACCGTGTTCCGACAAACTTACCCCTTTACTGGTCCTGGGCGATGAGATCTCGACGCGCTGGATCCTGGGCTTTTTTGAAGAAATTAGAAACATATATATATACGTGCAAACACTATCGTTAAAACACACAACAAAAAAAATCTCGTTCTTAAACACAATCACTTATTGTATATATATATATGTATGTAGGTATGTATGTTTATGTAGATATGTCGGTATATCCCACGGCGGCACACGTCTTCCTCGATGAGTTGGGTTGCGGGCAGCGGCGTCTCCGATGTCTTGCTCACTTCACTTCATATCGCTGTTGTTGCACTTGCATTCATAAATGCCTGAGTTCACAATTTGTTTTTTTATTTTTGTTTCGGTGCACTATTGTTTGCAATTAATGCATTTATTGTTTTGGCTTCTTTGCACTGTTTTTTGTTTTATTGTTTGCTTTAATTAGACTCGGCATATCGCCTGTTCGAGGGCGTGCTTCTGGTCCCGGCGACCCTGTACAGATCGCTTGTACATCTTGACTACCTTCAGGATGGCCATGAAAACAAATATACCGATGACGATTTTTAGATTATGGTTCACATCCTGAATGTCGTCCTTGTGATCGATTATTTTGACGGTGTTGATCACATTGGCCGTACTGTGGTCCGCTCTGGAATTGGTTCCACCCATGGTGAATTCTTTGCTGGTTGATGGATCGCAAATATATGCTGGTCCTTAGAAGCTATGCTGTAGCAAGACTTCACTTATTGAAATCGTGGGCAGAAAGATTTCTCCCAGGATATGTCTGCGGGCATCAAAAACAAAACTCCCTTCAAATGATGGTTGTGGTTTATAAATGGCGAGCAGGACTTCCTTCGAGGACGCTGATTTATTCAGTCACTGACAGGACTTCCTTCGGGATATGTTTTGCTGGCTTTTACTGACTTCTTCCAAGGAGAGTTGTGGTGCATCGACGGGCACAGGAGTATCTTCAGGATTCCTGGTCTGGGCTGTCGTCATTGGCGACTTCTGGAATATAGTGTAGTGTAAGCACTATATCCGAGATCAGAGTGAACTCTGTCTGCCTTCTCTATCCGGCAACGGTCTTTTATACCAGTATAGAGCTTTTTCTCGGCTCCCGTGATATTTGGGTTATTTAGGTGTTCCCACCTATGATTTCCCCTACATGCAGCGTCAACGCCCGACTGATGCACTTTGCCTGCTGCCGGTGTATGGTTACCAGTAGGTCGATCGCGGTCGTTGTTCTGACCGTATGCCATGCAAAAGATCGTCAAGTTGCACATTCCTTTGCTTGTTTTCGGTGAGTCAATCTGTCGATTGCCCCTCTCCCTTTGCCTTGAGATTCGCTGGTTGTTTTCTACGTGCATCTTTCTCCATCAAATAAAATGAAGAAGAGGGCGTACGTAACAATATCGATGTAATGAACGTCATATCAAATTTTCAGAACTTAAAAAACAAATTTTAAACAAGTGGACAAACTGACAAACAGAATTAAATTTTCATTTTGGGAAGAAGAAGAAAATCTTATTTTGGCTATAACTTTTGAACGGAGAGTCGGATTTTGACAAATGACCCCTCATTTGACGGGTATTTTCAGAAGGAATACAACTAAAACATTGCGAGGGGGCATTCATCCCCACCGGCCCCAACAGCTCCAAATTTCGAAATTTTCACTTTTTTACTTTCACCGCTCTCTCTCCCAAGCCAATTGATTTTCTTGAAGTCTTGGTATGCAATCCTGCTAGTTTTCGCAATACCTTTCGATAGGTGTATTATTCATTATGATCGGACCATCACGGTAGATTTTCATTTCTTCGTGTATATATAGTAGTCGCCTTCGCACACTCTCCTGGTGCGCTTCGTCACTACATGGACTGCCGTCCATAGTGATTTGTAAAAATTGTGACTAAAATAAATTAAAATCATTAATAAATATTATGTTTATAGACATTTTAGTTATTTAGTTTAATTTATTTAATTAAAAATTATAAATATTTTTTCTACGAATTTTAAAATTACTTAAAATTAAAGATAAATGTGAGAACAAGATTTTTGGTTTTTGTGTAAATCATAGGATCTTTTAATTTTATAAGTTGGGGGCTGTCCATATGTTACGTAATAATAATAATTATTACGTAATAATAATAAATAACCCCCCCCCCCCCCCAATGAATACGTAATCCCAAGAATACAATTTTTTTCGTTTTAATATGTGTTCAAGTGGATATGCAACCCAATCTTTAATATTGTTTATAAATGGAGTTTGGTATGACACATTCGGTTCGTATACGCTGAAATTATCTCCAACATACTCTTCGTCGAGCCATTCCAGGTCTTCGCATCTTTCGTTTGGTAGAACCACTAATAATTCTCTTTTTCGCCGCCCAGCCACTAAAAAAAATTTTTTCTCTGCTTTCCTAAATAAGTTTGTAGATATATTTAAAGGAAAAAAGTTATTAAAAAAATTCTTTAAATAAAAAAATACATATAAAATGATTACGTAATCATTGTGCAAGACCACCCCCCCTCCCCATGTAATCAAACATAATCATTTCAATGACCCCCTCCCCCCCTAGCTGATTACGTAATATATGGACAGCCCCTTGGTGATTTTTTGTTAAAAAATATTATAATCATAGTGCCACAGAAATCACACAGCGCATAAGTGGCCTGATGCTACTCACCCACCCCCATTTAACGCTCAGAAATTATTTATCCCCACACCGCCGCCTGCAAAAAGGAACAGGATTTCAAAAACACTAAAAACCAACCTTTCACTTTCCCGCAGGGAAAAAAAAACAGCCCACCGGGAAAATTCCTCTGGAAATTAACATATTTTCATCAGGTTTCGTCATACAGTCGGAAGGGACAAAACCTCATTTTCCCCTTACATTTCTTCTATTTTTGGTTTCAAAATACACGGGGGTGACACAAAAAGTAAGGGGGAAATGAGGTTTCTATCTGGAAATCTGGCAGTAGAATGCAGGCCAAAATAGAGGTGGAGAACTACACTAGTTTATAGCCAAAATGCGCCACAGCAATTGATTGCAAATTCTGTTAGTGTTGGAGCCCTAGATCACGAAAACACCACTAATTTTTTTATCGATATAACAATAATGATGAGGGATTCAGAAAATCGTAACCTACGAAGTTTCCTTTTCAGGCGAGATGTTGATTTGGGAGGGGTGCCGCACGCAATATATGAAAAATTCTCCGACTCTCGCTCGCCAGCAATTAGGGTGGTATTCTTGCCACGCCCCCCCAAGGTGCCTATGCTCATTATTTCCATAAAAACTTGCGTGCAAATGACAAGCTAATCTTGGTTAGAGGATCACATACTCATTAATAGTCTATAGGAAGCTGTTTAAGGGATAGCTAAAAAAAATAGAGATTCATTTGCAAGACAAGGCTTTGTGGCACCTCCGAACGTCCAAACCCTTTGATGTTTTTGGGCCTGGTTTGCCCGCCCAACCTACGGCTACTATAATCCTGGTTGTTGAATTCATTTCGTCCATAGTAGCCCCTTGTCCGGGGTTCTCAGACGGTCATGTTAGCCAGGGTCAACACTGGGTCTCTTAGAACATTATAATGATTTATTTACTCTCTAAACAAAATATAAAATTTGGCCTAAGCAGACAACATACATGTTAAAAATTATAATATAATAAAATAGAAGAGTATATAAAAAGGAAAATATAGTATAAATAAATATAATCAAAATAAGTGGCAATTCTTATAAAATATTGTGGAAATTAAAATGAATAAACAAATATAATTGGTTTCTTTAATTTAAGCTTAAACATGGGACTGAGCAAGACCATTGAACATGCAAACATACCATCAAACATATAAACGAACATACGTCCGAACTTGAGTGAATTTAGTGAGAAAAGGGGTTCGATCGACTTTTTCCTTTTTAGTTGATTAGATTTTAATTTGAATTTTAAACTTCAGATTAGGTCCCGCATTTTCTTTTAAACAATGCTTTTTTCTCAAGTTCAACCGATTATTTCTGTAATTTTGTTTCTTTACCGCTTTGCCAAATTCGTGTTACGTAATATGGGTAAATTTTCACTCACCGCCATAAATGTAGATCCACCGAAGAAAGCGCTTTCCTGGATGACCTGTGGCTAGAAATTTAAACTAAGAAGAAAATGGAAAATCACGCATTGTAACACTTTTCTGGGGGACACGACATTTTTTTTCCCTCTCTTTTCTTTCTTTCTTGAGAGGTTAGAAATTTGGGACTACCACTTCGAACCACTTTTCGCCACGCTTATTCCTCTTTGATTTTCTATTTCTTTTCTTTTACTTTTCATAGGAACTCGCTCTGGCCCACACAAACAAAAAATTTAACACCATAAAAACTTATTCACTAATAAAAATAAAATTATTCTTTTTTCTATCTTAACCGAACCGCATTTCTTATTTTCGTTTCCTCTTTGCTGCCGCCTCTGGACCGACCTTCCGTAGCCGATCTCTCCCGGGAAAACTAAGCACAGCGCGCGAAGATTGCCCACTTCGAAACTGGCTCTCCTTTTAGCCACTTTTCCGCCGGCAACTGAATTTTCTTTGGCTTCGACTTAACTCGCACTACGCAAAAAAACTGAGCGCTTTCGATCGCGGATGCTCTGTGACTGCCTGTTCGATGCCCCGGCTCGACGTTGGGCCTATGAGTGGAACTCAAGCCCTATATTGAGCTTTCTGCTTATACTTGTACTTTTTCAAACGCAAAGCCAATAAAACCCAAAACAATTATCTTTAGCGAACGCTGCTCATGTTGATTGCTGCCGTAGGCTTCAAAACTCTGTCGGATCCGTTTCCACCAATTTGGGCTGTCGGACTTCTCCAGCGATACAGTATAATTTGTATAAGCGCCAAGCCTATTAAATGGGAAAACTTTGGTCGAGAACTTATTTTAGAACCTACACTCTTTCTTACCTCCCTGGACTCAGCGCTGGTAACAAATTCTACCCAAGGTATTCGCACACTTCTGACTATTTAACTTTGCTGCACCAAGGAACTTATACTGAGCACCACTGATCTTTAGGAGGTGTGCTTAGGGAATGAGCGCTACGGACGCCAGACTTTTGGCGCTAACCCTTCTGAGGCCTTAGCCCAGAGAGGCAATGCCCCATAATAAGGATGACATTTCCCCCTGTTGCTCTCCTCCGAGTCTTTCTATGCCCCTTATAGTTCCATTCTTGTCTCTTAGATGGCGCCCCTATTCCAAACATCACTACTCTTCAGATTCAAGCGTTACATCGATGGCACGGTTTTTTTATCGATGGCACGGTTTTTTTAAATTTCTGACTTTTTTTTATTTTTTTCCTATATCCCGGCTCTAATCCACCCAATTGGGCCAGTTTTCGTTTCATTTTAAAGTCAATATATCAGAGCTTAACTTTGCCATACAGATCATTATGATTGGATAAGTGATGGCAGCCCAGCAGCTTGACAAAGATGAAAAATGTGTTTTTTGGTCGACTGTAAGTCGGCTGTATATATCGTATAAACTCGAAATAAATCCGTTAAAAAATCATAATGCGTACAAAAAAACAAGCCGAATATGGCCCAAATCCATGAAAAATTTGATTTATGGTGAATTTTTAAAATTCGGATTTTTCAACTTTTTTTGGTTGACAGGGTCCAAATTTAAGATTTATCATAGGCGGCGAGACCTATGTCTGGCGCTGCCGGGTTGATTGCTGAAATCTATACAAGACGATTAGTGCCGATCTTGCGTTTGCAGTTGTGTCTGCTCACCTCTGTAGTTTTCATACACTCGCGTGCAGATGATCGGAACTTTTCAGAGCTTGCGTGTTCTGCGAAATTTTATAGACACGGAGGAATCGATTGCCTTTACTAAAGGGCTTTTAATCGCGTGGTATATGTTGCACCCGCGTAGACTTTTGAACTTTTCGCTGAAACTATACGTCTTGGCTGAACAAAACGTAAAAGAACGCTTTGGGTGGGCTGAAATATTGTCTTGTCAGTTTACAAGGTTGCCAGATCTACGTTTGACATATGTCAATTGTCAGCGTATCCAGATCATGGGTCAAGGGAACTATCGCTGTTAAGGTTCACAGCACCCTCCGTTCTGTTATGGGCAAGGCTGTTGTTGATGACTAGTAAGTTTGAATTTTGGGACAACCGAATTCGTACCCTCACACCACAGGTTTTATCGACATACTTTTTGGGAGGATATGAAAGCTGAAAAAGGGTACTTTACCAAAGATCTTTTGCATGAAAAACTCCTAGCTCCTTTCCGTTGTTGTCTTCTAGCAAATACAGTGACTGTCCTCGTTTCTCCTTTACCTTAGCTTTAACCCCGATGGGTGCTAGCTTGGCCATAAAGTGCGTGGCCTGGTTGCTTAACACAAAGTTTCGTTTTACGACTTCCTGACCTACCTCAAAGGTTTGATACCGAGATCGCAAATCATATTTGTTTCGATTTTTCTCCTATGCTTTGTCATATGCTTGCGATATTGGATCGGATTTTTGGAAATTCATTTGCCCTACCGATCTTAGCTGAACCTTCGTTAAGCATCTGAAGATTTCGTAGCAACTTATAATCTTTACTGTGTTAGCATGTGCTGGCCAAAGACTACATAATATGGGGACTTTCCAATCGATTGGTGAACTGAGTTTCTTAATGCGGAGTTTATACTCGCAAGATAAATATCCCACAACCTTTGATCTGATCGAATATATGATCTCAAGGCGGCATTAATCGAACGATTAACGCGCTCCGCTGCATTAGATTGAGGAGCGTACGCACCAGTGAATGTGTGTTGGATTCCGTATTTGGATTTAAAGGTTGCGAAGTCATGGCTTTTAAACTGAGTTCCATTATCGCTATCCAAAAATTTCGTCTTTTAAGTAATCGATTACTATCTTTGATGTGAACCTTTTTACTGGTTTTAGCAAGTAAACTTAGAGAAATGTTCTAAAAGAGTTAGAATGCCAATATTTCCATTTTTCGTCCTCGGAAATGGACCAATAAAATTCATATAGATACTTTGAAACGGCCTTTCGCTAGTAGCTTGGCAACCCATGGGTAGACGAAATCGTTGCGTCGGATGTTTAAACGTTTTGCATATCCCACACTGAGCTACATTATTTCGAACATCTATCACCATGTTGGGCCAATAGAAGTGTCTTCGTAGTCGTTCCAAGCACTTGGCAACTCCGCAACGGGATGAGGTTGGTTGGTCGTGTGCCAACTGAATAGCGCCTATCCTCAGTTCGCTTGGAACTGACAGCTTAAATTCGGACTAATCAACTTCGGAACTTCCAGTTGCAAAACCAGTCCTGTAATAAATGTAGTCGTCAACGACACGAAAATCTGGTATTTCTGAATTCTGTGCATGGTCTTTTTATTGGCAGTACTCAGCGGATTGGAACGCATCCGAATGCAAGTCAATCTCTGGAAGGATCTCTACGGACATGATTTCTTCTTGAAACGAACGTGACAACGCGTCGGGTACGACGTTTTAAGTACCCTTGCGGTGCTCGATTTTAGAAACAAAATCTTGTAACTTGATTGCTCAACGGCCTAGTCTCCCGCTGAGGTCTGTTTGCTTCATTAGCCAGAGGTAATGTTATTGTTGAATATTGGGGTATTAATCGACGATTCCAGCCGCACATGCCAAAAAAATCTTCTTAAGTGTTGTTGGCTTTTGGGAATGGGGAATTCAGAGACAGCACTAACCTTTTTGGGGTTGACTTGAAGTGTCTTTTCACCCACAACGTAACATAGATATTCGACTTTCCTAAGACAAAATTGACTCTTTTTAATGTTGATAGTTAGTCCAGCATGGCGCAGGCGAGATGCAACTTCAGCAAGATGTTTTAAATAATCTTCGAAACTAGATGACATGATTAGAAGATCGTCTAAGTAAACGAATGTGTGCGATTTCATTTGATATGGAATGACTTGGTCCATAAGGCGACACATTGTCTGAGGGGCGTTGCACAGTCCAAAAGGCATTCGCCTAAATCGGTATAATGGCCTATTTGGTACTGTGAAGGGTGTTTTTAATCGGGACTCCTCATCTAAATTAATCCGCCAAAAGGAATCTTTCAAATCGATTTTTGAAATGCAGTGAACTGGTGGAAGACGGCTTATCAATCCTTCTAAATTTGGAATAGGATACGAATCTTTTATTGTAACATCGTTTACCTTTCTAGAGTGGAGACAAAATCTAACTTTATCTGGCTTGACTATCAACACGATTGGGGATGACCAGGATGACGAAGGTGCCTCTTTAATTACTTCTAAATTAATCATTCTGTCGATCTCTACGCAAAGAAGTTTTTCACGCGCCGGTGACAGAGGGTAATGCCTCTGCTTTATTGGCTTGGCATTGCCGGTGTCGATGGAATGCTCGACTAAGTTTGTTATGCCAAGACCGTCTCTATCAAATGAGGGAAAGGAATCTATAATGCCTTTTAATCTACATTTCTCTGCTGACGATAAGTTAAGATTGGTCAACTCTTCCTTAACAATTAATTCATTTGTGATAAATTCTAATGAAATTGAAATTCCGAACTTTTCCCAGAAATCGATTCCGCAAATAACGTCTTGTGTTATTGATGGTACAACTAAGAATTCCATTTCTGCCTCTATGGAGTTGTAAGTCATTCTAGTACCTAGAATTGTCTGTTTTGTTCCGTCAGCGGTTCGTACGTTGCCACGAGTTCTAGTGAACTTATGGTTTTCCGAGACTATACTATTTGCTAAGGAACCTCCTACTACGCTTTTGTTTGCCCCACTATCGAGTAAAGCTAAATACGGTTGATCGAACAGAGTTAAATTCACAAAAGGACGTATGCCGTTAACCTTTCGGGTTAGACTCGATATAATGTAACTGTGATACATCCGCTTTGATTTCCAAAATTTCCATAACCTTATTGCTGCGCGACTTATGGTATCCTTTTCTACTTTGTCATCAAATATTCTCCTTCTAGTCCCATTATATTCTTTAAGCCGAATATGATATAGTTTTAAATGCCGAGTTTTGGTTAAATATGGTTGTACAATCTGGTGTTTTAGAAATTTCGACATCCGAGCTTACATTCCGTTCTCGGACTGACACGGGTGTCCGGTTTTGAGTTTCCCGATTTTGGAGAACACTTTGGACAAAAAGGTTTATAGGTATCCTGAGCTCCGCACCCGTAGCAAAACATGCAGCGTGGTTGGGAGCACTCCTTGTATCGATGACCTACAGAATCGCAATTCCAACACTTCACTTGATTGTCATTGCGAATTGCAAAAATCGGTGAATTATTTTCATGAGTATTTTCCTCCGTTTCCTCATCTACATTGTTTAAACAATAATAGTTTTCCTTAATAAATCGTCTTACCGTGGCTTTCCTCTATAATTTTGTTGAATCCCACATTCATTCTTATTATTATTTGTATTATTTATTCAATATTTATGAATATTTTAGGAAATCCTGGCTGTAGCTTTGAAATCAAATAGGAACAGAATCTTATTCAAAAGCCGTGTGGCACATCTGTCTTTTGGTTTTGAGTCTAATAAATTAAAATCATCAATTAATATTATGATTATAGTCATTATAATTATAGTTATTTATAGCCTCTTCCCATAGAGTCCATCCGTGTAAAACGGTTGAAATTTTTTACAAATCTGAAATTCGTGTTCCCATAGAGTTTACATCCACATCTACATCCAATAACAGCTGACTTGAAGAGCAGCTGCTCAACTTAACATTTACGAAGGGGGATTTCAACTCGTCAAACCTGTCGTAAAATTGTGTTCTCCTAATCTTCTTGTAGAATAATAGCTAAAATTTAGGCCAACACATAGAGAATGCTTTTCCGCTCATAACAAACTACAAATAATTCAACGATAACCAAAAAACAATGAACTTCAGCATTATTTAATTATTTCCCGCCATCGATTTGATTTGTTATTGTAGTCAACGTTCCATTTTTCGTTGTCAAGAAAAAGAATTTAGAGTAAAACCTAGTACTCAGTACGACGAAAAGCGCTAACTAAGCATAGGAGTAAGCGAGAGGCAAATAGGTAGCTAACGCCTTTAGCTGGGGTCTTTTTTCACCGCGGTACTCAATTGAGCTAAGGAAATGGTAAGGAAATACCAAAAAATACTAGATTTAGCGGATGAACTCCATTGAACGCCTCTAGCCGCGGCCCAAAAAATAAAAAATTTCATCTTTGCCTGAGTTTGTGCAGATGCGGTGTGCCAATAACATATTATAAATGACATGAAAACCCCAAAAATCTGTGGAAAACTGCCTGTAGGAGTTGCGGCAATGCATATCCTTATGCCAACAGCAAATTTAAAGCTTGCGACCCAGGTCGGCTCAACGTTTTGTATAATATTAAAATTGGCGCCAGTTGATTTGTTTGCTGAGAGTAAGACCATCCCACATGCATTGCGGATGAACTCCGAAATCTTCGGTCACACTAAAAGTTATTTTTTCGACTAGTAAAACTCTTAGCCGAACTGAGTACTATGCTTTACACCGAAAAAACATCGTCTAACTATCGCATAAAAGAGCCAATCAAATCGTGCCGTCCAAATTTGACAGACTTTTAGCCTGTGCACACTGAGGAGGTTTTCGCTTAAGCGGCCATTTCCCGCTTCAGCATATTTTTCTCCATAATATATTAATGTGCTAGAAAGAGACAAAAATGTCGCTACAACTAGCAGCAGTCGAAAATGGGACCGCATTTTCAGTATTTCAGTACTTACAGTCAGTATTTTTAAGCTTTAAGGCGATTTTGCTATGCCTTTATTAGGGAATGACCAACATTTTTAGCGATCTTGCTATGCCTTTTTTTAGGGAATGACAAGACCCAGGAATTGTTGCACCACAACATTTCTACTTGTATTAAAATTTTGTAGTGTAGTTTGTTATGAGTGGAAAAGCATTCGCTATGAGTGGGCCAAAATGTTCTGCGTATGAAAACATCAATGTTTGCAGCAAAGACTCAAATTATATTCTGCACTTCGTAAATAATAACTAATATTAATTAAAATTACAAATTTACCATATTAATATTGGCTAGAGCAGAGTGTGGCTACGGGAGGCTAGGCTCTCCCCCAGTCAGCAATATACTCGTTATAGGATATATTATAAATATTCAGATATATTTTTTAACTACAATCTTAATCTATTTATTGTATTATTCCACAAAAGGATTAGGAGAACGCAATTTTACGACAGTTTTTCCGAGTTAACATTTACCGTTTCCCGTTAATTCTATTTTCTATGCAAACTTTACTTCAATAATACTAACGTGTAGTAACTATTAACGTAGTACCTACATCGACTAAAACTGCGAGCTAACCATAGGAGTGAGAAGGAGGCAAATGGGTAGCTACCGCCTTTTTTCACAGCGGTACTCAGATGAGCTAAGGAAATATGAAAGAAATACAAAAAAAAAACAGATATCGCGGTGAATTCCGATGAACGCCATTAGCCGCGGCGCAAAGAATAACAAATTCTATCTTTGGCAGTGTGCATAGGCGTTGTTTAAAAATTGGAGGAAATTGCGGCAAATCATATCGCCATGCCAACAGCAAATTCAAAGCTTCCGACCTGGGTGCTTAACCTTGTGAAAGATTTTAAATTGCGCCAATTGATTTGTTTGCTGTTTGTCAACAAACCCAGCTGCTTGAAAACTGAAAACTTTGGTCGCACTAAAAAGAATTATATTTTTCGACTAGTAAAACTCTTACTCTACTTGCGGATACACAGAACAGCTTATTGGAAACGCATCCACCAATGGAAACACCGAAGCGTTCCTTAACCAGCGACCGATTAAAGGTAAAACCGATAAAAATACCAAAAATAAAGAATAGTGGAGATCGTGTTTAACTTTCAAAAACTTTAACCAGTTATGTTAAATGTGGTCAGTGGAATTACAATACTATATCATCTCATTTAGTTCTGAACTAACCAAGAGCATATTTCGGAAATCAAAACAGAAATTGATGATTAACATACATAAATTTTACAATTTTATAAAAGTACATACATCTTACTTTATGTAATTGGTGGTCGTTATAAAAATTAGGGTAATATAAAGTCGCGATTTCTGAGACACAAGTTAAAGTTATAAATAAACATCTACCAGCAAATGGAGCAGCAGCAACAGAAAAGTTCTGCTCACGTCTCAAAGCTGTTTGTGTGTACGGCCGTCGATATAAAAGATGATATTGAAGAGGTGTGATCAATACAAAAATGATTTTAATCATCCTTTAACATATGGCCTCCTTTTTTTTAGAAATTCGAGCGTTCTTTTCTCAATTTGCAGATGCAAATTGTCGGACTTAGTGATAAGGAAATGCACGATATATTGTCGCAAATCGTGTGCAAGGACAAGCAGCACGAAGAGATTTCAATTGGTTTTCTCTACATAATGCTTACCGATCCTGCTATGGCTCCCAAAACTTATCGCGACGTGACTCTCGTATCTAGGGATGGAATGAATGTGATAGTCGCGAACCTCACTTTGCTAGTCGCTGAGAAATATACTAAACTGACGGAGATAGCGCGAAGACAATTAATTTGGGTGTTACGGGAATTCGTTAAGCACCAGGTTCTCAGTGTCGAAAACGTTATATGGAACTGTCTTCGACAGGCTGGCGGAGGAGATGCGTCCCACAGAAATCTTTTCCTCATCGAGAGTCTTTTGGATATATTTATAGAGTTCAGAACGTGGTTGGAAAGCAACCCATTCCTCGTTCAGTCTACAGTTTACAGCTACGTACGCCTTATAGAAGACCACGCCAACCCAGCCTTGATGCCCCTCCGCCAAAAAGAAGTGAAGTTTACGATATCCTTAATTCGAGAAAGGTTCCATGATATTATACCTCTAGGAAGGGATTTTGTACGGTAATTGCTTAATTTAATCATATTTATGTATTACCTATGTAATTACTTTTCATAACTTTCTACAAAAATAGCAACTTTAAAATTTCTTATAAAGGGGTTAGGCCTAACAAAATTAGCAAGCGATTTTTAAATCAGTAATAAGGAATGGTGGATAACTTAAAAACAAGGCTGTGTTCAATGAAATATTATTGCCACCCCCATCATCTTTAAATTCGGTTTGTTGTGATTTTTTTATCCGATTAAATTATTCATATTTATTGTTTAATATTTTCTTAAAAATTGGATCGATATATTACAAAAGCATTAGGTTACTTATAAAATAAGATAAAATTTTAAACCTTATAATTTTAAAATATCTAAACAAAAATAAGCACGACAAAACTATTTATACCCGTTAATAGTAAAGTAGGGTAATACTATATATTAGCGGACTCACCCCCGAAATTCGCGAAAAAATTATCCTCGATGGACCGCGATTTCTTAAGAATTTACGTGCAAAAAGAACTTGGCGGTCGGCCATGGTTCTCTTGGAATTAAAATTTAAAGTTCCCGGTTTTGCAATAAAAACAAGTATGTTTTTCTAACGTTTGCTATAAAAATCATATATGAATATATTGTACACTTTTCCGTTTTTGTCAAAATAAGTCTAATTTAAAATTCCAAAAATCTGCAAATTTGGTATTAAAAGGGAACTAGTCCCCACAACCGCGTAAAAATGATCCTCGATGCACAGCGATTTCCTAAGAACTCTCATAACCATGGATGACCACATTTGTATTTTTATTATGATAATCGGAAGAAATCTCGAGTATTATATATTTCAACCTTTCTTTAAGTCTTTTTCACCCAAAAGCAAACGTCTAGTTAGAATTTGTTTTTCTCAGCGACACAAGAATCCTTATTCGGCAACAACTACTTGTTTAATACTGCAGAAGAAAAACTGCGCCACAGGCGAAAAAATTTACGAAAAAATCGCGCGATATTTTCTTATTTTTCTTTCGCCTGCGGCGCAGTTTTTCTACTACTTTCTTTTTTAAATGCACAAAAATAGTGGGGGTCCTTGGATGGCTATGATCGTTCCTGGCCGTCACTAAAATCTCGATACAGCATTGTGATAAGAATCATATGTCTTTTATAGCCCACGCTTCACTCATAACATGATTATTTTTCATACGTTTTTTTCAGTAGACAAAAAATACAATTAAAAAAATGTGACAAAATTCTACACTTTTTTTTTATAGGAACTCATTTAAGCAATTAAATAATTTTATAGGAACTCATTTAAACAATTAATTAATTTTATAGGAACTAATTTAAACGTAATTACTTTGATTGAAAATATGAGAAAAGCACCAAATTTTTTAGACCCTTTGTAGTCCAAATGCATTCAGACAAATTCTGGTTGCTTTATATTAGTTGTATAACTAGTTGTTTTTCAGGCTAGTTCGCATTTTTCCTGCAGGGTACTAAAGTAATAGTTAAATGTATTTTCCCTGAGGGCGTTATGACACTTTCCTGTGTGTGATAAGGCCCTCAAAAAAAGTGACAAAGCGCCCGCGGGCGTTATGACACCGGGCGTTATGACATGCACCCGATTTTTATAGCAAACGTTAGAACTTTGAAATTCAATTACAAGAGAATTTTCGCACGTAATTCTTAAGAAATCGCCGTCCATCGAAGATAATTTTTTTTGCGAATTTCAGGGGTGAGTTCGCTAATATATAGTATTACCATATTCTTAAACAGGAATTGTAGTAATTATATCCCTTACTCGTGGAATAAAAGGGTATATCGTGTTCGTGCAAAATTATGTAACAGCTAGAAGGAAGCATATCCGACGCTAGATCGACTCGGCTAGTGATCCTGATCAAGAATACATATACTTTATGGGGTCGAAAACGCTTCCTTCTAGCTGTTACATACTATTGCACGACTACAATATACCCTTTTACTCTACGAGTAACGGGTATAAAAACCTGGCGCCGACATATTTACAGATTTCGTAAAACTTAAAATGTAGAATTTTAAAGTCTGACCATTCATTGAAAAGTTATGAGCAAATAATGGAATTCAAGCAGGGAGCATGGGAGCAGGGAGATGGATGCATGGTCCGATTTGAAAAATCTCTTTTACATTTCGATAGGTATAAATATACACAACAAAATTGCATTTATACTTCTCGGAAATCTTCAACGGTGTGGGCGCCAGACACATGAGAAAATCGTTAGTGGGCGGCTGTGGCGTTCGGCTGAAATAAACTTGCGCTGCGTAGGAAGCCCAAGAATATGTGTGGAAAATGTCAACTTTCAAGCTTTTGTAGTTTCCGAGATCTCAGCGTTCATCCGGGCGGACAGACAGACAGAGGGACAGACAGACATGGCTATATCGACTCGGCTAGTGACCCTGATCAAGAATATATATGCTTTATGGGGTCGGAAACGCTTCCTTTTAGCTGTTACATACTTTAGCACGAGTACAATATACCCTTTTACTATCGTCTAATATATCGGTGGCAAAGCGATTGCTGGAACACTATTAAAAAAAGGCGTTTTGCGGTGACCACTGTCTCCAAACCACTGTCTTTTTTTTTTTTAATTTTTTTTTTAAAGAATTTTTTTTTGTCTTTCCAAAGTCAAAAATGCGTTTTTTACCTAAAAAATTCGAATTTGAGCTTAAAAAAAAATACTTAATGTTAAAAAATAAAAAAAAAGAGCGGGTTTTTTTTATGCAGAAAAATATGCGACAAATTTGAAAACGATCGCTTGTCTTCGACCACGGACTTTCAAAACGTGGTTTTGAGAAAAACGCACGTAAAGATGCACTTACCAGCGGCTAATATACCGGTGGCAAAGCGATTGCTGGAACACTATTAAGGGGTTATATACAGTTGTAACGCTCAAAAAAATGAAATTATGAAATTTTTTTTACACCTTTAAAAATATTTATTATTTTATTATTATTATTATTTTTATTATTCTGGGTACTTATTAAAATTTTTTCATAAAAAAATATTAAATAATAAAAATGTTATGGCCGAATTCCAAGATCGTCTTTTTTCGATGGTGACTTGCGGTGGACATCATATCCCAAGAACGGTTCATCTCAAATCAAAAATTCAAAAAAATTTCGTTAGTATATTGTATTGCTTAGTCCCTGGACAAAGGATTTGTAAAAATTTTGATTAAAAAAAAATGGCGATGGTTTTAACAAAAAATGTACTTTTTCAATTTATAAGATTTTGGATTTTATGCTCTAAAAAAGGAAGTTTTCAAAAAATGGAAAATCTTTCGTCCAAGGACTAGCTATTATTATAATAAATAAGTGGTCAAAATTTGGTGTCGATCGGATTAATAGTTTTTTAGTAATCGTGTCAACCGCAAAGGTAATTTCGAAAAAACGAGATTCTGAGATAATCGCGTTTAAATAAATAGCTACAACTTCGGTTCTAATGCTCCGATCGCACAGTGTAAGATTTTGCCAATCTAGGGGGACTTAAATGAGTAGGAGTCGTATTTTTAAAGATATCGGCTTCAAATTTGTAGTGAATATTTTAGTAAGCCCAAAGATTATGTTGAACATAAACAAGAAAGGAAGCTAGCTTCGGCCAGCCGAAGCTTATATACCCTTGCAGATCATTCCTATTAATTAACAAATCGCAAAAATGTTCAATTTTCTAATATTTCTCATTAATTTTCCGATCGTTCCTATGGCAGCTATATGATATAGACGTCCGATTTTTATCAAATTAAAATTGAAATTCGGAAATATTTAAAAAGAGTCATATCCTAGAGTAGAAGATAATACAATAAAAACCAAGGAAGCTAGAATTTATTTCCTATTACTTTTCCATTAATTTTCCGATCGTTCCTATGGCAGCTATATGATATAGTAGTCCTATTTTTTAAATATTTAATTCGAAATTCAGAAATATTTAAAAAATAACATCCCCAAAAGTAGAAGGTAATATTTCAAAATACACCGAAGCTAGAATTTTTTAAAGTTTTTTTTTTTCCCTATCCTTCCTATGGGAGCTATAAGATATAGTTGTCCGATCCGGTCGGCTCCGACATATATACTACCTGCAATAGAAAGAAGACTTTTGCGAAAGTTTCGTCCCGATAGCTCAAAAACTGAGAGACTAGTTTGCGTAGAAACAGACAGACGGACGGACAGACGGACATGGCTAGATCGACTCGTCTTGTGATGCTGATCAAGAATATATATACTTTATGGGGTCGGAAACGTCTCCTTCACTGCGTTGCAAACTTCTGACTGAAATCATAATACCCTCTGCAAGGGTATAAAAAAGGGGTGTTTTGTTTTGTGCCTGTTTTCGTAATAGTTGAACACTTCTAAAACTGCTGCTTAAAGCTCATCGACCTCAAAAATAGTTCAACTTTTGCTAAAAGTCCCGCTAGATTGGCCAAATCCTACACTGTGGATCGTTCTGAATTTTGTTAAGAGTATTCTCAACAGTATATACACTACTGGTCAAAATAATAAGTACACATGTTACATCCTCACTTGCTAAGAGATATCTATATAGTTATTGAGGCCAGACTTCCCAAACCTTTTTTATTTTGAATGGTTATTCTGTCCTGCAATATTTAAATAAACAATGGATACAGTAAAACCTGTGTATTCCATGTTATCCATACATTTCTGCGAAAGGTCGGTTTTGGGGTGGTCAAAATGATAATTTTTTAAAATAATAAATCTAGA
This sequence comes from Drosophila takahashii, assembly GCF_030179915.1. Taxonomy (NCBI): domain Eukaryota; kingdom Metazoa; phylum Arthropoda; class Insecta; order Diptera; family Drosophilidae; genus Drosophila; species Drosophila takahashii. Next base: position 7,473,948 of record NC_091679.1, on the reverse strand, counting down.
ATGGGGCAACGGTTAGTATTTTATAAGTTAGGATCATGTTTATAAGAAGTCTGGGCCAATTGGACGATTCAAAAAGTTTCCAAGCCTGGATTTGGTTACTTCAAAGTCATTATCCATGTTAAAATCTGACTTGCAGCTTAAAAGGAACTTTAACACTTAAGTATGGATTGTGATTTCCTTAATTTTCTTTAAAAATAGTACTCTTAATAAGTAAAATCGATTTGGAAAAAAATTAGTACTTATACCGTAAAAAATGAGGTAAATTCTTGTCAAAAGCCAAAGTTACATGCGGTTTTAATTAACAAAAATAGTTAAATTCTAAATTCTTAATTTTTTTATCTTTTATTTGATAGTAGATAAAACGACTAAAAAAATGAGATGTGTTTCATAAAGATCGCTTAACAACTTATTAAATGGCTATTGACGAAACTGATCTATCGTTAAAAACGAATTTCATACAAACTTGTATGGATTGTATAGATATCTCGCGTTGTGCGATTCATGTAGAACGGTTTAAGCAGTGCTCACTCACTTGTTCAGTTGCTCACTTGAACACTTGCTCACTCAAATGTGGGAGTGGGGAGTGCGAGGAAGACGGATATATAACTTTTTTTTGATTGCGTATAACTTTTTAATGAATGGTCCGATTTCGTTTTCGTTTTTCGTTTCCCCTCCGGCACGTTTGAGCTTCGGAACTTTAATTATAACAGCATGCATTCGAAGTATAGTTTAACGAACTAAAAAAACCACAGACAATGGCCGAGCGGTCTTGATCAGGGTCACTAGCCGAGTCGATATAGCCATGTCCGTCTGTCCGTATGAACTCTGAGATCTCGGAAACTATAAAAGCTAGAAGATTGACATTCTGCATGCAGATTCTAGGAGTTCCTACGCAGCGCAAGTTTGTTTCAAAAAGGTGCCACGCCCCCTCTAACGCCCACAATCGTTTATATACGATTTTAAATATTTCAATATTTCGGAAAAGTAAAAATGCAGTTTTATTGTGCTTATCAATACCTATCGAAATGTAGAAAAAATTTTTTAAATTGGACCATTCGTTGTTACGGCGGATCAAAGTTTTTATCTCCATCTCCTTCGCACTCCCTTTAGCTGAGTAACGGGTATCTGATAGTCGGGCCACCCGACTATAGCGTTCTCAGCATTACAACTCAGCATACGTTTTTCAAAATGTATGTTGAATTTTTTCTAGTCTGTCTACATTTTGCATTACAATTTTGGGAAAGTATAGTGAATTCGTAATGGAGACCCGAATGTGACTCGGCCCTAGCATACTTTTCCCATTACTAGTAATGGGAATTGTGTCCCGACCACATTACAAGGCGGCCATGCCTATGGCAAAGTAATCCATGTTGTAATCCATTGTTTCCCTATTACTGGAGGAGAATTAATGCATTCGTAATCCATTTTGTAATGGCAATTTTCGCCGCTGGGCTTGCTCACTCGCTCACACTTGTTCAGTTGTTTACTTGCTCACTAACTCCGTTCAGTTCAACTCTGTTCTCATTTATAAGTCCACAAGTTCGTAGCACGATCATGATTTTTTTTACTAGCTCTTTTTTCCACTGCAGGGAACAGTTGTTCAATGGGTTTTCTGCTTCGCTCTCTAATTTTGTTTTCTTCCCCGGTTCACTTTAATAGTGGCAACCTTGCTTACCCATAATTGTGTGGCAACTCGAAATTTTAGCTTCCCAACGTTTGCAAAAATATGTCGCTGAAAAGGAAAATAAGTTCCCTTTGGGATCATTTTGAGGATGTCGGAGAGCAAAAAGTAAAGTGCACAATATGCAAAGCCACGCTGTCGTCTGGATCTATGAGCAATCTTGGCCGACACTTAAAGGCAAAACATCCTAGCTACAGTGCTCCCGTCGAACGCCAAAGTACGCTCACTTCAAGTGACTCTGGTGGTTTTGCAGCAGAATCGCAGGCTAAAATCATGGATTGCAACCAACGACCCCTACCGGCTCGTAAATGTGAGCAGCTCGATCGACAGTTAGTTCGAATGGTGACGAAAGGACACCATGCCCTAAGAATAGTGGAGGAGCCCGAATTCAAGAAATTTATTGAGGATGTGTCCCATTGCCCTGGATACAAGATGCCGACTAGAAAGACTCTGTTCAACGTACTTATGACAAATGCACATGCTGACTTGAAGTTGGTGCAGGATGTACCAACTAGATGGAACTCCACGTATAAAATGTTTGAGCGTCTCGTATTATTAAAAGAGGCTGTTCTTGTTGCAGTGTCAGTACTTCGACCAGATTTGGTCGTAGCCCACGAGGACTGGCAAATAATTGAGGATGTATTACCGGTGCTCAAACCATTATATCAAATAACCCTAAAAATATCTTCCGAAAGAAATGTAACTCTATCAAGGGTCATAATTCTTAGCAACCTTTTACATAGGGGAGTGTAGGGTAAGGTGACGAACGATTCGACTTTTGAATGTAACTTTTCCAAAAATCAATATTTTTCAAAAGTGTAAAAGCAAAAAGTTGCTTATATCTATTGAGCATATTTCTGTAAAAGTACGACTCGAAATTCCAACGGAGCTAAGTCCTACAGCGTTTAAAGTGAACCATTCTTTTTTGTGCACTTTTAAAAATTGTAGGGTACGGTGACGAACGATTCGTTTTTATACCCGTTACTCGTAGAGTAAAAGGGTATATTAGATTCGTGTAAAAGTGTGTAACAGGTAGAAGGAAGCGTTTCCGACCCTATAAACTATATATATTCTTGATCAGGATCACTAGCCGAGTCGATCTAGCCATGTCCGTCTGTCCGTCTGTCTGTCTGTATGAACGCTGAGATCTCGGAAACTACAAAAGCTAGAAGGTTGAGATTTTCCACGCATATTCTTGGGCTTCCTACGCAGCGCAAGTTTATTTCAGCCGAGTGACACGCCCCCTCTAACGCCCACAATCGCCCACTAACGATTCTAAAATGTGTCTGGCGCCCACACCTTTAAAGATTTCCGAGAAGTATAAATGCAATTTTGTTGTGCATATTTTATATTTTATCATCCTCCTAATTTACCTCGATGTACATCAAATTTTGGTCTGCACGAGCCCTTTCGCGTTCTATGTAATAACTATAACGTTCTTTATCATTTAATTTGCACATCAACATCTATCCCGGTATTAAAAACTAACACTTAAACTCATTTGCTTCACTCCTAACTGCATGTTTTTTTCATTATTTGTCCCGTCTTTATTGGTTTTATGTATTCTTTCTCGCGAACTCGCATTTTTGCCCAAATTTACAAAAGGGCCCCGCGCGTAACAAGCACGTGCTTGGTGTCATTGGGCCACTTGTTTGTACTTCTCGTAGTGCATCAACGTCCATCATATATATATATATTTATACCTATCGAAATGTAGAAGATATTTTTCAAATCGGACCATTCATTAAAAAGTTATACGCAATCAAAATTTCTATATCTGTCTCCCTCGCACTCCCTTTAGCTGAGTTACGATTATTTGTCGGGACACCAACCCGAGTACAGCGTTTGCATTCCCTTTAGCTGAGTGACGGGTATTAGATAGTCGGGACACGAACCCGACTATAGCGTTCTCTCTTGTTTAACGTAACTTCCCCAAAAATCAATATTTTTTAAAAGTGTAATAGCAGAAAGTTGCTTACATCTACTGAGCATATTTCTGTAAAAGTACGACTCGAAATTCCAACGGAGCCAAATTCTTCAGCGTTTGGCGTGAACCATCCTTTCCAACTGACACCTCAACTAAAATCAATACACAACTACAATAAAACTGCAGCATTTAATGTTATCTGGTAATATTATAGTTCTTTACACAAAATCAACGATAACAAATAAAATTCTTGAATAAAAAAAAATTGTCACCATACCCGACAAAAGGTTCGTCACGATACCCTACAAGGTACACTTGGAGTAAAAAGGGTGTCACTCTCAAACGGCGCAAACAAAAAAAAACGCCAAGTACCGAAAACTGTTGATAAAGATATAATTTATACGTGCATACATTTATCTGATTTTATTTTCCACTCATCTTCGCTCTGGCACTGCTGAAACACAAATAAATTGAATAGGTTTTCTAGTTTGCGCACCACCTTTTTAGAAAAAATTACCTCATAAACAAATTACGGGACTTCTTATTAATATTACAGTAAATACATTGTCGACACGATAAGAGGAGACGACTACATTTATTTGGAATTTTTGTCGTGACGTCATATGTGAGATTCGACGAGTTCGTCAATCTTTCGTTGCATGGTTGTCGAGGAATTGCAAAGCGAAATGGGCAATAGATTTAAGGACTTGGAAGAAAATGAACTTTATGCGGAAAGTACAATTCTGGATCCTCGCTTTAAAGGACGTTTTTTCAGCTGTAGAGTCAATAAAGGCAGAAGTTTCGATGCGAATGTCGAATCCGAAAATAATGAGAACCTTATGGATAAGGAAACAGGTTCAAATGACTTTTGGGAGGAGTATGACAACCTTTTTAAAGATAAAATACCGACCAACAAGGAAGCCGCCATTAAAGAAGTAACAAAATATCTTGAAGAGGAATGCCTGAACAGAAAAGAGGATCCCTTGATCTGGTGGGAGTCAAAGGAAGATGTTTATTCTTGATTATATTGCTTAGCATTACAAAGATTGTGTTTGCTAGCAACATCTGTTCCTTGTGAAAGGCTTTTTTCAGCAGCACGCGAAATTTTTACAAAACGACGATCTTTTTTAAATCCAAACAAAGTGGAAAGTCTAATGTTCCTTCACAATAACATGTAACGGTAAGATTTTTTAATTGTTGTTTCTTTTAGTCAATCTACAAAAAATATGGTTTCAGGTTCAACATCATTTGCAGACTAGTGTGAAACCCCTGCAGGAAAAATGCGAACTAGTCTGAAAAACAACTAGTTATACAAATAATATAAAGCAACCAGAATTTGTCTGAATGCATTTGGACTACAAAGGGTCTAAAAAATTTGTGTTAGTCGAAAAAATGAATAATACAAAACTAGTGAAAAGGCAACTTGTCTCGGACTGGTACCTTTCTGCCAAAAAAACCTTACAAATATTTAATTGGTAGAACAAATACATGTTAAAGTCCAGTTTAAAGACAACTGGAATTTAACTATATGCAATTGAAACACATATGATCCAAAAATATAGCCTAGGGTGTAAATGTCTTGGGAAATTTAACACAAAACCAATTAAACTGAATAGGTTCTCGGTTCAATCCCCAGTCTTTGTACATTTTTTTTTTTTTTTATTTGCTTTGTGATGATTTAGTAATACCCGTTACTCGTAGAGTAAAAGGGTATATTGTATTCGTGCAAAAGTATGTAACAGCTAGAAGGAAGAGTTTCCGACCCCATAAAGTGTATATATTCTTGATCAGGGTCACTAGCCGAGTCGATCTAGCCATGTCCATCTGTCCGTCTGTCTGTCCGTATGTAGATCTCGGAAACTACAAAAGCTAGAAGGTTAAGTTTTTCCACACATATTCTTGGGCCTCCTACGCAGCGCAAGCAGCCGAGTGCCACGCCCCCTCTAACGCCCACAATCGCCCACTAACGATTTTAAAATGTGTCCTGCGCCCACATCTTTAAAGATTTCCGAGAAGTATAAATGCAATTTTGTTGTGTATATTTATAAATATCGAAATGTAGAAGACATTTTTTAAATCGGACCATTCACTCCCTTTAGCTAAGGTTCGAATATTAGATAGTCGGGACGCCAACCCGAGCACAGCGTTCGCACTCCCTTTAGCTGAGTGACGGGTATTAGATAGTCGGCAGCGTTCTCTCTTGATTTATTTTAAACTTAGTTTAATCTGTCCGAGGCAATATATATGTGAAAAATCACTGTTTTTGATTTATGTCACACTAAAATTCATAAACCTTGTTAGGGCATTACAAAATGTGATGCGTGTATGGCTCAATCAGTTAGTGTGTCTACAAATCCAAAGGTCCCGGGTTCAAGTCCTAGAGAGGACGACTTGCCTCAAAAAAAGTAAGTTTGTTTTAATTCCATTTAATTATCATTTACTGTATTTGATAACATAATAATTATCAGAAATTGGATACTAAATTAGGAGAGCGTCAAGTTAGGCATCGTCAAGTACTAGTGAAATCCAATCACTTGATGGTTTAGAGATTAATTTTTAGTTTTTTCGTGAAAATATTTTTTTTAGTGTAGTTTAACAGTAAATTGGTTAACAGTCACTAGTGCAAAACTAGTAGCAAATGGACTAGTTGTTTCCGACGACAAGCATATGAAAAATGGACCACTTCGTTACAAGGAAATGGTCATAACATGAACTAGTTAACCTTCTTGACCCAACTAGTATTTTAATGGTCCAAAACTGATTCCGTTTCCTGCAGGGACGCAAAGCAATTAATCAACAAACAGTAATGGAAACTACTTATGAATTACATTATTTTTTTTGTAAAGTTTTAGTGCCTTTATATGAAAGAAAAAGTGCCTTGTTTTCGAAATAAAATATGATCTCAAAAAGTTCACCTGAATTTTTTTTCTAGTGACACTAACTTAAATTTTGACTAACTTACTGTATTTATTTAAAAAAGTAAAAAATTAGTAAGGGGCTGTCCATATATTACGTAATCACAATTTCGGCGATTTTTGCCCCCCCCCCCCATGTAATCAATTCTTCATACAAAAAAAAAAAATTTGCACTAGAGTAATCATTTGGGGGCCCCCCCCCCCCCTAGATGATTACGTAATATATGGACAGCCCCTAAGTGAGTGAGGAGCCAAGTTAGTGAGTTAATTTATTCACTTAAAAGTGAGCAACTGATCTTGTTCACTAAGGTGAGTGTTTACCCAACACTAGTAACGGGTATCTGATAGTCAGGGCACCCGACTATAGCGTTCTCTCTTGTTAAATCACATTTTACACAAATATCTGAAAATTTTGTTGTGTTTATTTATACCCAGAGCATGTAAAAAACAGTTGACTATTTCAAGCTGTCTCAAAAATAACTCTCACTTTGGGACCCTTTGAGCAAATAGTCATATAGAAACTGTTTATTTCCTTTCAAAGGGTTTTCGGTCTTTGCTCAACCAGTAACCGATTTTTTTTGTTTCAAAACGGTTTCGGTTGATCAAAGACCGTTTGAACTGAACGGAGAACAAAAACGGTCTTTTGACTTTATATACCTATGTGTTTAAACACAGAAGATGTTTTATACTCCAAAAATGTTGTTTGTTTTTTCCAAATATTTTTAACCTAATTACATGTTTTAAATTTAATTTTTATAAATAATTCCATTTTTATACCCTTGTAGAGGGTATTATAATTTCAGTCAGATGTTTGCAACGCAGTGAAGGAGACGTTTCCGACCACAAAAAGTATATATATTCTTGATCAGCATCACTAGACGAGTCGATCTAGCCATGTCCGTCTTTCCGTCTGTCCGTCTGTCCGTTTCTATGCGAACTAGTCTCCCAGTTTTAAAGATATCGCGATGAACCTTTCCCGAAAGTCTTCTTTCTATTGCAGGTAGTACATATGTCGGAGCGAGCCGAATCGGACCACAATATCTTAAGGCTCCCATAGGAATATTAAAATATATATAAAAAAATGCATTGTTACTTTGTAGGAAGTAGGCGTTAATTCTTGACTCTTTAAAAACAAAATTCAAAAATAGAAACGTTAAATCTGGAATCCCTGGAACAGCACCGAGTGAGCATTACTTTATCTGCAAGGCTATATAAGTTTCGGCTGGCCGAAGGTAGCTTCCTTTCTTGTTATTTATAAAAATCTTAAACAAAGAGTATTTTGGATTTTATTGTGTCTTAAGCTTGAACGCAAAGTACAGAACTTTAGCAGACCAATATTTCCAGTTAAATTTTTACCTAATGTAAAATATGAAAAACCGCGAGTTCTTCAGAAGATTATGGAAAATGAAGATGATTTACTCGGATAATACTATCTCTTAGACGCTTTGTCAAACAAAAGAAAAAACCGCGAGTTCCTCAGAAGATGATGGTCATTATGTGTATTTACTCTTATAACATTATCACTTAAAGGCTATATCTTACAAGACTTAAATCCGCAAATTCTTCAGGAGATGATGGCCATTGTATATCTTTACTCGTATAACAGCATCACCAATGGCGTTTCATCATAAAACTTGAAAACAGCGTAGTCTTTAGAAACCGCGAGTTCTTCAGAAGATGATGGCCTTTGTATGTCTTTACTCTTATAACAGCATCACCAATGGCGCTTTATCATAAAACTTGAAAACAGCGTATTCTTTAGAAGATAATGGTAACAGTAATTGTAATGCACCTGGTGCTAATAATTTACCATATATGTATTTTCAAATATATGTTCTATATATTACCTTAAATTTTTAAAGGTGTAAGGCAAAGACCGTTTTTACTGAGCATTTTAAAGTTTTGTTCATCTAATAACAGTTTTTTTTGGACCGTTTCATACAAACGGTCCCAAAAATCGGTTTTTTGAAGGACCGAAAAAATGTATTTTCAGTCCAGAACGGTCAACCGAAAACCGAAACAAACTGAAATGAAGGGTTTCGCTCAGACCGAAACCAAATTTTTAAATTTTTTTTCGGTTTCGTTCAGACCGAGACAGCAAACGAAAAAACGATCAACTGTTTTTTACATGCTCTGTTTATACCTATCGAAATGTAGAAGAACATTTTCAAATTTGACCATTCGTTAAAAAGTTATGAGCAAATAATTGAGTTAAAGCATGCATTGAGTTTGCTGTAAATTAATATGATTACTTTAAAACCTCTGTGTAAACAAAATTTTTAGAAGATCCTTCAGGAGCGGGAATAATAAGGCTACTGGCAGAGCTAACTCTAGAGTATGTGACATAAAATTATCCGATGCTAGATCGACTCGGCTAGTGATCCTGATCAAAAATACATATACTTTATGGGGTCAAAAACGCTTCCTTCTCCCTGTTACATACTTTTGCACGAATACAATATACCCTTTTACTCTACGAGTAACGGGTGTAATGATAAAAAAAAGGCACTTCTAATGTCGCAAGCAAAAATTCCATTTTGAGGTCTTCCCATTTTAAGCTCTAAATCAGCGGTCGGCAGCGTCCTATTAAGTGAGCATAGGAAATTGATCTGCTCATCCTACACTTACACACACTTATAAGCTGCCCCGTACAATTTACTTACGCAAATATAAAAGAAAATGTAGTTGTATGAGTTTGCCGAGCGCTGCTCTAAGTGCATTGCGATTCTAAATTTCGCTAAATGGGAAAAAGAAACATTAACGCGATACATCGAATAAAAAGGCAAAATATGTCCATCACTATAGTAGAAGGTAAAATGCTGTTATCGACTAATCGAAAACTATCTGACGCTATTTTTTATGTCGGTATATTGCTGTATTTTTAAATGTTTAGCACCTATTTCAAATACTTCAAATTTTTCTCGAAAACCTTATTGTTTACGAAGAAAATGATTAATACTCAAAAGATCCGTTTTATAAATATCTTCTGCTTTTGATTTGATTTTCCTTTAAAAAAAGAACATTTTTCGATTTATACCGTTATTTTTCAAGATCCCGGTATTTGCTCCAACTTTGACTATTTTTCCCGTAATTATCACCCAAAAACACGTCTATTTGGAAAGTTTGAACAAAACTGGGCGTAGGATACAATTGAATATTGTTGTTGTTGGATACAATTGTTTACAAATTATGAACAAAGCAAAACTTTTATTTTTTTTTTTAACTTACAAACGACATTTACGATGTTCTTTAAAACCCTCTTCTATCACTGCGGACGGCAGTGCACGTAGTGACGAAGCGCACCAGGAGAGTGTGCGAAGGCGACTACTATATATACACCAAGAAATAAAAATCTGCCATGATGTTCCGATCATAATGAGTGATACACCTATCGAAAGGTATCGCAAAAACTAACAGGATTGCATACCAAGACTTTAAGAAAATCATTTGGCTTGGAAGAGAGAGCGGTGAAAATGAAAAAGTGAAAAAATGCCCCCTCAATATGTTTTAATTGTATTCCTATTTAAAATACCCGTCGAATGAGGGGTCATACACGGTGAGTTCCAAAGTAAACAGTACATAAAAAAAAGACAGAACAAATAGTTTTTTCGGCAAAATCAATTTATTTTATTCAAAACAGTCTCCTTCTGCCTAAATACAGCGTTTTGGACGGTACAAAAGCATGTCAAAAGAGTGTTTTAGTTCGTTGACCGGTATGGCCGCCAGTGTGCCGGTGCAAGCCTTTTGAATGGCCTCTACGCTAACGCTTTCCTTTCATCGGCAAATGCATTTTCCGAAAATGTAGAAGTCGCACGGTGCCATATTAGGTGAATACGGGGAGTGGTTGATGGTTAAAATGTGATTTTTGGACAAAAAGTCGGACACAAGCCTGAGCAATTTTTGGACGTGTCAATTTGTGCGGAACAAACCGTGCGCACACCTTTTGTAAGCCCAAATGTTCGGTCAAAATGCGATAAATCGATGTTTTGGAGATGTTCAATTCTATTTCCATGAATTTCAGTGATTATTTCGGCTTATTTTCTATGAATTCACGCACAGTTTCGATGGAATTTTCGGTGATCACGGATTTTGGTTTTGGTTGTTTATCTTCATTTATGTCCTCACGACCACTTTGAAAACGTTGAAACCACTCGTGCACTCTGCTACGGGATAGGCACCGATGACAAAAACATACTGACACTTAAAACGCAATAACCTCACTTCCAAAAGATGAAATGTCATGAAATTTTTACTGGAAGTCGATAAACGATAGCAGATTCTAACGCACCAGTTGACATATAAATGGGGCCACTAGAGGGCGCTAGATTAAATAAAAAGTCCTGTTTACTTTGGAAGTCACCTTGTATGACAAAATCCGACGCTCTGTTCAAAAGTTATACCGAAAACAAAATTTACTTCTTCCCAAAATGAAAATTTAATTCTGTTTGTCAGTTTGTCAGTCTGTCGACGCTGCCGACCACTGGTTTAAAGTTCCCGCTACTTTAGCGGGAAAAAAGCTACAAATAGCTCAATCTCGTAAGTTCGTAACTTCTGAACTACTAAAGCTACAGACATGTGCAATCCCTTGCTTAAATGGTATTTTGAAATTCGTATACGTCTTTTAACTTAATTCGTTTAAATAAAATAGTTTAAAAATTGTGACTGAAAAATTTAAATTTAAATGTATATATTAGCTCCTATGAGAGCAAAAGTAAGCAAGCAAAAACTTCTGATATCAAATAAAAACGCCTCTTAACGAGGTAAAAAACTAGTGAGGATCGCATCTTCAACATACAAAAGTTCTGATATCAACATTTGTGAAGAACAAATTATTACACTCGTCATTAAATACACTTTCTAAAATTTTCTAATTCGGTACGCTGCAATTGAAAATGCCTGTAAAGGGACTTTCTAAAAATAGAACACAAAGTGTGAGTTACGTCAAAACAAAGTTGCATATCAAAGTGGTCTAACTTTCACAAAAGAGGGCCAAATTAGATTATTTAAAATGATCCTTAAAGTTTGAGGTCTTTATTTTAATAAGTATTTTTTGTGAAATTAATCTGCTTGATTTGTTATTTGTTGTGTATTTTTGTTTGTTAATCCTTTATTTATGTATTATGTGAACGTCATTTTCATGTTTAAATTGACTTTTAGATATGTTACCCCCCGATCCCCCCTTTAGGAGTGTTATCAGTGTATTTGTCAATGTTTGAAGGTAATAAAAACGTTAAGTCTAGCTGCTAATATTTGCTAATTTGTGTGTATTCATTAATAAACTTATGCTGTCTTACTGTTTTCAGGGTCAAATTTGCGACGCAGTCTGCTCTTCTTCCTTTGCTTTTGTGATGTTTCTTTTGTGTTCGTTAGTTGTGTTTGTAGCAGAGACCGTAAATAATCATTATTTGAGATTTTTGTTTTAAAAGGCCTACTGAGGTTTTTACATCTTTTAATCAACAATTTAACTGCACTTTATAGACATAAACAAATAACAGTTAATTTGCTTTCTAGATTTGTTGAAATGCATATACTTTGTGGACAAGAGTAAAAAGAACGTTATTTTTGACGTTAAAAACAAAATATCACAGTAGTTTTTGTTAAATAAAAATCTCAAATAATGATTATTTACGGTCCCTGGTTTGTAGACAATTTTGGATATTATTTTTTTCGCTCATTTTTATGTTTTCATCACTACGGACGGCAGTCCATGTAGTGACGAAGCGCACCAGGAGAGTGTGCGAAGGCGACTACTATTATATAGCCGCAAAATTGAAAATCTGCTGTGATGTTTTAGTTGTATTCCTTTTGAAAATACCCGTCGAATGAGGGGTCATTCAAAAGTTATAGCCAAAATAAGATTTTCTTCTTCTTCCCAAAATGAAAACTTAATTCTGTTTGTCAGTTTGTCAGTTTGTCCAAAACATGTTTCTTAAGTTTTGAAAATTTAATATGACGTTCATCACATCGATATAAAAAACTTTTGTTCTACCACTTTTGGAAAAACTCGCTAGTTTAGCGGGAAAACAGCTATAGATAGCTAAAATTCGGAATTCTGTAACTTCTATACTACTAAAGCTACAGACTTGTGCTGCATCTCGTTTAAAAGGTATTTTTAAATGCATATGCCCTCTATATGCAATTTGTGTAAATGTAATAGTTAAAAAGATATGAACAAAAGAAATTTTTTTTTAACTTTCTTTTTAGCTTTTTTTTAATTTTCTCAAAAACGGCTCTAACGATTTTCTTGAAACCTTTAAACTGTATAGCCCTTGAGATTCCCTAAATTTTGGTGTATAACACATTAGGGCTAGTACTCAACCCAACAAAAAGTCGTCCAAAACAAAAACTTCATATGAAACAAAATTTTTTGACGTTGTTTTTCATATGAAGTTTTTTGTTTTGGACGACTTTTTGTTGGGTTGAGTACTAAGCCTTACTGTAAAAAGTCACGTTTAAAAGTTATTTTTATACGAAAATAGCCACTTTTGCCAGCTCAAACAACTAAAGCTTCCTGAGTATTGAATTTTGTGTGAGGGTATCCGAACTGTATTTTAGGGTCGTGGAATCAGTAAATTTGCACTTAAGAGTTCCATATAGGAATCTTTTGTTCTACGACTTTTGGAAAAAGCCGCTACTTTAGCGGGAAAAAAGCTAAAAATGGCTAAATTTCGTTAGTTTGTAAATTCTACACTACTAAAGGTACAGACATGTGCCATACCTCGTTTAAAAGGTATTTTGAAATACTTAAACGCCTTTTTAACTTAATTTGTTTAAATACAATGGCTTACAAATTATGATTGACAAATTTAAATGTATATATTAGCTCCTATGAGAGCAAATGTAAACAAACAAAAACTTCTGATATCAAATAAAAATACCTCTTAACGAGGTAAAAAACTAGTGACGACCGCACCTTCAACATACAAAAGTTCTGATATCAACATTTGTGACGAAAAATTATTACACTCGTCATTAAATAGACTTTCTAATATTTTTTCATTCGGCACGCTGCAATAGAAAATGCCTGTGAAGGGAAAAAGGCTGGAATAGTTTGATAGGGCGGGCCGAATGAGAAAATATTAGAAAGTCTATTTAATGACGAGTGTAATAATTTTTCGTCACAAATGTTGATATCAGAACTTTTGTATGTTGAAGGTGCGGTCGTCACTAGTTTTTTACCTCGTTAAGAGGTATTTTTATTTGATTTTCTATAGGCGCTTCTTGTAACTGCGAATTTTCACACATGTATGTACATCTTTGTTTTTTTTTTTTCTACATTTCATTTATTAGAATATATTTGTAAATTTTTGTTTTTTGTACTGAAATTAAAATCTGAATGATTTTGTTTTTGTTTTTTATGATTTAAATACATTGAAAGAACTAGAGAACCCCAATTGTTTATATTTCGAAAAGCTTGTGGAGAGGAGTTACACTTTCACAAATTTCTACTGAAGATAATTTAAATATACATATCTTGGATGCTAATAATGAAATTTTAGCACTGTAACTTCACTGGAAGTATCTTTGCGCACCATCGCCATATAAGCCATACTAAGGTGCTATGTGAGCTATAGGATAGAGTCTGCCGATGTAGCCAATTTTTTTACTCCATATTCTCAATATTTTTTTAGATTTTTGAGGAAAATTTCATAACGATATCTCAACGGGAAATATTTATGGCCGCGGCTCCATACAAGCCCAACCAGTGTGCATTTTACCCTCCTGTTACATATCTTCCGATGAATAGAATATACCCCTTTACAAGTATATTACGAGTATACTCCTGCGATTAACGGCTTAAATAATGATTTATGGTTTATGGGTGTGAAGCTTGTATGAAGGATATATTTACTAAAACATTTTTGTTGTATTTCGATATGGATAAATATTATAAATGACACAGTCCTAAGGTTGCTACAACTTTTTGTATTTATGCATACCTCTTGTAAACTAATAAGCGCGTTTTTAAAAGTTTGTACAATGAAAACACCTTATTTTATTAACTCAATATGTGCTTGGTGGTTCTACATACAAGCACAAATTTAAATATTTCTAAAATTCCGTACAAAACGGCTGCAATCGCACTTTGAGTAATATTTTTAAGCGAAATAATATCGCTCAGAAATAATGATTATTATGTGATTATAATGATTATGATTAATGATTAATGATTGATGATTATAATGATTATTTTTCGCTTACAAATAATCATTAAAGGGTAATTTGTATTTTTATACCCGTTACTCGTAGAGTAAAAGGGTATACTAGATTCGTGCAAAAGTATGTAACAGCTAGAAGGAAGCGTTTCCGACCCCATAAAGTATATATATTCTTGATCAGGGTCACTAGCCGAGTCGATCTAGCCATGTCCGTCTGTCCGTCTGTCTGTCTGTCTGTCTGTCTGTCTGTCCGTCTGTCCGTCTGTATGAACGCTGAGATCTCAGAAACTACAAAAGCTAGAAGGTTGAGATTTCCCACACATATTCTTTGGCTTCCTACGCAGCGCAAGTTTATTTTAGCCGAGCGCCACGCCCCCTCTAACGCCCACAATCGCCCACTAACGATTTTAAAATGGGTCCTGCGCCCACATCTTTAAAGATTTCCGAGAAGTATAAATGCAATTTTGTTGTGTATATTTATACCTATCGAAATGTAGAAGACATTTTTCAAATCGGACCATTCATTAAAAAGTTATACGCAATCAAAAATTATATATCTATCTCCCTCGCACTCCCTTTAGCTGAGTTACGATTATTAGTCGGGACACCAACCCGACACAGCGTTCGCACTCCCTTTAGCTGAGTGACGGGTATTAGATAGTCGGGACAACAACCCGACTATAGCGTTCTCTCTTGTTTCACTTATAATGATTACGGTCCCTGATAAATAAATAATACCATTTTTTTTTATCTATTTATCTATGATTTAAAACAGGCTCCTACAGAACGTAGCCCGCATTCCGGAATTTGAACAGCTATGGCGTGATATACTTTACAATCCAAAAAGTTTACATCCAACCTTTAACGGTATTTGGCACTTACTCCAAATTCGGACCAGTCGAAGGTTCCTGCAATGCCGTTTACTACCAGAGATGGAGCGAAAAATAAGCTTTCTAGCATCGTCAGTGAAGTTTGGAAATCAGAAGAGATATCAAGATTGGTTCCAGGACAAATATTTCGCTACACCGGAGTCCCACAGCTTGCGCTCAGATCTAATTCGTTTTATCATAAACGTTATTCATCCGACTAATGATATGTTATGTTCAGATATTATACCGCGATGGGCAATCATAGGCTGGCTCATCTCTTCCTGCACAAATCCAATTGCGTCGGCCAATGCCAAGCTGTCTTTGTTTTACGATTGGTTATTTTTCGATCCTGCCAAAGATAATATTATGAACATAGAGCCTGGAATTCTTGTTATGTACCATTCTATTAGAAATCATCCTTTTGTTAGTAGCACGTTGTTAGATTTCCTATGTCGAATAACAAAAAACTTTTATGTAAAACATGAAGATAAAATTCGAATGGGTGTTTACAATTCTTTGAAACTAATTCTTGAAAAGCAGGTAATTAAATACAAAAAATTTATAATAATATTATAATATATAGTAATAATTTATTTTTTTTTATACCAAGGTGATACCAAATATTCAACCCCTTTTTGAGTCATCAAAACTTGACAGAGAACTGCGCAATTTAATACGTGAAAACTTCAGAGAGTTTTTATCACCAGCTACTACTCTCAGTCAACCGCTGTACCCTTCAGTCCATTCAATTTTGGCTCACAATGTCAAAAAAGAAATTGATCAGCGAATTTTACATGGTGGTTAGTATTGGTAGTTCTAAAAATATATAACTAAAAATAATCGTTTATAATATTCAATGACAGAAAACGTTGATCTTCATGGAACTGGCATCAGCACTAGCCATAATAGTGTAACAGTCTTTTCATTAGTAGATGAAGATAATAAATTAGCACTCATACCAACAGATAAAGAAATTGAAAGTGTTTTTAGCGACGAAGCTGCTGAAAATTTGGGAAAACTTTATAAAATTGAGGAGAATACGGATGACGATGACGACTTGCCTTTATCAAAGGTTAATATTCATTAAATTTCCCTAAGAGTTTATTTATAATTCCTTTTTTTAGGTAAGACTAAAAGAAAAACCGAAGGTTGAACTTGCCGAGGCAATAGCTGAATCATTTGACTCATTTGTTACAAAGCGGAACTCGTATACGTGGGAGGCATTTTTAAATGATTTTCGGCCGTTACCAGCCTCTGCCTTCGAAGAGTTTCAGCTTAATTATGTGATATCAAATACAGTTTTAATTTTACGTGAGACTTTACCACAACAGAACATGTTTTCGGAGAGTAAAACCGAAGAGAAGTATTTGGCGAAGAGTATTAGTTATCCCTTGTATGGTTTGTTTCGGTTTCTTTATGAAAATGATGAAAAAAGCAAAAAGCCATTTCAAACTTTATTGTCTGAGTTATGTGAAAGCATACCTGAAATTGGATACTTGCTTCTGTACTTTATGAAAGTTTACTGTAAGCTTCAAACGCGTAAAAATTCTCAGCAATCATATCAGTTCAAAACAACTATTTATCGACAAATTTGCGATGCGGTAGATGATAAGGTGGGCAACTGCCTGGTGCGAGACCTCGATCTGCTTGAGAAGGAAAGCACAACCATTTACTTGTGGCTTCTTCCTGACATATATAGAGAGTTCAAGTCGATAGCCATCAATAACATAGATCTTTTACGGATAACACTGCGCTGCATAGATGCAAAAAATGTGCGTGACATAATTTATTCAGTTGCACAAGGAAAACTTACTATATTTAAACAAGATGGACTCATTGATTGTATAAGAGAAAGTCTTGAATTTGAGACTTACGAACAGTTTTGCCTATGGCAAATTGTTCAAGCTCACGATGTGCCCTTAAAAAGTATTCAGGTATGAAAAAGAAATTATTTAGATTTTTGACAATCTTACTAGGTTTTCTTTTTAGGACCTTTTGCCAGAATTGGAAGCTGGAAATCATCCCGAAGCATTGAGCCACTTTCTGTTACTGTTTAAAAATGAAGAACCAACAAATGAAATAATTAGGTTGATGCTCAGCAGGGAAATTAAGTCAAGAGGAGATCCATTCGTAACCTCTGCTTTAAGGTAAAGTTTTCATATTTATTTATTTATGTTCAGCTGCACATTTATTTTAAAAAATTTAAAATGATTGGGGTAATACTTTATTTATTTTGTTAGAAGTTGTTAGAAGACGTCCCCGACTCTAAAAATTATTTATAATCAGCATTACGAGACTAGTCAATACAGCCATGTGCGTCTTTCCAGCTAATTCAATAGTTTGCGAGCTCAATTTAAAATCTATCTGAATCTTTTACATTTGACATAAAATATGTTTATGTTTTTGAAGATATTTCGGGCAGCTACCGAGCATTTCCGATAGGCATTCTAGTGAAATCCATTTACGAAAATCTGTAAAATGTAATCGCAACAAGAGGGAGCGCTACAGTCGGGTAGGTGTCCCGACTATCTAAAACCCGTCAATCAGCTAAAGGGAGTGCGAGGGAGATGGATATATAAATTTTTAATTGCGCGTAACTTTTAAATGAATGGTCCGATTTGATAAAATGTCTTCTACATTTATAAATATACACAACAAAATGGAATTTATACTTCTCGAAAAATCTCATTTAAAAATCGTTAGTGGGCGATTGAGGGCGATTGTTTTCCTTGTTTGTTTTTGTGTTGCAAAAAAAATTGTCGGGTGCCCAAAAACCTTAATTTGATGCTTTTAAATGTACATTTTTATCGTTCTACATTTGGTTCAGTATACAAGATTAATCAAAACTTGTTATTTTTTTGTTATGTTGTTATTGGGCCATACAAGTTATACTTTTAATGCATACCTTGATCAGGGCATCCTATATAAATAAGAGATTTATAAACAATAGGCTGAATAAGTCCAAAATGTTATAAAATTTACATATATTTTGTTATTTATTCCATTATAGCTATTATAATAGAAAGTTTATATATTTTTATTATTACTTTTTTTAACATTTAAGTTCTTAAAATCTCCTCCTCGGCTTGCCGAAGTTGTACTTCGCCCTCGTTTATTTGTTTATAATTTAAATTAATAAATAATACTACTACAGTTTTTCACATTGCAAATTATAAATTTCTAAACGAATCCACTAAATCAACAGATTTTGGTGCCAGCGGTATGAAGAAAAGCTCTCTGAAATCATTGCGTCTCTGCTTACATCAAAATATCCAAATTCATCTCCTAACAAAAGAAAACGACCCTCTAAGGGGACTTCCGTCTCGAGTAGTAATCCATCTGCTGATCAAGTGCGTTTTCTAGGCTTATTTAAAAAAAAATTACAAATATCTTTTTAATAGGTTTTAAACCATCTAGAGCATTATAGAAGAAGTTGCAGGCATGGTACCGGCACCGGACTTTATGTTCATGATATGATGCAAAGGGCACTGCAATCGGCGTATTCACACAGTAATGATGGCACAAAGGTAGGTAAAAAGATCAAACAATTTAAATATTTAGCTAATATTGTATCCACAGAAACAGTATAGCGATTTGTTTGCGCTGGCAGCGGAAGACGATACAACAGCCGTTGGCCGACGTGGAGGAAGTGGCCGTGGTCGTAAACAACCAGTCAGTAAGAAGGATTCTAATAATCATAGCACTACAAGTAAAAAAAATGCGGAAATTGTTAAAACATTATATTCCACTGATGAAAATTCTAGCGAGGTTGGTATCATCTCATAGCATTGCCAATTAAGTAAATAATATACTTTTAGGAGGATTGGTCCAAACCTAAACTGACGCAAGCGGCTAAGAGAAGAAAAAAGGCTATAAATGAATCTGACTGACAGTTGGAATTTCAATCTCTTATAAGTTGTTGTGACGAAGAGAAACAAACGGAAACGAATCACGAGTTTTTTTAAATAACATTTTTTTTAAAGATTAAATAAAAAAGTAAAACCAATTATAAGTTCTTGTATATTACACCTTAATCGTTATATTTTTAGTTTTATAACCAAATTAAAAGGTTCGTGCATTACAATCAAAACAAGAGAGAATGCTGTAGTCGGGTGCCCGGTCCAACCTTCCCGAAATATCAGTGCAATATCACTGAATCCCCCAGGTGGGGAGATGTCGGTCAGGGGATCCGGGGCACAACATTCTGGCGCCAGCTTAGGAGTTGTGCCAAACGATAGTGGAGGCACATGGGCAAACAAAGGCTTGGTGAGTTTTCATACGCCGTTGTCCAGTCTACCGGACTGGGCCAACATGGGTGCTGACCCTTTTAAAAAAAAGCAATGTGATGGGAGAGAATCGCTAGAAAAAAGTGCGGTGGCAAGCAGTCTGGCACCCCCCCAGCAGCAGAAAAAAGCACCAAAAAACCTACTGACGAAGAGCAGGGGGTGTGCTAAAACAGCTGTCTGGCCTGGGATCGAAGGTCAGGAAGCTGATGAAAATAATGGACGGAAAGCGCTACATCACAAACCCCATTAGAGATATTGTCGACGAAATCGACTACATCCAGAGTGAAGTCCTGTCGGCTGTGCTGTGCATAATCGAAGAACAGGAAAAGGCTAAGGAGACAGTCATTAAAACCTGCGAAGAAGTGCTCGCAGGCGGTAATATTAAGCGACCCAGGGGCCAAGAAGAAAAACGCTAGCTGTACCAGCAAAAAATGCGATGGGCAAGGCACCGGCAAGCGATGCCAGCCAAAGTGGAAAAAAGGGGAAATGATGCGATAGTGATCGCAACCACGTCGGGGCGCTGACTGAGACAATGCTGGTCGAGGAAAAGGTCACACACGAGACCACCGAGAAAACGGACATTCTATGTGCGGCTAAATCACAGTTCGATGTGGAGCTGCCAGAATCCGCGGTGGTGAGTCTAAGGGCGGCATACGGTAGCACGCAAACCGCTACACTTAGACGCCGTTATAGGGAGACGGCTCATGGAGAAGGGTAAAATTAGGCTGGGTTGGTCTTCGTGCAGAGTCCGCCCAAAGATAACACCTAAAAGGTGTTTTAGATGTAAGGAGTTTGGTCAAATAGCAGGGAATTGCAGGATCTAGGAGGACTGCTCAAAATGTTGCTACAACTGCGGCGCAAAGGAGCACCGAGCCAGAGGCTGCAAGGCAAAGGCCTGCTACGTGCTCTCCAAACGCAAGAAGGGAAGAATTGCGACCACCCAACAATGAGTGGGAAATGCCCGTACTTCATGAGGGCTATGCAAGGGATTAGGGGTAAATGAAGTTTCTTTAGATAAACCTAAGCCATTGTGAGTTGCCCAAATGTTGCTGGAGCAAAATGTCATCGAGGAAAACATAGACATAAAAATTCCGCAGAATGGCTAGCAAAAAATTGGCAATATGGAGGTGCGGAAATCTGAAGCTTCAGATTAGCCTTCTATAGCTGTTACCTGCCGCCAAGCCATAGCCTTCCCTAGGTAATATCTGTGATCGAAGAGATTGCAGAAGATGCCCGGGAAAATCGCCCAGCCGTAATAGCCGGGGACTTTAACGCCTGGGCTACCGACTGGGGCTCTCCCCGAACAAATCCTAGGGGAAATGCACTACTTGAGAGCTTCGCCGCATTTGACCTAGTGCTGCTGAACTCTGGAACGAAACCGACTTTTTCTAGAGCCGGCACCAGTTCCATCATTGACCTCATATTCGTGAGCGTTGGATTGGCCTCGGGCTCCAGCTGGGAGGTTAGTGACACCTACATGGGTAGTGACCATGCAACAATAATATGCACGATAAAGTCTCCACTAGCGGTTCAGCTGAATAACGGGCAAACCACATCGTAGATTTTGGCAAGCTAGCCTATGCAGAGAAAGGGAAAAAACAATTCATTAAGAAGACCTACCTGGTGGAACCAATCTATTGCGGAAGGAAGGAAAGACTGCCACAGGGCAAGACGCGCATACCAACGCTTAAGAGGAAGGCCCAAATTTGAGTCTTTTCAAATATTTTTCAGGGAAAAATACGAGTACTGGAAAAACTGATAAAAGAGAGCAAACGCAGGTGCTTTAATAATATATGCTCCAACCCATGGGGCTTCGCATATAAACTCGTCACAAAACGGCTTCGGGTATTTAGTAGGCCATCGCCAACATGCCTAGTCGGCCTACAAAGGATAGTGGAAACACTATTCCCAGAAGAAGAGAGTATGGCGCGAACCTCACAGATCGTGAATACTGCGAGCATAAAGCTCACAAGTGTCGAAGAAGTCCTGCGGGTATTGAAGACAATACTGGACGACAAGGCACCGGGACCAGATGGTATGCCGAATAAAGTCCTTAAAACACAAAGGAGTATGTTGACATGTATATCGCATGCGTAACAGAAAGTGTGTTTGCTAGTCGCTGGAAAATACAGCGGCTGGTACTCATACCAAAGTGGGACAAGCCGGCGGAGGAGCCTTCTCATATAGGCCACTCTGCATGCTAGATACGGTGGGTAAAATTCTCGAAATAATAATTCACTCCCGGCTAGTAGGTGCCCTTGCTGAAACCAACGGCCTCTCAGAGATGCAGTATGGTTTTCGGAAGGGACTATCTACCACCGACGCCGTCGGTAAACAGTGCGAAATTGCAGATAAAGCCATCGAGGCGAAAGGGTGGTTGTACGGCACTAAGCAGTACTGCATAGCGCCAACATTGGGTCTTAAAAACGCATTTAACTCAGCTAGCTGGCACCACACACTAAATGCATTGAGAAGCTTTTAAGTTCCAACGTATATTCAGAGAGTAATAGCAAGCTACTTCGAAGGCCGCCTGCTCCTGTACGAAACTGATTCCGGGCAATCAGTCCCACAAGGATGAGTCCTAGGCCCCTTGTTGTGGAATGTCACGTGCGATGGGATCCTTAGGATCGGGATGCCTGAAGGGGCACGAATTGACTTTGCCGATGACGTAGCTATAGTAGTTACTGCAAAGAAAATCCCAGATGTACGGAGAATCTGCAACGAAGCTGTGGAACGAGCAAGCGCATGGCTCGACGCCAAGGGACTCACCTTGGCAGCGCACAAGACGGAAGCAGTCCTGATAAGTAGCAGGCAGATAGTAGAGACGGCTACTATCAAAATTGGAGAAGCCACAATTAAATCTCGCCCAAGCCTAAAGTACTTGGGTGTCATGATTGGCCACCGGCTAACCTTCCGCGACCGCAATACGAAAGCATGAACATGTGGACTTCTACTTAACGCAACTGTTGACAGGACATGGATGCTTTAGATACTATCTAAATAGGTTTAGGCATGAAAGTTAGACGGATAACGAAGACGCAGAACACGTCATTTTTGTCTGTCTGAGATTCGAAAATTAACGAAGAGATCTGAGCATGAGGGTTGGGAGGACATTATGCTTGACTCAGAAGAAAATTGGTCTGCTATATGCAACATGGGGAGAGAGCCCTACGGGCTCTAAGGGCCCGCAATGCAATACCACTGCAGCAGTTTGGATTTCGCACGGAACTGGATAACCTCCGAGATACGAAATGCATTAAAAAATCGAGAATGCTCCGCTGTCTGTCTGGATGTCGCACACGTACACGCTATGTTAATTAAATGGAAAAGTTATTATTTTTTTTTTGATTATTGTTAACAAAAGGTAAACGAACAACATGGCATATTCAGTTTCTTAAAATGTCCTTCAATAAAGGAGCAATTTGCCAATTAAGTCAAAATCGACTGGTGTATGAAGACTTAAGTGGCACACTGTATATCAGACGTATACTGGCCACTTTTTTAGTTTGGTGTTTTAAAATGTCAGAAATCAAAATGCCTACTTCATAACGAGAAACGTATAATGTTCGAATATTCGTATGGAAGCCATAAGATATAGTGGTCCGATCCGGCTCGTTCAGACATATGTACTACCTGCAGTAGAAATAAGGCTTTTGGGAAAGTTTCATCGCGATAGCTTTAGAACTGAGAGACTAGTTCGCATAGACAGACCGACAGAAGGACAGGCGGACATGTAGTCGGAAACGTCTCCTGCACTGCGTTGCAAACATCTGACTGAAATTATAATACCCTCTACAAGGGTATAACAATGTAGCATTTTCAATGATTTTGAGCTTTTTGCTGTAAAAATATATGGGCTTTTTATTCTATTGTAGCGAGCGAAGTACTTGATATATTATAATTATTTACTTATTTACTTCATTAATATATACAGTGGCTCCATCGCATAATCGGACACCTACTTTCCTAAAATAAACATGCAAAAAAAATTAATAAAATGGGTTAAATTCGTCGTTTTTTTGCTTTTACTTATACATAATGCTAATATCTTCCAAAAACATAAACAAAAATTACATATTTTCAACGAAAACACTTAGTTTTCCAACAAAAACAACCAAAAATCCGATTTTTAAGGTTCAACGAATTATGGTACACTCGCTGAATACGGTTATTTTTTATGGAACTTGCTGGAATTTGGGGTTTGAAAGAATGTTTGAAAGACTTAAAAAAAAAAACACTCTCAAACTGGATGTCTTTGTGTCTATACCTTTTTATTCCACGATCTTTTCACATGGCAACCGTGACAGGACTCGGGACAATCCTGTGCTACATAAAAAAAAAAACAATATTTATATATATACTAGCAGGGTCTGTAGCCCGCAGCTTCGCCTGCGGAAATTAAAATTGAAAATTAAGCATTGCTTTATCTTTGTTACTTATTTTAAATTTAAAAAATTCCTAATTTTTATTCTATAAACCGAGAAAAGATTTTATCAGAACTTTTTCCCTTGATATCCGTAAAAACAAAAATATTTTGTCCTTTAAAAACTACTTAAAAAAACATGTGTTATTTTTAAATCTTTTTAAAATTATTATGGATTGTTTGCATAATATTAATAACGAGAACCCCAACAACAACACCCCACACCGACAGAGGGGTTCTTATTCAATTTTGCAAAAACTAACCCTAAATTTTAGAAATTTTTTTTCTAATTTTTAGAAAAATTTTTTTTATAAGAGAAGGCGAGCTGCCTTTGGCTTAAAAAGTATGGCGATTTTCTAAAATTCAGGGCGATTTTTTTTTCTGATTGTATGTAGAAACATTGACTATATATTGTGCATATGTATATGCCGTTTGTTTACGTACATACGGCATTTTTGCGCGCCAAATACACTTTGGTTTCATAAATAAATTGATGTAGTGATGGGAACATACATACGTGCACAAAATTATATAAAATAAAACTGCGATTAGTTTTAACTTCACAAAACAAACAATAGAACGGCTGAATTCCAATGTCTTTTAATGCTGCGTTCCGACTATTACAATTTCGAAACGAAACGATACAATGAAACGATACTACAGTGTCGCAGTCAGATTTGGCTATTTTAAATCAGAGCAATGTTTAATACCTACGTAAGTACCTTCATAAATCCAAAGGTATATAAAAATCTGTAGCTAGGTAAGGTAAAAGGTACTCAATTATTATTATACCTAGGTAAGGTAAAAGGTACCACTAAATTGTACCTAGGTACGTACCTAGGTAAAAGTATCTAGGTATGTCCCAAGACTGGTGACGTCACATTAGGTTAGCCAAATTTGAAAATATTGGGGACTTGGTTAAGGATGCTGAATCTCCAAGAAATTTAAATGCAGTTATTTGCGGGTATGCCATAAGATTATGAACATCACATTTTTAAACCATTTTAAATACATTTATAACAGAGAAATGGCAAAAGAAAGAATTAAAAAAAACACAAATCGAATTTTTGCTAAAAAGTACCCCTTACGCGGCTCCTAATTATTTTAGTAATTACTGTGATTTTTCTAGATTTTTAGGTCAATCCGTTCTGGGTGGAATTTGCTACTGACCGTTTTTTAGGGGTCGAATTTTATAGTAGTTTAGATAAGGAAGGCAGGTGGGCGGGGAAGCCGTGAATCAAATTGTTTAAACATTTAAATTTGTTTAAACAATATGAGCACGTGTAATAAAGAGCAAGAGAATCAATTGGTTTGAATATTTAATGTTCTTTTAATATTATCAATGCGATTTGAATTTTAGTTGACAAAAATCGGTTACAAAATGTCTTATGTAAGTATGTTGTGGAAATGTAAATGAAATATTCTTTAAGCAAAAGGATATCAGTATTGTCTTGAATTTGAATTTGATCGAATCTCAATTCCTTAGTCAGCTGCAATGCACACACACAAACGTACACACGCATATACATATGTATCTAATGGCTGTGTGTGTAAAATGCGCATTTTTTGAATATATTTATTTTGTGCGTGTGTGTGTACATAGCAGAGCAAATCATTGTTTGTTTTTGTTTTATACAAATCCAAAGTTTGTCTAACTCAACATTTGAAAACTAATAAATATTTTGCTTATCGGGCTTTTGCATTTTAAAAAACAAATGCAACTTTAAGGAAAATTTCGACTGTAAAATTCAGCTTAATGGGATTTCTGTAAGGTCTTCCGATATATTACAATTTAACGTTTACTTAAGATTTGCGATATAATCGATTTTTTTTGGCTGTGGTATTTTCATTTTCCCCTTGCGCGGTCACACTTAAATTGCGACAGCAGGACATACATATGCACATACATACATGCGCCAGCAGAACATACATACAAACATATGGGGACGCGTGACGTCACATTAGGTTAGCCAAATTTGAAAATATTGGGGACTTGGTTAATGATGCTGAATCTCCAAGAAATTTAAGTGCAGTTATTTGCGGGTATGCCATAAGATTATGAACATCACATTTTTAAATCATTTTAACAACATTTGTAACAGAGAAATGGCAAACGAAAGAATTAAAAAAAAAAACAAATCGAATTTTGGGGCACTTTGGGGTCGTTTTTTTTCTAAAAAGTACCCCTTACGCGGCTCCTAATTATTTTAGTAATTACTGTGATTTTTCTAGATTTTTAGGTCAATCCGTTCTGGGTGGAATTTGCTACTGACCGTTTTTTAGGGGTCGAATTTTATAGTAGTTTAGATAGAGAAGGCAGGTGGGCGGGGAAGCCGTGAATCAAATTGTTTAAACATTTAATTTTGTTTAAACAATATGAGCACGTGTAATAAAAAGCAAGAGAATCAATTGGTTTGAATATTTAATGTTCTTTTAATATGATCAATGCGATTTTTTTTTTTACTAAAAACAGATCATCGACCATTAATTTACCTATTTTCAATGAAAGATCCTAGTTCAAAACAAGAGAGAACGCTATAGTCGGGTTGGTGTCCCGACTATCTAATACCCGTCACTCAGCTAAAGGGAGTGCGAACGCTGTACTCGGGTTGGTATCCCGACTAATAATCGTAACTCAGCTAAAGGGAGTGCGAGGGAGATAGATATATAAATTTTGATTGCGTATAACTTTTTAATGAATGGTCCGATTTGAAAAATGTCTTCTACATTTCGATAGGTATAAATATACACAACAAAATTGCATTTTTACTTTTCGGAAATCTTTAAAGATGTGGGCGCAGGACCCATTCTAAAATCGTTAGTGGGCGATTGTGGGCGTTAGAGGGGGCGTGGCGCTCGGCTAAAATAAACTTGCGCTGCGTAGGAAGCCAAAGAATATGTGTGGGAAATCTCAACCTTCTAGCTTTTGTAGTTTCTGAGATCTCAGCGTTCATACAGACAGACAGACGGACAGACGGACATGGCTAGATCGACTCGGCTGGTGATCCTGATCAAGAATATATATAGTTTATAGGGTCGGAAACGCTTCCTTCTACCTTTTACATACTTTTGCACGAATCTAATATACCCTTTTACTCTACGAGTAACGGGTATAATTAACAAGAATGAGGCTAGATTTAGAAATATATGATTTTACTGCGGAATACCTCAAGGGGAAAAATAATTACGTGGCAGAATTACAATAAACGATTTAAAATCAATAAACAGACAGGTAATGAAAAGAACAACCAGATCAGAAACACGAAAAATTCAGGATCAGAAATCAGAAAAGGAACCCTTGCAGAAGCAGGTGTATCCTGAGCCCAGACTCTATGACGTTGTTAATAACAATGACATCAAAAAATATGTGACGATTAAATTCGTCAAACACAAGTGTTTGTTTAAACGAGGAAAACGAATAATTTCACAATTTATAATTGTTGATTTGTACTCGAATGGAAAAATTAATTTTAAACAATTTCCCAAAGGCTTGAGATACAGGCCGGAATGCAAAGCATAAAACAATTTCAACTGGCACCCAGCGCACTTATTCTAAAGTCAGTATTATTACGAGAATTTAAAGAAATAAAAGAAACCGTACATTGCAAAAAGTACAAATAGCGCTACTTTCCGAGGTGACCATAGTAGACAAAAACAATGAAAAGAACATTAGAGAAATCTTAAAAAAAATTCATGATGATCCAATCGAGGGAGGCCATTCAGGAATAAGGAGAACTTTATTAATAATAAGGCGACATTACTACTGGCCAAACATGACAAAAGTAATTACTAACAAGAGAGAACGCTATAGTCGGGTGCCCCGACTATCAGATACCCGTTACTCAGCTAAAGGAAGTGCGAAGGAGATGGAGATAAAAACTTTGATCCGCCGTAACTTTTTAACGAATGGTCCGATTTAAAAAATTTCTTCTACAATTTCGATAGGTATTGATAAACACCATAAAACTGCATTTTTACTTTTTCGAAATATTGAAATTTGTATTTAAGCGATTGTGGGCGTTAGAGGGGGCGTGGCACCCTTTTGAAACAAACTTGCGCTGCGTAGGAACTCCTAGAATCTGCATGCAAAATGTCAATCTTCTAGCTTTTATAGTTTCCGAGATCTCAGCGTTCATACCGACAGACAGACGGACAGACAGACGGACAGACAGACGGACATGGCTAGATCGACTCGGCTAGTGAGCCTGATCAAGAATATGTATAGTTTATAGGGTCGGAAATGCTTGGAAAATAAGACTTATTTTTAATTTTTATTATAAAAATTGGAAAATAAGACTTATTTTTAATTTTTATAATAAAAATTGAAGAATAAGACTTATTTTCAATTTTTAGTTTAAAAATTGAAAAATAAGACTTATTTTTAATTTATAAAATAAAAATTGAAAAAAAAGGTTTATCACGTTTTCCCATTTGCCGAACCATACTAAGTAAGTGGTTTTTTTCCCTTATTTTTTGGACGCTATTTTGGCTATCAATTTTTTTAAACTCATAACACTTATTTGCAGTCCCTGATTTATACTTCTCGTAAATCTTTAAAGATGTGGGCGCAGGAGCCATTTTAAAATCGTTAGTGGGCGATTGTGGGCGTTAGAGGGGGTGTGGCGCTCGGCTAAAATAAAC
Organism: Drosophila takahashii; assembly: GCF_030179915.1. Lineage (NCBI taxonomy): Eukaryota > Metazoa > Arthropoda > Insecta > Diptera > Drosophilidae > Drosophila > Drosophila takahashii. The sequence continues at coordinate 7,445,047 of NC_091679.1, read as the reverse complement.
TTGCGCTGCGTAGGAAGCCAAAGAATATGTGTGGGAAATCTTAACCTTCTGGCTTTTGTAGTTTCTGAGATCTCAGCGTTCATACAGACGGACAGACGGACATGGCTAGATCGACTCGGCTAGTGCCCCTGATCAAGAATATATATACTTTATGGGGTCGGAAACGCTTTCTTCTAGCTGTTACATACTTTGCGAATCTAATATACATACCCTTTTACTCTACGAGTAACGGGTATACAAATTGTTAGGTTTTCCGAGATTCCTAGGTCCGCATACAAATATGTATAAAATTCAATAAATCCCAGAATACGTCATCCGATTGCGGATTCCAACCGATTATAGCACCACGAATCTGACCATATACGAAAATCTAAGTTTTGTAAAACGTAAATCCATTTTTTTCAGATTAATTCTTATTAATTTGGCACGGACGCACAAACAATTTCCATTCACCGTGGAATTGGAAAAATAAAATCATCATCTAAAATCATCCTTCATATTATTAATCTTGAAGCACTAGAAAATACTCTCAATGAAATATTGTACCATATTGAAACCGAATTAAAAACAAACAACCTTTATCACACCCTACACCACGAAATAACACAAGCATTTGACACACTTTACGCAATAACAATTAATTATAATAATTGTAGGAAAAGATCTATTAACTGGATTGGGTCCGCTTGGAAATATGTTGCGGGAAATCCGCACAAACAATTTCCATTCACCGTGGAATTGGAAAAATAAAATCATCATCTAAAATCATCCTTCGTATTATTAATCTTGAAGCACTAGAAAATACTCTCAATGAAATATTGTACCATATTAAAACAAACAACCTTTATCACACCCTACACCACGAAATAACACAAGCATTTGACACACTTTACGCAATAACAATTAATTATAATAATCGTAGGAAAATATCTATTAACTGGATTGGGTCCGCTTGGAAATATGTTGCGGGAAATCCAGATCATGATGATTGATTGAACAACATTTTAATAATATTATTTCAAACAACAATAAACAAGTAATCATAAATAAACAATTTGAAGATAAAATTAATAAAATAACAAAAGTCACAAACGACTTATCAAATTCCATAAGAAAAGGTAGTTCTTTGAGTACCAGCATAGCTGTAAGTTTACAAAATCAAATCAGACTAATAAAAGAAGAAATAATAATATAAGATATGCCATACAATGGGCCAGATTAAACATAATTAACTCAGTCATTTTAAATAATATGCAGTTAAACGAAATGAGGGATCATATGATAAAATCCGACGCTCCGTTCAAAAATTATAGCCAAAATAAGATTTTCTACGTCTTCCCAAAATGAAAATTTAATTCTGTTTGTCAGTTTGTCCAAAACATGTTCTTTAAGTTTTGAAAATTTGATATGACGTTCATCACATCGATATAAAAAACTTTTGTTCTTCCACTATTGGAAAAACTCGTTAGTTTAGCGGGAAAACAGCTATAAATAGCTAAAATTCGGAATACCGAATAGCGTTCGGCACGCTACAACAGAAAACTTTCTTGTAGATATTAAATATTTGCTAAAGCGGGCCGAACGAGTATATTTTAGGTAGCGTACTTATTTAGTCGCATCTAAAATCATTTTTCGTCACAAAAGTTGATATTGATCGTCACTAGTTTTTTACCTCGTTAAGAGGTGTTTTTATTTGATTTTAAAACCAGTTACACTCAACAACTTTAATGAAACAGTGGAGTGGAATAACAGTAAAAATCTGCTGGAAGGAACCTTTGTAATACATTTCTCCAACGATACTATAATAATTAACAATACAGAATTCAGCAATACGGAAACAATTACAATAAAATCAATACCAACCGTCATTCAAATTACCCCAACTGAAATCAAGCGACTGAGAATTCTATCACTTGAAGCCCTAGAAGCACTACATATTAATAACACATATTAATAACACACAATTAAGAGCACTCCTAACATTGCACATTGGGATGAAAAGCCTTTTTTTTGGCATAAACTCTAATTTTAAAGATACGGATTTAAATTTTTTTATACCCTTGCAGAGTGTATTATAATTTTAGTCAGATGTTTGCAACGCAGTGAAGGAGACGTTTCCGACCACATTAAGTATATATATTCTTGATCAGGACCAATAGCCGTGTCCGTCTGTCAGTCTGTCCGCTTCTATGCGAACTAGTCTCTCAGTTTTAAAGCTATCGTGATGATACTTTCCCGAAAGTCTTCTTTCTATTGCAGGTAGTACATATGTCGGAGCGAGCCGGATCGGACCACTATATATTTATGCTCCCATAGGATTATTCCAACAAATATAAGAAAATTCATTGTAACTTTGTAGGAAGTAGGCGTTTTGATTTTTGACAACTTAAAAACAAAATTTAATAAATAGGCACGCTAAATCTGGAATCCCTGGAAATGCACCGAGTAAGCATTAAACTATAGGTATTTACTCTATCTGCAAGGGTATATAAGCTGCGACTGGCCGAAGCTAGCTTCCTTTCTTGTTTTACATAGTATTGAGACTATAGTGAAATTTCTTATTTTTTGATTTTGACCACGCCCACATGAACCACCCCCGACCGCGAAGATAATAGGGATTTCAATTTTTTTGAACATATATTAAGACCATTGTAAAATTTCGGCTTTCATTATTTTTGGATTTTGACTATGCCTACATGAACCAACCCCGGCCGCGAAGGTAATTTTAAAGATAATATTTACCTTAATAAAGATAATAATATTAAGATTTTTGTAAAATTTTGTTCGAACTCGAAATGCGGGTTATCAATTACTGCTTCAACAGGGGGTGCCTCTAAATACGCATTAGAACTCTTGTAGGTTTTTCTCTCGAGAGATCTGAAGCCATCTTTCTTTTCAAACGCGATCCACCATTCTCGTAATTTAAATGGGGCCGACCAGTCTTGTTTTTTTCAAAAAGTGATATTTCTGATGCAAGCCAGATCGCATTTGTATTTTTGAAGCATTTAACATGCCTATTGTGTTTCTTTAGCAGCTTACTAACATGAGAAACAAAAGTTTTTAATGTCTTCTTAATGCCAATCAGCGTATTTTCAGACAATCGATTTTTATTTTTCCAGTGAACGGTATCGACAAAGCTGCGATTATTCTTCAGCCACACTTCCAGCAGTTCTGCCCTAAAAATGTCGATTTGTTCCGAATCTATTTAAATATTACGAAATGGCGCAAGTATGCGCAAAAGTTATTAACTCCATTTAATCATATACACAATAACACATATTACCACATTTTCACTTTTCGCAATCCTGCGTACACTTGCTAGTTCTACTCCACGAAACACAAATATTTATAAATTAACTTCTACACAAAACATGGTTCTCTAAAAAAATTAAAAACAGCACAAAACAAAAGCATTTCTAGTGTAAGCCCTCTAAGCAATGTTATAAGTACCTTGACGAAGATTTTCCATAATTTAGCCGAAAACAATGCGCGATATTTGGAAAAGAATAAATAATTAAACTTTTGTGACACTTCGTAGAAAAATTTAGGCGCACGCAACTTAGAGACCTGGGAAAAGGCCGGGGATGGTCACAAAAATATTTCAAAAATAGTTTTATGTTAGTTAAACATTTCTTTAACGGATAAAAAAAAAAAAAACAAAAAATTTAACAAAATAATTTTGGACTTTATGCCAAAAAAAAAGGGCTTTTCATGCCAATGGGCATTGCTTGCTGGGTCGTTCATCACCTTATTTATTTTAACAATGGTTATCGTATCCATATTATTCATATGTTAAAAAACGAAAAAAGAAATAATAATACAAATGAACCCTACCACTCCAATGACAGTAGAAGTTCAAAATATAAAACCCGAAATAAAATTAAGCGAATTAAACTTAGCACCGTAGTTCAATATTATTCCATTCTTCTAAAAATCAACAGCTGCTCAAGGACTAGCAACCACTTAGTGGGGAAGAGTTAACACCCTAAAAATATAACAATAAAAAATAAAAAAAAATTAAAATAAATTCATGCCCTTCAGTTCTGGCATCCCGTGTCGGTGACAATTCCTTAGGCCAAACGCTCGGCCGCTGTCGACGTCAACAGAACAGTCAGCGCAGCGTCGATATGAAAGAAAGAGAGGCTGATATTTATATTTTGCGCTCTCTTTCCTTGTCTTATAATTTGCCTGCACTCGACGCTAGCAGTGACAAATTTCGGCCGGTCCGTCATTCTCTTTTTCGCTTTACAGTTAAGTTCAGTTAGCAACCAAAATTTGGCCGGTAAAATTTGTGTGACGCAGCGACATGGTTATGCCCTTTCATTTTAGGACCATTTTTGTATTCCGAAATAAAAACTTAAACTTAAACTTAAATTGAGTTTACTTCAAAAATACATTTAACTAATTTAGTTTATTGTTTAAATTGATTTTATAATATTCCAAAAGTCCAATTGGTCCATAATATTTTTTAAATAATAAAATATTAAAATTTGTATCTTCACAAAAATTATTTGTGCTTTTACTCAATAGAAAGGGTATACATAGAAGCATTGGCACGCGGCAAAAGCGACGATGAATCAAAAGAAAACGGGAAAGCTAAATTATGACTGGCTGTATTTTTTGACTGTCAATCGAAGAGAAGGTTCATGTCCCGTTTGCTATGGTTTCTGGGTGGAAAAATTCTAGCAATATGTACATTAGGGTGGACTCAACTGAGCTCAGCATCTTGAATGGTATGTTTCTGTGTCCAAAAAATTTATTCAAAAACCGAAAAATTTTATATCATCGTTTAAGCGGTGCGCAATGGCCCTAAAGTTTCGCTCAAAATTAAGTGTAAAACTAGGTATTTACACCATTCCATTTCTTGTCAGATTTTAACATGTCAACTTTTTGGTTTCGCTCGAAGTAGAAATTTATTTCATGAAAATTAACAGTTAGACGTAGCCTAGCATGTAGATCTTCTGTCTCGCGACAAAAAGGACCGAGTTCGATCCCCAACCCACCATTTATTTTTTTTTTTGTGATTCACAATAAAATAGAGATTCTATTTTACAATTTTTAAGATTAATATTACTTTTGCGTTCGCCAATAAAAATTTTCGTCAAAGAAATGCTGGCTTAGGATACAACGATATTGACTATTATTTTTCAGGGACCGTAATGTTTATAAGTTAAAAGCTAAAAGTCATTGATTATTCGTTATTATTGTTATTTTTAAGATGTAATTGTCTCCCAACGATTTGAATTTTATCACCGACTTCATCCCTTGTTAAATTGCTCAGGAAAGTGATTAAGATACTTTTTAAAATATTGTCAAAGTATAAAATCAAGTTTACGGCATCTAGATGAATCTGAAAAATGCCTAATAAACGTTGCGCACCGACTAAAACTAATTATTTTTGACTTTTTCTTTCTTTTATGGATTAAGGATATAAAAAAGCCATATATGAAGGGGTGAGAGCATGGCCTTAGAAATTTCATACAAAATAATGTACATACATACACACATTTCCCGTGGCCAGCGCTAAAAATGCTTAAGATCTCGCTGCGGTCTCTAATTGATTTAAAAAGGTAAATATAAAAATATACAAGTAAAACATATTTTTAAAACATATGTCTGTCTTTAGTTTTTTCAGGATCCTTAGGAAAATATTCACCGTACCCGGACAAATTCATGAGGACGGCAATCTTACATTAATATTAAAAAAAAAAAAAAACAAGGGGTATTATTTATAATTAATTGTGCGAAAATGTAAGAAAAACAATTGAACACAAAATACAATTTATAAAATGAAAGAGCCAATAAAAATTAAAAATAAATTTGTATGTTTATTATTTTATATAATGCAAGGAAAGAATTTTTTTGTAAATGAAATTGCTAATAACATTTTTAAAAAGTCATCCATGAAATCACCTATGACACAAGGTGACACGATGATGGATTTTCCTAAGTGACAACCCATTGGACAAATTCTGAATATCCCTCGTGAAATCATAAGGGACATGTCACCGGTTGGTGACATCTCAAAAGACAATTTCGTATAAGGCCCTTGGTATATACCCCGGGACTTCGAAAAAATTTCCTTTGAGTTGTACTGAGGGAAAAAGCGGAACTCCCATACAATTTGCTCTATGTGGCGTCCACGGTTCGTCCTGAGGTACAAATGACATGTCCTCGGGTTTTCCCTTGGTGATTACCGAGGGAAAAGTGACCTCTGGAACTGAAGGGAGTTTATTGTCCATTTGCAATATCATTGTGCAAGAACTACCAATCAACAACCTGGTCAAAATATTGTGCGCCTAAGCAACCCCATCATCATTTCTGAATTTCTGAGAAACTGTTCCCCACCTCCACAATCGACGACAGACGATTGGAACAGTGCTGAGCTTTACCCCAGCCTGCGTCTCCAACGCCACACAAGCCCGAGAGCGCTGAACTATGTTTCGCTGACTCCACTACAACCCGTCGTCTTTTCCGGTGCCAACCCGCTGCCACCCGCTGACGTCTCCGTTGCCGCCGCCGCTGCCACGATCGCCAATGCTTTAATAGGTTTTATTCTCTGTACAATTTTATACAAAAATCAGTCGATATTTAATGTGCTAATAAACAAACTTTTTAGATAAAAAAATTCGTTACCATTTTTTATTTGTAAAAAGGATAAAAATTTAACTTATTTATTCTTGATCAGCATCACTAGACTAGTCGATCTAGCCATGTCCGTCTGTCTGTCCGTCCGTTTCTACGCAATCTAGTCTCTCAGGTTTAAAGCTATTAGGATGAAACTCTTCCAAAAGTCTTCTTTCTAGTGCAGGTAGTATATACATAAGTCAGATTCGGCCGGATCGGACAACTATATCTTATAGCTTCCATCGGGAAAAAAACGTAATGTAGCGACCGAAGTACTTGATACATTATTTACTTCATTAAATTAAATTAAATATATATGTTCATATATAAACACATATTTATACACACTTATTAATCTCAACATTTGGTTGACAACGGTCTGCATAGCGGCCATGCTAGAATGCTGACTATGCACTCCCACGGTGCCGGCTGGCTCTCTCTAACTAACACATCGAGCCAGCCGTCTCAGAACATATATGTGTGTATGTGAATATGCTAACGTTGCAACGCGTTGCATTTACTTAGCCCGCTGCTCACTCAATTCTAGCAGCTAAGAATGTTTGACTTTTGAATAAATACCCTCTCAGACTAGATGTCTTTGTGTTTATACCTCTTTGTTCCTCGATCCTTCCACAGTAAAAAAAATGAATTTTTTAATCTTTATGAATTTCTAAGAGTAACGGGTATTAAAATAATGTTTAATACTGTTCGCGCCAAAGCGGCGCTTTCCAGTTCCTTTTCAATCAGCCCTGGAGCCTTAACAGTCGATAGAGCAGTTCCTCCAGAGCGCTCGCATCTCCCTCTCTCGCACTGTTAAGTGTCTCCACTCCGCTCTCCAAGCCGCTCTTAAAACATCCACCCCGTACCTTTAAGTTAGTTCTAATTCTAATTGACTAATTGACTAGTGTAAACGCAAAGTCGAAGTAAAGTAATAAAGTGAATTATTTTTATAACGTTAAAACAAGTTCGCCCCTTGTTTTCACTTAATTACTGATCTAGATTGACCACACACACCCCTGCTGGATTAGCCGCCCCGCGCCAGTTCGTGGGCTTTCGAGCCGGACTTCTAACTTTTCGGTTTTTTCCTCTCCTGTAGTTTTCCTGGATTTTCACTAGCAGCTACGGTGGCTTGAACCGCTCCAGAAAAGTCCCACTTATTACTTTTATTTGCCGGTAATACAGCCAGTTGTTCAAACCCCATTTCATTTAACTTTTTGTATGATTTCTAGTCTAAGGGCCGGTTTCTTGAGTTTCTGATTAAGTCCCTGATAGCTATCTGTTCGAAAAACTTAAAGACCAGATAAACTGTTCGTAAAAGCAAATCCGCTTTCTCGACTGCTTTAATTTATCTGAACGAGAAACGATTACAGAGTGCTGTTAACGCACGAATTGTGCTGTAAAGCGCAAAAAATGGCGTGCTTCAAATATTTCATCAGCTGTTTGGGTATAATTCAAAGGAAAAGTTAGCTGTGATTTCGTTTCTTCTTCTTAGTTGGCTTTGAGAAATCTGCTGTCATTCTATCGAGTTGAAAACGCTTAACAGGGACTCCGAGTCCCTGTCAAAGTTAGCTCTCACATTGATGCTCGAGAAAGCCAAAATGCCTTAGCAGGGACTTTATCTGTTCGAGAAATGTTAGCCGGCACTCGAGAAACCGATTAAATCCGACATCATTTTGTACATACAAAACAAATAATTAACAGTTCCAGTTCCACAAGCTCATTTTTATATTTTTACCCTTGCAACGCAGTGAAGGAGACGTTTCCGACCACATAAAGTATATATATTCTTGATCAGCACCAATAGCGGAGTCTATCTAGCCATGTCCGTCTGTCCGTCTGTCCGTTTCTATGCGAACTAGTCTCTCAGTTTTAAAGCTATCGCGATGAAACTTTCCCGAAAGTCTTCTTTCTATTGCAGGTAGTACAGATGTCGGAGCGAGCCGGATCGGACCACTGTATCTTAAGGCTCCCATAGGAATATTCAAACAAATATAAGAAAATGCATTGTAACTTTGTAGGAAGTAGGCGTTTTGATTCTTGACTACTTAAAAACAAAATTTAAATAGAAACGCTGAATCTGGAATCCCTGGAACTGCCCGAGTGAACATTAAACTATAGGTATTTACTTTATCTGCAAGGGTATATAAGCTTCGGCTGGCCGAAGGTAGCTTCCTTTCTTGTTTATTTTAAAATAATACATTCGTGTTCTATGAATTTATTTTCCAAATGTGTGTAAAAATATTGCCAGCTTTCGTTTTATTTTACTGTGTTTCTTGCTGCGTGCATATCTTTTTCCATAAATATTGCAAAACACAGTCCACTCCGACTACTATTCTAATACAGTCCACTTCAAGAACTATTTCGAATACAGTCCACATCAGAATCGTTTCTCTAAATCAAGTCCAAAATCCTAAATACCACAAACATGTACCAACGTGCAGCTAAAAATAAACGCACAGACATACATACATACTAAATCGAAGTCTTTAAAACTTCATGCTGGTCTAGTCTTACAATCTGATTTAACCATTCAGATCTTAAAGTGGCGTTATTTCCAATACGTGTTAAGTGTACCTTTAAATCTGAGTCGATCCCAAGCATACGCCGCCAATCTTATAGTAAGCGATTTCGAACTAAAAAAAAACAATATTATTCGTTTTTTTATGTACGGCTCGACTTGCGATCAGCGATCTTCACCACGCTTTCAACCGCGCCGGGTTTCCATTAAGAAAGTGGACAGCCAATCAGAAGAGCATATTTGAAGATATCCCAAACGAGCATTTACTCCACAAGGACTTTCTCGATCTTAATTCCTAAAGCTTTGCCAAAACACTTGGAGTTCGGTAAAATGCGACCTCGGACGAGTTCTTTTTTGTTCCACCGCCAGTTTCGATTAAATCTACTTATATGAAAAGAGAGGTTCTTTTCCAATTCGCGAAGCTTTTTGACCCAGCCGGATGGCTGTCCCCGTTTATTGTCCGCTCAAAAATCTTTATGCAAAAGATTTGGTTGCAGGAGTTGGGCTGGGATGAAAATATCCCCACAGAAATTAATCAAAGATAGCAAGAATTTTTGCGCAGCTATTCCGTGCTTGATCATATCCGTATTCAAAAATGGCTTGATTTCCAGTCAGAGGTGAAGGTAGAGCATCATGGTTTTTCTGATGCGTCGCAGAAGGCATATGGGGCCGCTATATACTTGCGGGTAGAAGTAGGCCATAACATTATGACACGTCTGCTTACCGCCAAAACCCTAGTCGCCCCTGTTAAAACGGTGTCCCTTCCACGGCTCGAGCTGTGTGGGGCGTTGCTGTTGTCAGAGATGATCGCAGCTATCCTTCCGAATATGTTAGTTTCCAATTCCGATATTTTCTGCTGGACTAATTCCACCATCGCCCTCCCATGGTTGAATAAGCCGGCATGCCACTGGACCACGTTTGTAGCCAACCGAGTGACCAAGATTATCCGATCTGATCCGCGGACCTAGCCAGTCGAGGCGTTTCGCTGTGGGAGCTGGCTCATAGCCAACTCTGGTGGAAACGACCGAACTGGTTACAACAGCCAAACAGCTTGGATCTCCAGTCACAGACTAAGGGACGTTTTCTCGTCCGCCTGGTAAATTTAAGGTAGGGTTAAAACTCTGATTTCCCATAAGATTTAAAGGTTTAACCCTACTTTAAATTTAACAAACGGACGAGAAAACGGCCCTTAGAGCAGCGAAGATTTTCTGGAACGATTCTCCAAGATGGACAAGGCTCTGCGGGTCCTTGCGTACGTATTACAGTTCATTCAACGCTGCCGCAAGATGCCGATGGACTCAGCTGATCGGCCTACCAAGGAAGAGGTCCGAGAAACTGGCAGAGACCTTATTCTATATGCTCAGCGAGGAGAAGTGTCCGATTAAGGGCATGTAGTCGCATTACAGCCTTAACGGCCCTTCAGTATGACGAGCGGCATCTTATTATACTGTCATACAACAGTCGGCTAGCTTATCTTCTCGTCCTTCTTTCACACCAGATTTCCCAGCATGGCGGCAACCAACTAGTGGTACACCTCATCCGATCGAAGTATTGGATCCCTAAAATCAAGAATCTGGTAAAACCTGTGCTGAACTGCTGTAAGGTGTGCACTATTTACAAGAGAGAATACAGCCGCTCATGTCCGAAAATCCTTGTGAGGTGTTGGCATTGACGCCAGGCCACTTTTTGATTTGGGGACCGTTGCTTTCGACAGCTGAGCCCGAAATTAAGGGCGATGCTCAGTCGATCATAAATCGCTGGCAACACTTAAAGGCCATGAATCAGCAGTTCACAGCGCGATGGAAAGAGGTGTACTTAAAAAAACTTCACAAGCGCAATAAGTTGCAGAATCCTTCCAGAGATGTCCAAGTCGACGATATCGTGGTCGTCAAAGAAAACAATATGCCATCAAACGAATGGTGGCTCGGCAGAGTTGTAACTGATCCTTCAAGGGCTGAGTTCGCGTAGTAGAGGTCCTTACTGCTCGAGGGACTATAACACGTCCCATCCACAAGCTAGTACTTCTTCCTATGGAGGCTGTTAATACGTTATCCTTGGTGTAAGTGGCATTACTTCGCCGGGTCACAGGATATTCTGAGATTGATCCTGTGACTGAGACTGATTAAACAAACTGTTCACGCCAAAAGGGCGTTTAATTTCGGCAGGCAGTGTCGAGCGGCAGTTTTCTCCAGATCTCCACATATCGCTCGCTCGCACTGCCCTTCGCTCTCCCTCTCCAACTCTCCCCCAAGTCTCCGCTCCACTCTGGAGCCACTAAGCTTAGATTATTGTAGTTAGTTCCTTTTTACAAGTGTAATAATAAGCAGCCGAACGTCGCGCAATACCCCGAAAAGTTCTCCCGTGTTTTCGATAATATTTCTACGCGGATTTCCACCGCCGCTTTTCATGGGACTCATTATCGCTTCGACAATCAAGCCACCCCCGCCCCAACAAAACTTAACGGTATTTATAGGTACAAAAGTTTTTACGGTAACAAAAATATGTAGAAAGGGAAAATGAAATTAGTCAAAATGCTACATGCAGTGATAATTAAATTATTGCTCTATTTCCGAATTGTGATGTCAGCTATATTCGGTGCGTAGGCATATTGATGACTGTTAAGCAGAATGACGGTCTGACTGTAGAATTGCAAATGTTATGATATATGATTCTTTGTTCGACATATGTAAATGCGACAGTAATTATATTATGTAGGTCGATGAGTCTTAACGTTCTCCCGGCCTTTGAACAGATGTTCAACAATCGCTTATGTCCAGGCTAAACGTGCGTGGTGAGGTGGCTGGATGCGTCGAGCTAGCGTGTTCTTTGGGGTGTAAAGTTGCTTTTTTGGAGTTCCAGATGATGTATCCCTTCCGGATGGTGTACGCGATTAGTAGCAAGACAGATATGGCTAAGGCAGCGTAGACAGCAATTTGATAATGCTGCTCCTGACTTAGTTGATGAGGCAGGACTTGGTGGTCAATGGTCTATAGGTTTTCTTGTAGGTTGTCCAACTCTTTGTAGGTGTAGTCGGTTGATTTGACCTCGACAATTGTGGTTGGTTGGTTTTTTATAATGTGGAATGTAACTCACTTGTAATCGTGCATTGTGGTTGGTTGGTTTTATAATGTGGAATGTAACTCACTTGTAATCGTGCCGACCGTTCTTATGCTGATATTAGCATTTCGTGCAGTGCAGCCAGGTGCCAGAGAAAGCAAGCCTGTTCCCTCTAAGTGTATTGCTGAGGGCCGGCCGTTGCACACTGATTGAAGATCCATTGAGTAACGTGTACCATAAATCCATTTGTTTGGTTGTGAGGCCTTTATCCAAACCATATCAGACTTAGATTCAACGACTTCGCAATGTGGGGAGGATTTATTGTTAAATAGGTCAAACTCACACCGATCTTCTTCGTTGAATACTGTTTGATGAGTGAAACAGAGCTGAATATTGGCGGGTACAGTTAAACATCCTTCAAACTCTTCCTCAGTCAAACTCATAAATTGATCCCTGTGCGCATTGACTACGATGATACTTGACCGTAATTTGAATGAAGTTCATTTTCTGGAGTTCCATGTTGGGATGGAGATAATGCTGTACACTTCTTGCGGCGTTGTCGACACCAATGGTAGCGTTATCCGAACTATGACATGAGTGTCTGTTGTCGTACCTTCTGCTCGCATGATTTTGTATAGTTCAATCTGATACTGGGAGCATTTGATCTGGTGCTAAATGGTCTCTAATTTAGTCGAGTTGTTCTCTCAGTTGTTTTGAAGAGATTAATGCTGGACTTATTATCCGATGGCGGATGTCTGTTAGAATATTTGTTATGTCTGTTTGAATCCGTTAAAGACTGGTGGTTAATAACGTCAGATGGGCTGTCAACACATCAACATGTACGCTTGCCCAAGGTGTGCCCCCTGATACCTTCCATTCTCCTGTTTGATCGCGGCAATATGGCGCTCTAAGGTTTTCAGTCGAATATCCGTGGCTGACTTATCTCTTTTTATTAAGTTAATGGCCGAGTCCAAAATTGATGTTTGGTTGTTTAGCAATTCCATTAAAAATCAATATGTAAATATGTTGGAAGTGTCCTACGATTGCACCGCATGCTTGCTTATTATAAAGTTCTGGGCACATTTGGGCCAGCTGAGCAATCCCGGAGCCCAAGACTTGCATGTCACTGTGGTAGGGACCCAAGTCGTAGTATATAATCAGGTTCCATTCCGAAACCAGGGTGGTTTGTGAAACGCGTAATATTGGCAGTCTGCGCCACTGCTAACGGCAGGATCAATAGCAACGCCAGTAGGAATGAGACTGTGATGCCCATGCCCATCACTACTTTTTTTCCGACGCTTAGGTGGTTCCTCCGGTTTTAGACGAGATTCAGCTTTGAACCTTTGGCGCTTAAAACCCGTATCTTATGGCGATAAAGTCGCAAGCCGCGGGACGGGACCCTCTTTTTCTTGACTTAACAGAGTCAAGTTGTTGGCAGGGTTATTGAGTTCTCCCACTGGGAGTTTTTCATTTATAAGACTTAAGTTGCTGTCTTGACTCGTATATAAACTGGCTAAGTCTATTGTGAAGTCGTCCGTCGCATTCACCTTACCAGCTATGATCCAGCCGAACTTTGTGTTTTGCAGAATTGGACCTTTGTTTGTATAGCTCTTCTCATTTGGGAGCAGCAAAGAATAATAGTGCTCTGCACCAATGAGCAGGCCTATTTTTCCTGGCTTGTCAAAGTTGGGGTCCGCCAAGGCCATTCCCTTGGATAACTTTGTAGCTGCTAGCGAAAGTGGCTGGGCTGGCTGATCAGGTATGATCTGGGGTAATACAAAAGCTTCAATCCGTTGTGTGAAACCACTATGATTTAACTAGAATGTTGACTCGTGCTTTACTAGTTTTCGGTAGTCGTCCAATGCCTTCAATTCGTAATTTGGCATTATGGAGCTTCAATAATAACATTGAAGCCATTCGCTCTGTAATCAGATTTATCTGTGATCCAGAGTCCAGTAGTGCTGTAAAGTTGGCACATTGCCCATTGTTGGCCTGTACTGCAATCTTGGCCGTGGCGAGTAAATTATAATTTTTATTACTCGCCGCCCCTACAATTGGCGTACTAGGCTCTACGGTATTTTCAAGATGAAGAAGAGTATGGTGATTTTTGTTGCATTCATTCATTGCCAATAGTCGGGCTTTGAAATATTCAGGCTTTTGTTTTCGTGCAGATCCACCTTTTTTGAAATTTTTGATGCACCTGGCAATGTCATTGCCTATTTCTTGCTCTGCATTTAAAATCTTTTGAATTTCCGATGAAGGATTCTCTTCAATGTTGTTCTATGTCTCTGACCTGATGGGAGTATTTTATTCGCTTACGCAGGATACGCTCCGATTCGCAACCAGATTTGGTTAAAAAACTGAACAGTAATGGTGGATAAAGGTGGTCGCCTTGTTGACCGGTCCTTTAGTGATCCTGTATCGATGGGATCAATCTCAGGTGTCCCTCTTGCTGTGGGACTTGCTGTTAGGATTGCGTTGGTTTTGATGACAGCTAAATTCGCTGCGTCGGCATATTTATGACTGTTAAGCAGAATGACGGTCTGACTGTAGAATTGCAATTGGCAGCAAATGTTATGATATATAATTCTTTGTTCGACATTTGTAAATGCGACAGTAAGTATATTATGTAGGTCGATGAGGCTTAACAGAGGCCAAGGCAACCTCCGCTTTTCCAAAATATTGCCTTCTGTCCTCATGCTTCAAATTCGTCCACAATTGATACTAAATGTGCTTCTCATTCCTTTGTTAAAGCATTAAAACCATGGCTCCTCGTCCTCGCTTACGCACTTCCCAGACCCTCGTCAGCGGATCTTCTCGAGGTATGAAATTGCTGCACTATGGCCCAAAAATCGATTTTTTTTTGGCATAAACTCTAAACTCTGTCGACATTTGTAAATGCGACAGTAAGTATATTATGTAGGTCGATGAGTCTTAACAGAGGCCAAGGCAACCTCCGCTTTTCCAAAATATTGCCTTCTGTCCTCATGCTTCAAATTCGTCCACAATTGATACTAAATGTGCTTCTCATTTCTTTGTTAAAGCATTAAAACCATGGCTCCTCGTCCTCGCTTACGCACTTCCCAGACCCTCGTCAGCGGATCTTCTCGATGTATGAAATTGCTGCACTATGGCCCAAAAATCGATTTTTTTTGGCATAAACTCTAAAAATTGAGTCACAGACTTCAAACTTAACTTATTCTGTTCTTTCACTGTTCTTTTACAATAGTATGCAAACAAATTTTTAAGTCTGTGCGACTACGCCCTGTTTTGCCTCCCACACAAGCAAATTCATACTACTAGTCTGTAACCTTTATTAGCTCGATGAAATCTTAAAAATTCTTTTTGCTTTAAATATTCAGTGCTCTAAATGTCATACTGCCAATGAGTCGGTTGTGTTTTTTTTGCGCTCGTCAAATAATCTAATATTTATCAAAATTCCTGTGCTCAAAGTCTTAAAGCTTAAAATTCTCGTGAACACGGAATACATTCGACGGCCCACACAACAATTTACACAACAATATCAATCTCCTAATTACTAAAAGTAAATTATTCGCGCCGACACAAGCCAAAGGCAATACACAGTAGAAAGATAAAATCACTCAGAATAATTGTGCAAAACAGAAGTAAACGCACAAACAACATACAACGATCCAGCACTCACACATACATATAATAACACAAAACCACTCAGCTGATCACAAGCTACACAAACAACAACATGTCCTCAGCCAAGCGCCCAAGGGAGAAAACTAATCCCGATCTTAAGGGAACTGATACTGCTCCAACCAGGCTGCTACAGGAGATCGACAAGCGACTATTGGAACTTCGGGAGGGCCTCTGCAATGAACTCCACGAACGTCTTCTCACGAGCTTGGAAGCTAGGTTCACGGCCGTCACCGAGGATTTCCATCGACTTTCCGAAAGGGTCAATCAGCTGGAAAATGATGTTGCCCCACTTAAGCAGAGGGGTTTGCGATCTGGAGGCAAAACTTGCAACCAACTATGCAGCACAAGAGGTGGGTCCACTCAGGCAGCAGGTCCGCGATCTGGAAGCCAAGCTTGCTGCCAATTGCGCAGCACAGGAAGAAGCAGAGATTGCTTGTGATCTACGCTGGCATGGAGAACCTCAAAACACTTTTCCATAAGTTGTGTTTCTCGCTTAACATTACACCACCACCGAAAATAAGATCGATTTTCCGCGTACGTACCCGCCAAGCGGTCAGCTCTATCGTGGATCCGGTAATTATTATTAGAATGGATCACGTGCGCGAAAAGGCATTATTGTTACGAGCAATTGGGTCATACCGGCGGACAACGAAAACGCAATTAAGCTTAAAGCTTATAGGTCTTGACTCGCCTGCATTTATATATTTAAATGAACAGCTGACAAAACCAAAATATGAGTTGTTTAAAATTGCAATGCGTCTCAAGAAGCAAAGGCGCCTAACAGCTGTTTTCACTCGGTGCGGAGAAGTATTTGTAAAGCTGAGTGCAGGAGAGAATGCTTTGTGCGTGCAGACCGAAAGGGAGCTTTCAGAGATGACAGCTTCTACCAATCTGGCGGATAATATCGCTAGTAATTCATTTCGCGAGTAAATACACTTCTTTTAATAATAGTATATGTTCAATTAAGATACATTTTGTTAGATTTAAGAGTAGGTCCAGTCGCTTTAAATTTTCAAATTTTCACCGCTCCATGGGTTTAATAATTATTTATTTTAATTGCGTCCGCTTTTTATTTATTCTCATATTTATACAAAATGGGTGATCATTTGGACACACATCAATCGAATACGTTTTTCTTATTAAGAGTTCTTACGAAGCAGAGATCCGGCCTTAAAATCTGTCACATTAATGCGCAAAGTCTGACTAAGAAAATTGAAGAATTTAGATATTTGTTTGTAAATTCGTGCGTAGATGTTATATGTATTTCTGAAACATGGTTTGTGCCGAATTTATGTGATATGTTAGTGTCGTGTGATGGATACAATCTTTTTCGAGCAGATCGTGACAGTCACGGGGGAGGAGTCGCAATTTATGTCAGCAATAAATTAGCTACCAAGTCCATAGGTAAACATCCCGAGAACAGTGCAATAGAATATGTATTTCTAGAAATTAGCAGCCGGAGTAAATCTGAAAAAATATTAATTGGGTGTACTTATCGCCCTCATTTTTATGTCAACTACGATGATCTCATCAATTTGCTGTCAAATATCTCTGTTAATTACTGTAATATCAGCAATAGAATATGTATTTCTAGAAATTAGCAGCCGGAGTAAATCTGAAAAAATATTAATTGGGTGTACTTATCGCCCTCATTTTTATGTCAACTACGATGATCTCATCAATTTGCTGTCAAATATCTCTGTTAATTACTGTAATATCATCTTAGCAGGCTTCTGAAAAATAGCATTGAATCACTAGGAATCAACCTGGTGAACTCATCCTTTCCAACACATTTTACCAAATCGCGCAACACACTGTTAGATTTATTTTTTGTGACCAACATTGGAAAAGTAGTTATCTATGACCAATTGATTGTGCCGTCCTTCTCTAAACATGACCTAATCTTCTTGACGTATAACTTTGACTTGCCAGTTCTTGACAAAACAGTAATATTTATTTAATACTTGTATTTCTCACCCACATTTTTAATACTGCGATCATGACATCCGTGTTTCCAGACAGCTGGAAAGTTGCCAAGATTCACCCAATTCCAAAGAAAAATAATAATAAAAATTTAAAATAAAAGAAAAATAATAAATAAAATAAAATAAATAAAAATATAGGCCCATATCAATTCTCCCATACCTGTCAAAAATTTTCGAAAACCTAATGGCGGCACAAATAAATAACTTTATAATAGACAATAAAGTGCTCAATGATAAACAATCTGGCTTTAGAAAACACAGGAGCTGCACTTCCGTCATTTTAAAAATAGCAGAGGATATACGAGAACAAATAGATTCTTCCAATGTGACATTCTTAGTTTTACTTGATTATAGTAAGGCATTCGACACAGTAAATCACAATATTTTATGTGCAAAATTAAAAAATGTATATAATTTTTCAACCACTGCAATTAAGCTTATGACTTCGTACCTAAGCAATCGTCGCCAATCAGTTATATTGTCTAACATTTTATCCTCGTTTGTGTTCCTTAACCGTGGTGTTCCGCAAGGTTTTTTTTTTTTTTTTTTTTTTTTATTCAACGGTAATTTAGTACAAGATACTGTATGTGTAAAAATGAAGACAAGTCGGTGTTTGGTGTTTTCCGAATATATTTCCAGGTTTTATTGTGTTAATCGTGAGTTCAACTTTTGTGTGTGTGGTTTTTACAGAATAGTAGCAAAGAGTAAAGTCATGGCCTTGATGATACCAGATCTCAATTATAGAAAAAACCTTAAATTTACCAAAAGAAAAAAAATACTAAAAAATAAGCTAGACCAGGCGTAGACATTCCGCCCGCCTTACAATATACTTCAAATTGCAAAAGGAAGCCTTCAATGACTAGGAGCACCGTATGCATTATTGTGCACAGGTACCGGATAGCATCCATCCTAGCACAGTATTCTGCGCCACCAGACGCCCACTCGAACTCGGCAATAGTCCTGGCTGGATCAGATTAGGGTAGACGTCGGCACCCAGAACCACGGAGATTCCTGTTGGCCTGTAAAAATTGGGATCTGCCAGGACGATGTTGGCAAATTGTGTCCGGACTGTGTCGGGCAGTTCCCTAGGTGTCTCTGCATTGATAGGGATCAGGGAAGCCTTGCAGACGCGCTCGCTTCCAACTCCCAGGATTGGGAGATTCATGGCTTCGGCCAGCGAATTGTCAATTCGGCTTACGCCCGAACAGGCATCCACCATGACTCGGACATCAAATTTCTTTGAGCCTACGTCGAACCGTAAATTTGCGGTGGGCAGGATAGCTGTCGAGGTGTGCGCGAGGACGGTTGAAAGACGAGGCATCTCAGCAGCTTGTGGCGGAGTTGGGGAACGTTGACGTCGCTCCTTCCTGCGATAAAGGTGGAGCAGGGTGTGATGATCACTGCCACACACCTGGCAACGGCACTTACTTCGATAAGCCCCCTCTGAATGCTGATGTGCCAGACAATTGGGACAGTATTTATTAATTAAGACTGCCCGCATCCGACGCTCCGCATTCAACCGTAGGAAACGAGAGCAAGTCCGTAGAGGATGTATTCCTGTGCAGACTCGGCATCGGAACGATTTAGTTCCTCGAGAACATCTGCTTTCCGTTGACTGGGCGCTTCGGTGAGACGGCATTGTCCGATGACGTAAAGGAAAAAAAAAGAACAAAAAAAGTACTGAAGACTGAAGAAAAAAATAAATTAAAAGGATTGGATTAGCGGATGCGAAAAAAAGTTATTGACATTGAACACATAGACTCTGCACGTTGTTGTCTACGGGGAGGAACACCACCTTACTAATAGGTCTTTTAAGCAGTATTCCGCGAGTAGAGCGAATATCCACTACGCGAACGTTGTTATCAGAGCCAGGATGGACCTTCTCGATACGACCAAGTTTCCAATCACATGATGGCGTGTTGTCCTCCTTGACAACGACCAAGTCGCCTTCTGTCAAGTTTTTTGTTGGAGTCTGCCATTTGCTCCTTTTGTGGAGCTCTTGGAGATATTCTGTTTTCCATCTCCTCGAAAACAGTTGGCTCAGAGCCTTAACTCGCTGCCATCTGTTCAGAATAGAACTGGCTTCGCCGGTCACAGGTGGTTCGGCAACCGCTAGTAATGGTCCACCAGTTAGGAAATGCCCAGGAGTGAGCGCAAGGAGGTCAGAAGGATCATCAGACATTGCCGATATAGGCCTCGAATTGAGACACGCTTCGATGCGACACAAGAGAGTGGATAACTCTTCAAATGTGTATTTAAAATGTCCCGTCTTCTTGTAAAAATGGGTTATAAAACTCTTAACTCCCGCTTCCCACAAACCTCCCATATGAGGCGCACCGTGGGGGTTGAAATGCCAGGATAGGCTTTGATGGTTAAACGTCGAAGTGACCTTTGCCTTCAGGGTCTCAAGGAAGTCTTTGTTCAATAAATTTTCAGCTCCGACAAAGGTCTTTCCATTATCGGAGTAAAGGTGAAGAGGGCAGCCTAGCCTTGACACGAATCTAGAGAACGCACCAAGAAATTCCTCTGTTGTCAGGTCTGAAGTAGCTTCCAAATGAATCGCTTTGGTAGAGAAACACACGAGGACACAAACATATCCTTTAGTGATGCGGCAGGCTCGGCCAGTGTAACTCTTCACATCGAAAGGCCCCGCGAAATCAAGGCCAGTGTGCGTAAAAGGCCGTGAGAATGTGCTCCTGGGTTTTGGCAGCCTTCCCATCAATTGTGACTGCACCTTCTTTCGATGAATAAGGTAAACTTTGCATGTGGTCGTCACCTTCTTAATAAGATTTCTAAGTTTCGGAATCCAAAACTTCGCTCGAATGAGACGCAACATGAGTTGGTTACCACCGTGAAGAGAAATACGGTGTGTAAAACGGACTAGAAGCTCAGCCATTCGGCAGTAATATGGCAAAATAATCGGATGACTCTCATCGTAAGACAGCGAGTCAGATGCCGTCAAACGACCACATGATCGGATGACGCCGTCGGAATCAAGGAACGGATTTAGGTTGAGGATACAACTTGAGGTAGGAAGTTTTTTTTTGGATTGAAGAAGTTTGTATTCCTCTTTATACTCATTTTGTTGGGTCTGAATGATTAGGATTCGTTGGACACTGGATATTTCATCTGCGCTTAAATCTGGCGGATAGGTGCTGCGAAAACGTCGGCATCGGTTTATAAAACGCTGCACGAACGCCATAACCCTTAACATGCGGTTGAAATCAGAGAATCGATCCAGAATGTCCCATATTGGACATGCAAAGTTGCAACGCACTGCCTTTTTTTCAAGATCAGTTTCAGCAACTGCGTCACAGGGCTTAGGCCATTCCTGCTGTGGGCGAACTAACCATGAGGGTCCATGCCACCATAAGTCACTGTCAGCCAATTCTTCAGAGTATACTCCTCGACTAGCTAGGTCTGCTGGATTGTGCTCTGAACGCACATGAGACCATTTGCTTCCTTGCGTAGCTAATGTGATCTTGGTCACTCGATTAGCCACAAATGTTGTCCATTGGCACGATGGCTTATTCAGCCAGGCCAACACAATAGTGGAATCAGTCCAAAAGTAGGTATCCGTAACGGCAAGTGGGATTTGAGGAAGGACTGCGGCCCAAAGTTCTGCCAGAAGAACAGCTCCACAAAGCTCAAGGCGAGGCAGAGACACTGTTTTCACTGGCGCAACCTTAGTTTTAGCTGTCAGAAGCTCAGAGGAAACGATACCGCCGCGTTGAACTCGAACATATATTGCTGCCCCAAAAGCCTTTTGGGAAGCATCGCAAAACCCGTGAACTTGGACGTTTGCGCCGGATTGAAATTGTATCCAGCGCGGAACGCGCACTTTCGGCAAGAAGTCGTGGCTGCGAAGGAAATCGTGCCACCTTTGAAGTAAATCTTCGGGAAGAAAATCGTCCCAACCAATTTTCGCTAGCCAAATGTCCTGCATCAATATTTTTGCTAGAATTATAAATGGGGATAGCCAGCCGGCTGGGTCGAAAAGTCTTGCAATCTGGGACAGGATTTCTCGTTTTGAAAACTTCGATTTCAATTCTACTTGAGACGCAACGAAATAAAACTCATCTGCAGTTGCATTCCATCGCACTCCCAGCGTCTTTGTAGTGCTGACTTCCTCAATCTCGAGGAAGTCGACCGAGAGCAGATGGTCTTTGGGGAGAGCCTCGAGAAGGTCTCTCTCATTGGATGTCCATTTACGTAGGGGGAAACCAGCTGAACTGAGCGCTGATCGCAACTCAGAAATAGCTACAATGGCTTCGGACTTTGTATGTGCTCCTGCAAGCACATCATCGACATACATATAATTTGAAATAATGTCAGAAGCACGGGGATACTGTGCTTTGACGTCATTGAATAGCTGTTGCAGGGTGCGTAAGGCCAAAAAAGGAGCACAGTTTACTCCAAAAGTGACCGTCTGCAGTTCGTAATCAGCGATATCCCCTTGATCATTTCGAAAGAGGATTCTTTGAAAAGGAGTATGTGAGGTGGTTACTCCGATTTGGCGGTACATTTTTGTAATATCGGCATTAAAAACGAACTGAAATATACGCCACTTAAGGATTTGAAGGGTCAGATCAGATTGTAGTATTGGACCGGGATAAAGAATGTCGTTTAAACTGTTCCCATTTGATGACGGACTCGAAGCATTGAAAACTACACGTACCTTTGTAGTGGCACTCTCGGGCTTAAAAACCGCGTGGTGGGATAAATAAAAATTTGCACTGTCCGTGTCTGAGGAGACCTGCTTCATATGGCCAAGATCCAAGTACTCTTTGATGACTGAATCATAGATATTTTTTAAAACAGCATCTTTTTTTAAACGGTTTTCGTTCCGTAGAAACTGTGCGAGGGCGAAAGACCTTGAGTGCCCCAAACTCACACTTTCCGCATTTTTAAAGGGTAGGGATACTACATATTTCCCCTCTGCTGATCTGGAAGTCGTCTGGACGAAATTTTGTTCACAAAAACTATCGGATTCTCTCACAACTTTACCTGGGAGATCCTCCACCTCCCAAAACTTTGTGAGTAATGTCTCCATAGTGGGCTCAGACTCTATGGACACCTTTGTTGTGAAGGAAGCAACACTTTTTTCTCTGGCTAAAGAAATTGGGCCTGTCAAAATCCACCCGAAAATTGTTTCTTGGCCCAGTAGCGAGCCACACAGGTTAGGTTTTGACCCAGAGAGAAGTACTGACGGCAGAATATCCGCACCTATTAACAAATCCATTTGCGAAGGCTGGAAAAATAGAGGATCAGCTAATTGAATATTTGGTAGCTCTCTGAGAATACTGCGATCAATTGTGGTCGTCGGAAGATTTCCAGCCAACTGTGGCAAGACTAGTGCAGTAGTATCAACTTTAAGCAATGGTTTGGCAGGGTTGCCAATCTGGAAATGGCACAGCTTTTGAGAGACTCCAGAACTGGCTTGGTTGAGCCCTGTGACTTTAGTCCTCACGTTTTGAAATGGAATTTTAATTCGATTAGCAAGTCTTTCCGAAATAAAGGTGCCTTCCGAACCTGAGTCGATCAGGGCTCGGGCTGAGTAGTTTTATCCTAAATGGCATACATGGACGATGGCTGTCCCTAAAAGGACTCCTTGCTGATTGGAAACAAAATGGACAGAAGTGGACTGTATAGGGGTAGATTCTTGCACAGTTGTTTGATCCTGTGCGGAGCTATTATGGTTTCTAGGAATGTCTTTATGTAGGAGCGTATTGTGGCGTCCCTTGCAGATAAAACAGTTGTGCCTACTTTTGCACTCACGCAGATGATGTCCTCTAGCGAAGCAATTTAAACACAAACGCTTTTGTTTAATATAAGTTTCTCGCTCTGGTTGAGACATCTGGAGAAAGCGAGGACAAATTCGAACTGGATGTGCCTCTTTGACGCAGAGATCACAGCTGCGCACTTTTGGAGCAACCTGGATCTCGAAGGAGTTCACTCTTTTGGGTGCGGCACCGGTTTTGTGTTCCTTGGAATGAGAAGATGCGCCCGAATTCACTCTGACATCCTCAATCGCCTCTAAGGTGCGATACCTTTCCTCCAGAAAAGTGTTCATCTCTTTCCAAGTGGGAATCTCGGATTTGTTGGTTAAAGACTGCTCCCATAGTGAAAGAGTGACCTGTGGCAGCTTGGATGAGCAAAGAAAGACCAAAAGACAGTCCCAATTAGACGTGGAAACTTTAGAGTGTTCAAGCGCCAGCAAACACCCTTGAATGGTGCTTTGGATTTCCTTTAAAGCTGTCCCTGATTCAACGCTTATCGTTGACAGATTAAAAAGGATTTTTATTTGGCTGTTGACGAGAAGTCGCTTATTCTCAAAACGTTCTATAAGCGCCGCCCATGCGGATTCAAAACCATCATTGGTAAGTGGAGATTTGGCAACAATGGCTTTGGCTTCGCCACTGGTTTTAGCATTCAAATGAAATAATTTTTCTACCTTAGTCAACCTGGAGTTGTCGACGTAAATGGCTGTGAATAGGTCACGGAATGTTGGCCAACGCAAATAATCACCGTCAAACACCTCTGTGTCAACTGGCGGAAGATTACAGCCTTTAGAACTAAACTCAGGCCCAGGATTCGGCCGTGACAGTGCTGTAGAAGCCGAAATGAAAGCGATTTGCTCACTTAATTTTGATGCACATCTCTCGTAAACTGAGTAGCAATTGTCGTATTTACTTTGCAACGACGGACAGCTGCCGCCGCCTTCTTGGATGACCAACCTGGAACACAAATCAAATTCCCTCTCTACTCTTTCCCATAGGGATTGAATTTGGTCGAGACGGACCTTTAAAGTAAACGAGGTTGGTTCGATAGCTGACGGTGTGAAAATTTGTGCCTCATATCTGCTTAATCGATCGCTTGTGGCAATAAATTCCATCATTGCTGTGTCTCGATTGCCCTTTACATTGGATCTTAGATTGCCAGAAGGCCCTGTACCTTCATCTTTCTTTCCTTCTTTGGGCAATCGATTTTCGGCCCCGTCTGGCATGTTTGCTGTTTGCCTTTGTTTAGACAAAAAGGAAAAAATTAGTTTTGATATTAATCACGATAGATAGAAGTGGAGGCTGGAATTTATGCAAGTAAAAAAACCCAATAAGTGGAAGTGTGAACGTGTGAAGACAATTTAAAAGTGAAAACAATTAATTCCACTGTAAAGGCGTACACGGCCAACAAGGCGTTGTTCTCACTGGCAACTTGCTAAAAAACCCAAATGTAAGAAAATATGTGTAGAGGTTGGATATGGACAATCGATATAACAGGATAGTATATTTTAATTCCTTTTGGCTGTTGTTTTCCTTTTAAGTTGCTAATTAATTAGTTGAAAGGTGTGAATATGGTATTACCGGTTCAGCGCTACCTTAACGGATGCCCTGTGGAACTAAGGAACGTTTGGAATTGAAACGTAGATATGAGCATGTATGTTAAAATGTGTAATTTATTCACTTAGCACTTTCACCTAAATAAAAAACTGGGATCATGCACGCACACGGGGTATATGTATATGTGCTGCAATGTTTATATCACTTTTATATTACAGGAAAATATGTGCAATGATATGCACATATAAGACGGATGGCTCTGTACGTGTGTATATGTATGTTCGAATGTATGTTGGGAACGTATGTTCAAATGTATGTATGTTGGAATGTATGTTCAAATGTATGTATGTTGGAAACGTATGTTCAAATGTATGTTGGAATGTATGTTCAAAATGTAGTTGGAAATGTACGTTCAAATGAATGCAAAACACTTTCACACAAAAAAAGAGAAATGAACTACGCATGCACATAGGATATATGTATGTATGAGGATTTGAGACGGATGGCACAAAAAAATGCGTGTATATGTACTTAGCTGGCTGATATATAAAACCTGGCTCGATGAGGACCAAAAATGTATGTGTAGAAATGAAGACAAGACGGTGTTTGGTGTTTTCCGAATATATTTCCAGGTTTTATTGTGTTAATCGTTAGTTCAACTTTTGTGTGTGTGGTTTTTACAGAATAGTAGCAAAGAGTAAAGTCATGGCCTTGATGATACCAGATCTCAATTATAGAAAAAACCTTAAATTTACCAAAAGAAAAAAAATACTAAAAAATAAGCTAGACCAGACAGATACTTTTACATATACATATACAGGGGGTGGGGGGAATTGCTGGGCTTGCGGTACTGCCATGAAG
Organism: Drosophila takahashii; assembly: GCF_030179915.1. Classification (NCBI taxonomy): domain Eukaryota; kingdom Metazoa; phylum Arthropoda; class Insecta; order Diptera; family Drosophilidae; genus Drosophila; species Drosophila takahashii. Next base: position 7,418,993 of record NC_091679.1, on the reverse strand, counting down.
CATTGCTTCGCAAGACCAGCTGCTCTTCTTGGACGACCAGGTTTTAGGACTGTCCGTTGCGTATGCGTTTTAGACGCCTCAGTTCACGCGTAATTTCCGTCGCCAGTAGGCAAACCGCTGTCCATTTGGCCTGGCTTTCTAGCATGCCTGGTACCAAGTTTTCGGCCGTGATCCGGGATTCCAGGACCTCTTCCGCTTTCCCTCGTGCTTCTCCAAACCTGACGCAAGATGTCAGCACATGGTCAGCACTCTCCGGAACTCTACAAACGTCACACAGGGGGCTTGCTTCTTTGCCGAAACGGCAGAGGTACTCCTTGAAGCAGCCGTGTCCGCTAAGCACTTGTGTTAGCTCGAAGGTCAGCTCCCCATGTTTACGGTTGAACCACTCCGCAATGCTTGGGATAAGACGGTGCGTCCAGCGGCCAGTTGTTGCCGCGTTCCACCTCTGTTGCCAGCTTTCGAGGGCTTTGGTTCTGGCTCTAAGTTTCGCCTGGCTGCGGTCCGGTAGTGAGTTTGCTGCCTTTCTCGCTTCGAAGTTCTCCTTGGCTTCAATCGCTGCGAGCTCCACGGGAATTATGACACTGATCACCAGTATGGCCTCTGTGGAGACCGTTCGGAAGGCTGAACTTACTCGTAGTGCCCCCAGCCTGTAGTCTCGGTTTATACCACTCAGGTAGCTTTCTTTACATTCTTGGGCCCAGATTGGTGCTGCGTAGAGGATGGTAGACTTTGCTACATTGAAGAGCAGTCTCCGACTCGATGATTTCGGGCCTCTGTGGTTTAGCATCATGCGTGATAATGCCTCAGTGACGCCACGGGCCTTTTTATGTGTTTCCTGTAGGTGCTCTTTGTAGGTTAGCCGTGTGTCTAGCATGACAACCAGGTATCTGATGGCTCTTTTTGAGGTTATAGTCGACTCACCAACTGTGATTTCTACTGTTTCCACTGCTGTTCTGCTGCTTATGAGCACTGCTTCGGTTTTGTGTTCCGCCAGTTCAAGGCCAGCCAATCTAAGCCAGTCCCCAATCATACGGATGGCCCCGTTTGCTGTGCTCTCCACGTCCTCTTTGTTTTTTTGTACTACTACTACCGCGACGTCATCGGCGAAACCTACGATGTTTACTCCTGGTTGGAAGTCCAGTCGTAGGATGCCATCATACATGGTGTTCCATAGTAGAGGGCCTAGAACAGACCCTTGCGGAACTCCGCCCGTGACCCTGTAGATTTGTGGGCCGTCGTCTGTGTCGTAGTGTAGCCATCTGTTATCGAGGTAGTCGCTAACAATAGCCCTTAGATATGGTGGGATATCTAGTCTCTCGAGGGCCGAGATTATCCTGCTCCACGATGCGGAGTTGAATGCGTTTTTTATGTCCAGTGTAGCCACCAGACAGTACTCTTTGGTTCCTCCAAGCCAACGTGTACCCGCTATAGCACTCCGGGCTGTTTTGTCTACCGTTTCCAGGGCATCCAGGGTTGAGCGAGCTTTCCTAAAGGCATACTGGCTATCGGACAGTCCACCGGCGGCCTCTATTGCCTCGCCTAATCTTTGACTAATGATGCTTTCAAGCACTTTCCCCGCAGTGTCCAAGAGACAGATTGGTCTGTATGCAGACGGGTCGTCTCTAGCCTTCCCCGGTTTCGGTATGAGCACCAGGTTTTGCTGCTTCCACCTTGTTGGGAATCGGGATTGTGACAGGCATTTTGTGTACATCCTAGCGAATGTTACTGGGTGGAGGCTGATCGCCATCTTGAGGGCCCTGTTTGGTATGCCGTCAGGACCGGGCGCCTTATTGTTTGACAATCGTTGGGCGATTTTGACAACCTCTTCCTGTGTCACTGGTTGAGGTTGGAGGATCGATGGGATGGCATCCTCTTGCCGCTCTTCCTGGGCAGGAAATAAATGCCTGACTATCCCCCCAAGTGTTGCAGAGTCTGTTGGTGCACTGTTTTTGAGCCCGTTTGTCTTCTTCATTACCACCTTATATGCTCTGCCCCATAGACTGTATAGCCTTTTTTAGGACTTTCCTCTTTTGGGTGTATATCTCCCTGAGAAACAGGAAGCTTTGGTTTCCCCGCGACCTGTGGTAGGCTCTTCTAGCACTTATGCATTCTCGGCGGGCTTCTTCAATCTCCTGATTCCACCAGTAGACCGGTCTGTGTCCATTGAAGCGTCTACTGCATTGCATGCTGGCGTCGCAGGCCTCCTTGACTTTTGTCATCACCGCCTCTTCGTGTTCGAGAGCTTGCATTCCTGCTAGCGTTGCCCTGAATGTTTGGATGTTTAGAGTCCCTTCTTTGTAGTGGCTGCGAGTTGAGATTCTCGGCGCGGATCTTTGCATGTTGAGAGTGGTAATAATGGCTCTATGGTCGCACTCGGTGTAGGCTTCGCTAATTTCCCATGTTGCCGACGCTGCCAAGCGTGTGCTTAGGAATGTGAGGTCGATTATCGACTGTCCTCCTGCTCTACTAAATGTGGGGTTTGACCCGGCGTTCAAAAGAAGTAAATCTAGTGAGGCGAATGCCTCTACCACTATTTTTCCTCTGGCGTTTGTGTACGCTGACCCCCATTCGGTGGCCCATGCATTGAAATCACCAGCGACCATCGCAGGCGAGTGTAGGCTGGCATCGATAACCAGGTTGTCGATTGCCTCGCTGAAGTCCTTGAGAGACCAGCTAGGGGGCAGGTAGCAGCTATAGACCCACAGGTCATTTAGCTTGGTCCTGACGTAACCTTTTGCAGCCTTTACACCACTAAAATGTCTGGTATTTTGGCCACACGACCAGATAGCAGCCTTCTCTGTTGGATCCGCGACCCACGTGTTTGATCTAATAGTCCTATGGGGTTCGCTGAGGATTGCCACATCTATCCTGAGCTCTACGATCGTTTGGGTGAGAAGATCCTGGGCCACCCGACAATGATTTAGCTTCAGTTGGATAAACCTTAGCATTGGATTTTCTTGACAGCCGCAATGTACGCCGGGCATTTAAAGCTACCAGACGGGTGGTTCGTTGGGAGATCCTTCTTTTGGGCACAGAGTATGCAGTGCGGGTCCCTGCTGCAGTCTCTGGCCTCGTGGTCTTTCTCACCGCATTTGAAGCAAGCTCCTCTCAGGTCTTTGGCTGCTGTGCAGTTTGGGGATATGTGACCAAACTCAAGGCATTTGTAGCATCTCATAGGCGAAAGTATGGCTTTGATTCGGCAAATAACCCATCCGATTCGTAGTTTGCCCATGGTTAACAGCACGTTAGCTGTCGTTGTTCGCTATCTGGCAGCCGCCTCTAGTGGCTCTGAGGGACCTGATTGAGTCCACTGCGACTGGTGTACCTCCAGTTTCCTTGTTTATCGCCTCCGCTATTTCCTCTTTGGTTGTTACCTCGTCGAGGTTCAGAATCTCGAGCCTTGTCTGCTCTGTCAGGGCCCTCACCGTGGCTTTGGCTCCGAGGGCTTTACCGACTGCCGTTTTTACCTCCTCTGCGCTGTGGCCAGGGGCTTTCTTCAGCCGCAACAGTAGGTCTCCATTAGCCGTCTTACGGATTGTTTGCACATCTCCGCTGACGTGGCTCAGGGATGCATCTCCTTTTACGGCTTTTAAAAGCTCAGCGTACGTCAGGTTTCCAGCGCTAGCCACCACTATGGCATCCGTCCTTGTCCTGTTCTGGCCCAGTATTTTCCCCTTTCCAGCGGGGTTCGGTTCATTTCTCTTGCGTGGTTCGGCTTCTGGTTCCAGCCTACTTGCTTGTCTCCCATTAATCCTCCTCTTATTCGGTGGGGACCCACCTTGACCGGTGGGAGCTTTCGCTCCCTGTAGGCCACAGAGAAAACTTGCTGGTCGACTTTCTGGCGAAGTTTGCGAGATGCTGTTCTTTAGCTCTAAGGCGCGGCTTTTTTCCTGCTTGGAGAGGGCTTCTGCCGTCTCTTGTAGGTGCAGCAGTTCGGTGAACTGTTCACGCATCGGCTGATTTATGTGCCTCTGGCCCTTGAACATAAGGGAAAGGTTGTTTAGCACTGTTCCTGTATAATTCCACAACTTTTCTATGGATTAGAAGTCTTTGCAAACTGTGACTCATGCAGCCTGAATAAACTTAGAGTAGCTGTGAACAATGTCGCTCGTTTTGTCTTTGATTTACGGAGAGCGGACCATGTTTCCAACTTTACATATAAAATCTTTGACCTTAGCTTAATGGATTGGATAAACCTTAGAGTACTACTTCTCCTACACAAAATTATTACTCATAAATAACCATCCTACTTATACGAAAAATTACAATTTACAACATCACGAAGGGTAAACAATATCACTTCAGTCACGCACAGGTCTCTGCTATCAGAAAGACAATTTTTTGTATATTCTATTCGACTATGGAATCAGCTACCTATTATTAAAAATTAAAATTAAAAATTATTTCAAATTAACCAAAACTAATAAATTTAAAGCGACCTAAATATTAAATATTAAATATAAGTACTGTATTAGCTAATAAGTTTAAATATGTTTACCTTAATTGAAACGTTTTTGTGACTAGCGCATTAATAATAAGCTCGAAGCTTGTAGCGTTGGGATGACTTATAAAATAAATAAATAAAATAATTTATAAATGTGTTCTCGAAAAAATTCTCACACGCAAGGATTCTAAGAAAAAGGGACATTAAAGTTGGAAAAATTCTGTTTTTGGCAAACTTTGAACATAATTTGAAGACGAACGGATTCTTGGTATGTAATTTAACTCAAAACATTTAAAAAAGTGCACCTCTGTATCTTTCAAACCCCACACTTAAAGAAGATTTTGTAATTTTTTTAACAGAATTATAAGCAAAAGAAGACTTATCCTTTTCTTTCTCCTTCGAATGCTTAACAAAGAAGCATTCAAAATAACTATTTTTTTTATGTTATATCTTTTTAGTGGTAACTAATAATATTTACAGAAAGCCAATCCGAAACAAGAAAGAACTCTATAGTCCGGTTGGTGTTGTGACGACCCATCGTCACAACAACTAAATGCAACTGGTCACACTGACAACAGAGGTATAGATAGTCAAAGTCCATCGCTAGAATCATGACCCGATAACTAATTATCGAAAACGGGATTATCGTTACAGCTCGCTCTGGCTATATAATCAGAGGCAAGGCCTCAGATCAGGGACTTGCGTTCCGACAATCATCGAGGAAACATCTACAAGGAGGAAGATCCGGGTAAGTGGTGGGGGATCCGTAGGAGTTCGGTTTTAAATCGGCTGTGCAACCTGGTTAGGATCACTGGCGTCCCGTTGTGGTTTCCTAGAAATCAGCCCAGACCCAGTCGTGATCACTGAGGCGGCCCGGTTTACATAATTCAGGCCCACCTCAGTGAGTTCCCCGGACACGAAACGGATGTAGAACGATGTAACGATGCCCTACATTCCCGAAACCCACTAGAAACCCAAGTAGATCGTTCCCAACGACCCAGAACTCTACGTACCCGACGTACGCACGACGAAGCAGTTCACGTACCGGCCCATCCGCAGCGCCATCGCGATCACTCGGCCCATTCGCAGCGCCAACGCGATCATCACTCACACTTCACTATTCGGCCCTTCCGCAGCGCCGACGCGACTTCACGGCCCATCCGCAGCGCCGAAACTCGCCACAAGCAGTGGACCTCTTGGCCAAGTCACTGACAAGCAGTCAACGACAGCAAGCAGTTCATCACTCACACTTCCGCAGCATCGGATCCACGACGGCAAGCAGTTCATCACTCACACTTCCGTAGCACCGGACCCACGACGGCAAGCAGTTCATCACTCACACTTCCGTAGCATCGGATCCACGACGGCAAGCAGTTCATCACTCACACCTCCGTAGCATCGGATCCTCGGCGGCAAGCAGTTCACCACTCGGCCCTCCCGTAACGCCGAACCGACAGCAAGCAGTCTCGACTCACGCATACGTCATCACCCGACAAAACCCTATTTTGTCAATTACTACAAAATACACGCCTACTTTATAGTTCCATCCCCCTGTGTCATTATTGGGGAAAGGGAAGTAAATCGGTCTATAGAGGAAATATGAAATATCTGTCGCGAACCCTGACCACGGCGAGCCATACCGCCTCCTAAAACAGGGTCGTTACACTGTCCCGACTATCTAATACCCGTCACTCAGCTAAAGGGAGTGCTTGGGAGATGGATAGATACAATTTTTATACCCTCGAAGAGGGTATTATGATTTCAGTCAGAAGTTTGCAACGCGGTGAAGGAGACGTTTCCGATCCCATAAAGTATATATATTCTTGATCAGCATCACTAGACAAGTCGACCTAGCTATGTCCGTCTGTCCGTCCGTCTGTTTCTATGCAAACTAGTCTCTCAGTTTTGAAGCTATCGGCTTGAAACTTTCCCAAAAGTCTTATTTCTATTGCAGGTAGTATATAAGTCGGAACCGACCGGAACAGACAACTATATCTTATAGCTGCCATGGGAAAGAACGGAAAAAACCAAAATATTCTAGCTTGGGTTTTTTTTTTTAAATATTACCTTCTACTCTTGGGGATATTATTTTGTTAATTTTTCCTAATTTCGAATAAAAAATATTAAAAAAATCAGACGACTATATCATATAGCTGCCATAGGAACGATCGGAAAATTAATGGGAAAGTAATAGTAAATAAATTTTAGCTTTTTTGGTTTTTATTGTATTCTCTTCCACTTCAAAATATGATTTCTTATTTCCGAATTTGGAATTAAATTTAACAAAAATCAGACGACTATATATATAGCTGCCATAGGGAAGGATACAAAAAATAATGACAAAATAATACGAAATTTAACATTTTTGCGTTTTGTAAGTTAATAGGAATGATCTGCAAGGGTGTATAAGCTTCGGCTGACCTAAGCTAGCTTCCTTTCTTGTTTCTTGTGAAAAGTATTCGGGAGTTTTCTGGAGATAGATCCGAATTTAGTTCATGAAAAAAGGGCGTTGAACGAATATTAGAAAGTTACGCAGGTCAAGAAAGAACCGCAAAGTACTTCGGAATTTTACATTCAATCCGCAACAAAATAACAGGTAATGCTGATACGGCTTTGGAATCATATAACATTCCACTCAATTGGAGTGCAATATCAAAATGTTTGACATTGCACTGTGCCGATTAAAGGAACCTCAGTATTTTAGAATACCATATAACCATGATGATCCAAGCCATTCAGCCATGGACGTAAGTAAAGAATCACAACAATTAATGACCAAAATGTACCGAGATAAGACTCTTGACCAGGGACCGTAAATAATCATTATTTGAGATTTTTATTTTAAAAGGCCTACTGAGGTTTTTTTCAAGATTTAATCAACAATTTAACTGGTTTTTATGCACTTTATAGACATGAACAAACAACAGTTAATTTGCTTTCCGGATTTGTTGAAATGCATACACTTTGTGGACAAGACTAAAAATAACGTTATTTTTGACGTTTAAAACAAAATATCACAGTAGTCTTTTTAAAATAAAAATCTCAAATAATGATTATTTACGGTCCCTGCTCTTGACACATTTATAAGAGGTTTAAGAGGTGATCTACCTCGACTCCTCGGAATGAGAGAGCCAATAGATCTCCCATCTGCATTACATCTGTGTTTAAAATTGGAAAATCAAAATTATAGGGTCAACCACGCCAACTCCAAATTGACCCAAACCAACTTTAGAAATAATTTTCAGAAGCCAATTCCAGATGGAACACACAGACAAGAAACTGAGACACTTCAACATAAAAGCCGAAGATCCCCAAACCTGCGATGCAGAAAATTATGCAACGCAAGCAGAATATGATCTTAAAAAATATTTTGGGGACATATGGCATATCATCAGAAATAAAGCGTATATTATATATATTTAAATTTTAAACCAATGTACCCCACAGTTCAAGAGTTATTTCAATTCAAACTTTATTTTCAATTTTTATTATAAAAGTTGACAAATAACTCTTATTTGTTGACTTTTATACTAAAAATTTAAGCATAAGAGTTATTTGTCAACTTTTATAATAAAAATTAAAAAAAAAGACTTATTTGTCGATTTTTTTTAAAAAGGTAACTCTTATTTGCTATCCCTGGTTGCGAAACAGGTTTGGTCCTCGTTTTCACTAATTACTGATATGGATTGACCACACACACCCCTGCTGGAATACCCGCCCCGCGCCAGTTCAAATATATTTTTTTTATTAAAGTAGAAAAATTTGACTTAAATTGACATTTTTGCGAATTACCATAAGATGCGGATAGCTTAAAAATTAACTTTTTTCTAGTGAAAATTGGTAGACTTTAAGAGGCCATATATATATTTTAAAAATGGGATATTTATAAGGGTTACATAAAGTGGATACATTTTCGACCAGACCCACATCCATTTGTTACGAAATAAGTTTTACTTATAAAAAAAACTTTTATAAATCTCTTTACGTTTATTATCATAACGAATACCTCTACATTTTATATAGCACAAACTTTGGAGCTTATCAGACTCCGATATAATTATATATTAATTAGACCCATTAGAAGTTTTCGTTGAACAATTTCCACCAAGTATGAACAATGATTTGTTGCCATCTCTTTCACTGCCATATATTTTGCCTGCCTTTTTAGCCATCGATCCCAAAAGGTCTTGCGAAATTTTGTGTGCTGATCTAAGAGATGATGCCCATTCTTTTAATCCTATTTCATCCTGAAATAAAGAAAAATGTTACATCGTCCATATTGAATAAGGAATTAGTTCTCACTGAGTTAGTCAAAATAATTCTACCATCTCGGCTTCCATCATTAATTCGTATTTGGATACAGTTTTCGTTTTTGTGTAGAACAAAATCGGATGAGATATCTTCTACTTGGTCCATAAATATCATTTCTGGCTTGTTATTTCCACTTTCCGAATGTAGCTCTAGCCTAAAATAAAGCAAAGTGGTTAAATATAAATATTATCTTCTTAGAATGAGCGTGAAACCTTTATGAAACAAAATTGCGCTGCGTATGCGGAAATATACACGAAAATCTGACCAAAAGCGCGAATTTTGCTAAAGCAACTCGTGGGCAGTTCCAATAAATACCTTTTTATTCAGTTTAATAATAAAAAATCACCATCAAAATATTCAATCGGATGCCCAATCGTCCCAACCGAAATTCTGAATACAGTCATATGATCGAAGTTATAGCTGAACTATCCCAACCCTACACAGCAAGAGATTTTAAAATCAATATAGAAACGCATCTCTGCGATAATATGGAGGCACTTGATCTAGTCTCTGCCGATCTCTTTATTGTAAGCAATACCAAACAAATTCTTGTTTATGACCATCTTTCTAAATCGGCTTATTCCAAACACGTCATGATATTTTTACCTCATGACTTCTTCATTGACACTAATGAAGAAATAATACATTTTAGGGACTATAAAATCATAGACACTAAACTTCTAAATGACTACAATAACTAACTAAATGGGAAGAGTTTGTAGAATATACCTATTATGGTATAGAATAAATTTGTACCAATAAAACAAAAATCAACTAAGCCCATGCAAATAACATGGTTTAACATTGAAATAAAGCAGGAAATTTTGACTCGCAATAAGGCATATGAGAAGTGAATACGCTAAAAACTAGTTAAATAACAAATGTTTGATAAAAAACACAGAGAAAGGATGATATCTGGTAGAGTTGCACCACTAAATAACAAAAGATACCAAAAAAAAATATATGGATACAGTTTTAAAGTGTTTTTAAAGAACATTTTGTGTGGTATGTTCGTGTTTTCGAGTTGCGCTTAAGCAATTAGGGTGATTTTTTTTTTTTTTTTTTTTTTTTTTTGCGCGGAGTCCCACGGCTACACCTTCCGCCCAACCGACCGAGGGGCGCTGCCGTGTATCGTACGGCACGATTCGCGAGATGATAGACGCGATGTAGAAAATAAAAATATAGTTCGAGGAAAAAAAAGTAGGATCTAATTCTGTGCTAGGAAATTTAATATTAATCGTTTTAGGAGAGGCAGAGAGTCAGAATTTGATATAATAGGATAAAGTCTATAATAGTTAGAACATAGTACTCTGAAAGGTTCATGCATGTCATAGTTAGATCAACAGTGGTTTAAAATTAAGGGAATGTAATTTCTAGTTAATCTACTTGGAACAAAAAAGTTAAGTCGTCCAACCAAGTCGGGGCTATCAATTTCACCTCGAATAAGGTTATAAATGAAGACAGTTCCAAGCATCGTTCTACGGTTGGTTAGGGAGGGTAAGTTAGTTAGGAGTAATCTACTAGAATAAGAAGGTAAAATGCGGTTTGCATCACACTTTAGGCGCCTTAAGGCAAAAAGTAAAAAGTTCTTTTGTACGGATTCGATACGGTCAATATGAATTCCGTATTGTGGACTCCAGACGGGTGATCCATACACAAGTATCGGCCGGACGAGCGAGCTGAATAAGGTCTTAGTAATATAAGGATCATCAAATTCCTTAGACCACCTTTTAATAAAGCTAAGCGCACCCCTAGCTTTATTTACCATGGATGAAATGTGATCAGTGAACTTTAGTCTTGGGTCCAAAAGAACACCAAGATCATTGACTAGGTCTAATCTGTCCAGAGTGCTCTCACTCAGCGTGTAAATCGCATATTGAGGAGTAACACGACAAAAAGTCATCACCTTACACTTAGAGCCATTTAAATTCAGCGAATTGTCGGAGCACCATGTTTGGAAACTATTTAAATCGGATTGTAAATCAGACTGGCAAAAAGTATCCTTGTACTGCAGGCATAATTTCACATCATCAGCGTACATAAGTACACGTGAGTGACTTCTAACTGATGGAAGGTCGTTTATGAATAAAGTAAAAAGTAGCGGCCCCTTGTGGGACACCCGAGGTAACCTGGAGTGTACAAGAAAGAGAATTTTTGAAAAGTACCCTTTGCGTTCTGCCTTTTAAATAATTTGAGATCCATCTCAAAAGATCAACTGGAAACCCAATTAAATCGAGTTTTCTAACCAGAAGTAGGTGGTTTACGGAGTCAAATGCTTACTAAAGTCAGTGTAGATGACGTCTGTTTGAAAATTGTTTTTGAATCCGTTTATCACAAATGAAGTGAGCTCCAAAAGGTTAGTAATTGTTGATCTACGTTTCATAAAACCATGTTGACATGGAGATATAACTGACCTACATAGGTGCTGCAAATGAGGTGTAATAATATTTTCTAAAAGCTTCGGGATAGCTGACAATTTAAATATGCCTCTATAATTGTTTGCTTCCAATTTATTACTTTTCTTGTGGAGGGGAATCACAAACGATTCTTTCCACATAGAAGGAAATTGAGACGTTTCTAAAGACAAGGTAAACAATTTGAGAAGGGGTTTGCAAAGGGCTTCTGCGCAATATCTAAGCACGCAGCCGGGAATCCCATCAGGACCAGGTGAATAGACGGGCTTGACTTTTTGGAGATCAATTAATAGGGCGCTTTCGTTTAATGTGAGATGAAGGAGAATATGTCGTTTGAAAAAACTGAGCAAATAGATCGGCTATTGCCTGATCAGTTGTTGCTGTCGTGTTTTTAAAAGATAGCGAGGAAGGATAATTTGTGGATTTACGCCTAGTGTTAACAAAATTGAATACCTGTTTCGGATCCTGAGAGAATTGGATCTTACAACGGTTCAAATAATTTTTGTAACACAGAGCGTTAAGCACGGTAAAACTAGACCGAGCGCTTAAGTATCTAGAAAAATAGATTGAGAACCGGTATCTTTATATTTCCTATAGAGTCTGGACTTTACGTTTCTTAGGTGTGTCAGCTGTTTACTGAACCAAGGTGGTTTGGTGGAGACTGACGGATAGTACAACTTTAATTCACAACTTTAATGTCCCCCTTTAAATATATGAGTAGGATACATTGAGTATATTAAACTTTTGAAAACACAAGGCGACAACACTACTACTATTTTGACCGCAGCTGTATGCTTTTATGTTATTTGACTATGTTTTCTAAGTGTCGGGTTTGAAAGATAAAAGGGTGTGTTTTTTAAAAAACTTTAACATCAAAACAAACCAAGATTTCGTTTGCCTCTGAGACCTCCGGAAAGTTGGTCAACAGTCAGACGGACAGACAGACGGACATGGATAGATCGACTCGGCTAGTGATCCTGATCAAGAATATATATACTTTATGGGGTCGGAAACGCTTCCTTCTCCCTGTTACATGCTTTTGCACGAATACAATATACCCTTTTACTCTACAAGTAACGGGTATAATAAAGAAGCAATTAGGAGTGAAGCAAATGATTCAATTAAGCAATAATAATATACTCTGGTAGGAAGGTAGCCCTACGTTTTGATCCCAGTTCAAACTACGAAGAGCAAAAAGAAGAAATTGTTTTTGTACCGACTCTATACGGTCAATGTGCACTTGGTATTGTTGACTCCAAACCGAAGAACAATATTCCAATAAAGGACGGACAAGGGAGGTAAATAGTAATTTGGTTATTTAAGGATTGTCCAATTCTTTTGACCAACGCTTTATAAACCCAAAAACACTCATAGCTTTGTTGTCAGTCAAATTTTAGCTTCGGGTCCAGAAGAACGCCTAAATCATTTTTTGAATATATACGGTCAAGTGGCAAGTTCTGAAGCAAATAACTTATAAACGTAGGAGTACCCCTATGAAAGGTCAATACGTTACATTTCAGGAAGTTTTAATTTAAGAGGGTACACCATACTTGCAAATTATCAATTTCTGACGGTAAGCCGAAACCAGACTCTATATTATAGTAAGTCAAATTACATTAGTATACGAGAATTTGTTATGATAGAGGGAAGATCGTTAATAAACAAAGTAAACAGCAAAGGGCCCAGATGATTACACTGGGTCACTCCAGATGTCACGTGGATCATTTTAGAAACAGCATTCTTAAATATAACCCTCTGACTCCTCCCATTCAAATAACTTGAAATCCAAGTTAAAAGATTACATGGAAACCCAAGCAAGTCTAGATTGAATAAAAGAAGAGAATGGGTAACAGAGTCAAAGGCCTTACTAAAATCTGTATATATTACGTCAGTCTGCATTTTATTGTTAAATCCATTTATTACAATAGATGACAATTCAAGTAGGTTGGTGGTAGTCGATCTTCGCTTAACGAAACCATGCTGACACGGTGATATTAGCGAGGAACATAAATGTGGGAAATGAGATGTGATGATACGTTCAAAGGCTTTTGGAATTGGCGACAATTTAGAAATACCTCTATAATTCTGGGCATCTGCCTTCGCACCCTTCTTGTGAAGTAAAATAATAAAAGAGTCCTTCCAGATAGTTGGAAAAACTGATGATGAAATAGACAAATGAAAGAGTTTAAAAATAGGCTTGGAAATGGTTGAGGCACAAAACTTAAGCACACACCCAGGAAGTCTATCAGGACCGGGAGAAGAAGTTGGCGTTGTTGTTGTTAAATCTCTTAAGAGAGAACTTCTGGTAATTATAGATGAAAAAGTAAAATTTGCCCTATTTAAGGAATTAGGGTAGTTTGATTTTGACCATAAAGGGGAGATTTAAGTAGTTTGGAAAAAGTCGGCAAATAAATCAGCAATTTCAGAGTAAGTCGATGCCTCCATTGATGATCCTCCATTGATGATCCTCCGATGAAGGCAAAGCTGAGGACCTACGCTTGGCGCTGACAAAGTTATAAAACTGCTTCGAGTCATTTGTAAATTCAAATTTACAACGATTTAAATAAATGGAATAGCAATGGCTGTTAAGAACATTAAAATCAGATCGAGCCACCACATATTTCGAAAAATCGGATAGCTTACCCGATTTTTTTTACTTTTTATAAGTGTTTGTTTTAAGATTTGTAAGTCTTTGAAGTGCATTTGTAAACCAGGGGGGCCTGTTCGGTTTTGGAGGAAGCCTATCAGGAACGCATTCATTAAAAAAAGTGTTTAGAACGCTATAGAAAAGTTCAGTTGCACTTTCGATGTCCACACAGTTATAAAGATCTGTCCAATTTGTTGCGAAATTATTAAGTTAAGTTTATAATAGTCACATTTCCGAAAACATCTCATTTTAGTTGGAGAAAATAAAGGAGAGGTTGTATCAAGGTAAAGGAGGCAAAGTGTCAATTCCATAGTTGGTTGGTATCGTTCTTCTGCTACCACAAGAGCGTCAATTATAGATACTGTGACTTCAGACTGATCTGAAACAAACACAAGATCTAATTGTCTATTTAATGAATTTCGTATAAAGCTAACTTGCTGTAACGATAATTCTAAAAGGCCATCCACAAAATCATGGGTGGATAAAGGTAAAGCGACAAGTGAGTCAGAAGGGGGAGACCAAAATATATCAGGGAGATTAAAGTCACCCAAAACAATGCAAAGATCCCTATTGGAAAGAAAGGATAAAATAGATTTAATAGAAGATAAATGTTGCTCATAAATTATAAGGTCAGAGCCAGGTGGAATATACGAACATGAAATAAAGATAGACAAGGATTTTGGGGGAAACTTTCACACAAACAAATTCAATGTCACTAGGGACATGAGAGTGAAATCTCTCAGAATTTAGGGTAGAGGTAACGGCAATTAGAACGCCGCCCCCCCTACGGGAAAGCCGATCGGTTCTGTAGGTATTAAAATTATTTGACAGAACTTCAGAGTCGGTTATCTCTGGTTTCAGCCAAGTTTCTGTAAAAGCTAAGATATCGTCAGTAAATGCCGGGGAGTCAGCATAAAGCTTGGGTAACTTCATGTTAAGTCTTCTAACACTTTGGTAAGCCAAAAATAAACTTTTTAGTTTTTTGGCGCCGTGGAAGGCCTGTTATTTGTTCTCGGTTTATTAGGAACAAATTCTTTGATTACCAGATCATCATTAAGCCAGAAGCTTTCAGAAAGTAGTATATTAAACACATTAGGCGAAGCAAAAATGTTGAAAGACGATATCCTACGGGAGTATGTGAATCTAAATTGTTCCACCGCAATATCGGATTGGAATTTTTCTCGAATAAATTACAAATCATACTCAGATGTGGTATCAGGAGTAAATCTTGAAACAAATAGATTCTTCCTATGAGGAACAACTGAGAGTTTCTTACGCCCCCCAGCAGCAGTCTGAACCTCACTCAGCTGAGAGCCAGAAGCGGCACCTACTGTACCTCTGGATACAACTGAGAGATTTTTGCGCCCCCCAGCAGCAGCCTGAACCTCATTCGGCTGAGAGACTGAAACGGCGCCTACTATACCTATGGGTATGGTCGGCACCGAACTGGTTGACTCCGCCGGCTCTGGAGATCTTATTAGAGCCTGACTTTCAGATACCGGGACTACACCGGAACTAGCAGTATCCATTGGCACAGGATGTTCAGTTACCCCTGCAACACCCGAAACTGCAGCAGCTACCAAGTTTGGATTTAAGGCGGATTCTACACTCGCATTTATCGTTAAGATAGCTTTTTTACGTTTGGGCGAATCGGTTAATAATTTTTTGTTGTTATATTGTTCACAAACGGAATTTAATCCATCATTGAGCTGTTTAAAAACTCGTGAAAGATTACATAGGCCGTCTTGAGTCTGCCTCATAAAGCTGCTCATCTCAATTGCCAATTCCCTGCAGGACTCACATACCCACATGGGACCAACCCGCAGTTCAATGAAGTCTTTAACTCTGCCAGTGAGTCCTGCACATTTAGAATGCATCATCGCTTCGCAGAGCCAACATTAAATAAACGGGTCATTAGATGATGTCCTACAATTTTTCTTAGTACAGACAAAAGATATTATAGGAAAAATATGTTAATTCAAGAGAATAAAATATAATAAGAATAAAAATATGAAAATAATGGAAAATACCCCAAGTAAATTTGACACTGGGATCGAATTCGCAAAACCGCAGACACAAAACAACAAAAAGTATAAGAGCGCGAGATCGCGAGTTTAATTAGAAACAAAAGAGCGCGAGAGAAAAAACGTCTATCGACTGAGCGTGGCTTGTGGTACACCAACAACTATACACACGAACAGTTACAAGTGAAAAGCAAGCAAGAGAGAGAGAATTCAGAAGTACAGCAATTTCAGAGAGAGTGAGAGTGGGAGAATGGAAGAAAGATTACAAAAGTTTTAGCAGGTTTAGAGCGTGTAATTACACTAACAAAGACAAGCGATTTAAACAAATCCAAATAGAAATGGTAAAATAACTAAAACAATGCACCTGTTAATTGGGAGTTTTAGTTTAAAACACTAACACAATTGTTAGGCTACGCTTTCTTTGTAAACAATCACAAGACACTCGCAAAAATCACTGAAAATACAAAATAACGCAGAGCACAAAAGTAAACACAACCGTTCACAAGCGACGCTAAATCGATGATGATAACAATAGCTAGTCCTTGAACGAAGGATTTTCATTTGTTTTGAAAACTTATTTTTTTAGAGCATAAAATCCAAAATTTTATACCTTGAAAAAGTAAATTTTTTGTTAAAACCGTCGCCATTTTTTTTGTTTAAATCAAAATTTTTACAAATCCTTCGTTCAGGGACTAGGCAATACAATATACTAACGACATTTTTTTTAATTGGGGATTTGAGATGAACCGTTCTTGGGATATGATGTCCACCGCAAGTCACTATCGAAAAAAGACGATCTTGGAATTTGGCCATAACATTTTTATTATTTTATATTTTTTTATATTTATATTTATTTTTTTATGAAAAAATTTTAATAAGTACCCAGAATAATAAAAATAATAATAATAATAAAATAATAAATATTTTTAAAGGTGTAAAAAAAATTTCATAATTTAATTTTTTTGAGCGTTACAATAGAGCGTTAATAGTGTTCCAGCAATCGCTTTGCCACCGGTATATTAGCCGCTGGTAAGTGCATCTTTACGTGCGTTTTTCTCGAAACCACGTTTTGAAAGTCCGTGGTCAAAGTCAAGCGATCGTTTTCAAATTTGTCGCATATACATATGCGATTTTACAATATACAATATTGTAAGTCAAGATTACAAGAGTAATGAAAGTCGGGCTTACTTTAAGAAGGATGAAAGAAAAGAAAACTAGGTAATAAAGAAGAAGATGAAAATTGAAGAACCGCGTGTCTTTTTATCAACAGTGTAATACACTACAAATTGGCAACGAGAATTTAAAATTCGATGTATTAATATACATCAGACAAAAACACAGTTTTGTAAATACAAAATTTAAATGGCAGGTGACCAAAAACCTGAGATGTCGCCTCCAACCTCAATACCTACATTTTATCAGACATCAGCCATTCCGGAGTTTTCTCCAAACAACGAACGAGTCACTCGAAATCTGGAAGGAAAAATTGGACATCCACTTCTGTGAACTCAATTTATTAGATGGAAATTCGAAGAAGGCAACGCTTTTGAAATCAATCGGATCTGCACCATATAGTGTTTTACACAGCTTCCAAACCAATTCATTATGAGTCTTCCTGGTCTAATATTTGATCGCATTTGTGAAGAAGACGAAAATCTTTCATTACCTGAAGCATTAGGAAAGGCAATGATAGTCGAAACAATAACCACAAAGAATTTAAATGAGAGCATTAATTACGTAAATAGGAACAACAACAACACGAACCAGAGGCAAAGCGGATTTAACCAAAACAACTGCAGCTGGAGCCCTCTCAAAGATTTCAAGGGCAATGGAAGTCAGCAAGGTCCCAAGGGTGAAAACCACGGAGCGGTTTGCAGTAATGTACAGCAGCGGAAACCATGTACACATTGCACAGTGGTGGCGCCCATAGGCCAAAATTAAAAAAATCGACGGAACCTAAAATGGGCAAAGGGTATGCAACTTTTCTCTAAAATGCCCAAGCTTCTTTGTGGCATACCAGCCTTTTCTGGAAAAATACCGGTACTTTCTAAAACTCGACCTAAAGTCGTGAGCACGTGTTAAGTTGCAAAGCAAAATTGAGCGCATCACTACTTTTTCGCAGCAACATTAAACTTTGAAACCGTGTATTTCTCATATTTCGTGTCAAAATTAATATTCTGTGATATGGATTTTGAAGTTGAAGGTATTATCTATAAATCGAGATGTGTATAATAATCGTACTTGTCAAATTGTTCTCGTTACATCAATTTGAAATAATACATGTTTTGTGTCTATTTTGTGAACGTCTTTTTTATGTTTAGCTAAGGTTTCAGTGATAACATGTGTGTTAAAATTGACTGCAGAAATTTGCAGATGTGCCTACAATCGTAAAAATACTAACACCTTCATAAATTTTTCAAGGGCAGAACTGTCCGAAAAACAAATTTTTTGCCGCTTTTTACTTGTTGTGCTGTTCCTTTGTCTTCGTCTTTCGTGTTTGAATAGTTTTCCAACACTAAATATTGAATTACTAATAGATTATATTTTTTATACCCGTTACTCATAGAGTAAAAGGGTATATTGTATTCGTACAAAAGTATTTAACAGGGAGAAGGAAGCGTTTCCGACCCTATAAAGTATATATATTCTTGATCAGGGTCACTAACCGAGTCGATATAGCCTTGTCCGTCTGTGCGTCCGTCTGACCGTCCGTATGAAGGCTGAGATCTCGGAAACTACAAAAGCTAGAAGGTTGAGATTTTTCACACATATTCTTGGGCTTGAGTCTGCAATCCTGAAGCTCTTGCTACTTTGTGCGTGTTTAAGAAATTGTTTAACAACGGTCAGAAAGATTTCAGCTCTATATTGTCTTTACAAAATGTAATAAAACAATTGAAACAAACTATTTAGTACCACGGAACTAAAGTTTAGAAATCGCGCAGCTCTTAAGTTGACTAAAATGTATACTGATGAAGACCCGTTTAGCTATGCGCGATTTCTGTGGTTTCATTAAATTACACTAGTTTACAAATTTTGTTAGTGTTGGACCCCCAGATCACAAAAATAGCACTAATTTTTTTTTCGATGGCACAGTTTTTTTTAAAGATTTTTTAAAGATTAAAATGTTAAATTTCTGACTTTTTTCGAATTTCTTCTTATATCTCGGCTCATATCCACCCATTTGGGCCAGTTTTCGTTTCATTTTAAAGTCAATAGAAAAAAGTGGAAAAATCCTAACTTTTAAAATCCACCATAAATCCAGTTTTCCTTGGATTTGGGTCATATCCAGCTTGTTTTATTCGGTAGGATGTAAATTTTAAGTTTGTACCCATTATGATTTTTCAACGGATTTATTTCGAGTTTTTACGATGTATACAGCCGACTTACAGTCGACTAAAAAACGCATTTTTCATCTTTGTCAAGCTTCTGCGCTCCCATTACTTATCCAATCATATTGATCTGTATGGCAAAGTTAAGCTCTGATCTATTGAAATATTAATTGTGTAACATAACTTTGATGGATGTGATAAATTTGAAATCGTTACGAATTCCCAAGTTAAACTGTGTTTAAAATTAGGGATATTTAATAATTCGACTGCAAATATACATTTATTTAACAGATTGCTTTTAAGTTCTGATCCATTTATTAATGGACAAAAAAACTTAGTTATAACCAAAAGTCAACTATTTCGATACTTGATCAACCAATTTAAAAATGATATTTTTTTTATTTTGTCATATTAAAGCTAGTATACAATACTAAAATTAATTTAAAGACAAAATGGCACTGGAAACTGACGTCCTTCGGCCAAAAAATGATATTAAATCGTATCTTTGTTCGTTTTGTTTTTTAATTGTTTATAATTTTTTTGGTGCGGGTGGAGTTTAGTAATTACTCCCACATTTTTATATTGCAGTTCTAAGTTTGTAAATAACGTACGGTAAACAAACCAGCTTCTTAATATTACATAAATTGAATTTTTTATTGCCTTCTCATGTAAACGCAACCACTCAGAAAATCGTTCCTATGGAAGCTATAGGATATAGTGGTACGATCTGGCCAATTTTTGTAACATATATGTATTTATAATATTTATTTAGATTTTTGGTTAAAAATTCATAGCGATAGCACATCTAGAAGTATTTATGGCCGCGGCTCCATACAAGCCCGACCACTGTGCCCTGGGGACAGCACCTAAAAAAAATGATCAAAATCCTCTACCTCCAGGGTGGTGTAGAAATGAGGTTCACTTAAATTTAATCAATGTATCCAACATTTAGCGTCGCTTGTGAACGGTTGTGTTTACCTGTGCTCTGAGTTTTTGATTTATTTTTGTGATTTTTTCGCAAGTGTTTTGTGTTTAGCTTACTAACAAACGCGTTAGTGTTTTTAAATAGATTTCCCTGTTTAACGGGTATGTGGTTTTAGTTATTTTAACAATTTCCATTAGATTTGTTTAATATCTTGGCTTTGTGGGTGTTATTTTGCACTCTCTAAATTTGCTCTTGTATTCTCTCTCTTTCTCTCTCTCTCTTTTCCGCTCTATTATAATTTCGCTCTCTCGGAACCTGCCAAATCTCTTGTAGACTCTTGGGTGCTTTTCTCATAGTCTCTCTCTCACTCGCTTTACATTGTAACTGTTCGTTCGTTTAGTTGTTGGTGCCCCACAAGCCACGCTCAGTCGATTGAACACTTTTTCTCTCGCGCTCTCTTGCTCTCGACTTAATTCGGGATCTCGCGCTCTTATACTTTCGTGTTTTGTGTTTTTTACGGTTTTAAAATTTGATCCCAGTGCCAAATTTACTTGAGATATATTTTCCACATTTTATTATACCCTTGTAGAGGGTATTATAATTTCAGTCAGATGTTTGCAACGCAGTGAAGGAGACGTTTCCGACCACATAAAGTATATATATTCTTGATCAGCACCAATAGCCGAGTCTATCTAGCCATGTCCGTCTGTCCGTCTGTCCGTCTGTCCGTCTGTCCGTCTGTCCGTCTGTCCGTCTGTCCGTCTGTCCGTTTCTATGCGAACTAGTCTCTCAGTTTTAAAGCTATCGCGATGAAACTTTCCCGAAGGTCTTCTTTCTATTGCAGGTAGTACATATGTCGGAGCCAGCCGGATCGGACCACTATATCTTAAGGCTCCCAAACAAATATAAGAAAATTCATTGTAACTTTGTAGGAAGTAGGCGTTTTAATTCTTGACTACTTAAAAACAAAATTGAAATAAATCGAAACTCTGAATCTGGAATCCCTGGAACTGCACCGAGTGAGTATTCTTTCTACAAGGGTATATAAGCTTCGGCTGGCCGAAGGTAGCTTCCTTTCTTGTTTTTCTATTTCTTTGAATAACCTTTTTTTCCTTTAAAATGGCCCTTATCTGTACAAAGAAAAGTTGTTCTCTTCCGATGTCAACTACAGATTCTTTTATTATCTGTTGGCTCTGCGAATCGGTTATGCACACCAAATGTGCAGGATTTACTGGCAGAGTTAAAGACTTCATTAAAATGCATACCGGTCTCATGTGGGCATGTGAGTCCTGCAAGGAAATGGCAGTCGAAATTAGCAGCTTTATGAGGCAAACTCGAGACGCCCTATTGAACCTTTCACGAGTTTTCAAACAGCTCAATGACGGGTTCAACTCAGTTTGTGACCAATTTAATAATAAGATATTATTATTAACCGAGTCGCCTAATCGCAAAAAAGCCAGCTCAGGGGCAGTTAATAAGACCGTGAAACAAAACAAAACATTGAACTCGGTAGCTGCAGCAGTTCCGGTCGGCATAGGGGTAAGCGAGCCACCTGTGCCTATGGTAACAGCCAGTTCCGGAGGTGACCCTGTTTCTGGATGCCAACCTGAGGCACAGAAGTCGGTGCTGACCGTAGATACAGTAGGAACCGCTTCTGGGTCCCAACCGAGTGAGGTTCAGACTGCTGCTGGTTGGGGGCGTAAGAAACTTTCAGTTGTTCCACATAGGAAGCAATTGTTTGTTTCTAGATTTACCCCGGATACCAAATCTGAAGATGTTATGGAATTCATACGTGAAAAATTCCCATCCGAGGACATTGAAGTTGAACAATTTCGATTTTCGTACGCCCGTAGGATATCTTCTTTTAAAATATTTGCTTCGCCTGATGTGTTTAATGTACTACTTTCTGAAAGCTTTTGGCTTAATGATGATTTGGTAATAAAAGAATTTGTTCCCAATAAACCGAGAACAAATAACAGGCCTCCCATTGTGCCTTATAACAGGTCTTCCACTGTGCCAAAAAACTAACAGGTTTATTTTTGTTAGAGGACTAAATATGAAGCTACCAAAGCTTTATGCTGACTCCTCTGCATTAACTGAAGGTATTTTGGCTTTTACGGAAACTTGGCTGAAACCAGAGATATCTGACTCTGAAGTTTTGTCAATGAACTTTAACACCTACAGGACCGATCGCTCCCCGCGTAGGGGGGTGGGGGGTGTACTGACCTCTAGTTTAACATCGGAGAGACTTAACATTCATATCCCTAACGATATTGAATTTGTTAGTGTCAAAGTTTCCATTCAATCCTTATCTATTTTTATAACCTGCTCTTATATTCCTCCTGGCTGTGATTTAATAATTTATGAGCACCATCTGTCTGCTATAAAATCTGTTCTATCCTTCCTCTTCAACAGAGACCTTTTAATTGTTTTGGGTGACTTTAATCTCCCTAATATCTCTTGGTCTCTTCCCACTGACTCACTTGTCGCTACACCTTTATCCGCCCATGATTTTGTGGATGGCCTTTTAGAATTATCGTTACAGCATGTAAGCTTTATACGAAATTCATTAAATAGGCAATTAGATCTAGTATTTGTTTTAGATCCGCATAAAGTCACGGTAGCTAGAATTTACGCACTTGTTATACCTGAAGACCGATATCATCCCACTTTGGAATTGACAATTGGCCTCCCCTGTACTGATACCCTTTCTCCTTTAGTTCCTCAAACTAAAAGGAGATGCTTGCGTAAATGTGACTATAATAAACTAAACTACATGATTTCTCAATATAATTGGACTGATTTGCACAATTGCATGGATATTGAAAGTGCAATTGAACTTTTCTATATCGTTTTAAACACTTTTTTTAAGAATGCGTTCCTGACAGGCTTCCTCCGAAGCTAAAGAGACCTCCTTGGTTTAACAATGGTTCTAGTGATGTCCCGTTTATGTGTGAGGGTTACGTATTGTTTAGGGCTGATCGGGTGGGCCATGCCGGCGGCGTAGCCATCTATATCAGTAAGAAATTTACCTTTAAATGTCTCCATGTCAGTCAAGATGATAGTACAGTAGAGTCAGCTTTCATCGAAATTCCAAAAATAAAGCTCTCATCTGCTGCATATACAGACCCCACCGCCAAACCCATTTCGGAGACCTTTTGAGTACGCTGGTAGTCCTATCCGTTGGGTATCAAAATGTTATTATAACAGGAGATCTCAACAGCAATATGATAACAGAAAATCTTGTTCACTATGACTTTAATTCAATTGGATTAAAATTGGTCAACAGTCTCGCACCTACTTATTTTACAAATACTAGTAGCTCATTGTTAGATGTATTCTTTGTTAGTGATTTGTCAAAAGTTCTTTTATATGACCAAATATGTGTTCCTCCTTTTTTCAAACATGACCTGATATTTATGACGTATGATTTTTTCTCTGACAACATGCCATCTGTAATTAGCTATAGGGATTATAAGTCACTTAATTACGACAACTTGCAGGCTGAATTTGATCATTATGACTGGACTCTCATTTACAACTTGACATCTGCTGAAGACCAACTATTAGACAACTATTTGAGAAGTGTGTCCCAGCTAGAACTAAAATTCTAAAGCCAGCAGACCAGCCTTGGTTTACCTTAGAAATAAAGGGTCTAATTCGATTGCGGGACGCAGCCTATAAGCGCTGGAAACGATATCGAACTGACCATTTGTACAATATTTTTAAACAGATCAGAACTGATGTCACGAGAAAGATAGTAGTCTCCAAACGAAGTTTTTATAACCATAAATTTGGAAATGCATATACGTCTGGTCAAGTTTGGAAGGAGCTTAGAGGTATGGGGATAGGCAAACAAACTCAGGCTGCTAAGTCAGACCTAGATGTGGATGCTCTCAATGAAAAGTTTGCTCGCGTCAATTTTTCCAGTCCTCGTCAAAATATGTACCTGAATTCGACAACCATCTGTGATAATATCTTTAGCTTTATGTGTGTTCGTCCAAGTGATGTTCTTGAATGTTTACTAAGTGTTAAATCCAATGCAGAAGGTCTGGACAACATCAGCCCCAAATTCATAAAAATATTGGTACCAAAGTTAATTTATCACAAGGGCTAAGATACTCCCGATTCCTAAACCTAAAAATGAATTTCGTCCCATCTCAATACTCCCATTTCTGTCCAAATCATTTGAACGCCTGGATGCCCAGCAAATTCAGTCATACCTGGAAAATAACTCTTTCCTCAGCAACAAGCAATCTGGATTCATAAAGAATAGAAGCTGTACTACTGCCATCTTGAAGATTTCTAAAGACATACGCCAGCAGATTGACGAAAGTAAAGTGACACTATTAACCCTTCTTGACTTTAGCAAAGCTTTTGACTCTATTGACCATGTGATTCTTTGTACCAAACTGCGAACGCTGTATAGTTTTTCTCCAAGTGCAAGAAAGCTTCTCCAAACCTACCTTACAAACAGATTGCAGGCAGTCGTCTCGGGAAATCTGAGGTCTGATCTCTTGCCCCTAGCACAGGGGGTCCCACAAAGGTCAATTGTAGGCCCATTGCTCTTCTCCTTATACATAAATGATCTTCCTAAATGTTTGTCTGACTGTGATGTACACTTTATGCAGATAATGTCCAGCTTTATGTAAGTCGTCCCTTAGGCCAAATTAATGAATGTATTAGAATTAGCAACAATGAAATCCAAAAAATAAGTAATTGGGCGAAGGCGATCGGGCTGCATCTAAATCCCAGTAAAACAAAATGGCTATTCATATACAAAAGACATATAAGCCCAATTTTGCTTCCAAAAGTCAATGTTAACAACGTAGCTGTTAATTATGTCGAAAGGGCCACAAATCTTGGCATAGAATTTAACACCACGTTGACATGGGATATCCATATTACTAAGGCCACTGGGAAAACCTATGCTATGCTCAGGCAGCTTTTTGTAACCCAGAATCTTATACCTCAGAACATAAGAATGTTAGTAGCTAAAGCTTGCATTATACCAACTCTATTTTATGGACTTGAAATTTTTGCATCCTCTGACGCAGCAAGTTTGCGTAAGCTGAAAGTTGCGTTTAACTCAATAGCGCGATATATTTTTAACTTGGATCGCGCAGCGCATGTAACAGCTTACTCCTCAAAGATTTTCAAGCTAAGTTTTGAGTCCTGGATTAAGTTTAGAACTCTTTTATTTTTACATAAGTTGATTTTCAGGAAGGAACCACAGTACCTAACTAAACTCTTGCAAATGTCAGTATCTGCTAGACCAAATAATATTATTTCCAAACGATTAAAACTTGGATCGGCAGAAAAGCATTTCTTTATCCAAACTGTTCGCCACTGGAACAATCTTCCAAATAATATAAAAAAACATTAAAAATTATACAAAATTCAAAACTGAATTATTTTCCCACCTTCAAGGCACACTCTACTTTTAACTTTAATTATACCCTTGTAGAGGGTATTATAATTTCAGACAGATGTTTGCAACGCAGTGAAGGAGACGTTTCCGACCACATAAAGTATATATATTCTTGATCAGCACCAATAGCCGAGTCTATCTAGCCATGTCCGTCTGTCCGTCTGTCCGTCTGTCTGTCTGTCTGTCCGTCTGTCCGTCTGTCCGTTTCTATGCGAACTAGTCTCTCAGTTCTAATGCTATCGCAATGAAACTTTCCCGAAAGTCTTCTTTCTATTGCAGGTAGTACATATGTCGGAGAGAGCCGGATTTGACCACTATATCTTAAGGCTCTTATAGGAATATTCAAACAAATATAAGAAAATTCATTGTAACTTTGTAGGAAGTAGGCGTTTTGATTCTTGACTACTTAAAAACAAAATTTAAATAAATAGAAACGCTGAATCTGGAATCCCTGGAACTACACCGAGTGAGCATTCTTTTATCTACAAGGGTATAAAAGCTTCGGCTGGCCGAAGGTAGCTTCCTTTCTTGTTTTATCTATAATTATTTTTCTTTTTGTTAATTGTAATAAAAATGTTTTTACTTATGTTTTTTTTGTTTTTAAGATTTTATAATGTTAGTAAGTAAGACAAAATGTAAATGTAATGTAAAAATATTGTACCCGTAGTGACTGGTGCTTCAAGGCTTCACTTAGCCTGTAGCACTGGGATAAAACCAAAATAAATTAAATTAAAAAGACTTAAAAATCTTAAATCCAACACTTATAAAAAGTATAAAAAATCGGGTAAGCCATCTGATTTTGCGAAATATGTTGTGGCTCGTTCAGATTTTAATGTTCTCAATAGTCATTGCTGTTCCATGTATTTAAATCGATGTAAATTCGAATTTTCAAAAACAGCATCGTCGGATTCTGAAATTGCTGATTTATTTGCCCTTATTATAGTTCGGCTGCTTGGTCAAATTTTATCTACCCTAACCCCTTAAATAGGGCAAATTGTATTTTTAGCCCTGTAATTACCGAAAGTTCTCTCTTAAAGGATTAAGCAACAACAACGTCAACGTATTCTACCGGTCCAGATGGACTCCCTGGGTGTGTGCTTAAGTTTTGTGCTTCAACCATTTGTAAACGTATTTTTTAATTCTTTCATTTGTCTATTTCATCATCTGTTTTTCCAACTATCTGGAAGGAC
The DNA here is from genome assembly GCF_030179915.1 of Drosophila takahashii. NCBI lineage: Eukaryota > Metazoa > Arthropoda > Insecta > Diptera > Drosophilidae > Drosophila > Drosophila takahashii. The sequence continues at coordinate 7,392,278 of NC_091679.1, read as the reverse complement.
TCTTTTATTATTTTACTTCACAAGAAGGGTGCGAAGGCCAGAATTATAGAGGTATTTCTAAATTGTCGCCAATTCCAAAAGCCTTTGAACGTATCATCACATCTCATTTCCCACATTTATGTTCCTCGCTAATATCACCGTGTCAGCATGGTTTCGTTAAGCGAAGATCGACTACCACCAACCTACTTGAATTGTCATCTATTGTAATAAATGGATTTAACAATAAAATGCAGACTGACGTTGTATATACAGATTTCAGTAAAGCCTTTGACTCTGTTAACCATTCTCTTCTTTTATTCAAATTAGATTTGCTTGGGTTTCCATGTAATCTATTAACTTGGATTTCAAGCTATTTGAATGGGAGGACTCAGAGGGTTATATTTAAGAACGCTGTTTCAAAAACGATCCATGTGACATCTGGAGTACCTCAGGGTAGTCATTTGGGCCCTTTGCTGTTTACTTTGTTTATTAACGATCTTCCCTCTATTGTAACACATTCTCGTGTACTAATGTATGCGGATGATGTTAAGCTTTGTTTGACATATAATAATATAGAGTCTGGTTTTGGCTTACAATCAGACATTGATCAATTTCAAGTATGGTGTGAGTATAACCTCTTAAATTTGAACTGCCTAAAATGCAACGTAATGACCTTTTATAGGGTCACCCCTACCTTTATAAGTTATTCGCTTCAGAATTTGCCACTTGACCGTATATATTCAGTAAATGATTTAGGCGTTCTTCTGGACCCGAAGCTTAAATTTGACTGCCACATAATGTCGACAGTCAATAAAGCTATGAGTGTTCTTGGGTTTATAAAGCGTTGGTCAAAAGAATTTGATGACCCTTATATAACCAAATTATTATTTACCTCCCTTGTCCGTCCTATATTGGAATATTGTTCTTCGGTTTGGAGCCCACAATACCAAGTCCACATTGACCGTATAGAGTCGGTACAAAAAAAATTTCTCCTTTTTGCCCTTCGTAGTTTGAACTGGGATCAAAACGTAAGGCTACCTTCCTACCAGAGTAGATTATTATTGCTTAATTTACCGACACTTGCAAATCGTAGAAAAATGCTTGGTACCATTTTCATGCATAATCTTATAAGAGGTGATATTGATTCTGTAGAGCTTGTTAGCCGCCTAACTTTTAATGTTCCCGTTAGACTAACACGTAATTATCATCCTCTTAATTTACCTCGATGTACATCAAATTTTGGTCTGCACGAGCCCTTTCGCGTTCTATGTAATAACTATAATGTTCTTTATCATTTAATTTGCACCTCAACTTCAATCCCGGTATTAAAAACTAACATTTTAACTCATTTGCTTCACTCCTAACTGCATGTTTTTTTTCATTATTGGTCCCGTCTTTATGGGTTTTATGTATTCTTCCTCGCGAACTCGCATTTTTGCCCAAATTTACAAAAGGGCCCCGCGCGTAACAAGCACGTGCTTGTTGTCGTTGGGCCACTTGTTTGTACTTCTCGTAGTGCATCAACGTCCATCATATATATATAACAACATTGACAATTGGCTCTGTTGCCTCTTTGTCTGCGAAAATCTATCCCCTCCAGAGTTCCCTCCTCTGGCCCAATGGTAATACCACAGCCGAAAAGTAGATGGCGGTACCATCACCGTTTGACCCCTAGCACAGTGTAAGATTTGGCCAATCTAGCGGGACTTTTAGCAAAAGTTAAACTATTTTTGAGGTCGATGAGCTTTAAGCAGCAGTTTTAGAAATGTTCAACTATTACGAAAACAGGCACAAAACAAAACCAACAATTTTTTTTGGAAGATAACGGTTTTTAAAGTTGGACTTTAGAAATGTATGCAAAATTGCACTGGGAAGCGAGCAACAGTTGACAAAGTTTAGTCTTATCAATTGCATCGCGTGATCAGTGGGAGCAAAAAGCACTTTCAAAAACAAATACAATTTTTTGGGACAAAAATTTTTTTTTTCATTTTTTGAAAAAAATGGTATAAAGTAAGTGTATTTTTTCATGTTTCTGTTTTTTGGTGGAAAAAAACTTATATTATTCTACCGTATTCTATCCAACCAGAACATACATCCTTCGCATGCATTCATTCTGATTCAGAATCTAAAATAAAATCTTGCCCATATTTTGCCCAAAGACCTTCTATTTAGAAATGAGTGAAATAAGCCGTGCTGCATTTTTCGAGGTTTGGTCGAAAAACATAAAAACCACTCCGCGAGACGCTCTTGTAAAGCACGCAGTGATGGTGTTTGGCAATGACATTGATCACTCCAAAACCGATTTGAGAAATCTAGGAGAGATAAAGCCAGGTTTTTTGCTCATAATGCAAGTGGCCTTTAAATGGCGAAGACTGTCGAATTGATGTCATTGCTTCCTCCTCAAGTACAAGAGGGAGGTCACAAAAAGTCTTTTCTGATTGTTGTCCTAAAACACAAAAAAGGAAAAGCCAAGAATTGTTGCCTACGATAGATGAGGATCAATTACTATCAGCTGCAGAACAGGCTTTGCGGGCGGAAGGAAAACGGGATTCAGCTAAATTAATTAATGAATTACCAAATGCTCCACCGTCCACGGGGACTATAACTAAGAAAGCTAAATTATCTTCTAATAGCACTGCAAAACACCTTTCAGCAGATCAAGCACTTGCCCTTCTGATAGAAAGTAAAAGTAACCAGTACAATACCACAAAAATTGTCTGTTCAAAATTATATCCATGTTATGATCTCGTTAAGGAGATTGTCCTGTCACCTTCAGTCTTCATTCACTTCGAAAAATATATCAACTTCGCGTGCTACGACAAGAAATTATACAGTGGGAGAGTAATCGTACACAGACCCGTAGACAGACCAAATAGATAGAAAATTCCTCAAAAATACCCAATGTTCTGGAGGAACTCCGGACCCCCTTCCTTCCTTGGCCATTCCATACGTGACTTCAAATTATTTGTTGAACGGCCCCTTTTTGGGATCGCTGCTAAATCACTACAGGAGAGTCATCGTAGTCATAGGCAAACAAAACGGGTTTCCTAGCACATTATAAAATATATTTTAATCCTAATAAAATAACTTACGACTAACAGGCATAATAAAACGGATAGATAAATAAATATGCATGCAAATACCTTCGCTAACAAGTGGGATTAAAAAAGTATGAATAACTGGCAGTTATAATAGAATAAATGGGAAATTACTTTTCTAGATTAGAATATCCTTACCGAACATAATTAAAATAGATTCGAACATAAATAAAATTTGAATGGCACTATTACCTAAAAATAAAATAATCAAAAAGTAACTTCGGAGAATTCAAAGGAAATATGAGATCGTTCAGCAGCCAAAAATAGTGCATTAAAATCAAAGTGAACAAGAGTCTGCGAATTCGCCGCAAAGACACTCTCACACATTTTAAGTTGCCCTTTAATTCCGATTCCAATGTTCCATAAATGGAGAGAGAGCTTGCCCTTGAAACTACAGGGTTGCCATTCCCTGTTTATCCGTGATAGCCACGGCCGTTAAATTCTAATTCTTTTTACATTCGCATTCGCTTAACTGGGACCTGGAACAGTGGGGCAAATATCGATCTTTTGGGCTTTTGGTTTATAGCATATCTTTTTATTTGTGAAATATCACTCACCAAAACACGGGGGATCCATCGACGAAAGCGCTTCCGTGAGTTTTTCCGAATGCTGTGGAACTTGGAAAAAAACAAAAAAAAAATATGCGCTATTCTACCCACTGTACCAGCTTTAGCGCATTTCTGCAACTGCTTTTTCACTGCTCACTCTTATTTGTCTTTCTTTTTCTTCACTTTTTTCGGGCATTTGTGGCTTTATCTTTTGGCTTTAGCCTTTAACTTACATTTCCCGATTCTCCGCCTTTTCTTCTAGCCTTCTTATTCCAACTTTTGATGAAGTTTTCGTACACCAATAACACTAACACTAGTACAAAAAACAAGAGAGAACGCTATAGTCGGGTGCCCCGACTATCAGATACCCGTTACTCAGCTAAAGGGAGTGCGAAGAAGATGGAGATAAATACTTTGATCCGCCGTAACTTTTTAACGAATGGTCCGATTTAAAAAATTACTTCTACATTTCGATAGGTATTGATAAACACAATAAAACTGCATTTTTACTTTTCCAAAATATTGAAATTTTTAAAATCGTATATAAGCGATTGTGGGCGTTAGAGGGGGCGTGGCACCCTTTTGAAACAAACTTGCGCTGCGTAGAAACTCCTAGAATCTGCATTCAAAATGTCAATCTTCTAGCTTTTATAGTTTCCGAGATCTCAGCGTTCATACAGACAGACAGACGGACAGACAGACGGACAGACGGACAGACGGACAGACGGACAGACGGACAGACGGACATGGCTAGATCGACTCGGCTAGTGATCCTGATCAAGAATATATATACTTTATGGGGTCGGAAACGCTTCCTTCTACCTGTTACATACTTTTGCACGAATCTAATATACCCTTTTACTCTACGAGTAACGGGTATAAAAATTCTTAGGGCCGTTTTCTCGTCCGTCCTGCAAAGTCAAATTTAGCTAATAGAAGGATAAATTTATCATGGTGGCAAATCAGTTTTCGTTTTCTCGTCCGTCATTTAAAACTCCAAATAAAAGGCGCACTAATTGGAGACTGGGTGGCAGCCCCACAATAGAAAAGTTAACTAATTGTCAAAAATTAATCGAAAAACTATCGAAAAATACCATAAAACAGTCATACTAACAGCAGATGATATAAACAAAATTTCAAACTAATAAAAACAATGTCGGCAGAAAGAAAGTTTCGCGGTAAAAATTATACCGATGAACAGGACACAATTCTTGTAGAACTGGTGTCTTTGAAATCGCCTCCGGGAGATTGAATTCTTACATGCGTGCAATCTATGGCTCCTATCTTGGACTTTCGTAAACTTGGCTATTTTATAAAAATCAACAACATTTTCTTGAAGATCTTTAATACGCCGGTACTTCATATATTGTTTTGAAAAAGACGCTATAGCAAAATTAACGCCCTTAACAACTCGACTGGCAGTGGCCACGCTAACACCACAAAAATTGCCTACAGTTATAAGAAAACTGCCGCTGGCGTAGAATCTAAGAGCTATTAGAAGCTTAAGGCTTAGTACTCAACCCAACAAAAAGTCGTCCAAAACAAAAAACTTCATATGAAAACCAACGTCAAAAAATTTTGTTTCATATGAAGTTTTTGTTTTGGACGACTTTTTGTTGGGTTGAGTACTAGCCCTAACCCATGTATTATCGTTTCCCGATAATAATGGTTTGTGATTATAAGGAATCAGTTAAATCAAATGAATGCACTTACTGCTTTACTTTAAATTCAAGTCGCAAAACATTTTTTTGTAAAACAAATTTCACCGCTTTTTCTTAAGAGAACCCTTTTAACAAATTCTTCATCACTGTAATGTTCGAAGTAATTTCTTTGGTCGTGATATCTGCGCCGATAGGTTCGCACTTCAGACAATTCGACGATATCCCACAGAGTTTGAAGATAAATCGCTCGGCAATTCATATATTAGATTCGTGCAAAAGTATGTAACAGGTAGAAGGAAGCGTTTCCGACCCTATAAACTATATATATTCTTGATCGGGATCACTAGCCGAGTCGATCTAGCCATGTCCGTCTGTCCGTCTGTCTGACCGTCTGTCTGTCTGTCTGTATGAACGCTGAGATCTCGGAAACTATAAAAGCTAGAAGATTGACATTTTGCATGCAGATTCTAGGAGTTCCTACGCAGCGCAAGTTTGTGCCAAAGGGTGCCACGCCCCCTCTAACGCCCACAATCGCTTATATACGATTTTAAAAATTTCAATATTTTGGAAAAGTAAAAATGCAGTTTTATTGTGTTTATCAATACCTATCGAAATGTAGAAGAAATTTTTTAAATCGGACCATTCGTTAAAAAGTTACGGCGGATCAAAGTTTTTCTCCATCTCTTTCGCACTCCCTTTAGCTGAGTAACGGGTATCTGATAGTCGGGGCACCCGACTATAGCGTTCTCTCTTGTTTTAAAATCAATTGGATGACATTAACAATTTTGATTTGTATTTAACTGTAAATAGAATCACCTGTTTTCGAATGAAGAGTGGAACCAGATTGACAACGCTCAAATGTCTGGCAACACTTGCGCACAATCCAACCGCACAAATTTTGCACGTTGGATGAAGTACCGAGACAAAATTTGTCCCTACCTGCGCTAACATAAGGACGAGTAAACCATTTTTTGTTTATCGCTCCGTTGTCCCGGCAGACAAACTAAAGTACGTCACCTCCACCATAAGTTCTGAGAGAATTCACTCTTATGCCTCTAATGACATTGAATTTGTTTGTGTGAAAGTTTCCCTGCAAACCTTGTCTATTTTTATTACATGTTCGTATATTCCGCCTGGCTCTGACCTAATAATTTATGAGCAACATGTATCTGCTATTAAATCAATTTTACCCTTTTTTTCCAATAGAGACCTTTTCATTGTTTTGGGTGACTTTAATCTCCCTGATATATCTCGGTCCCCCCCTTCTGACTCACTTGTCGCTTTACCTTTATCCACCCATGATTTTGTGGATGGCCTTTTAGAATTATCGTTACAGCAGGTTAGCTTTATACGAAATTCATTAAATAGACAATTAGATCTTGTGTTTGTTTCAGAGCCGTCTGAAGTCACAGTATCTAGAATTGACGCTCTTGTGGTACCAGAAGACCGATACCATCCAACTATGGAATTGACAATTTGCCTCCCCTACCTTGATACCCTCTCTCCTTTAGTTTCTCCAACTAAAATGAGATGTTTTGGGAAATGTGACTATAATAAACTTAATTTAATGATTTCGCAATACGACTGGACAGATCTTTATAACTGTGTGGACATCGAAAGTGCAACGGAACTTTTCTATACCGTTCTAAACACTTTTTTTAATGAATGCGTTCCTGATAGGTTTCCTCCCAAGCCGAACAGGCCCCCCTGGTTTACAAATGCGCTTCAAAGACTAAAAAATCTTAAAACAAACACTTATAAAAAGTATAAAAAATCGGGTAAGCCATCTGATTTTTCGAAATATGTGGTGGCTCGATCTGATTTTAATGTTCTTAACAGCCATTGCTATTCCATTTATTTAAATCGTTGTAAATTTGAATTTACAAATGATCCGAAGCAATTTTATAACTTTGTCAACGCAAAGCGTAAGTCATCAGCTTTGCCTTCATCGATTCGATTTAACTCAATGGAGGCATCGACTGACTCTGAAATTGCTGATTTATTCTCTGACTTTTTCCAAACTACTTATAGCTCTTCTTCATGGTCAGAATCAAATTACCGTAATCCCTTAAATAGGGCAAATTGTATTTTTTCCCCTATAATTACCGAAAGTTCTCTCTTAAGAGATTTAACATCAACAACGCCAACTTATTCTCCTGGTCCTGATGGACTTCCTGGGTGTGTGCTTAAGTTTTGTGCATCAACCATCTGCAAACCTATTCTTAAACTTTTTCAATTGTCTATTTCATCATCAGTTTTTCCAACTATCTGGAAGGATTCTTTTATTATTCCACTTCACAAAAAGGGTGCGAAGGCGGATGCCCAGAATTATAGAGGTATTTCTAAATTGTCGCCAAATCCAAAATCCTTTGAACGTATCATCACATCTCATTTCCCACATTTATGTTCCTCGCTAATATCACCGTGTCAGCATGGTTTCGTTAAGCGAAGATCGACTACCACCAACCTACTTGAATTGTCATCTATTGTAATAAATGGATTTAACAATAAAATGCAGACTGACGTAATATATACAGATTTTAGTAAGGCCTTTGACTCTGTTAACCACTCTCTTCTTTTATTCAAACTAGTCTTGCTTGGGTTTCCATGTAATCTTTTAACTTGGATTTCAAGTTATTTGAATGGGAGGAGTCAGAGGGTTATATTTAAGAATGCTGTTTCTAAAATGATCCACGTGACATCTGGAGTGACCCAGTGTAATCATCTGGGCCCTTTGCTGTTTACTTTGTTTATTAACGATCTTCCCACTATCGTAGCACATTCTCGTGTACTAATGTACGCTGATGATGTTAAGCTTTGTTTATCGTATAAAGATATAGGGTCAGGTTTCAACTTACAGTCAGATATTGATTCTTTTGTGAGTACAACCTTTTAAATTTTAAATTTAATATTAGTTATTCTCTTCAAAATGCGTCACTCGACCGTATACATTCAATTAACGATTTAGGTGTTCTACTCGACCCAAAACTTAAATTTGACTGCCACATGATGGCCATTGTCAATAAAGCTATGAGTGTTCTTGGGTTTTTAAAGCTGTAACGCTTGTGGCAGATAAAAGGGGCTAGCAGAGCCACCTAGGCACAGTGTAAGATTTTGCCAATCTAGGGGGACTTAAATCAGTAGGAATCGTATTTTTAAAGATATCGGCTTCAAATTTGGAGTGAATATTCTAGTAAGCCCAAAGATTATGTTGAACATAAAAAATGGGCGTGGCACTTTTGAGGGCATTAAAAATTTAAAAAAAAAACTGTTTTTTTAAAGTTAAAAGCCCCAACAAAAATTACAAAAAAATTTTTTTAAACTTTTAACTATTTTCGTATTTTTTGTTATAATTTTCGCCAACTAAAAAAATGTTGTTTTTAATTTGTGGAGGCCACTTTTTTTTTGTTTAAAAATGTTGAATTTTGGTTATATGCTCATGTTTTTAGCTGTAACTTCGAAGTTATAAGCTAAACAGCTGCAAATAAGGTTTTATATTAAAGATAATTAATAAAAAAACAAAAAAAATTTGGTTTATATTTTTAAGATTTTTTTTATTAAATGGTAACAATTCAAACTTCATGTGCACATCGTCTAGTGGAGACAGTGACTCCAAAATGTCTTCTTGAGCACTTATCAGCCGTTTTACGGTATGATCAATAAGGGATTGTAAACTTATTTCAGCATAGGATTCTCTTACTTTTATACCAGTAGGATAGCATAACATTTTTGACTCCTTAACGAAATCATAACATGGATATAATTTTGAACAGACAATTTTTGTGGTATCCCTGCAGGAAAAATGCGAACTAGTCTGAAAAACAACTAGTTATACAACTAATATAAAGCAACCGGAATTTGTCTGAATGCATTTGGACTACACAGGGTCTAAAAAATTTGTGCTAGTCGAAAAAATGATTAATACAAAACTAGTAAAAAAGAAACTTGTCTCGGACTAGTACCTTTCTGATAAAAAAAACCTTAAAAATATTTAACTGGTAGAACAAATACATGTTAGGGTCTAGTTAAAAGGCAACTGGAATTTAAATAGTTGCAAATGAAACACATATGATCCAAAAATATAGCCTAGAGTGTAAAAGTCTTGGGAAATTTAGCACTAAACAAATCAAACACTCGAGGTCCTCGGTTCAATCCCCAGTCTCTGTAAATTTTTTTTTGTTTTTTGTTTGCTAGGTGATGCTTAAGTTTTATTTTAAACTTTGTTATCTGTCCGAGGCAATATATACAGCTGCGAAAAAAATAATAGCACCACTAACACAAACCAATTTTAACTGGTCACCCTACTCACATTTTTTAACTTTTTTAACTTTTCAAAACGGGTTTTAAATAGTAAGACTAAACATAATTTAAATATGAAAAAAAATGTTAGCTTTATAAAAGGTTTCTGGACTTATTTAAGAAAATCTATGCAAAACTGGAAAAACCTACGAAAAAAATAATAGCACCACTTCTCTAAAAATAAAATAAAAGGTAGAAAAATTACAAATGGGTAACTTAATCGTTAGTTGGCGGTAGCTAACAATTAAATCTAAGTTTAAAGTGTAAATATCTTTTGTGATTTTTGGATATAATCACTTACTATCGATTAAACAAGTCAGGACCCTACCTATAAAGGAATTGGGGCCCAAAAGTCATGATATATTTTCAAATTTATTCGGAAATGATTTAAGACGTTTTATATTAACTGTATAAACTGTCTTTAAAAAAAAAACTCGAAGATTTTTGGTTGTGTTATGGTCAAGCGAGTACACAAGTCAATGTATACTGCTTACTGAGTACTTTCGAAATCTTTCTTTGCTATCCTGACCGTGATCCTGGCCGGATTTTATTGGTTAAAGATTTATTTAAGAAGTATTTTGTATTTAGTTTAAACTACGAATTACTACCGTATCACTATTTACATCATAGGATGATTCATGAACGATGTATCCATCCGTATTGATCTTACTTCAAGAAGGAAAAACAAGCCTATGTTAATACTAGGTCCATGCTCAATAAATAGATGTTTTGGTACCATTTTTTTTAGTCAATTTAGCTGTTTAGAAGACACATGACTTATAAAAAGGATTTCTTCTTACCCAATTTAACTTTGCCTTCACACATTCTCATAAGTTTGCGGGCATTCATTTGTAAGTTTTTTTGACGAGCCCTATGCCCTTGTAAATGTGTTTCGCATTTCGGATAGGATTTTTTTTTTAAGTGCATGTTTTATAAATTTGTTTATTGAAACATTATCCAACTATTAAAATATTCGCTATTATTTTAAGCACGTGTTTTAGTTTAGTTTTGGCCCTGAAAAGATTCTTTGTGCTTTGTGATATAACATTTTTGAAGAAAAAATGGGGCAGGACTCGGTTTTTCTGTGTTATCCTTCAAAGTTTATGCCATTTTTAATAAAGATGATCCAAGACCTAACAAATTGAGCCGGTTTTCATGACCGTTTTCCATCCAATATGTTTTTTTTTAATATTTTTCTTTTCCGACTTGGAAAATTTTCAACATGTCCTTGTATTGCCAAATGGTAATCAATTTCATGTCTGGATATCAGGAAAAGTTAGTTTTAGTCAAATCTCATAGAATATATCCTTTATACACTTTATATTAGCGCATGGTAACGTTTTTATTTAAAGAAAACGAAAGTGGTGCTATTATTTTTTTCGGCCTTTTTTTGACTTTTTTCTTAAAATCTGAAAAAATTATGTGTAGACAACGTTTTTGATATCCGTATCAATTTTTTCAAATAGGTGGAATACTAATCAAGATAATAAAAAACACTTTTTTTTATAAAAATTCCCGTTTTCCACATATTTGTTTAATATAATTAGGGTGTTCAATTGCGTTGCAAACATTGTAAAGTGTAAAAGTGTAAATCAATTCCAACAACAATTTCTATAAAAAATAGTTTTCAAAAGTAGGCCTTTAAAACTATTTTGTATAGAAATTGTTGTAGGAATTGATTTACACTTTTACACTTTACAAAGTTTGCAACGCAATTGAACACCCTAAATAAGTGGTGCTATTATTTTTTTCGCAACTGTACGTGAAAAATCACTGTTTTTCAATTATGTCACACTAAAATTCATAAACCTTGTTAGGGCATTACAAAATGTGATGCGTGTATGGCTCAATGAGTTAGTGTGTCTACAAATCCAAAGGTCCCGGGTTCAAGTCCTAGAGAGGGCGACTTGCCTCAAAAAAAGTAAGTTTGTTTTAATTCCATTTAATTATCATTTACTGTATTTCATTACATAACAATTATCAAAAATTCTCTAAGGACCGCGTTTATTGATTGGATACTAAATTAGGAGGGCGTCAAGTTAGGCATCGTCAAGTACTAGCAGTGCTGCCATCACTCAGCTTGAAAAACAGGACAGATACGCCAAAAAATTCAGGGAAAAAAAGGACAAAAACATTTTAAAAAAGGACATAAAAAAAGGACAAAAGTAAATGCGCCTCCATTTTTCTGTTTTTACCAATGGGTTATAAATTTACTTAATTTAAATGGATTTTGTATAAAATTCAATTATGTAATGATCTCCTGCGCCCGACTCACAACCTTCTTCGTTTGATAATTTTACCATGGTAAATTTTTGTGCGTATACGTAATAATCTAAAATTATTCAAATAATAAAAGCATTTCAAGTGACTGCATAGGTTATAAAGGGTGTTTTTTTAAAGGTATAGAACTTTAAGTTAGCATCACTGTTCAAGATGGCGACCGATTTAACAGCTGTCAAGTGATTTATTCTCAGTTTGGTTTGGCAATTCATCATGAATAGACTCACGCCTAAACAACGCTTGCAAATACGAATACGTATCGCGCACTAATTTAATTTAATTTATTTTGGTTTTATCCCAGTGCTACAGGCTAAGTGAAGCCTTTTAGTTATGACACCAGTCACAGTGTAAAGTCATTGGTCTAAGCGGATAAGCCACAAGCGCCAAACCATTTGGAAGACAACATTCGCCGTGTTATTGCCGATATACGGCCGCAAATGTTGGAAAAAGTCATCGAAAATTGTACGTCCAGATTGGACTACATCCGAGCCAGCCGCGGCGGTCATATGCCAGAAATCATATATAACCCAATAACCCGATAAGAGTCGTTCAAATCTGAATTTTTTTCTGACAAAAAAACAGAAAGTAAAAATTGAGAAATTTTTAAAATGTTTTCCTCTTTTTTTTGCCACAGAAAAAATTGTACTATAAAGAAAATTCATCGACTGCTTTACGTCTCTTTGATAATTTGTAAAAAGAATTATTTTTTAAGTGCCGAGCTGTAAGACTGATAGTTAAAAAGGCGTTTTAGCATATAAAAACAGGTTTATACACTTTCGACTATCAAAAATAACACTCAAAACCGCATTTTTAAAAAAAAAGGACAGATTTCCGGATAGGGGATGTTTGAAATTTTTTCCGGATAAAGCCGTTAAAAAAAGGACAGATCTGTCCGGAAAAAGGACAAAATGGCAGCACTGAGTACTAGTGAAATTCAATCACTTGATGGTTTAGAGATTATTTTTAATTTTTTCGTGAAAATATTTTTTTGAGTGTAGTTTAACAGCTGTAACTATAAATTGGTTAACAGTCACTAGTGCAAAACTAGTAGCAAATGGACTAGTTGTTTCCGACGACAAGCATATTAAAAATGGACCACTTCGTTACAAGGAAATGGACATAACTTGAACTAGTTAACCTTCCTGACCCAACTAGTATTTTACTGGTCCAAAACTGATTCCGTTTCCTGCAGGGATTGTACTGGTTACTTTTACTTTCTATCAGAAGGGCAAGTGCTTGATCTGCTGAAAGGTGTTTTGCAGTGCTATTAGAAGATAATTTAGCTTTCTTAGTTATAGTCCCCGTGGACGGTGGAGCATTTGGTAATTCATTAATTAATTTAGCTGAATCCCGTTTTCCTTCCGCCCGCAAAGCCTGTTCTGCAGCTGATAGTAATTGATCCTCATCTATCGTAGGCAACAATTCTTGGCTTTTCCTTTTTTGTGTTTTAGGACAACAATCAGAAAAGACTTTTTGTGACCTCCCTCTTGTACTTGAGGAGGAAGCAATGACATCAATTCGACAGTCTTCGCCATTTAAAGGCCACTTGCAATATGAGCAAAAAACCTGGCTTTATCTCTCCTAGATTTCTCAAATCGGTTTTGGAGTGATCAATGTCATTGCCAAACACCATCACTGCGTGCTTTACAAGAGCGTCTCGCGGAGTGGTTTTTATGTTTTTCGACCAAACCTCGAAAAATGCAGCACGGCTTATTTCACTCATTTCTAAATAGAAGGTCTTTGGGCAAAATATGGGCAAGATTTTATTTTAGATTCTGAATCAGAATGAATGCATGCGAAGGATGTATGTTCTGGTTGGATAGAATACGGTAGAATAATATAAGTTTTTTTTCCACCAAAAAACAGAAACATGAAAAAATACACTTACTTTTTACCATTTTTTTCAAAAAATGAAAAAAAAAATTGTTGTCCCAAAAAATTGTTTTTGTTTTTGAAAGTGCTTTTTGCTCCCACTGATCACGCGATGCAATTGATAAGACTAAACTTTGTCAACTGTTGCTCGCTTCCCAGTGCAATTTTGCATACATTTCTAAAGTCCAACCTTAAAAACCGTTATCTTGCAAAAAAAATTGTTGGTTTTGTTTTGTGCCTGTTTTCGTAATAGTTGAACATTTCTAAAACTGCTGCTTAAAGCTCATCGACCTCAAAAATAGTTCAACTTTTGCTAAAAGTCCCGCTAGATTGGCCAAATCTTACACTGTGCTAGGGGTCAATCGGTGATGGTACCGCCATCTACTTTTCGGCTGTGGTATTACCATTGGGCCAGAGGAGGGAACTCTGGAGGGGATAGATTTTCGCAGACAAAGAGGCAACAGAGCCAATTGTCAATGTTGTTAAAATAGCGAAGTCATAATCTGGGAGAGCGGTGGTGACTCCAACCTAGATCCGCGCGCCACAATGATTCTTTCCGTTTTTGGCAGTCTCAGAGTGCAGTTGGGTCTAAGTAAGTTCCCATCAGAAAAAGGTTAAGTCTAATCAGCAGCTAAAGGTGAAAGTAAATTTCAGTGTGTGCAACTGTTTAAATAGCCCAGAAGCACTAAACGGAAAATCTTGCTAGGTATTCCATCTGGAAACCAGAATCTGCGCTGAATCCAAAAACTAGGGTAAGATCATAAACAGTCAGAGACTTACATGTAGCAGCCATCTAGAATTTTTTTTATAATTACTCAGGTTTGGCGCTTAATGCTGAATAAATATACACCCATGATCTGGAGCGAGCCGCTGAAAGAGAAACGACGACCCCCATCTCCCCAAGGGTAACCTTGATGATTTTAATTATTGTTATTAAACGCTAAAAGGAAGGCATATTTGTCAAATTTCTATCTCAGGGGCATAAGCAAATCAAGTGTATTTTGCGAATCGAACCGCCAAGACTCCAGAAAGTGGTGCAACTCCAATCAACCAGAGTTTGAATTCGCAGAAATATCATTCAATCCCGCTTCGTCTCTCTCCCCTTAGTTACCAAGCTCCGAGTGTGGTGGGCTTGAGTGAAATTCTGAGAGAGTAGTTTTCCTTGGCCAGCGCGTAACATCGGACGCATGATCGACGAGTAGCCGTAAAAGGACCGGGAAAAAAGAAGGGGAAACGCCGGGAAAATTATAAGAAAAATCAGTGAAAATGTCCGGCTGGACGCGTGTCGTCGGATTAATAGATTAAGGGCCGTTTTCTTGTCCGTACTTTAGTTTGCCTGCCGGGACAACGGAGCGATAAACAAAAAATGGTTTACTCGTCCTTCTGTTAGCGCAGGTAGGGACAAATTTTGTCTCGGTACTTCATCCAACGTGCAAAATTTGTGCGGTCGGATTGTGCGCAAGTGTTGCCAGACATTTGAGCGTTGTCAATCTGGTTCCACTCTTCATTCGAAAACAGGTGATTCTATTTACAGTTAAATACAAATCAAAATTGTTAATGTCATCCAATTGATTTTAAAATGAATTCCCGAGCGATTTATCTTCAAACTCTGTGGGATATCGTCGAATTGTCTGAAGTGCGAACCTATCGGCGCAGATATCACGACCAAAGAAATTACTTCGAACATTACAGTGATGAAGAATTTGTTAAAAGGGTTCTCTTAAGAAAAAGCGGTGAAATTTGTTTTACAAAAAATGTTTTGCGACTTGAATTTAAAGTAAAGCAGTAAGTGCATTCATTTGATTTAACTAATTCCATATAATCACAAACCATTATTATCGGGAAACGATAATACATGGGTTAAGCTTCTAATAGCTCTTAGATTCTACGCAAGCGGCAGTTTTCTTATAACTGTAGGCAATTTTTGTGGTGTTAGCGTGGCCACTGCCAGTCGAGTTGTTAAGGGCGTTAATTTTGCTATAGCGTCTTTTTCAAAACAATATATGAAGTACCGGCGTATTAAAGATCTTCAAGAAAATGTTGTTGATTTTTATAAAATAGCCAAGTTTACGAAAGTCCAAGATAGGAGCCATAGATTGCACGCATGTAAGAATTCAATCTCCCGGAGGCGATTCCAAAGACACCAGTTCTACAAGAATTGTGTCCTGTTCATCGGTATAATTTTTACCGCGAAACTTTCTTTCTGCCGACATTGTTTTTATTAGTTTGAAATTTTGTTTATATCATCTGCTGTTAGTATGACTGTTTTATGGTATTTTTCGATAGTTTTTCGATTAATTTTTGACAATTAGTTAACTTTTCTATTGTGGGGCTGCCACCCAGTCTCCAATTAGTGCGCCTTTTATTTGGAGTTTTAAATGACGGACGAGAAAACGAAAACTGATTTGCCACCATGATAAATTTATCCTTCTATTAGCTAAATTTGACTTTGCAGGACGGACGAGAAAACGGCCCTAAGAATTTTTTTGTACTAGTGTTAGTGTTATTGGTGTACGAAAACTACATCAAAAGTTGGAATAAGAAGGCTAGAAGAAAAGGCGGAGAATCGGGAAATGTAAGTTAAAGGCTAAAGCCAAAAGATAAAGCCACAAATGCCCGAAAAAAGTGAAGAAAAAGAAAGACAAATAAGAGTGAGCAGTGAAAAAGCAGTTGCAGAAATGCGCTAAAGCTGGTACAGTGGGTAGAATAGCGCATATTTTTTTTTGGTTTTTTTCCAAGTTCCACAGCATTTGGAAAAACTCACGGAAGCGCTTTCGTCGATGGATCCCCCGTGTTTTGGTGAGTGATATTTCACAAATAAAAAGATATGCTATAAACCAAAAGCCCAAAAGATCGATATTTGCCCCACTGTTCCAGGTCCCAGTTAAGCGAATGCGAATGTAAAAAGAATTAGAATTTAACGGCCGTGGCTATCACGAATAAACGGGGAATGGCAACCCTGTAGTTTCAAGGGCAAGCTCTCTCTCCATTTCTGGAACATTGGAATCGGAATTAAAGGGCAACTTAAAATGTGTGAGAGTGTCTTTGCGGCGAATTCGCAGACTCTTGTTAACTTTGATTTTAATGCATTATTTTTGGCTGCTGAACGATCTCATATTTCCTTTGAATTCTCCGAAGTTTCTTTTTGATTATTTTATTTTTAGGTAATAGTGCCATTCAAATTTTATTTATGTTCGAATCTATTTTAATTATGTTCGGTAAGGATATTCTAATCTAGAAAAGTAATTTTCCATTTATTCTATTATAACTGCCAGTTATTCATACTTTTTTAATCCCACTTGTTAGCGAAGGTATTTGCATGCATATTTATTTATCTATCCGTTTTATTATGCCTGTTAGTCGTAAGTTATTTTATTAGGATTAAAATATATTTTATAATGTGCTAGGAAACCCGTTTTGTTTGCCTATGACTACGATGACTCTCCTGTAGTGATTTAGCAGCGATCCCAAAAAGGGGCCGTTCAACAAATAATTTGAAGTCACGTGTGGAATGGCCAAGGAAGGAAGGGGGTCCGGAGTTCCTCCAGAACATTGGGTATTTTTGAGGAATTTTCTATCTATTTGGTCTGTCTACGGGTCTGTGTACGATTACTCTCCCACTGTATAATTTCTTGTCGTAGCACGCGAAGTTGATATATTTTTCGAAGTGAATGAAGACTGAAGGTGACAGGACAATCTCCTTAACGAGATCATAACATGGATATAATTTTGAACAGACAATTTTTGTGGTATTGTACTGGTTACTTTTACTTTCTATCAGAAGGGCAAGTGCTTGATCTGCTGAAAGGTGTTTTGCAGTGCTATTAGAAGATAATTTAGCTTTCTTAGTTATAGTCCCCGTGGACGGTGGAGCATTTGGTAATTCATTAATTAATTTAGCTGAATCCCGTTTTCCTTCCGCCCGCAAAGCCTGTTCTGCAGCTGATAGTAATTGATCCTCATCTATCGTAGGCAACAATTCTTGGCTTTTCCTTTTTTGTGTTTTAGGACAACAATCAGAAAAGACTTTTTGTGACCTCCCTCTTGTACTTGAGGAGGAAGCAATGACATCAATTCGACAGTCTTCGCCATTTAAAGGCCACTTGCATTATGAGCAAAAAACCTGGCTTTATCTCTCCTAGATTTCTCAAATCGGTTTTGGAGTGATCAATGTCATTGCCAAACACCATCACTGCGTGCTTTACAAGAGCGTCTCGCGGAGTGGTTTTTATGTTTTTCGACCAAACCTCGAAAAATGCAGCACGGCTTATTTCACTCATTTCTAAATAGAAGGTCTTTGGGCAAAATATGGGCAAGATTTTATTTTAGATTCTGAATCAGAATGAATGCATGCGAAGGATGTATGTTCTGGTTGGATAGAATACGGTAGAATAATATAAGTTTTTTTCCACCAAAAAACAGAAACATGAAAAAATACACTTACTTTATACCATTTTTTTCAAAAAATGAAAAAAAAAATTTTTGTCCCAAAAAATTGTATTTGTTTTTGAAAGTGCTTTTTGCTCCCACTGATCACGCGATGCAATTGATAAGACTAAACTTTGTCAACTGTTGCTCGCTTCCCAGTGCAATTTTGCATACATTTCTAAAGTCCAACTTTAAAAACCGTTATCTTCCAAAAAAAATTGTTGGTTTTGTTTTGTGCCTGTTTTCGTAATAGTTGAACATTTCTAAAACTGCTGCTTAAAGCTCATCGACCTCAAAAATAGTTTAACTTTTGCTAAAAGTCCCGCTAGATTGGCCAAATCTTACACTGTGCTAGGGGTCAAACGGTGATGGTACCGCCATCTACTTTTCGGCTGTGGTATTACCATTGGGCCAGAGGAGGGAACTCTGGAGGGGATAGATTTTCGCAGACAAAGAGGCAACAGAGCCAATTGTCAATGTTGTTATATATATATGATGGACGTTGATGCACTACGAGAAGTACAAACAAGTGGCCCAACGACACCAAGCACGTGCTTGTTACGCGCGGGGCCCTTTTGTAAATTTGGGCAAAAATGCGAGTTCGCGAGGAAGAATACATAAAACCCATAAAGACGGGACCAATAATGAAAAAAAACATGCAGTTAGGAGTGAAGCAAATGAGTTAAAATGTTAGTTTTTAATACCGGGATTGAAGTTGAGGTGCAAATTAAATGATAAAGAACATTATAGTTATTACATAGAACGCGAAAGGGCTCGTGCAGACCAAAATTTGATGTACATCGAGGTAAATTAAGAGGATGATAATTACGTGTTAGTCTAACGGGAACATTAAAAGTTAGGCGGCTAACAAGCTCTACAGAATCAATATCACCTCTTATAAGATTATGCATGAAAATGGTACCAAGCATTTTTCTACGATTTGCAAGTGTCGGTAAATTAAGCAATAATAATCTACTCTGGTAGGAAGGTAGCCTTACGTTTTGATCCCAGTTCAAACTACGAAGGGCAAAAAGGAGAAATTTTTTTTGTACCGACTCTATACGGTCAATGTGGACTTGGTATTGTGGGCTCCAAACCGAAGAACAATATTCCAATATAGGACGGACAAGGGAGGTAAATAATAATTTGGTTATATAAGGGTCATCAAATTCTTTTGACCAACGCTTTATAAACCCAAGAACACTCATAGCTTTATTGACTGTCGACATTATGTGGCAGTCAAATTTAAGCTTCGGGTCCAGAAGAACGCCTAAATCATTTACTGAATATATACGGTCAAGTGGCAAATTCTGAAGCGAATAACTTATAAAGGTAGGGGTGACCCTATAAAAGGTCATTACGTTGCATTTTAGGCAGTTCAAATTTAAGAGGTTATACTCACACCATACTTGAAATTGATCAATGTCTGATTGTAAGCCAAAACCAGACTCTATATTATTATATGTCAAACAAAGCTTAACATCATCCGCATACATTAGTACACGAGAATGTGTTACAATAGAGGGAAGATCGTTAATAAACAAAGTAAACAGCAAAGGGCCCAAATGACTACCCTGAGGTACTCCAGATGTCACATGGATCGTTTTTGAAACAGCGTTCTTAAATATAACCCTCTGAGTCCTCCCATTCAAATAGCTTGAAATCCAAGTTAATAGATTACATGGAAACCCAAGCAAATCTAATTTGAATAAAAGAAGAGAGTGGTTAACAGAGTCAAAGGCTTTACTGAAATCTGTATATACAACGTCAGTCTGCATTTTATTGTTAAATCCATTTATTACAATTGATGACAATTCAAGTAGGTTGGTGGTAGTCGATCTTCGCTTAACAAAACCGTGCTGACACGGTGATATTAGCGAGGAACATAAATGTTGCAAATGAGAAGTGATAATACGTTCAAAGGCTTTTGGAATAGCCGACAATTTAGAAATACCTCTATAATTCTGGGCATCCGCCTTCGCACCCTTTTTGTGAAGTGGAATAATAAAAGAATCCTTCCAGATAGTTGGAAAAACTGATGATGAAATAGACAATTGAAAAAGTTTAAGAATAGGTTTGCAGATGGTTGATGCACAAAACTTAAGCACACACCCAGGAAGTCCATCAGGACCGGGAGAATAAGTTGGCGTTGTTGATGTTAAATCTCTTAAGAGAGAACTTTCGGTAATTATAGGGGAAAAAATACAATTTGCCCTATTTAAGGGATTACGGTAATTTGATTCTGACCATGAAGAAGAGCTATAAGTAGTTTGGAAAAAGTCAGAGAATAAATCAGCAATTTCAGAGTCAGTCGATGCCTCCATTGAGTTAAATCGAACCGATGAAGGTAAAGCTGATGACTTACGCTTTTCGTTGACAAAGTTATAAAATTGCTTCGGATCATTTGTAAATTCAAATTTACAACGATTTAAATAAATGGAATAGCAATGGCTGTTAAGAACATTAAAATCAGATCGAGCCACCACATATTTCGAAAAATCAGATGGCTTACCCGATTTTTTATACTTTTTATAAGTGTTTGTTTTAAGATTTTTTAGTCTTTGAAGCGCATTTGTAAACCAGGGGGGCCTGTTCGGCTTGGGAGGAAACCTATCAGGAACGCATTCATTAAAAAAAGTGTTTAGAACGGTATAGAAAAGTTCCGTTGCACTTTCGATGTCCACACAGTTATAAAGATCTGTCCAGTCGTATTGCGAAATCATTAAATTAAGTTTATTATAGTCACATTTCCGAAAACATCTCATTTTAGTTGGAGAAACTAAAGGAGAGAGGGTATCAAGGTAGGGGAGGCAAATTGTCAATTCCATAGTTGGATGGTATCGGTCTTCTGGTACCACAAGAGCGTCAATTCTAGATACTGTGACTTCAGACGGCTCTGAAACAAACACAAGATCTAATTGTCTATTTAATGAATTTCGTATAAAGCTAACCTGCTGTAACGATAATTCTAAAAGGCCATCCACAAAATCATGGGTGGATAAAGGTAAAGCGACAAGTGAGTCAGAAGGGGGGACCGAGATATATCAGGGAGATTAAAGTCACCCAAAACAATGAAAAGGGTAAAATTGATTTAATAGCAGATACATGTTGCTCATAAATTATTAGGTCAGAGCCAGGCGGAATATACGAACATGTAATAAAAATAGACAAGGTTTGCAGGGAAACTTTCACACAAACAAATTCAATGTCATTAGAGGCATAAGAGTGAATTCTCTCAGAACTTATGGTGGAGGTGACGTACTTTAGTTTGTCTGCCGGGACAACGGAGCGATAAACAAAAAATGGTTTACTCGTCCTTCTGTTAGCGCAGGTAGGGACAAATTTTGTCTCGGTACTTCATCCAACGTGCAAAATTTGTGCGGTTGGATTGTGCGCAAGTGTTGCCAGACATTTGAGCGTTGTCAATCTGGTTCCACTCTTCATTCGAAAACAGGTGATTCTATTTACAGTTAAATACAAATCAAAATTGTTAATGTCATCCAATTGATTTTAAAACAAGAGAGAACGCTATAGTCGGGTGCCCCGACTATCAGATACCCGTTACTCAGCTAAAGGGAGTGCGAAAGAGATGGAGAAAAACTTTAATCCGCCGTAACTTTTTAACGAATGGTCCGATTTAAAAAATTTCTTCTACATTTCGATAGGTATTGATAAACACAATAAAACTGCATTTTTACTTTTCCAAAATATTGAAATTTTTAAAATCGTATATAAGCGATTGTGGGCGTTAGAGGGGGCGTGGCACCCTTTGGCACAAACTTGCGCTGCGTAGGAACTCCTAGAATCTGCATGCAAAATGTCAATCTTCTAGCTTTTATAGTTTCCGAGATCTCAGCGTTCATACAGACAGACAGACAGACGGTCAGACAGACGGACATGGCTAGATCGACTCGGCTAGTGATCCCGATCAAGAATATATATAGTTTATAGGGTCGGAAACGCTTCCTTCTACCTGTTACATACTTTTGCACGAATCTAATATATGAATTGCCGAGCGATTTATCTTCAAACTCTGTGGGATATCGTCGAATTGTCTGAAGTGCGAACCTATCGGCGCAGATATCACGACCAAAGAAATTACTTCGAACATTACAGTGATGAAGAATTTGTTAAAAGGGTTCTCTTAAGAAAAAGCGGTGAAATTTGTTTTACAAAAAAATGTTTTGCGACTTGAATTTAAAGTAAAGCAGTAAGTGCATTCATTTGATTTAACTGATTCCTTATAATCACAAACCATTATTATCGGGAAACGATAATACATGGGTTAGGGCTAGTACTCAACCCAACAAAAAGTCGTCCAAAACAAAAACTTCATATGAAACAAAATTTTTTGACGTTGGTTTTCATATGAAGTTTTTTGTTTTGGACGACTTTTTGTTGGGTTGAGTACTAAGCCTTAAGCTTCTAATAGCTCTTAGATTCTACGCAAGCGGCAGTTTTCTTATAACTGTAGGCAATTTTTGTGGTGTTAGCGTGGCCACTGCCAGTCGAGTTGTTAAGGGCGTTAATTTTGCTATAGCGTCTTTTTCAAAACAATATATGAAGTACCGGCGTATTAAAGATCTTCAAGAAAATGTTGTTGATTTTTATAAAATAGCCAAGTTTACGAAAGTCCAAGATAGGAGCCATAGATTGCACGCATGTAAGAATTCAATCTCCCGGAGGCGATTTCAAAGACACCAGTTCTACAAGAATTGTGTCCTGTTCATCGGTATAATTTTTACCGCGAAACTTTCTTTCTGCCGACATTGTTTTTATTAGTTTGAAATTTTGTTTATATCATCTGCTGTTAGTATGACTGTTTTATGGTATTTTTCGATAGTTTTTCGATTAATTTTTGACAATTAGTTAACTTTTCTATTGTGGGGCTGCCACCCAGTCTCCAATTAGTGCGCCTTTTATTTGGAGTTTTAAATGACGGACGAGAAAACGAAAACTGATTTGCCACCATGATAAATTTATCCTTCTATTAGCTAAATTTGACTTTGCAGGACGGACGAGAAAACGGCCCTAAGAATTTTTTTTTGTACTAGTGTTAGTGTTATTGGTGTACGAAAACTTCATCAAAAGTTGGAATAAGAAGGCTAGAAGAAAAGGCGGAGAATCGGGAAATGTAAGTTAAAGGCTAAAGCCAAAAGATAAAGCCACAAATGCCCGAAAAAAGTGAAGAAAAAGAAAGACAAATAAGAGTGAGCAGTGAAAAAGCAGTTGCAGAAATGCGCTAAAGCTGGTACAGTGGGTAGAATAGCGCATATTTTTTTTTTGTTTTTTTCCAAGTTCCACAGCATTCGGAAAAACTCACGGAAGCGCTTTCGTCGATGGATCCCCCGTGTTTTGGTGAGTGATATTTCACAAATAAAAAGATA
Organism: Drosophila takahashii; assembly: GCF_030179915.1. Lineage (NCBI taxonomy): Eukaryota > Metazoa > Arthropoda > Insecta > Diptera > Drosophilidae > Drosophila > Drosophila takahashii. The sequence goes on along the minus strand of NC_091679.1, from coordinate 7,368,726 downwards.
TGCTATAAACCAAAAGCCCAAAAGATCGATATTTGCCCCACTGTTCCAGGTCCCAGTTAAGCGAATGCGAATGTAAAAAGAATTAGAATTTAACGGCCGTGGCTATCACGGATAAACAGGGAATGGCAACCCTGTAGTTTCAAGGGCAAGCTCTCTCTCCATTTATGGAACATTGGAATCGGAATTAAAGGGCAACTTAAAATGTGTGAGAGTGTCTTTGCGGCGAATTCGCAGACTCTTGTTCACTTTGATTTTAATGCACTATTTTTGGCTGCTGAACGATCTCATATTTCCTTTGAATTCTCCGAAGTTACTTTTTGATTATTTTATTTTTAGGTAATAGTGCCATTCAAATTTTATTTATGTTCGAATCTATTTTAATTATGTTCGGTAAGGATATTCTAATCTAGAAAAGTAACTGTCTGTCTGTCTGTCTGTCTGTCTGTCTGTCTGTCTGTCTGTCTGTCTGTCTGTCTGTCTGTCTGTCTGTCTGTATGTCTCTCTGTCTGTCTGTCTGTCTGTCTGTCTGTCTGTCTGTCTGTCTGTCTGTCTGTCTGTCTGTCTGTCTGTCTGTCTGTCTGTCTGTCTGTCTGTCTGTCTGTCTGTCTGTCTGTCTGTCTGTCTGTCTGTCTGTCTGTCTGTCTGTCTGTCTGTCTGTCTGTCTGTCTGTCTGTCTGTCTGTCTGTCTGTCTGTCTGTCTGTCTGTCTGTCTGTCTGTCTGTCTGTCTGTCTGTCTGTCTGTCTGTCTGTCTGTCTGTCTGTCTGTCTGTCTGTCTGTCTGTCTGTCTGTCTGTCTGTCTGTCTGTCTGTCTGTCTGTCTGTCTGTCTGTCTGTCTGTCTGTCTGTCTGTCTGTCTGTCTGTCTGTCTGTCTGTCTGTCTGTCTGTCTGTCTGTCTGTCTGTCTGTCTGTCTGTCTGTCTGTCTGTCTGTCTGTCTGTCTGTCTGTCTGTCTGTCTGTCTGTCTGTCTGTCTGTCTGTCTGTCTGTCTGTCTGTCTGTCTGTCTGTCTGTCTGTCTGTCTGTCTGTCTGTCTGTCTGTCTGTCTGTCTGTCTGTCTGTCTGTCTGTCTGTCTGTCTGTCTGTCTGTCTGTCTGTCTGTCTGTCTGTCTGTCTGTCTGTCTGTCTGTCTGTCTGTCTGTCTGTCTGTCTGTCTGTCTGTCTGTCTGTCTGTCTGTCTGTCTGTCTGTCTGTCTGTCTGTCTGTCTGTCTGTCTGTCTGTCTGTCTGTCTGTCTGTCTGTCTGTCTGTCTGTCTGTCTGTCTGTCTGTCTGTCTGTCTGTCTGTCTGTCTGTCTGTCTGTCTGTCTGTCTGTCTGTCTGTCTGTCTGTCTGTCTGTCTGTCTGTCTGTCTGTCTGTCTGTCTGTCTGTCTGTCTGTCTGTCTGTCTGTCTGTCTGTCTGTCTGTCTGTCTGTCTGTCTGTCTGTCTGTCTGTCTGTCTGTCTGTCTGTCTGTCTGTCTGTCTGTCTGTCTGTCTGTCTGTCTGTCTGTCTGTCTGTCTGTCTGTCTGTCTGTCTGTCTGTCTGTCTGTCTGTCTGTCTGTCTGTCTGTCTGTCTGTCTGTCTGTCTGTCTGTCTGTCTGTCTGTCTGTCTGTCTGTCTGTCTGTCTGTCTGTCTGTCTGTCTGTCTGTCTGTCTGTCTGTCTGTCTGTCTGTCTGTCTGTCTGTCTGTCTGTCTGTCTGTCTGTCTGTCTGTCTGTCTGTCTGTCTGTCTGTCTGTCTGTCTGTCTGTCTGTCTGTCTGTCTGTCTGTCTGTCTGTCTGTCTGTCTGTCTGTCTGTCTGTCTGTCTGTCTGTCTGTCTGTCTGTCTGTCTGTCTGTCTGTCTGTCTGTCTGTCTGTCTGTCTGTCTGTCTGTCTGTCTGTCTGTCTGTCTGTCTGTCTGTCTGTCTGTCTGTCTGTCTGTCTGTCTGTCTGTCTGTCTGTCTGTCTGTCTGTCTGTCTGTCTGTCTGTCTGTCTGTCTGTCTGTCTGTCTGTCTGTCTGTCTGTCTGTCTGTCTGTCTGTCTGTCTGTCTGTCTGTCTGTCTGTCTGTCTGTCTGTCTGTCTGTCTGTCTGTCTGTCTGTCTGTCTGTCTGTCTGTCTGTCTGTCTGTCTGTCTGTCTGTCTGTCTGTCTGTCTGTCTGTCTGTCTGTCTGTCTGTCTGTCTGTCTGTCTGTCTGTCTGTCTGTCTGTCTGTCTGTCTGTCTGTCTGTCTGTCTGTCTGTCTGTCTGTCTGTCTGTCTGTCTGTCTGTCTGTCTGTCTGTCTGTCTGTCTGTCTGTCTGTCTGTCTGTCTGTCTGTCTGTCTGTCTGTCTGTCTGTCTGTCTGTCTGTCTGTCTGTCTGTCTGTCTGTCTGTCTGTCTGTCTGTCTGTCTGTCTGTCTGTCTGTCTGTCTGTCTGTCTGTCTGTCTGTCTGTCTGTCTGTCTGTCTGTCTGTCTGTCTGTCTGTCTGTCTGTCTGTCTGTCTGTCTGTCTGTCTGTCTGTCTGTCTGTCTGTCTGTCTGTCTGTCTGTCTGTCTGTCTGTCTGTCTGTCTGTCTGTCTGTCTGTCTGTCTGTCTGTCTGTCTGTCTGTCTGTCTGTCTGTCTGTCTGTCTGTCTGTCTGTCTGTCTGTCTGTCTGTCTGTCTGTCTGTCTGTCTGTCTGTCTGTCTGTCTGTCTGTCTGTCTGTCTGTCTGTCTGTCTGTCTGTCTGTCTGTCTGTCTGTCTGTCTGTCTGTCTGTCTGTCTGTCTGTCTGTCTGTCTGTCTGTCTGTCTGTCTGTCTGTCTGTCTGTCTGTCTGTCTGTCTGTCTGTCTGTCTGTCTGTCTGTCTGTCTGTCTGTCTGTCTGTCTGTCCGTCTGTCTGTCTGTCTGTCTGTCTGTCTGTCTGTCTGTCTGTCTGTCTGTCTGTCTGTCTGTCTGTCTGTCTGTCTGTCTGTCTGTCTGCCCACAAGCCCCCTCTTACGCCCACAGTTTTGAAGCTATTGTGAAAATAGTAACTGATATGTATTCGCTTCGTCAATACCTATCGATTGGCCAAGTAAAAAATTTCCACGCCCACTTTAACGCCCACAAACCCAACAAACGCTTAAACCTGGCCAGCGCACAGTGGTTGCGCCCATAGGCCAAAATTCAAAAAATCGCCAGTACAAAAAATTATTGATAAGTAAACCAATTGTCTCAAAAATAACCAAGCTTCTTAATGGCAACCCGGAATTTTCTGGAAATCTAACGGGACTTTCTAAAAATAGAACACAAAGTGTGAACACGTGTTCAATTTTGCAGCGCAGCGGCGTTACGATAGCATTTCGTCAAAACAAAGTGGCATTTCAAAGTGGTCTAACATTCACAAGAGAGGGCCAAATTAGTTTATTTAAAATGAACCTTAAAGTTTCAGGTCTTCATTTTAATAAGTATTTTTTGTGAAATTAATCTGCTTGATTTGTTATTTGTTGTGTATTTTTCTTTATTAATCCTTTATTTATGTATTATTTGAACGTCATTTTCATGTTTAAATAGACTTTTAGGTATGTTACCCCCCGATCCCCCCTTTAGGAGTGTTATCAGTGTATTTGTCAATGTTTGAAGGTAATAAAAACGTTAAGTCTAGCTGCTAATATTTGCTAATTTGTGTGTATTCATTAATAAACTTATGCTGTCTTACTGTTTTCAGGGTCAAATTTGCGACGCAGTCTGCTGCTCTTCCTTTGCTTTTGTGATGTTTCTTTTGTGTTCGTTAGTTGTGTTTGTAGACAATTTTGGATATTATTTTTTTCGCTTATTTTTATGTTATCATTTTCTATAGGCGCTTCTTGTAACTGCGAATATTCACACATGTATGTACATCTTTGTTTTTTTTTCTACATTTCATTTATTAGAAGATATTTGTAAATTTTTGTTTTTGTACTGAAATTAAAATCTGAATGATTTTGTTTTTGTTTTTTATGATTTAAATACATTGAAAAGCTTGTGGAGAGGAGTTACAAATCAGTTGACACTGTTACTGAGGTAGAAGATGCTGTGCATTATCCTAATGAATTTCTTAACATGCCGAATCCAGCAGGATTGCCTTTGCACGCAAAAAATTGGTACACCAATAATGTTACTAAGAAACTTAAGTCCCCCAAAGTTATGCAATGCAAGTTAAAGTTCTTCACAAATTTGTTATTGAAGCCGTTATTTTTACCGGCTGTGCCAAAGGAGAGACAGTATTCATACCAAGAATTCCTCTTACGTCATCCAACTTACCATTTGAGTTTAAACGTCTACAATTTCCTGTAAAGGTCTGTTTTGCCATTACAATAAATAAGACACAAGGGCAGACTTAGAAAGTAGCTGGATTAGATCTTAGGAACGATTGTTTTTCCCATGGACAATTTTATGTGGCCTGTTCAAGAGTTAGCTCAGCAAAGAGCTTAATCATTCTATCTCCTGATGGCCAAACAAAAAAAGGTTGTTTACAGAGAGGTTTTAAAATAACTTTTAAAAATATTTGAACTTATATTTAAACCACGTTAAAAAAAACGCGCCGAATCCTCTACCTCCTGGTGGTGTGGAAATGAGGGTTAATAAAAATTTCATCCAAAACTACAAAAAAATTTAAACTAACTTCTAAAATGCAAAATTATATAATTCTACTGCAAACTATTTCATATGAAAAGTAGCTTCAGATATTTGGGCACCCTGCTAGTTCATTAATAAACTCATGATGTCTTACTGTTTTCAGGGTCAAATTTGCGACGCAGTCTGCTGCTCTTCCTTTGCTTTTGTGATGTTTCTTTTGTGTTCGTTAGTTGTGTTTGTAGACAATTTTGGATATTATTTTTTTCGCTTATTTTTATGTTATCATTTTCTATAGGCGCTTCTTGTAACTGCGAATTTTCACACATGTACATCTTTGTTTTTTTTTCTTTACATTTCATTTATTAGAAGATATTTGTAAATTTTTGTTTTTTTGTTTGTTTTTTGTACTGAAATTAAAATCTTAATGATTTTGTTTTTGTTTTTTTTATGATTTCAATACGTTGAAAGAACTAGAGAACCTCATTTCTTTATATTTCGAAAAGCTTGTGGAGAGGGGGAGAGGAGTAATACTTTCAAAAATGTATACTGAAGATAATTTAAATATACATATCTTGGATGCTAATAATGCAATTTTAGCACTGGAAGTATCTTTGCGCACAATCGCCATATAAGCCATACTAAGGTGCTATGTGAGCTATAGGATAGAGTCTTCCGATGTAGCCAATTTTTTTACTCCATATTCTCAATATTTTTTTAGATTTTTGAGGAAAATTTCATAACGATATCTCAACGGGAAATATTTATGGCCGCGGCTCCATACAAGCCCAACCAGTGTGCGTTGTCGCAAGCTTTAAAAATTCCCTTTGTCTGTCTGTCTGTCTGTCTGTCTGTCTGTCTGTCTGTCTGTCTGTCTGTCTGTCTGTCTGTCTGTCTGTCTGTCTGTCTGTCTGTCTGTCTGTCTGTCTGTCTGTCTGTCTGTCTGTCTGTCTGTCTGTCTGTCTGTCTGTCTGTCTGTCTGTCTGTCTGTCTGTCTGTCTGTCTGTCTGTCTGTCTGTCTGTCTGTCTGTCTGTCTGTCTGTCTGTCTGTCTGTCTGTCTGTCTGTCTGTCTGTCTGTCTGTCTGTCTGTCTGTCTGTCTGTCTGTCTGTCTGTCTGTCTGTCTGTCTGTCTGTCTGTCTGTCTGTCTGTCTGTCTGTCTGTCTGTCTGTCTGTCTGTCTGTCTGTCTGTCTGTCTGTCTGTCTGTCTGTCTGTCTGTCTGTCTGTCTGTCTGTCTGTCTGTCTGTCTGTCTGTCTGTCTGTCTGTCTGTCTGTCTGTCTGTCTGTCTGTCTGTCTGTCTGTCTGTCTGTCTGTCTGTCTGTCTGTCTGTCTGTCTGTCTGTCTGTCTGTCTGTCTGTCTGTCTGTCTGTCTGTCTGTCTGTCTGTCTGTCTGTCTGTCTGTCTGTCTGTCTGTCTGTCTGTCTGTCTGTCTGTCTGTCTGTCTGTCTGTCTGTCTGTCTGTCTGTCTGTCTGTCTGTCTGTCTGTCTGTCTGTCTGTCTGTCTGTCTGTCTGTCTGTCTGTCTGTCTGTCTGTCTGTCTGTCTGTCTGTCTGTCTGTCTGTCTGTCTGTCTGTCTGTCTGTCTGTCTGTCTGTCTGTCTGTCTGTCTGTCTGTCTGTCTGTCTGTCTGTCTGTCTGTCTGTCTGTCTGTCTGTCTGTCTGTCTGTCTGTCTGTCTGTCTGTCTGTCTGTCTGTCTGTCTGTCTGTCTGTCTGTCTGTCTGTCTGTCTGTCTGTCTGTCTGTCTGTCTGTCTGTCTGTCTGTCTGTCTGTCTGTCTGTCTGTCTGTCTGTCTGTCTGTCTGTCTGTCTGTCTGTCTGTCTGTCTGTCTGTCTGTCTGTCTGTCTGTCTGTCTGTCTGTCTGTCTGTCTGTCTGTCTGTCTGTCTGTCTGTCTGTCTGTCTGTCTGTCTGTCTGTCTGTCTGTCTGTCTGTCTGTCTGTCTGTCTGTCTGTCTGTCTGTCTGTCTGTCTGTCTGTCTGTCTGTCTGTCTGTCTGTCTGTCTGTCTGTCTGTCTGTCTGTCTGTCTGTCTGTCTGTCTGTCTGTCTGTCTGTCTGTCTGTCTGTCTGTCTGTCTGTCTGTCTGTCTGTCTGTCTGTCTGTCTGTCTGTCTGTCTGTCTGTCTGTCTGTCTGTCTGTCTGTCTGTCTGTCTGTCTGTCTGTCTGTCTGTCTGTCTGTCTGTCTGTCTGTCTGTCTGTCTGTCTGTCTGTCTGTCTGTCTGTCTGTCTGTCTGTCTGTCTGTCTGTCTGTCTGTCTGTCTGTCTGTCTGTCTGTCTGTCTGTCTGTCTGTCTGTCTGTCTGTCTGTCTGTCTGTCTGTCTGTCTGTCTGTCTGTCTGTCTGTCTGTCTGTCTGTCTGTCTGTCTGTCTGTCTGTCTGTCTGTCTGTCTGTCTGTCTGTCTGTCTGTCTGTCTGTCTGTCTGTCTGTCTGTCTGTCTGTCTGTCTGTCTGTCTGTCTGTCTGTCTGTCTGTCTGTCTGTCTGTCTGTCTGTCTGCCCACAAGCCCCCTCTTACGCCCACAGTTTTGAAGCTATTGTGAAAATAGTAACTGATATGTATTCGCTTCGTCAATACCTATCGATTGGCCAAGTAAAAAATTTCCACGCCCACTTTAACGCCCACAAACCCAACAAACGCTTAAACCTGGCCAGCGCACAGTGGTTGCGCCCATAGGCCAAAATTCAAAAAATCGCCAGTACAAAAAATTATTGATAAGTAAACCAATTGTCTCAAAAATAACCAAGCTTCTTAATGGCAACCCGGAATTTTCTGGAAATCTAACGGGACTTTCTAAAAATAGAACACAAAGTGTGAACACGTGTTCAATTTTGCAGCGCAGCGGCGTTACGATAGCATTTCGTCAAAACAAAGTGGCATTTCAAAGTGGTCTAACATTCACAAGAGAGGGCCAAATTAGTTTATTTAAAATGAACCTTAAAGTTTCAGGTCTTCATTTTAATAAGTATTTTTTGTGAAATTAATCTGCTTGATTTGTTATTTGTTGTGTATTTTTCTTTATTAATCCTTTATTTATGTATTATTTGAACGTCATTTTCATGTTTAAATAGACTTTTAGGTATGTTACCCCCCGATCCCCCCTTTAGGAGTGTTATCAGTGTATTTGTCAATGTTTGAAGGTAATAAAAACGTTAAGTCTAGCTGCTAATATTTGCTAATTTGTGTGTATTCATTAATAAACTTATGCTGTCTTACTGTTTTCAGGGTCAAATTTGCGACGCAGTCTGCTGCTCTTCCTTTGCTTTTGTGATGTTTCTTTTGTGTTCGTTAGTTGTGTTTGTAGACAATTTTGGATATTATTTTTTTCGCTTATTTTTATGTTATCATTTTCTATAGGCGCTTCTTGTAACTGCGAATATTCACACATGTATGTACATCTTTGTTTTTTTTTCTACATTTCATTTATTAGAAGATATTTGTAAATTTTTGTTTTTGTACTGAAATTAAAATCTGAATGATTTTGTTTTTGTTTTTTATGATTTAAATACATTGAAAAGCTTGTGGAGAGGAGTTACAAATCAGTTGACACTGTTACTGAGGTAGAAGATGCTGTGCATTATCCTAATGAATTTCTTAACATGCCGAATCCAGCAGGATTGCCTTTGCACGCAAAAAATTGGTACACCAATAATGTTACTAAGAAACTTAAGTCCCCCAAAGTTATGCAATGCAAGTTAAAGTTCTTCACAAATTTGTTATTGAAGCCGTTATTTTTACCGGCTGTGCCAAAGGAGAGACAGTATTCATACCAAGAATTCCTCTTACGTCATCCAACTTACCATTTGAGTTTAAACGTCTACAATTTCCTGTAAAGGTCTGTTTTGCCATTACAATAAATAAGACACAAGGGCAGACTTAGAAAGTAGCTGGATTAGATCTTAGGAACGATTGTTTTTCCCATGGACAATTTTATGTGGCCTGTTCAAGAGTTAGCTCAGCAAAGAGCTTAATCATTCTATCTCCTGATGGCCAAACAAAAAAAGGTTGTTTACAGAGAGGTTTTAAAATAACTTTTAAAAATATTTGAACTTATATTTAAACCACGTTAAAAAAAACGCTTGTTAGGAACGATTGTTTTTCCCATGGACAATTTTATGTGGCCTGTTCAAGAGTTAGCTCAGCAAAGAGCTTAATCATTCTATCTCCTGATGGCCAAACAAAAAAAGGTTGTTTACAGAGAGGTTTTAAAATAACTTTTAAAAATATTTGAACTTATATTTAAACCACGTTAAAAAAAACGCGCCGAATCCTCTACCTCCTGGTGGTGTGGAAATGAGGGTTAATAAAAATTTCATCCAAAACTACAAAAAAATTTAAACTAACTTCTAAAATGCAAAATTATATAATTCTACTGCAAACTATTTCATATGAAAAGTAGCTTCAGATATTTGGGCACCCTGCTAGTTCATTAATAAACTCATGATGTCTTACTGTTTTCAGGGTCAAATTTGCGACGCAGTCTGCTGCTCTTCCTTTGCTTTTGTGATGTTTCTTTTGTGTTCGTTAGTTGTGTTTGTAGACAATTTTGGATATTATTTTTTTCGCTTATTTTTATGTTATCATTTTCTATAGGCGCTTCTTGTAACTGCGAATTTTCACACATGTACATCTTTGTTTTTTTTTCTTTACATTTCATTTATTAGAAGATATTTGTAAATTTTTGTTTTTTTGTTTGTTTTTTGTACTGAAATTAAAATCTTAATGATTTTGTTTTTGTTTTTTTTATGATTTCAATACGTTGAAAGAACTAGAGAACCTCATTTCTTTATATTTCGAAAAGCTTGTGGAGAGGGGGAGAGGAGTAATACTTTCAAAAATGTATACTGAAGATAATTTAAATATACATATCTTGGATGCTAATAATGCAATTTTAGCACTGGAAGTATCTTTGCGCACAATCGCCATATAAGCCATACTAAGGTGCTATGTGAGCTATAGGATAGAGTCTTCCGATGTAGCCAATTTTTTTACTCCATATTCTCAATATTTTTTTAGATTTTTGAGGAAAATTTCATAACGATATCTCAACGGGAAATATTTATGGCCGCGGCTCCATACAAGCCCAACCAGTGTGCGTTGTCGCAAGCTTTAAAAATTCCCTTTGTCAAAGTACCTTCTACCAATAGTTATAAAACTCATTTCGGTTTTTAGGTATTATTGCCACGCCAGGCAATGCCTCTGTGGTCCCGGGGGGTTGCTAAAGTCCCAAGTCAAAATCCGCTCCTTTCGTTTTACATCATATATTGACACAGGATTTAATTAGGGTAGAAAATGGTTGGCGTAAGTGCATCAGCTTCTGGGGTCTCCTGCGTACGCGAATGGTCGGGAGTTGAGCGTGTTTTCTATCGTGGCTAGAGCTGCTCTAAGCACCGGTTCTTGAACGTGTTTCTCTCCCGGCGGTATGAAAGACCACTCAATCTCTGGGTACTTATTTTCAAGCTCCTTCGATGAGATCCTCTCGATTTCTTCTTGTAATAGTTGGCACGCTCCTCGAAAATTGGTTCCGTTCTCCGACATTATTCTTTTCGGAATATTATTTAGGTGTTCTTCTCGACCCAAAACTTAAATTTGATTGCCACATAATGGCCACTGTCAATAAAGCTATGAGTGTTTTTGGGTTTATAAAGCGTTGGTCAAAGGAATTTGATGACCCTTATACAACCAGATTATTATATACCTCCCTTGTCCGTCCTATTTTGGAATATTGTTCTTCAGTTTGGAGTCCACAATATCAAGTGCACATCGACCGTATTGAGTCGGTGCAAAAAAAATTTCTTCTTTTTGCCCTTCGTAGTTTGAACTGGGATCAAAACGTAAGGCTACCTTCCTACCAGAGTAGATTACTATTGCTTAATTTACCTACACTTGAAAACCGTAGAATAATGCTTGGTACTATTTTTATGCAAAATCTTATAAGAGGTGATATTGATTCCGTAGAACTGGTAAACCGTTTAACTTTTAATGTTCCCGTTAGACTAACACGAAATAATTACCCTCTTAATTTGCCTCGATGTACATCAAATTTTACTCTGCATTAGCCCTTTCGTTTCTATGTAAAAATTATAACAATCTTTATCATTTAATTTACACTTTAACATCTATCCCCGTATTAAAAACTAAAATTGTATCTCATTTGCTTCAATCTTAGTTGTAGTATTTGATTCATGTATTTTCCTCGCGAACTCGCATTTTTGTCCTAATTGATAAAGGGTCCCGCGCGTAATAAGCACGTGCTTGGTATCGTTGGGCCACTTGTTTGTACTGCTCGTAGTGCATCAACGTCCATCATATATATAACTCCTCTTCGTACCACAAACATTTTAAAGATCAGCTTAAATGTATCCATTGACAGCGAGTTAGCTAATTCGATGTGTACGCCCGACCGTTTCTCTCTTCGTCTTCCAACGTTCACCTTGAAAGGGCCAAAGTAGTCGATACCAGTGTTTGTAAGAGGTAGCTCATTAATAGCAAGACTTTCTGCGACACCTCTGACAAGCGTTTGCTAGTGCTCGAACTTTGGCTCTTAGTCCCGGGATATAATTGATATATTTGGCGGATCTCGTTGACCACAATATCGGTTAGTTGGTGGTGGAACTTAATCGACCAGAAGATTGCTGACTTTGTGTTCTTTGGGTAGAATTTCTGTTCGATCGATCCAGCCGCGTATTTTCAGCACGCCTGCTTCGTCCAAGTAAGGTGAAAGTTTTTATATTGTACTCTTCCTTCCTAATACGGTTCCTCGGCGTAGAGGAATTATTTCTTCCGCTTCCTCTTGAACCATCCTGTGAATCACGTTGTCTACATCATCCAGGTTGCAAATACGTGTGGTAATCTTTGCCTCCTCCGACGCTAAGTCTTTCTAGCTTATTTTGCTTAAAAAATGCATAACGCATTTCACGGCTCCTCGCAGCTTCTCCCACTTGCTAAAACGATTAATTTCCGGGACGATACTTGCCAGCCTTGATAATCACGTCTCCTTTAGTTCATGGACATTTATACGCTCCAGAGTGTGTGGGCTTAGATCCGTAACCGGCCAGTGCACACTGGTTGGGCTTGTATGGAGCCGCGGCCATAAATATTTCCCGTTGAGATATCGTTATGAAATTTTCCTCAAAAATCTAAAAAAATATTGAGAATATGGAGTAAAAAAATTGACTACATCGGAAGACTCTATCCTATAGCTCACATAGCACCTTAGTATGGCTTATATGGCGATTGTGCGCAAAGATACTTCCAGTGCTAAAATTGCATTATTAGCATCCAAGATATGTATATTTAAATTATCTTTAGTATACATTTTTGAAAGTATTACTCCTCTCCCCCTCTCCACAAGCTTTTCGAAATATAAAGAAATGAGGTTCTCTAGTTCTTTCAACGTATTGAAATCATAAAAAAAACAAAAACAAAATCATTAAGATTTTAATTTCAGTACAAAAAACAAACAAAAAACAAAAATTTTCAAATATCTTCTAATAAATGAAATGTAAAGAAAAAAAAACAAAGATGTACATGTGTGAAAATTCGCAGTTACAAGAAGCGCCTATAGAAAATGATAACATAAAAATAAGCGAAAAAAATAATATCCAAAATTGTCTACAAACACAACTAACGAACACAAAAGAAACATCACAAAAGCAAAGGAAGAGCAGCAGACTGCGTCGCAAATTTGACCCTGAAAACAGTAAGACATCATGAGTTTATTAATGAACTAGCAGGGTGCCCAAATATCTGAAGCTACTTTTCATATGAAATAGTTTGCAGTAGAATTATATAATTTTGCATTTTAGAAGTTAGTTTAAATTTTTTTGTAGTTTTGGATGAAATTTTTATTAACCCTCATTTCCACACCACCAGGAGGTAGAGGATTCGGCGCGTTTTTTTTAACGTGGTTTAAATATAAGTTCAAATATTTTTAAAAGTTATTTTAAAACCTCTCTGTAAACAACATTTTTTGTTTGGCCATCAGGAGATAGAATGATTAAGCTCTTTGCTGAGCTAACTCTTGAACAGGCCACATAAAATTGTCCATGGGAAAAACAATCGTTCCTAAGATCTAATCCAGCTACTTTCTAAGTCTGCCCTTGTGTCTTATTTATTGTAATGGCAAAACAGACCTTTACAGGAAATTGTAGACGTTTAAACTCAAATGGTAAGTTGGATGACGTTAGAGGAATTCTTGGTATGAATACTGTCTCTCCTTTGGCACAGCCGGTAAAAATAACGGCTTCAATAACAAATTTGTGAAGAACTTTAACTTGCATTGCATAACTTTGGGGGACTTAAGTTTCTTAGTAACATTATTGGTGTACCAATTTTTTGCGTGCAAAGGCAATCCTGCTGGATTCGGCATGTTAAGAAATTCATTAGGATAATGCACAGCATCTTCTACCTCAGTAACAGTGTCAACTGATTTGTAACTCCTCTCCACAAGCTTTTCAATGTATTTAAATCATAAAAAACAAAAACAAAATCATTCAGATTTTAATTTCAGTACAAAAACAAAAATTTACAAATATCTTCTAATAAATGAAATGTAGAAAAAAAAACAAAGATGTACATACATGTGTGAATATTCGCAGTTACAAGAAGCGCCTATAGAAAATGATAACATAAAAATAAGCGAAAAAAATAATATCCAAAATTGTCTACAAACACAACTAACGAACACAAAAGAAACATCACAAAAGCAAAGGAAGAGCAGCAGACTGCGTCGCAAATTTGACCCTGAAAACAGTAAGACAGCATAAGTTTATTAATGAATACACACAAATTAGCAAATATTAGCAGCTAGACTTAACGTTTTTATTACCTTCAAACATTGACAAATACACTGATAACACTCCTAAAGGGGGGATCGGGGGGTAACATACCTAAAAGTCTATTTAAACATGAAAATGACGTTCAAATAATACATAAATAAAGGATTAATAAACAAAAATACACAACAAATAACAAATCAAGCAGATTAATTTCACAAAAAATACTTATTAAAATAAAGACCTGAAACTTTAAGGTTCATTTTAAATAAACTAATTTGGCCCTCTCTTGTGAATGTTAGACCACTTTGAAATGCCACTTTGTTTTGACGAAATGCTATCGTAACGCCGCTGCGCTGCAAAATTGAACACGTGTTCACACTTTGTGTTCTATTTTTAGAAAGTCCCGTTAGATTTCCAGAAAATTCCGGGTTGCCATTAAGAAGCTTGGTTATTTTTGAGACAATTGGTTTACTTATCAATAATTTTTTGTACTGGCGATTTTTTGAATTTTGGCCTATGGGCGCAACCACTGTGCAACGGTGATTTTTAGGCCGTTTACAGCTGTTAACTGACACAAAAGGGGTAATACCCGTTTTTCCCAACGTAAAAAATAATCAAAGCTTTGGTTTATTTTTGAGTTGATGGTCTTATTAGTTGGCTTAAAGTTGTATCTTAAAGTAAAAGTTATAAAACTAATTTTCGCATTTTTGCATTCTTTTCTTTTTTAACTTTGACGAAGTGTGGCTTCTAAGAAAGTTAGAGGGCATTCTATACATTAAGTATACTATTTTATTTCCGGTTTTTGGCAATAAGATTGCCTTTTTTACACTACTCAGTACTATGTGTACCTCCCCTCTTAATTGTACAATTTTTTTTTCCTAAACTTTACTTTTTGCTTAAAAAAAGGAAAGATACAAAAACTTTTTCCAAGAGGCGGGTTTTTTAAACAAAACAAGAAAGGAAGCTAACTTCGGCCAGCCGAAGCTTATATACCCTTGCAGAAAAAACAAACACCTATAGTTTAATGCTCACTCGGTGCAGTTCCAGGGATTACAGATTAAGCGTGCCTATTTTAATTTTGTTTTTAAGTTGTCAAAAACGCCTACTTCCTTTAAAGTTACAATGAATTTTCTTATATTGGTTTGAATATTCATATTTGTTCCTATATTCCTTAAGATATAGTGGTCCGATCCGGCTCGCTCCGACATATGTACTACGTGCAATAGTAAGAAGACTTTCGGGAAAGTTTCATCGCGATAGCTTTAAAACTGAGAGACTAGTTCGCATAGAAACGGACAGACGGACAGATGGACAGACGGAGAGACATGGCTAGATAGACTCGGCTATTGGTGGTGATCAAGAATGTATATACTTTATGTGGTCGGAAATGTATCCTTCACTGCGTTGCAAACATCTGACTGAAATTATAATACCCTCTGCAAGGGTATAAAAATTTGCGACAAGTTTAAAAACTATCGGTTGGGCTGTTTAGAAATTCTATAGTGAATACTATTAGTGCACCCCTGCTTACGCCCCTTGGTGGAAACGATTTTAAGTACACAAAGCGCGGGAATCAACACATACGTTTCGGTTTTTCTTTTTTTACACAAAAAGGTGAGTGTCCTTGCTAAATGTGTGTATTTTTTGTTGTGAAAGTTTGACAATTTTTGTGGTTGGTTAATTTTACCAAGTTTTTTTTTGTGTGTACCTATAACTACAGTTCAGGCTTAAGCCTCTTTTAAACCCATATACACACTTACCTATTTGGATATAATTTGGCATATTTTGTTTGCCATAAAGACGCAAAAGATCCTCCAAGTTTTTTGATATACCCATGTAATATACAATCAGATTCCTTTTCATCTGCATCGAAGTGTTGCTTTTGCTTAGCTTTTCTTTTTTGTTCAATTCTGTCAGTTTCGGAGTTCACAGTTTCAAATACTGTTTCAGAAACTTCCTGTTGCCACCTAATAAAAAGAAATGATAATGAGAGTTGTGGGTTAGTTCTTTTTTATTACTATTTACACCCGTTACTCGTAGAGTAAAAGGGTATATTGTATTCGTGCTAATGTATGTAACAGCTAGAAGGAAGCGTGTCCGTCTGTCCGTCTGTCCGTCTGTATGAACGCTGAGATCTCAGAAACTACAAAAGCTAGAAGATTGAGATTTCCCACACATATTCTTTGGCTTCCTACGCAGCGCAAGTTTATTTCAGCCGAGCGCCACGCCCCCTCCAACGCATACAATCGCCCACTAACGATTTTTAAATGAGTCCTTCAAAAACAGATTTTTGGGACCTTTTGTATGAAACAAAACTTTAAAATGCTCATAAAATTCTTTTTTTTTAAGTTCTGCCTTTCCTTTGCCTTACACCTTTTAAAATAAAAGGCAATATATAGAACATTTATTTAAAAAATACATGTATAGTAAATAACTGAATTACTAGCACCAGATGATTTACAATTACTGTTACCATTATCTGTTTTCAAATTTAATAAAAAAGAGCCATTGGTGATGCAGTAAAAAAAAGAGAGAACGCTATAGTCGGGTTGGTGTCTACTACATTTCGATAGGTTTAACTATATACAACTAAATTGCATTTATATTTTGCCAAAATCTGTCCGCCTGTTTGTCCGTTTCTACGCAAACTAGTATCTCAGTTTTGAAGCTAACGGGTTGAAACTTTTCCAAAAGTCTTCTTTCTATTGCAGGTAGTATGTTATATAAGTCGAAACCAGCCGGATCATACAACTATATTCTATAGCTCCCATAGAAATAATCAGAAATACTCTAGCTTCGGTGTTTTTTGAAATTTTACCTTCTACTTTTGTAATTAACGTTTTTATATATTTCTGAATTTTGCATAAAATTTTAAAAAAATCGGAAGACTATATCATAAAGCTGCCATAAAAACGATCGGAAAATTAATGGGAAAATAATAGGAAATAAATTATAGCTTTTTGGTTTTTATTGTATTCTCTCCTACTCCAGGATATGACAATTTTTTTAAATATTTTTTTAATTTTGAATTAAATTTTACAAAAATTGGACAACTTTATTATATATTTTTCAGCCGAGCGCCACGCCCCCTCCAACGCATACAATCGCCCACTAACGATTTTAAAATGAGTCCTGCGCCCACATCTTTAAAGATTTCCGAGAAGTATAAATGCAATTTTGTTGTGTATAACTATCGACATGTAGAAGACATTTTTCAAATCGGACCATTCTTTAAAAAGTTATACGCAATCAAAAAAAACTTTATATATCTATCTCCCTCGCACTCCCTTTAGCTGAGTTACGATTATTAGTCGGGACACCAACCCGAGTACAGCGTTCGCACTCCCTTTAGCTGAGTGACGGGTATTAGATAGTCGGGACACCAACCCGACTATAGCGTTCTCTCTTGTTTTAATTAAAAAGGAGGTTGGTGGCAGGGGTCAATTACCCGATTCACCACCGTTCTGCACGGGGCAGCATACCGATGTCTGTGTGTCGACTTCTGACTATTTTCGAATTTATGTTTATATCTCGACTAGTTTTGAAGCACAGTTCTTGTTTAATTTAAAAATCAATAGATCAGAGCTAAATTTTGCCATAGAGATCCATATGATTGGATAAATAATACCATCGCACGAGCTCGACAAAGATAAAAAAATATAAGTTTTGGGCTACTGTAAGTCGGCTGTATGCAGTGTTGTGTATACTCATATAAGCATTATCATTACTTTTTCATTATCATTAGAAAAATAATGCTAAATAATTAAATACTTTTGAAAAAGTAATGCTAATGAAAATTCAGTTCATTATTTTTTGAAAAAGTAATGCCAATTGAATAGCATTGCATTACTTTTCAAAAAAATAATGCCAATGAAAAAATAATTCATTACTTCTGGCAAAAGTAATGCTAATGGAAAAATATTTCATTACATTTGAAAAATTCAATTCTAATGCTTATTTTTCAGTAAAAATAATAATGGTAATTGAACATTTTCTAAATAAATAGAAAATATCAGCCCTTTTTAAATGAACGTAGCTTTGTGACTTCTTAAAGGAAATAAAGCTGAAGCTATGCTCAATTTCGTTTATTGGGCCTTTTCAAGAATTCGCCCTTTTTTATGTCCATCTCATTGTCCCATAACAACATTGGATCACAATTTTTATAGCCAATCCTCTTCTGAAGAATCCGCTGTTTTCCGATATCCACTTCAAAAGTTCACAATAAAACATAGGATCCAAACTTAAAATGACATCAATGGCCCATCCTCTTCTGAAGAACTCGCGGTTTTTCTATGTCCACCTCAAAAGTTCCCAATAAAATATAGGAACATAGAAACTTAAAATGACTTCAATGGCCCATCCTCTTCTGAAGAACTCGCGGTTTTTCCATGTCCACCTCAAAAGTTCCCAATAAAATATAGGAACATAGAAACTTAAAATGACTTCAATGGCCCATCCTCTTCTGAAGAACTCGCGGTTTTTCCATGTCCACCTCAAAAGTTCCCAATAAAACAAACATGAAAAACTTAAAATGACATCAATGGCTTATGTATAAATGAAAACTTTTTGTAATAAGTAATTTAATAGAAATGATCAAATGATCGGCTGGACGAAGCTAGCTTCCTTTCTTGTTTATTGGTAGTTACTATCAAAAATAATATACAAGGTAGGGAATGTATACTTTTTACTTTTGTTTCTAAACTTTGGTACATATATATATATGAAAATTAAACAAGTCCTGGTGTGATCATTCAGAAAGGAAGAGCGGTCAATCGTTTCCGGTCTCAAAAGGCGTAGTCCTGGAGAGCCCTACGGTTTGAGCTCGTAAAGTCCCGGAATGTCGTGTATCCGAAGCCCCGAGTTTAACGAGCCAGAAGGGCGAGTAGTAGACCAGTTGTAGTTTCAAGAGTCGTAGTCCTGAAAAGACCCAACGGTTTTACCCCGGATCGAGGTTTAACCGAAACATAAAGTACCAGAAGCCACGATACATTCAACCTTGCACACTGGGCCAGAAAGTTAATTTTTTGGCCAAAAATCTGTAATTTCTTTCCTAGGACAGATAGAAGGATGCAGTTTTTTGCGTTTTTTTCTTAAAAGATTGAACTTTCCAACGAACTAAAAGTAAAATTTCTTGGAATTTTATATGATATAGATAATCCAGACCAAAGTCGGAAAATTTTACGTACTTTTCGGTTTTTTATTTTTAAAAAAATAACTAGAAGACGCACTTCTTCTATTTTCGAAAACAATAAAGTATGAGATAAAACAAACTAAAAAAAATTAACATCACTAAAAAATATTATGTCATTTAAGATTTATGAACCGTTAAAAAGTGCAACTTTCGGAGGCTCCCACATCAACGTTTATCAAACAATCGATTTAAAAAAAATTTCTATTTTTTTGTTCTTGTTACCTTTTAAGTTTTATATAATCAAATTATGTAAAAAAAATTGTTTAAAAATATTGTTTTTTGATTTGTTTAATGTTAATTTGACATATTCTGAAGTCATCACAAAAGTATGCTACATTTTTATTTGCATAGTCCTGATTAAATAGATAGATATAGGTTTGGAAAATACCATAATCGATTAGTGTACGTAAAAAGTAGATTTTAGATGTTAGTCACACTAAAATCAAATTTTTGAGCGCAAAATGTTCACCAAAACCTGAAGAAATAAAGTATGGCATACTCTTGGGCTCTCTTAGCTAAGCTCTTCAAAAAAGCTCGACTTCGAGTTAAGCCTTTAATTAAAACTTAAATTACCGAAAACTAAGGCAAAACAGCATCGAGTCGGTGGGCTACGCTTTTAGTAAATTGATCAACGAATTTTTTTTTGAAGGAATGAACTAATTTGGGTATGGCACTCGAAGGCACTCGAAAAGCAAAGTACTCATTTGCTGAAAAAAAGCGTAAGAATTAACAATTACATTTATTTTAGCAAACAAGTAAGACATACGAGCTATATTATATTTTTTACTTGTTGAAAATAATCCCTTCTGCAAGTTTCGGAAAGAAGTCGAACAGCAACATCAGCATCTTTGACTTCTAAATTTTTTTTCATTTCCATCAATATTTTATGAATTTTTCACTTTGAAAATATGGTAAAAGAAAACTACTTGCCCGAATTCTTTGAAACTTTGGCATAAATTAGTTTAATGTATTATAAAAAGGATCCCAAACTCAATTTGGTCATTTTCTTAAAAAAGAACTGTCAGCGCGAACTGATGGAAACCCTAGTGGGCAGATCTCGAACCGTCCGTATAGATACTGTAGTATCTAGTGTAGTTAGCAAAGTTATCGTGGAAAGCTAGAAAGTTTTGTCGAAATGCTGTTGAAGGAGTAGTTGCCCTTACTATGTCTTTTGAGAAAAACCACGGATAAGTATTTTGTTTTTAAAGCTGGGAACACACGATGCAAACAATTTTTAGCAAGTTGACGGCTGCAATCAAACTGGCACGAATAAACACAAGTGCAACCATTTTGCTCCAAATTGTTTGTTTCGTGTTTATAAGAGTTCTGATATCGCAGATTTATCTCTGGCTAGCAGGACATGTTACAATGTACAATGTCAGTAAATCGATGTGTTCTATATCTCTCGTTAATTGCTAAGCCAATTATCTTTTAAGATCGCATGAGCTTAACGGGTAAGCAGTCCTTGTGCGATGCCATTGTACAGGGTGGATCACAAAAGATTTGCGTTTTAAAATCGCTATAAAAACAACAACAAGTTTACATTTTTGAAAATTTTTTTTTTTGGATAGCCTCAACATTGCGTTTTATGTATAAAACACCACTTTGTTCATATGGCTGCCTCTGCTAGCCATAAACCCTTTAGCTGAGTTACGATTATTAGATAGTCGGGACACCAACCCGAGTACAGCGTTCGCATATGGTTCCAGCAGGACGGCGCTACGTGACACACAGCCAACGTCACAGTCGATCTTTTGCGCGGTACGTTCGGAAATCGCCTCGCAGCTGCGATTCGACCCCGTTGGACTATTTTTTGCGTGGTGCCATCACGAATAAGTGTTACGCCAACCACCCAGAGCCGATTGACCACCTAAAGCACGAGATTGAAGTCGCCATCGAAAATGTGTTTAAAAATTGGGTCGACCAAATGGGCTACTGTAAAACTAGCCGAGGCAGCCATACGAACGAAGTGGTGTTTCATAAAGAAGCCGTAATGTTGAGCCTATCCAATAAAAACAAGAGAGAACGCTATAGTCGGGTTGGTGTCCCGACTATCTAATACCCGTCACTCAGCTAAAGGGAGTGCGAACGCTGTGTCGGGTTGGTGTCCCGATTAATAATCGTAACTCAGCTAAAGGGAGTGCGAGGGAGATAGATATATAAATTTTGATTGCGTATAACTTTTTAATGAATGGTCCGATTTGAAAAATGTCTTCTCCATTTCGATAGATATAAATATACACAACAAAATTGCACTTATACTTCTCGGAAATCTTTAAAGATGTGGGCGCAGGACCCATTTTAAAATCGTTAGTGGGCGATTGTGGGCGTTAGAGGGGGCGTGGCGCTCGGCTAAAATAAACTTGCGCTGCTTAGGAAGCCAAAGAATATGTGTGGGAAATCTCAACCTTCTAGCTTTTGTAGTTTCTGAGATCTCAGCGTTCATACAGACGGACAGCCGGACATGGCTAGATCGACTCGGCTAGTGACCCTGATCAAGAATATATATACTTTATGGGGTCGGAAACGCTTCCTTCTAGCTGTTACATACTTTTGCACGAATCTAGTATACCCTTTTACTCTACGAGTAACAGGTATAAAAATGTTAAAAATTATATACTCGTTGTTTTTTAAAGCGATTTTAAAACGCAAATCTTTCGTGGGCCACCCTGAATGTTCGTTTTCATACCCGGTACTCGTAGAGTTAAAGGGTAATTTGCAGAGCATTTAAAAAACAGTTTATCTTTTTTCGTTTGCTGTCTCGGTCTGAACGAAACCGAAAAAAAATTTAAAATTTGGCTTCGGTCTGAACGAAACACTTCGTTTCAGTTTGTTTCGGTTTTCGGTTGACCGTTCTCGACTGAAAATACATTTTTTTCGGTCCTTCAAAAACAGATTTTTGGGACCTTTTGTATGAAACAAAACTTTAAAATGCTCATAAAATTCTTTTTTTTTTAAGTTCTGCAATTAAATTTTCTGAATTAAATTTTACAAAAATTGGACAACTTTATTATATAGCTGCCATAGGAAGGTCAGAAAAAAAATAATGTTAAAATAATAGGAAATTTAACATGTTTGCGATTTGTAATTTAATATATTGCCTATTAGGCAATAGATAAACGCAATTTTCGAAAGGATGGCAGAACGTTAAAAAACATGCAGGACATGAAGAAAAATTGAATGCATGCAACCAAAATAGTTACAAAAGAGTGTGTGTTAAAAAAAAAAAAAAAATTAAGTCAAATCGGAATAAAAACAGGAAAATTATACTTGAAATAAAGTGTGCAGTTTCTTTTCGGCACACTCCTTAATATAGGAAAAGGTGTATTCCAACTGATACTTATTAAAACAAAATTGTTTTTATCCTCCTCCATAGTTCTCTGAAAAAAAGGAAAAAGAAATAAAAATTTGGTGCTGTTTTTTTTAAAGGAGCAAAAACGGTCAAAAAGTAATCATTATTTTGTTGATACATCAAAATCGGACGACTATATCTTATAGCTGCCATAGGAACGATCGAAAAATTAATGGGAAATTAATTGGAAACAAATTATAGCTTTTTTGGTTTTTATTGTATTCTCTTCTACTCTAGGACATGATTTTTTTTTTAATATTTCCGAATTTCGAATTAAATTTAACAAAAATCGGACGACTATATTATATAGCTGTTATAAGGAAGAATAGAAACAATAATGTCAAAATAATACGAAATTTCACTCATATTAAATTACAAATCGCAAACATGTTAAATTTCCTATTATTTTAACATTATTTTTTTTCTGACTAGAGGTCTGCATGAATGCATTCAAACTGACAAATGAGTCACTCATTCTTTAAACTTGTATAACTTTTTCTGTACTCATTACTTTAAATTTTGAGTGAATGCAGTACTTGTGACTGTATTGCCAAATACTGTACTCACTTTTCCAGACACATTACAGTATATTGTGAATGCAGCTTTTTGGTGTACAATAACTCATTGTACAGTGAATGAAGATTTCCAGCAATTACAAAGCCTACTGAATTTATAAAATGTTAAAGCTTGCATATTTCTTTGTAATATTGTAATCTATCCACTAACATAATAACTTAAAATTTAATGAAAGAAACGAAGCGGCGTTAGTCATAAAATATTAACGGATTTATTAACACATTAATTGATATTTAAGACGTTTTCATTAATGCTGTCTATGTTGGAATTGAGAAACATTAGTTTATTGACCATGTCTTCAGTCGAAGCAATTTTTTAACGCTTTTCGGAAATTCGATTTTTTGCAATAGAAAACAAACAAAGAAATAATATCGCACTCGGTATTCGTATTATTAGGCAAATCCATTCTCCAATTTAGCTACCGACAACTCTCACACTTTTTTTTCTACTCAGAGTACAGTACTGTACAATAGTAATTGAGACGACACTCATAGTATTTTTCCAATTGAGAAGCATACACATAGTATTAAAAAAGTGTTGCAACTCTAAAATAGTGTACTCAGTTAATATCGGTATTGTGGGTACTCTGTACTATATTGTATGAGTACACTAAATGTGAGTACCGTATACAGCTGTACAGTACTGTAAGTTTTGAAATAAATACATTCATGCAGGCCTCTATTGCCTATTATCTTTCGATTGGGCACACATAAACATCATCGTTTTTTGTTCCTTTGGTGAAGAAAGATCGGGTTCTTAAACCACAGGTGCAAATGGCCTGCCATATAAGCACTTTTCCTCCAAATTTTTCAGAGTGTGTTTTGGACACCGAGTCGTCAACAGTCCCACATTTAACTTTTGTGTAAAATTTAGGTCCTGGTAATGTTTTTCAGTTTATTTTAACATAAGTGTCGCCGTCCATAATAATGCATTCCACTGCATCAGTAAGCAAGCGATCATAAAACTTTCTCGCTCACTTTTTGCCGAAAGTTATTTGTCGCAACTTTGTGTTTTTTATATGTTTATACCCTTGCAGAGGGTATTACGATTTCTGTCTGTCTGTCTGTCTGTCTGTCTGTCTGTCTGTCTGTCTGTCTGTCTGTCTGTCTGTCTGTCTGTCTGTCTGTCTGTCAGTCTGTCTGTCTGTCTGTCTGTCTGTCTGTCTGTCTGTCTGTCTGTCTGTCTGTCTGTCTGTCTGTCTGTCTGTCTGTCTGTCTGTCTGTCTGTCTGTCTGTCTGTCTGTCTGTCTGTCTGTCTGTCTGTCTGTCTGTCTGTCTGTCTGTCTGTCTGTCTGTCTGTCTGTCTGTCTGTCTGTCTGTCTGTCTGTCTGTCTGTCTGTCTGTCTGTCTGTCTGTCTGTCTGTCTGTCTGTCTGTCTGTCTGTCTGTCTGTCTGTCTGTCTGTCTGTCTGTCTGTCTGTCTGTCTGTCTGTCTGTCTGTCTGTCTGTCTGTCTGTCTGTCTGTCTGTCTGTCTGTCTGTCTGTCTGTCTGTCTGTCTGTCTGTCTGTCTGTCTGTCTGTCTGTCTGTCTGTCTGTCTGTCTGTCTGTCTGTCTGTCTGTCTGTCTGTCTGTCTGTCTGTCTGTCTGTCTGTCTGTCTGTCTGTCTGTCTGTCTGTCTGTCTGTCTGTCTGTCTGTCTGTCTGTCTGTCTGTCTGTCTGTCTGTCTGTCTGTCTGTCTGTCTGTCTGTCTGTCTGTCTGTCTGTCTGTCTGTCTGTCTGTCTGTCTGTCTGTCTGTCTGTCTGTCTGTCTGTCTGTCTGTCTGTCTGTCTGTCTGTCTGTCTGTCTGTCTGTCTGTCTGTCTGTCTGTCTGTCTGTCTGTCTGTCTGTCTGTCTGTCTGTCTGTCTGTCTGTCTGTCTGTCTGTCTGTCTGTCTGTCTGTCTGTCTGTCTGTCTGTCTGTCTGTCTGTCTGTCTGTCTGTCTGTCTGTCTGTCTGTCTGTCTGTCTGTCTGTCTGTCTGTCTGTCTGTCTGTCTGTCTGTCTGTCTGTCTGTCTGTCTGTCTGTCTGTCTGTCTGTCTGTCTGTCTGTCTGTCTGTCTGTCTGTCTGTCTGTCTGTCTGTCTGTCTGTCTGTCTGTCTGTCTGTCTGTCTGTCTGTCTGTCTGTCTGTCTGTCTGTCTGTCTGTCTGTCTGTCTGTCTGTCTGTCTGTCTGTCTGTCTGTCTGTCTGTCTGTCTGTCTGTCTGTCTGTCTGTCTGTCTGTCTGTCTGTCTGTCTGTCTGTCTGTCTGTCTGTCTGTCTGTCTGTCTGTCTGTCTGTCTGTCTGTCTGTCTGTCTGTCTGTCTGTCTGTCTGTCTGTCTGTCTGTCTGTCTGTCTGTCTGTCTGTCTGTCTGTCTGTCTGTCTGTCTGTCTGTCTGTCTGTCTGTCTGTCTGTCTGTCTGTCTGTCTGTCTGTCTGTCTGTCTGTCTGTCTGTCTGTCTGTCTGTCTGTCTGTCTGTCTGTCTGTCTGTCTGTCTGTCTGTCTGTCTGTCTGTCTGTCTGTCTGTCTGTCTGTCTGTCTGTCTGTCTGTCTGTCTGTCTGTCTGTCTGTCTGTCTGTCTGTCTGTCTGTCTGTCTGTCTGTCTGTCTGTCTGTCTGTCTGTCTGTCTGTCTGTCTGTCTGTCTGTCTGTCTGTCTGTCTGTCTGTCTGTCTGTCTGTCTGTCTGTCTGTCTGTTCGTATGAAAGTATAAAAGCTAGAAGATTGGCATTTTGCATGCAGATTCTAGGAGCTCCTACGCAGCGCAAGTTTGTTTCAAAAAAAATGCCACGCCCCCTCTAACGCCCACAGTTTTAAAGCTATAATGAAAATAGTAACTAATATATATTCGCTTCGTCAATACCTATCGATTGGCCAAGTAAAAAATTGCCACGC
The DNA here is from genome assembly GCF_030179915.1 of Drosophila takahashii. Classification (NCBI taxonomy): domain Eukaryota; kingdom Metazoa; phylum Arthropoda; class Insecta; order Diptera; family Drosophilidae; genus Drosophila; species Drosophila takahashii. The sequence continues at coordinate 7,343,475 of NC_091679.1, read as the reverse complement.
CCACTCTAACGCCCACAAACCCAATACACGCTTTAACCTGGCCAGCGCCTACATTTCCGCCTTTCATGACCAGTAGTACCAATATCTGGCGGTAGATGGCGCAATACAATATACACTAGCGCCATCTAGGAAATGGCATTGGAAAAAATCTGCCTTTTTTTCTGTAGTCACTCTAATTCACATTATGTTAATGAAAATTTTAAATTATTTGAAACGGGGCGCGCATTTTGTCTCTTTTTGCTCGTATACGTTTTTCACAAGTGCATTCACCTGCGCTAGAGAGAGACGGAAGATGTGCTAGGCAGAATTGAAAGTTCTAGAAAGCCTCTTCTAGAAAGAGATCCCTGTGTAAAAATCGAGCGGCGAAAAACATATAAGAAGGCCTATTTCTGTTAAGTTGTTTAGCTGAGTAACGGGTATCTAATAGTCGAGGCACTCGAATATAGCGTTCTCTCTTCTTTTTTATATATTCGTGAACAATTATATTAGCAGACCAAAAATTTGGGTCAAGAAGTTTGGAGAACAGTTCATCCGGAACAAGTATTTTAAATGAAGAATAATCTCTTATTTGTTTAAAATTAAATTTAGTGATGTCAATACCTTTTTGATTGGAAAGGGAGAGTTTCGAGACAATATAATGCATCACGTTGTTGACTGTGAGTGCTGCATTCAATCTTGACACAAAAATAGCCTTCCTAGGTACCATGAGAGTGAGTGGTACCGGAGAAGAGGGAGCTGGGCTATTACTGTTCTTCCTAGGGATCATGCTAGAAAGTGGAACAGGAGGAGGTACAAGGGTATTATCTAGGGGCAGTACGAGGTGCGGCAGAGCCCCCGAAGTGGCAACAGCCGGCGACCGATTAGTAGGCCCTAAAGACTCAGGCGAAGCTACGGTCCGTCCTCATCGCACGACATATAGCTTGCAGTGGGACTGGGAAGAGAGAGGTTGCTCGAGAGATCTGGAACATGTAGAGAAATATTAGGCAGTGTAGGATTACGATTTATATTTAAAGATATTTGATTAAGAAGGATACGACCTTTAAAGTTTGAGTCGAAAACATTAAACCGACTTAATAAGTCCGTAAATTCAGCACGTAAGGCCTGGAACTCAAGCTCCATTTGCCTCATAAATGATCTAATATCAATTTTGATATGTAGGCATGTAGGGCACGTCCAGTCCAGGTTGGCATTAGACCTAGTACGATCCGCAATTTGGGCCGCACTATTCCCAAAGTCAACACATTTAGCGTGCGCGATGTTCTCACATAACCAGCAATTAACAATCGGCTGACGAGAAGTGATTTTGCCAGTAAATTGGCAACCAACAACACAGCAAGCAGACATTGTTACAAGTTAAAGTAAGATAAAAATGTAGAAATGTCGATTTATACTGCATGCTGATATTTTCTTTGCTCGGCCGATTCTGCTATCCACACGCATTATCTCATAGGTATCTAGAAAAAGACAATCTTTTGTGAGGCGAGCTTTGGGAGAACGCTTACCAGTTTTTAGTACAGACAAATCGTCGGGATAGGATTCTTGTTGCACAAACTTGCACCATACGTTTACTGCCTATTCAATTTCTTCCGTGCACAAATTTCCAAGTTTACGATTTTCTGAGTTACTCTTGACATTGTTCCAAAATCTTCGAATTTTGCCGTGCTAGCATTTGTGGTATCATTGTTGGGGTTGATCGGTTTGAATCCTGAGTTTCTTCAAAGTTGTTTAAAATATGCTGATCTTAGCTCTTGTGATGACGTATCCATTCCGATGTACGCTCGTGCTGTTCCTGAGTTTGAATCGCTGATCGAATGGAGATGTTGGATCGAGTAGAATTTCTAGCAGAATACTCTGAAAGAACAGATTTAGCATTTATAACATTTTTCTTACTGACCATTGCATCTTTTTCTGCAAAAAGAAGATCCAATTCTCTTTCCAGCATATCTATGGATTCACGCATTCCAGCCAACTCCTCTTTTTTGGCGGAAGAAGGATTGTTTTCTGATGCCGTAAGTTTGCGTTTAATTTCCGTGAGTTTGGCTTTTTTGTTGAAAATTGCTCGCTGTATTTCAACATTTTCCGCATCCACATCTTGTATCTGTGCCAGGAGCACCAATTTTTCTTTCAGATCTGAAGCATTGGACCCGTCACTGTCTTCGGTGGCGACAAACGTTATGGCTTCTACTATTTTTGTAGCCAATTCGTTTTGTGTCGCGTTCTTACCCACACTTACATATGTCGAAGAAGGCACAGACTCGCAACAACGCGTTTAGACTGATTTCTTTCCCTATTTCCCGTACATGTTCCTGTTTTTCGGATTTGCTGTATGAAAGGCTTCAAAAGCGCGAAGTTGCCTCTTTATTAAGGTTTCCGTGATGAATTTTCGATACACTGCGAAATGGACGTCTAGGAGCGATTGTGATTTCCACGAATCAATGTTGTTGATCTGCTGCTGATTCCATTTCCACATTTTTGATTCGTAGTGTTGTTATGGACTGTATTTTAAGGTGTTAGTGTCGAAATATCGATCCTGCGATCGAAGGACCACTTTGTTAAATAATATTTTTTTCTAATTTTTCTAATTATTTTTCTTGGACGTTGATGCACTATGGTCAGTACAATCAAGTGGCCCTTACGACACCAAGCAATGCTTGTTACGCGCGGGGCCCTACACCGTTTTGGGCGAACGAAATCGCGGACAAAGAAGACAATTTCACAATAGACAATTAAAAATACATGCAGGTCAAAATACGAATAGTCAAGATACATAAAATAAAACTAATTAGTTGCTAAGTAGGATAGTATTATTGATTTAAAGATAGGCAGTGAGTCGGTAGTAGTTATTACGTAATAAAGTCTATTATAGTCATTGCAGAGTACTCTAAAAGGTTCATGCATTGCGTAATTAGAGATACAACGATTTAAAACTAGAGAAATATATAGTTTCTTGTGAATCTATTTGGCACATTAAAATGCAGGCGACCCAGTAACTCGGGACTCTCCACATCACCATGAATAAGATTCCTAATAAACGTTATACCAAGCATAGTTCTTCGATTAACTAATGATGGTAAGTTAATTAGAATTAGTCTACTAGAGTAGGATGGCAGTATTTGCCATTTATTTACCATTGTAGTAATGTGATCAGAAAATTTAGGTTTAGGATCCATAAAGACTCCAAGGTCGTCAGCATGCGTTATTCTATCTAACCCACAACCGCTTAAAGTATAAGTTGAATAGTGAGGGCTGACACGGAAAAAGGTCATTAGTTTACACTTAGAACCATTTAAATTTAAATCATTATTCATGCACCATGTTTGAAATGCATTGAGATCAGATTGTAAAGCTAAACTTTGTGAGGGATCATTAAATTGCAGGCACAACTTAACGTCATCTGCGTACATAAGTACACGTGAGTTCGTTAGGACTAGAGGAAGGTCATTAATAAATAATGTAAACAGGAGCGGACCAAGATGACTTCCTTGTGGTACATTCAAATAACTTAAGATCCTCTTAAGAAGAGCATCAGGAAACCCCAAAAGGTCCAATTTCCTAACTAAAATCGGATGGTTTACAGCAGGGGTGCTCATTCCTATGGCACACGAGCACAATTGTTTTTGTAATAGCACTAAGCATACGGCAGTGCACTCGCAATGCTTGCCTATGCACACCCCGAGTCCTCTTTGTATCGCTGTCCTTAATAGATAAGAGCGAGCCAAGCCAACAACAAATTCCATTGAAGTTTTTTTTCCTCCTCAACTCACAATGCAAAGTGTTGTTGTCTTTTTCATGACTGTGTGTAACTTGTTACTCGCGTGCGTGTGTTTTTCCTTTAATGGTGTTTGTAACTGCACTTACTGACTGACCAACTTCTTTTTGGTTCGAAATACATTTAAAATGAAATCTGGTATTCTTTTGTTAGAGGTATTCATACTGTTGGAATACCCCTATTCCTCTACAGAAATACTGTACTGGTCATACTGACTGATCTTCTCTCTCTTTCTTGTGGCTTTTTCCTGAGCTAAGTTGTGGTGCTGGTGTTGCGGTAAAATTAAATAATAAAATCATTAAACATAACTACATCTGTGTCATTATTGGGTGTATTTAGCATCATAAACAATAGCTTATGGGCCCAGTCCATGCCTAATAAACAATTGATCTGTGAAACAGTTTATATAAAAAGTCTTATTTCAATTTCTTAAAAATTTCTAGTTCTTGTGAAATTGTAATTTCTTGTGAAATTACATTGAGTTGAGTTCCGCGTGTGTATACCTATACTTGTACAACTGCATATGTATGCACAGTAAAATGGACAGGGCAAAACGTAACATAAAGCCATACGCAATTTGGAAATTTAGAATTAGGGCTCTTTTGACCGAACTGGATGTACTTAGGGTCATTGATGAGGATATACCTGCCAAAGTGGATGAAAAGTGGACGAAAGCAGAGCGTTGTGCAAAATGTACGTTAATAGAGTACCTTACCGATTCGTTTTTGAACTTTGCCACAAGCGATATAACTGCTCGTCAAATTCTTGGAAATTTGGACTCTGTATATGAACGAAAAAGTTTAACGTCGCTTGCTTTCTCTTAAGCTATCGAGTGAAATGTCCTTATTGCCCCATATTACTATTTTTGATGAATTGACAAGTGGGTTGTTGGCCGCAGGTGTAAAAATAGAAGAGATGGATAAAGTGTCTCATTTGTTGATTACATTGCCTTCGGCTTATGATGGTGTCATTACAGCAATAGAGACATTATCAGAGGATAATTTAACATAAGCATTTGTTAAGAATAAATTGCTAGACCAGGAAACTAAAATTAAAAATGATCATAATGACACTAGCAAGAAAGCTTTAACCACGATCGTTCAAAACAAAAAAAACAATTTATTTAAAAATTGTGCAACTAAACAAAAGAAAATATTTAAGGGAAATTTTAAGAATAGGGTTAGATGTCACCACCGTGACAAAGAAGGACACATTAAAAAGGATTGCTACCAATATAAAAGAATTATAAATGAAAGAAATAAAGAGAATAAAAATTACGATAAACAAGCTAAAACAGCAACATCGCAAGGCATTGCATTAATGGTCAAAGAAGTGCAAGAAAAGTCCCGGGTAGATAAATGTGGATTTATTCATGATTCCGGTGCAAGTGATCATCTGCTAAAAGATGAGTCGCTGTTCATCGATAGTGTGGAATTGGTGCCGCCGCTGAAGATAGCTGTGGCCAAGCAAGGTGAATATATCTACGCATCCAAGCCTGGCATTGTGCGTTTGTGCAATGACCACGAAATAACACTGGAGGATGTGCTGTATTCCGAGCAGGCTGCTGGAAACTTGATGTCGGTGAAGCGCCTACAGAAGGCAGGAATGTCAATCAAATTTGACAAGAATGGAGTAACCATTTCCAAGAATGGATTGACGGTGGTCAAGAATTCAAGTATGTTTAACAATATACATATTTTTCAGTTTCAAGCATTTAATATAGATGCGAAACATATAAATAATTTTCGATTATGGCATGAGAGGCTTGGTCTTATAAGCAATGGCAAGTTATTAGAAATAAAACGAAATAATATGTTTAGTGATAACAGTCTTTTTAATAATTTAGAGCTATCGGATGAAATTTTCGAGCCATGCTTAAATGGAAAACAAGCTAGGTTACCGTTAAAACAATTTAAAGATAAAACACATATTAAAAGACCCCTATTTGTTTTGCACTCAGATGTTTGTGGACCCATTACTCCAGTTACACTAAATGACAAAAATTACTTTGTGATCTTTGTTGATGAGTTTACACACTATTGTGTAACTTACTTAATAAAACACAAATCTGACGTATTCAATATGTTTAAAGACTTTTTAGCTAAATGTGAAGCTCATTTTAATTTGAAAATTGTTAGTTTGTACATTGACAATGGGAGAGAATATATCTCACATGAGATGCGTCAGTTTTATGTTAATATAAGAAAATCACAAAATTTCTTCGGCTTTTGGGATATATCTTCAATAGTGGTTAACCAATTTTGGTAATCTTTTCGGAATTAAATAGTTACATGTCTCTTTTATACGGTCGTTTTGGAAAATTCAATCTAACTCAACCACAAGAGGAGGTGGGCGCATTCAAAATTTTAAAGTCACAGCAAAGTTTAAAAATCTTCATTTGTGAACAGCGTTTAAAAATTAAATAAAAATATTTTCTTCTACGATGCATTTTTGATAAATATAAATATAAATATTTTTAAAGCAAGGGTCACTTGTGCTCAAAAATAGTTATGCTTTACGAAAAATAGTGAAAGGTTTGGGCACTGTTTGTGAATTTATTTATTATTTAATTTTTGAACGCTGTTCACAAAGGAAGATTTTTAAACTTTTCTGTGACTTAAAAATTTTGAATGCGCCCACCTCCTCTTGTGGTTGAGTTAGATTGAATTTTCCAAAACGACCGTATAAAAGAGACATGTAACTATTTAATTCCGAAAAGATTACAAAAATTGGTTGACCACTATTGAAGATATATCCCAGAAGCCGAAGAAATTTTGTGATTTTCTTAAATTAAAGATACCGCAAATACCAGAGCTGATGGACTATAGGCGTAGTGGCGACTTATGCTTAGAAAAGCCTCATTTATCGAAATAAAATGGTGGCAGGCCTGGACACCGACCCATGTCACATTTTGTCGGCCTGTGTAATAGTTTAAATAAATTTGTATTAAGCACTCACACTGTCTTCAATTATGTGCCAAATTCATACGATGAAATTCAGTATAGGAATGATAAGTTGTTTTGGGAGGAAGCCATAAAAACAGAGTTAAGTGCCCATGAACTAAATAATACCTGGACAATCGTAAAAAGTCCTACACATAAAATAATAGTAGATATCAAATGGGTTTTTTCCGTTAAATATAACGAACTAGGACTCCTACTAGATATAAAGCTAAATTAGTTGCACGAGGATTTACTCAAAAATACCAAGTCGATTATGAAGAGACTTCTGCTCCTGTAGCTAGAATTTCCAGTTTCCGATTTATATTATCGTTAGCAGTATAATATAACTTGAAAGTCCATCAAATGGATGTAAAAACAGCATTCTTAAATGGCACTTTAAAAGTGGAAATATATATGAGACTTCCTCAAGGTGTACAGGGCAAAGGTGACAATGTATGACAATGTAAATTGAATAAGGCAATTTACGGTCTCAAACAAGCCGCTAGATGCTGGTTTGAAGTTTTAAGCAAGCATTGAAAGACTGTGAGTTTGTTAACTCTTCCGTAGATCGCTGTATATATATCCTTGATAAAAGTGATATCAAGGAAAATATTTATGTGCTGTTATATGTTGATGATGTGGTGATAGCTACGGGAAATATGACAACAATGAACAAATTCAAAAATTATTTAATGAAAAAGTTTAGAATAACCGATCTAAAAGAAATAAAACATTGTATTGGTATTAGAATAGAAATGTATGAAGATAAAATGTTCCTGAGCCAAGCTGCATATGCTAAAAGAATATTAAGTAAATTTAACATGGAAAATTGCAATGCAGTTAGTACTCCCTTACCCAACAAACTAAATTATGAGTTACTTAATTCAGATGAAAACTGCAATGCTCCATGTCGTAATCTCATAGGATGTTTAATGTACATACACGTCCCGACTTAACTACTGCAGTAAATATTTTAAGTAGATATAGTAGCAAAAATATTCCGAGCTATGGCGGTGCTTAAAAAGGATCCTTAGGTATTTAAAGGGAACTATTGAAATGAAACTTATTTTTAAAAGAAATGCTGAGTTTAAAATAAAAAAATAAAGGAAACAAGATTGATAGAAAAAGTACCACAGGGTATTTATTCAAAATGTTCGATTTAAATTTAATTTGTTGGAACACAAAAAGGCAGAACTCAGTAGCAGCCTCATCAAGCTGAGTACATGGCATTATTTGAAGCTGTGAGGTTAGCGCTGTGGCTAAAATCTCTTCTTAGTAGTGTTAATATCAATCTCGAAAATCCAATTAAAATTTGCGAAGATAACCAAAGCTGTATCAGTACAGCAGTAATCCCTCATGTCATAAACGAGCCAAACATATTGATATAAATACCACTTTGCCAGAGAACAAATTGAAACTAACACCATTTGTCTTGAGTATATTTCCACAGAGAATCAACTTGCTGATATTTTCACAAAGCCACTGCCTGCCGCTAAGTTCTATGAAATACTACACGAGTTGGGATTACTACAAGATGACTGATCCACTGGTTGCTGATGCTGAAGTTTTTTTTATTTTGAATTTAATCGATCTCATGAAATACTTTTGTTCCTTTTTTCTTTGTATAAGCATTAAGTTATTGAAATTTAAAATTCTTTGTAAACATATGTATATGTAAGATTGATCTGAGCGGGTTTTTCTGGTTTTCCCCCGTATCCTTGCAGCAAATGCTGGATCATATAACTATTCCCAGAATGCACACCACCCACACTAAGTACATAACAAATACAAGTGAATATATTATGTTAAGTTTATAATTTTATAGATGTTATTTCTGAGGGGGCGTGTTGGAATACCCCTATTCCTCTACAGAAATACCATTGAAATACCATTTAGTATATATCCTTTTTGACTTTAATGAAGACATAGCCTTTGGTCATACTGACTGATCTTCTCTCTCTTTCTTGTGACCTTTTCTTGAGCTAAGTTGTGGTGCTGGTGCTGCGGTGTAATTACCCTGCAGTTCCATTCAGCGCTTTGAGCACTAAGCGCTCAATCAGTAGTGAATTTGTATGAAAAATAGCGCTGATTTTAACAGGGCTCATCACTGCCAGAAACTAGCGCTTTCTTAGCACCTGTTCATCACCATTTTTCAGCGCTTAGTTCATCACCAAATTCGGCGCCTTATTGGCGCTATTTTAGCGCCGAAATATTACCCAAAATCATCAGCAAAGAGAGAGAAAAACAAAAAATATGTTGAATTTCATCGCCTTTATCTAAAGGTTTATTTCTTTTCACTTCATTTTACTACATCATTTTTGGTAAATTACGGTGACTAGGGTCTTCGGTACGTTTGTCATGGCTTCCGGAGTCTTGGTGAGCTCCGTTTTCGCGCATGGATATTTTTCACACATCTCCGCATTCTCTCCGCAGGCTCTGCAGGCTTCACTTGACCAATGGGATTTGAATTTGGAAAATATATATTTTTATAATATTAGAATATTAGACAAGAACGATAGAAACTTACTTAGAAGTGCAAAAATAACATCCTTCTGGGCTGTAGGACAAAATTATCTCATCTAAAATTATATTGTTTATGCACCTTGTACCATCAGCTTGACCTAAAAATAAAACATACAAATTCTAAAAATGAGAAGCTATAATAATTTTGACAAGACAAAATTACTTACCTAAAAACCTTTGAACTCGAAAACAACTTATCACAGCTAGAACGCAATTGAAAAACGCGGAACAACGGCGCCTGCTTTTCAGAAATAGAAAAAGAATACTGAGCGAGAAAAACAACATCTGCAATTTCAATCTCTCTTATTGTTCTTTTCCCTTTGCCACGATGCGCTTGCATGATTTGAGAGAGAGAAATTTGGGAGACCGTCGTCTCTGGAGCCGTTTAGGTCGGCTCATGATGGAACTATACAAGGTGATCTCGTCGCGAGAGCTGCCCTCTTTTGAGGACGTTATTTGTGCCAGTCTCTATCTAGCTTTCTCATTCTATCGCTTAAGAGAGACAGAGAGGTAAACATATTTAACGACGAGACCACCTTGTATAGTTTCACCATGGGTCGGCTCTGTCGGTGACGGTGATTGAGAGAGAGGGGGTTGGTGAGAGAGTCGCTTCTGCAGAGGCTCTGCCGGCGTCGCAGTCGACGCAGTGCTATTTAGGGCTCGGTCTGAATTCGGGAACTGCAGGGTATATTTATATTTCATTATTGGGAATATTTAGCATCATAAACAATACATACAAATAAAATAAATAAGAAATTTAAATTGAAATAAAATTTAGCAATGATAAATGGTGCGTTCTAATGTTGTAAACGCTTTCGGTTTTGCGTCCATGTGCCAGCCAATACTCTAGCATTTCTGCATGGCTTACGCCTATGTTGTCTAGCAAAAAGTTTGTTTTTTTAAACAGGAGCAAAAACGAGCAAAAAAGGTTAATGTGATCGTATTGTAAATACATTTAAGAACAAAACTGCGTTATTAGTTTTTATAATCCGGCACAATCCAACCTACTTTTATCCCACGAAACACATACAAAAGCACATATACACAAACCCACATCACATTAAACAAACACTTAAGTTTTACATACCTCCACTAATATTTTCCATTTTACTTTGTTTTAAAATGTTAAGTAGAACTTTTGCAATCTTACTATAAAATGTGCTATTGTTCAGTGAGTCAAAACGTCAACATTTCTGTTCATCGAACAGCTTACTTTCAGGGCCACCGAATTTAGCAGGGCTGCAATTTCAGTAACTAAATTGCGATTTTTAAATGCAGCGTTTTCTCGTCCGTACTTTAGTTTGCCTGCCGGGACAACGGAGCGATAAAAACAAAATGGTTTACTCGTCCTTATGTTAGCGCAGGTAGCGAAAAATTTTGTCTCGGTACTTCATCCACCGTGCCAAATTTGTGCGGTTGGATTTGTGCGCAAGTGTTGCCAGACATTTCATTCGAAAACAGCTGATTCTATTTACAGTTAAATATATATCAAAATTGTTAGAGTCATCCAATTGATTTTAAAATGAATTCCCGAGCGATTTATCTTCAAACTCTGTGGGATATCGTCGAATTGTCTGAAGTGCGAACCTATCGGCGCAGATATCAGACCAAAGAAATTACTTTGAACATTACAGTGATGTAGAATTTGTTAAAAGGTTTCGCTTGCGTAGGAGCACGGTGCTATTTCTTTTGCAAAAAATTGTTTTGCGACTTGACTCTAAAGTAAAGAAAAATAAGAAAGGAAGTTAACTTCGGCCAGCCGAAGTTTATATACCCTTGCAGGTATGCCTACCTAAAATGTTGTTTTTACATTGTCAGAAATCAAAAAGCCTACTTTCTATAAAGTTTTTTCTATTATTTTGTTAATTATTCCTATGGCAGCCATAAGATATAGTGGTCCGATCCGGCTCGTTCCGACGTATGTACTACCTGCAATAGAAAGAAGACTTTTGGGATCGCGATAGCTTTAAAACTGAGAGACTAGTTCGCATAGAAACGGACAGACGGACATGGCTAGATGGGCTCGGCTGATGCTGATCAAGAATATATATGGGCACTTCCAAAATGTCGCTCGGGACATTTGCACACCTTTAAAGTTGAAAAAAAATTTTAAAACAATAGATTTTAATTTTAATTATGGACTTTTCTTTTCACTCTTCCCAAGCTCTATTTTTGGTAAAAATCTTGATTTTGTACCACTTTTAGTTTTTAAGATATCAGTAAAAAAACTGCCGTATTCGCTCGGGACAAAAATAGAAGTGGATTTCGGGGAAGTTCATACAACACCAGAAATTAGCGAATTCTGATGGAATATTTGAATGCGATTTTTTTAGAATGTTGTTCAAACATGTCGCTGTGAAATGCTTTTGGTTTTACTCAAAAATTCTTTGCCGTTTTTTTTTTATGCAGTTTCAACCACATTCGCTCGGGACATGTCGCTCGGGACATTTTTTCCGACTGTTTTGTAAAGCGGATTTCTTTACCTCTATCTCTCAATTGCTGGATGTTTTGCTATTAACTTAATAGTTTAGCATGTGAATGAAGCATTCAGTACAGAAAAATGCCAGATATTAGCATTCCTATAGGATAAATTAACAACAGAAGACAGGTCCACAAAAATAACAAAAAAATAGCCAAAAACTGATTTTTGCCTATATTGGTGGGGTTTGTCATAAAAATAATCAAACTATACTCCGAATTTGTAGTTAAGCTCAGTATCCAACTAATTAGAAACTAATATCGGGGCAAAATCATGTGGAAATATGTTTTATTCAAGTTTCAAGGTTTTTGGCTTGGTGGACTTTTTTTTGGAAGTGCCCATATACTTTATGTGGTCGGAAACGTCTCCTTCACTGCGTTGCAAACATCTGACTGAAATTATTATACCCTCTGCAAGGGTATAAAAAGTGCATTCATTTGATTTAACTAATTCCATATAATCAAAAACCATCATTATAGGGAAACGGCAATACAGTCATGGGTTAAGCTTCTAATAGCTTTTAGATTCTACGCAAGCGGCAGTTTTCTTATAACTGTTGGCGATTTTTGTGGTGTTAGCGTGGCCACAGCCAGTCAAGTTGTTAGGGAAGTTTCTTTTGCTATAGCGTCTTTTTTAAAACAATTTATGAAGTACCCGCGTACTGGAAATGTTGTTGATATTTATAAAATAGCAAAGTTTTCGAAAGTCATATTTCGCATCAGTGATATGGTATAAGGTAGCGCAAAAATAGTACGCTACCTTTTCTTGTTACATGATACATGGCATGTATCGATAGTCGAAATATCGAAACTTATTAACATAATAATTTGAATAAAAACCATAAATTCGGTGGAATTCTTTATAATTGTTCAGCCATTTTTGATTTTTATGTATCTACGATAGCTGTGAGCAGTGCTGCAGTTGCGGAGGCAGGAAAAATATTTTTTTTTAAATTGCGCGCGCACTGTTTGATATATTTTTTTACTTTTACGTCAATGAAATGTATCATGAGCGTTCAGCAGAACAAACTTGATCACTGATTACTGATCCATCAGTGATCAGGTATCATGTTGCTCTGCTGAACGCAGAATTTAATTTCCCGGAGGCGATTCCGAAGACACCATTTCTACAACGCACGTGTTTGTCCACTTGTCCAAAATTTGTTTTTTAAGTTTTGAAAATTTGATATGACGTTCATCACATCGATATGAAAAACTTTTGTTCTACCACTTTTGGAAAAACTCGCTAGCTTAGCGGGAAAACAGCTATAAATAGCTAAAATTCGGAAAGCCGTAACTTCTATACTACTAAAGCTACAGACTTGTGATGCATCTCGTTTGAAAGGTATTTTTAAATGCTATAAACGCCTTCTATTTGCAATTTGTGTAAATGTAATAGTTAAAAAAATATGAACAAAAGACAATTTTTTAAAACTTTTTTTTTAGCTTTTTCTTATTTTTCTCAAAAACGGCTCTAACGATTTTTTTTAAAACCTTAAACTGTATAGCCCTTGAGATTCCTTAAATTTTGGTATGTAACACATTACTGTAAAAAGTCACGTTTAAAAGTTATTTTTATACGAAAATAGCCACTTTTGCCAGCTTAGAACAACTAACGCTTCCTGAGTGTTGAATTTTGTGCGTGGGTATCCAAACTGTATATTAGGGTCATGAAATCAGTTAATTTGCATTTAACAGTTCCATATAGGAATCTTTTGTTCTGCGACTTTTGGAAAAACCCTCTACTTTAGCAAGAAAAAAGCTAAAAATAGCTCAATTTCGTTAGTTTGTAAGTTCTACACTACTAAAGGTATTTTGAAATACTTCAACGCCTTTTTAACTTAATTCGTTAAAATACAATAGTTTAAAAATTATGATTTATGACCAATTTAAATTTAAATGTTTATATTAGCACCTATGAGAGCAAAAATAAACAAACAAAAACTTCTGATATCAAATAAAAACACCTCTTAACGAAGTAAAAAACTAGTGACGATCGCACCTTCAACGTACAAAAGTTCTGATATCAACATTTGTGACGAAAAATTATTACACTCGTCATTAAATAGACTTTCTAATATTTTCTCATTCGGAACGCTGCAATAGAAAATGCCTGTGAAGGGAAAAAGGCTGGAATAGTTTGGTCGGAACGAGCCGGATCGGACAACTATATCATATAGCTCCCATAGGAATAATCGGGGAACAAAATTTAAAAAAAAAATATATCTTGGGTGTTTTTGAACCTATAACCTCCTACTTTTGGAAATGCCATTTTTTATCTTATTCTGAATTTCGAATAAATTTTTTTCAAAATCGGACGACTATATCATTTAGCTGCCATAGGAACGATAGCAAAATTAATAGGAGTATAATAGGAAATAAATTATTGCTTCGTTAATTTTTATCGTATTCTCTTCTACTCTGGGATATGACTTTTTTTAATGTTTTCGAATTTCGATTTTAATTTTATCAATATTGAACTACTATATCATATAGCTGCCATAGGAGCGATCGGAAAATTAGTGATTAATAGGAATTACCTGCAAGGGTATATAAGCTTCGCCGAAGCTAGCTTCCTTTCTTGTTATATGCTAAAACGCTTTTTTAACTATCAGTCTTACACTTCGGCACTTAAAAAAGAATTCTTTTTACAAATTATCAAAGAGACGTCAAGCAGTCGATGGATTTTCTTTATAGTAAAATTTTTTCTGTGGCAAAAAAAAAGAGGAAAACTTTTTAAAAATTTCTCAATGCACCATGGTAAAATGATCAAACAAAGAAGGTTGTGAGTCATGCGCAGTAGATCATTACATAATCGAATTTAATACAAAATCCATTTAAATTAAGTAAATATATAACCCATTGGTAAAAACAGAAAAGTGGAGGAGCATTTACTTTTGTCCTTTTTTCCCTGTTTTTTTTTGGCTTATCTGTCCTGTTTTTCAAGCTGACTGATGGCAGCTCTGGTCATGTCCTAGAGTAAAAGAGAATAGGGGAGAGTGGGGCAATTTCGTCAGCATTTTTTCGAATCTTTTTTTTTGTCCATTTTGAGACACGCTAACGTATTTCTATTTTTATTGTTGTTATTAAAATGAGACATTCCCCATTTTTTTTAAATACCTTGGTGATTTAAAAAAAATTAAAAAGTAAAACCAATATACTGGGGCACTTCCGCCACATAGGGGGGTAAAATCGCCACACCACTTAGGCAATTTCGTCACCTGAAAAATGTAGGGAGTTTAACGCCTGTGAATATGCTACACTGATCAAGCGTACCATTTTTGTTGACGTCCTATATTTGTTGCTGCTGCTGGCAGTCTGTTCGTTAGCAAGCTCGTTAAATAAAAAAGATATATTTAAAATAGGTGCGCATTTCCCTAAGCGTAGGGTGGCGAAATTTCCCTACACAGTACTTTTTTAGAAATAATTATTTTTTTTCCGAAATTAGGCGCAAAGTTAAAAATCACTAACGCAGAAATACACATTATAGCACTGTGTATTATATAAAAAAACTGTATCTTATCCCTTTTCAATTGTGGCATACAAAAAAAATTTTTTCGAGAACTAAATGTAGCTTTTGAACTATTGAAACACATTTAATATTGTAGCTTAATTACACTGTGCAGCATTTTTAGTGCTTCTTAAATTTACCTCGATGGATGCTATATTTTTGGATTCTTTACGAATTCCCAAGTTAAACTGCGTTTTCCAACGCAAGGATTCTTAGCAAAAGGACGACTTTCAAGTTCGAAAAATGCTGAAATTGGCCAACTTTGCGTAGCTCTCAAAGGCAAATGGATTCATTGTTTGATTCGATGTTAAAGTTTTTTAAAAAATAAACTCTTTATCTTTCAAACCCCTTACTTGGAATAATTTTGGTATTTTTTTTAAGGCAGAAACAAATTCTAGAAAACATAGTCAAAAAACATAAAAGTATGTTTTCAGGAATTTATTTCTGCCTTAAAAAAAATCCTAAAAAAAGTATGGGATTTTAAAAAAGATAAGGAGTGTAACTTTTAAAAAACTTTCATATCGAATCAAACCATGCATCCATTTGCCTCTGAGAGTTCCGCAAAGTTTGCCAATTTCAGCATTTTTCCAACTTTGAGGTCCTTTTGCTAAGAATCCTTGCGTCGGGGAACTTTTTGGAAAACGCAGTTTAACTTGGGAGTTCGTAACGAATCCAAAAATATAGCATCCATCGAGGTAAATTTTTGATGCTGCATAGTGTTATCTTGACCTTCTGTGCAAAAAAAATGCATTGGTTGTGTCATGCCGTCTTGAAGGACTGAAACAAAAAATTTATATATTTTTACGACTTATGGATTGCGAGATATTGCAGGTGACATAATTGCCCCAGTGACGAAATTGCCACACTCTCCCCTACAATAAAAACCAAATAAGCTTAAATTTATTTCCTCTTACTTTCCCATTAATTTTCCGATCGTTACTATGGCAGCTATATGATATAGTCGTCTTATTTTTTAAATATTTAATTCGAATTTCAGAAATATTTAAAAAAATAATATCCCCAAGTGAAGAAGGTAATATTTCAAAAAACACCGAAGCTAGATTTTTTTAACGTTTTTTTCTGATTTTTCCTATGGGAGCTATAAGATATAGTTGTCCGATCCGGTTCCGACTTATATACTACCTGCAGTAGAAAGAAGACTTTTGGGAAAGTTTTAAGCCGATAGCTTAAAAACTGAGAGACTAGTTTGCGTAGAAATGGACAGACAGACGGACTCGTCTAGTGATGCTGATCAAGAATATATATACTTTATGGGGTCAGAAACGTCTCCTTCACTGCGTTGCAAACTTCTGACTGAAATCATAATACCCTTGCAGAGGGTATTATGATTTTTTATCTCCCATTTTGTTTTTTCCATATAATATGCAAACTGTTGCGCGCCATAGTGATGTGCAGAATTATAATAGTAAACAAGAGAGAACTCTATAGTCGGGTTGGCGTCCCAACTATCTAATAGGATGAAGATGAATATATAACATTTTTTTGATTGCGTATAACTATTTAATGAATGGTCCGATTTTAAAAATGTCTTCTACATTTTGAAAGGTATAAATATACACATGCATTTATACTTCTCAGATATCTTTAAAGGTGTGGGCGCCAGACACATTTTAAGATCGTTAGTGGGCGATTGTGGGCGTTAGAGGAGGTGCGCCCCTTGGCTGAAACAAAATTGCCCAAGAATATGTGTGGGAAATGTCAACAAGAGAGAACGCTATAGTCGGGTTGGCGTCCCGACTATCTAATACCACTTAGCTAAACGGAGTGCGAGGGAGATGGATATATAACAATTTTTTGATTGCGCATAACTTTTTAATGAATGGTCCGATTTGAAAAATGTCTTCTACATTTCGATAGGTATAAAAAGAAACATAAATACACATTGTATTGTATTGCATTGTACATGTATTGCACAAATAAGCATATTTAAATAATTAATTGGTCAAAAGCTCGAATCTTAAGATTAATAATTTACTTGGAAGCATGTTGGCCTTTAAGGCTCTTACCTCTTTTGCTTTACTTTTTGAAAAAAAAAACAGAAGCATTTTATCCACAGAACTGACTACACAGGCCGAAAAAATGTGACATGAGTCGGTGTCCAGGCCTCCCACCATTTTATTTCGATAAATGAGGATTTTCTAAGCATAAGTTGCCACTACGCCTATAGTCCATCAGCTCTGGTATTTGCGGTATCTTTAATTTAAGAAAATCACAAATTTTTTTCGTCTTTTGGGATATGTTTTCAAGAGTGGTAAACTAATTTTGGTAATCTTTTCGGAATTAAATAGTTACATGTCTCTTTTATACGGTCGTTTTGGAAAATTCAATCTATCTCAACCACAAGAGGAGGTGGGCGCATTCAAAATTTTAAAGTCACAGCAAAGTTTAAAAATCTTCATTTGTGATAATTCCTTTGATAATTTTACCATGGTACATTTTTGTGCGTATACGTAATAATCTAAAATTATTCAAATAATAAAAGCATTTCAAGTAACTACATAGGTAATAAAGGGTGTTTTTTTAGAGGTATAGAACTTTAAGTTGGCATCACTGTTCAATGTGGCGACCGATTTAACAGCTGTCAAGTGATTTATTCTCAGTTTGGTTTGGCAGTTCATCATGAATAGACTCACGCCTAAACAACGCTTGCAAATAGTTCAATTTTATGTCGAATGTAATGGTTCCGTGCGGAATACGTATCGCGCACTAATTTAATTTAATTTAATTTAATTTATTTTGGTTTTATCCCAGTGCTACAGGCTAAGTGAAGCCTTTTAGTTATGGCACCAGTCACTACGGGTACAATATTTTTACATTACATTTACATTTTTACATTTTATCTTACTTACTAACATTATAAAATCTTAAAAGCAAACAAACATAAGAAAAAACATTTTTATTGGACTACGTCCATTTTATCGTCGACAAAATCGTCCATCAGAGCAGTTAAATCGATTAACCTTGGAACGTTTTCGCACCACGTTTGCTCTTATTGATAACTCGCATCCCCAGAGACGCCGTACGGTGCGTACAGAAGAAGCTATTGCTACTGTAGAGCGTAGCATTGAGGAAGACCCGACTGAGTCCATCCGCCATCGAGCACAGGAATTGGATCTGTGTCTATCCACTTTATGGAAGATTTTGCGGAAGGATCTTGGCTTGCGTGCTTACAAAATAGAACTCGTGCAAGAATTGAAGCCAAACGATCATCAAGCAAGGCGTAGATTCGTCGAATGGGCCCAAAACCGCCTAAATTTACGTTTTGGACCTGTAAATTGGCCTCCAAGATCTTGTGATTTAACACCACTAGACCACTTTCTGAGGGGCCACAAACGCTAGACCATTTGGAAGACAACATTCGGCGTGTTATTGTCGATATACGGCCGCAAATGTTGGGAAAAGTCATCGAAAAATTGGACGTCCAGATTGGACTACATCCGAGCCAGCCGTGGCGGTCATATGCCAGAAATCATATATAACCCAATAACCCGATAAGAGTCGTTCAAATCTGAATTTTTTTTCTGACAAAAAAACAGAGAGTAAAAATTGAGAAATTTTTAAAATGTTTTCCTCTTTTTTTGCCACAGAAAAAATCGTACTATAAAGAAAATTCATCGACTGCTTTACGTCTCTTTGATATTTTGTAAAAAGAATTATTTTTTAAGTTCCGAGTTAAAAAGGCGTTTTAGCATATAAAAACAGGTTTATACACTTTCGACTAGCAAAAATAAAAAAAGGACAGATTTCCGGATAGGGGATGTTTGAAATTTTTTCCGGATAAAGCCGTTAAAAAAAGGACAGATCTGTCCGGGAAAAGGACAAAATGGCAGCACTGTACTCTAGTGCAATTTTTTTTTTGTATGAAGAATTGATTAATCGTGAGAGAATCGTTTGCCCACGTTTGCCCACCTTTTAGAATTTTGAAAAAAATTATACTTCAAAAGTTATCTTAATTATAAGTTTTTCCTTAAGAAAAAATCGTTTGCTCACCCTTTAAAACTGAATATTTTTGGAAAAAAACGTTTGCCCACCTCTTAAAACTAAAAAATATTCACTGCCCACCCTTTAAAAATACATTTTTATAAAAACAAACGTTTGCCCACCTCTTAAAACTAAAAAATAATGACTGCCCACCTCTTAAAACTAATTTTATATAAAAACAAGAGAGAACGCTATAGTCGGGTGCCCCGACTATCAGATACCCGTTACTCAGCTAAAGGGAGTGCGAAGGAGATGGAGAAAAACTTTGATCCGCCGTAACTTTTTAACGAATGGTCCGATTTAAAAAATGTCTTCTACATTTCGATAGGTATTGATAAACACAATAAAACTGCATTTTTACTTTTCCAAAATATTGAAATTTTTAAAATCGTATATAAGCGATTGTGGGCGTTAGAAGGGCGTGGCACCCTTTTGAAACAAACTTGCGCTGCGTAGGAACTCCTAGAATCTGCATGCAAAATGTCAATCTTCTAGCTTTTATAGTTTCCGAGATCTCAGCGTTCATACAGACAGACAGACGGACAGACAGACGGACAGACAGACAGACGGACAGACGGACATGGCTAGATCGACTCGGCTAGTGATCCCGATCAAGAATATATATAGTTTATAGGGTCGGAAACGCTTCCTTCTACCTGTTACATACTTTTGCACGAATCTAATATACCCTTTTACTTTTAAAATACATTTTTATAAAAATTATCGTTTGCCCACCTCTTAAAACTAAAAAATATTGATTGCCCACCCCTTAAAAATACATTTTTTATAAAAACAAACGTTTGCCCACCTCTTAAAACTAAAAAATATTGATTGCCCACCCTTTAAAACTAAATATTAATGAAAATAATCGTTTGCCCACCTCTTAAAACTAAAAAATATTGACTGCCCACCCTTTAAAAATATATTTTTATAAAAATTATCGTTTGCCCACCTCTTAAAACTAAAAAATATTGATTGCCCACCCTTTAAAACTAAATATTAATGAAAATAATCGTTTGCCCACCTCTTAAAACTAAAAAATATTGATTGCCCACCCTTTAAAACTAAATATTAATGAAAATAATCGTTTGCCCACCTCTTAAAACTAAAAAATATTCACTGCCCACCCCTTAAAACTAATATTATATAAAAACCATCGTTTGCCCACCCCTTAAAACTAAAAAATATTCACTGCCCACCCCTTAAAAATACATTTTATATAAAAACCATCGTTTGCCCACCTCTTAAAACTAAAAAATATTGATTGCCCACCCCTTAAAAATACATTTTTATAAAAACAAACGTTTGCCCACCTCTTAAAACTAAAAAATATTGACTGCCCACCCCTTAAAAATAAATTTTTATAAAAACCATCGTTTGCCCACCTCTTAAAACTAAAAAATAATGATTGCCCACCCTTTAAAACTAAATATTAATGAAAATAATCGTTTTCCCACCTCTTAAAACTAATAAATATTGACTGCCCACCTCTTAAAAATTAATTTAAAAATGTTTTTAAACCGATTACCAGCTCAGAGAAGCTGGGTCGGGTAAAATTAAAATTTCGAATTTTTAATATGGGAATCGTTTGTCCACGTTTGACCACCTTTTAGTTTTTTTTGTCCACGTCCAGTTTCAAAAATATGGGATTTCGAAAATTTTCGAAAATCAAAAGGTTGAATTTTTCAAATTTTTTTGTATGGAATTGTTTGTCTATCGTTTGTCCACGATTGTCCACCCTTTAGAATTTTGAAAAAGTCAAAACTTTAGAAAATACAATGTGCATAAAGTTAGTAATGCAACTTTTGAAAATGCAAATTTTTTTCTATCGACAATTTGCCGTTATTTTTCCGTAAATTATTCGTGAAAGAACAAAATTTGCCGCTCAATTATTTTTAAAATTATGAGATATCATATTATATTGATATCAACTTAGCAGAACACCCCCACTAAAGTGCAAAATTTCCAAAATCTTTTTTAATAGGAATTTGCAGTTATTTATCCGTAAATGATTCGCGAAAGAAAAAGTTTAGTTGCTCTTGCTTTAACATTTTTTTTTTTTAAACAAAATTGTTCTGAATTATTTGAAAAATTCAACCTTTTGATTTTCGAAAATTTTCGAAATCCCATATTTTTGAAACTGGACTAAAAGGTGGTCAAACGTGGACAAACGATTCCCATATTAAAAATTCGAAATTTTAATTTTACCCGACCCAGCTTCTCTGAGCTGGTAATCGGTTTAAAAACGTTTTTAAATTAATTTTTAAGAGGTGGGCAGTCAATATTTATTAGTTTTAAGAGGTGGGCAAACGATTATTTTCATTAATATTTAGTTTTAAAGGGTGGGCAGTGAATATTTTTTAGTTTTAAAAGGTGGGCAAACGATGGTTTTTATAAAAATGTATTTTTAAAGGGTGGGCAGTGAATATTTTTTAGTTTTAAGAGGTGGGCAAACGTTTTTTTTCCAAAAATATTCAGTTTTAAAGGGTGGGCAAACGATTTTTTCTTAAGGAAAAACTTATAATTAAGATAACTCTTGAAGTATAAATTTTTTCAAAATTCTAAAAGGTGGGCAAACGTGGGCAAACGATTCTCTCACGATTAAAAAAAAAAAAATCGAATTCCAAAAATTTGTGACTTTTTATATCTCGAAAACTGGACGTGGGCAAAAAAAACTAATTGGTGGTTAAACATGGGCAAAAGATGGGCAAACGATTCCGCTATTCAAATTTAAAAAATTTCATTTTTGTCAACCCAGCTTCTTTGAGCTTAGCTATAGGATATAGTTGGGCGATATGTCCAATTTTTTGTTACTGTGATTAAAATATTTTTATAGAATTTTGGGAAAATTTTCATAACGATATAACGTCTAGAAGTATATTTGGCCGCGGCTCCCATACAAGCGGAACCACTGTGCATCGGCGGGCACGGGGAGGTGCAATCCTCTCTGTGTGTCGCCAGCGGTCGAACCCCTGGGATGACAGGAGCAGGCCATTTCAGCGGCAATGTTACTGCCATAACATCTCAGGCAAAGTTAAGCCGCACGGGTGCCGTAGTTGTAGTAGACTCGGACTCGGAGAGCGTGCTACACGAAGCCAAAACAAGCCATACCCGCTTGCCGGTACCAGGTTCCAACTCCCCGCGTAGGGAAGGGCTGAAGCGTACAAGCGAGGGGATGAAGGCCAAGGCGCAGTACAAGGCAGCCCTCAAGATCAATAGCCGGCTCCAGGACAAAGCGAACCTTATCCAGGAGGAGAAGAAAAAGCTAGCCTGGGCAGAGCAAAGGATTGAGGAAGGAAGGCTGCACTTCGCAAGCAAACCCGAGATGGCGTCGACAAGCGGACTTACCAACAAGGTGGAGAATATGCTTGCCAAGAAAAGGCAACGCTTACACGAGAGAACCACGAAGATGACGGAGGCGCGCTGGAAGATCGTTCATGCGCGACTGATCAAGTCTCTCTTTGCACGGATGGAAGAAGCACCCACAGCCCCCATGCCCACATTCGATGGTGCAGGGTGGTTGAACGGCGTGAAAATCCTAAAGTGTAATGATGATCTGACCAGGAAGTGGCTGACACAAACGGTTTGCCAACTGAAAGCGCTGTGGAAGGGAGCAAAGCTAGAGATTGTGGACAGGGTATTAATCCCATCCATACCAAAGGCGAAAGTGCTCTTCCCCATCGCAATCCAAGGGGATCGGGCGCTGAAGCTGCTTCAACGGCAGAATCCAGACGTCCCAACGGCGAATTGGAAGATTCTGCACATGGCCAGACCTGTACCCAACGAGGGGGGCCAAAGTGTGGTTCTCAAGCAAGGAGGCGGAGGATCTGCTGTATCCAAGATTCGGGAAGATGGCGTGGGGCATGGGTAGTGTCTAGCTGCGCCTCAAGAAGCAACACCCCGACGACAAAGGCGCACACATCCTGCAGGCAGGCGAGGTGGAGAAGGACCTAGGTCTGGAAACCATCGTGGATGCCGCCCAGGAACTTGCTCTGGACGACTCGGAGGACGAAGAGGACGGTGACCTGACTGTAATAGCCAATCCGTCGAGCGGAGCCACACATGACACTTAGGGTGCTGCAGCTCAATCTTCATAAAAGAAGACTCGCATCGGCGAAGCTCCTGATTGCCGTAGAGCAAGGGCCCGTAGACATAGCCTTGGTTCAAGAGCCATGGATTGCCTCGGGCAATATCGTGGCCGGACTTAGGTCCTCAAATTACAATACATTCTACTCACCAGAGGTAAGCAGGAACACAAGCGCCGTACTTGTGCAGAAGAGTACCCATGCTAACCTTATGTCTCATTACAGCTCTGACGACTTGAATGCTAGAAAGCGAGGAGCAGCACCTCTTAGTAGCCTTCTGCTACATGGCACACGACATACCGGCGCCATCAGACGAGCTGAGCAGTTTGGTGGAGCTAGGATCGAAGAAAGACCAACTCCTCATTGGTGCAGATGCCAGTGCATACCACAGCGTGTGGGAAAGCTCAGACATCAACGACAGAGGTGAGTCACTCTTAGACTTTATTCTATCTACTAATCTATAAATAGCAAACGTGAGGGTGGAGCACACCTTCGTAGGTCCCACCTCGTCAAACGTGCTAGATATAAATTTTTGGTCTCCGAGTGGAGGGTCGTAAAAACGCCATCCTTTTCGGACCATAGGTATATTTAGTTCAGATATGATTTTAAAAGCACTCCAAACTTTGGAGTCCAAGGGTAGCTGTCTAAAGAAACCCCCGGAACACGAACTGGGCGTAGTAGAATCCGAGAAAGACATAGAAACGTCCCTAGAGACCCTGTCCAAGGAATTACTGGATGCGTATAACGCATTATGCCCGACTTCAAGAACAAGGAAGGAGACAAAGCCACCATGGTGGAATCGGAAGCTGACGCTCAAAAGAAATTACCTCCGAGAATTCTTCAAAACTCAACAGGACTTCTTTGCGGGCTATAAGGCACCAGGACTAAATGGAATATTTACAGGCGACCAAGGAAAGGATCACCCCATGGCTATATGAAATATACTCTGCATGTCTAAGCACGGGCTATATCCCAATCCAATAGAGGGCCTCTCGGATTGTCTTCCTCCCAAAAGCGGGAAATTGCAGTCACGCAAGCCCCAAGGCTTACAGGCCGATAAGTCTTACCTCTTTTATACTCAAGACACTGGAAAAGCTGCAGGATCTACACATCAGGAATGATGTCATCCAACCAGCACGCCTACACCGAAGGGAAATCTGTACAAACGGCACTACACTCGCTAGTAGCAACCGTTAAGAGAGCCCTACACATTAAGAATATGCGCTTGGAGTATTCGTAGATATATCCGGAGCATTCAACAATGTCAAGACGGATGCTATAATGGATCGCCTAGAAGCAACCAACACGCACCCCGCAATAAGCGGGGTGTGCCATGGTAAAGGGCACATCACAAGGTGAGGTCCTCTTGCCTCTCCTATGGAATTTGGTGGTCGACGATATAATTAATGCCCTTTCCTCACCAGAGGAAAGAGCATTTTGACATTTTTTGGTATATGTTACATTTTTCCCATATATTTTCAAGTGGTTCTAGAGGTGGGAGAAAAGAGCATTCGACAATAAATGCTACTACAGTTTGATAGTCTCGTGCCTAAAATACCAAATATCTGAGTATTTTTGACTATCGACAAAACGGCCATCGCAAAATTTTCAAAATTATCAAGGCCCACTATAGATGATTTCTCTGCAGAAAAAAAAATGACGAATAACTGCAGTTAACAAAACCTGACCAATCTTTTGCCGCTCAGGTTTGTCACAGGAAGTAAGAGGCAACAAACCACCATATAGATAAGACCACCGAAGGTTTGCAAAATCAACAATAAAATGATCCCAAAAAAGATCTAATGTGCATTGCATAGCAATATATAATGCAAACAAAAGCTTAATAAAACATTCAAATCTTTATTGTCCATGGTCAATAAATTTGATTGTTCAAATCTCCTGCTTGCGGATTAGTATTTGAGAAATTATGCCCATATCTCAGGTTTTGAAAAATGTCTTCCTCATGAAAAGCTTTCCACGCTTTCCTTTGTGTTTCCGTGCCTGCGCTGTTTCTCTAGCTGTTTCTGAATTTACAGCAGAAAACACATGACAAAAATAAGATAATTTTTGTTAGCATTGAATATTTTGAATTTAAAAGAAAAGCACATCTGTTTTCGAAATAATAAATGCTGAATGCTAAATGCTGTCCCGTGCGGACAGGAAATAGCATTTTTTTGTCATCAGTGAGGAAATGGCATAAGAGATTCGAGAGGAGAGAAAACGGGTCGGGACCAGACACAACACCTCAATAGATAGGAGTAGGAGCTGTCTTTTATACTACCCAACGACTCCAGCATATTCCAGGTGGAGGTCTGCGCCATAAGGAAAGCTGCTGAAGTGGCTCTAAATATAAACCGACCACACGATGTGGTCAACTTGTTCGTGGACAGCCAAGCGGCGATAAGTTCCATGCAGCCGTCAACAGTCAGTTCCAATCAATAGATAGGAGTAGGAGCGGGCTTATACTGTACGGATCCTGAAATAAGGCTGTCTTTTATACTACCCAACGACTGCAGCATATTCCAGGCGGAAGTCTTCGCCATAAGGAAAGCTGCTGAAGTGGCTCAAAATATAAATCGACCACACGATGTGGTCAACTTGTTCGTGGACAGCCAAGCGGTGATAAGATCCATGCAGTCGTCAACAGTCAGTTCCAAAAATGTGATGGCGAGCAGGGAGGCATTAGACAACCTTAGCACGACAAAGTCAGTTCCCAGTAGTCAGTATTGGGTTCCCAGTCACCAGGGCATCGATGGCAACGAGACAGCTGACGTTTTTGCAAAGGAGGGCGTAGGGCTGGCGAACGACAGAACGGAGAACTTGCCTGTTTCCCTGCAAACGCTCCAAAGCGCCCTGGAGAAACAGGCGGACACGCGAGCAAAAAGCAGGTGGAGGAATACCAAGACCTGCCGAATCTCAAGAACTATGTGCAAAGAGCGCAACGACAAACTCAGCCAGTATATACTGCGTCTACCACGGAAAGACTGCAGACTGTTAGTGGGAAACCTTACGGGCCACTGTCTGGCCGCATCACACGCAAGTACACTCGGAATACTCAACAGCCGCGCCTGCAGGAAATGTGATGAATCGGGGGCTATCGAAACCCTGGAACATCTTATCTGCAACTGCCCGGATCTCTCAAGAGCGAGAAGGAGATACCTCGGTGCCCCAGTACTGGCATCACTAGGAGACGCCTTCAGCAGGGAACCAGGATAACTACTTGCCTTCGCCAAAAACACCTCTTAACTTATCTCAAGGTTCATTTTACAGTTTGACAAATACAGCACCTCCTCGAAGACTGTCAGAGGGATGATTAGTCATCATTTGCGCATCATTTTACAGTTTGACAAATACAGCACCTCCTCTAAGACTGTCAGAGGGATGATTAGTCAATAAATCATATCCAAAAATTTCTTAAATGTGAGCGGCTGTTTAAATGCGTTTCGTTAAATATTACCACATTAAATTAAATTAGACGGAGGAGGCTCAGAATCGTATTTCATTAATTTAAAAGTGATAGTCCCAGTAGACAGGGAAGGTAAAGCTGGGCCCCAAGTACTTTGACTGGAAAGTGGCACATGTACAAATTTAATTGATGGTTGTTTCTGATTTGCGACGAACAATTGCTTCTAGAAAACAAACAGACATTTGCAGTAGTATGCACTGTGGTTGGATCCACAATTAATGCACTTAAATTAATCCGGAGACGTAGCCGGCAAACAAGGCTTCGAGATTCATGATCACAGCCACATTTTGCACATTTGGGAGGCACGATACTGTATATTTTTGTGTGTCGAAAATCCTGGCAATTATAATACCAGTCGGGACGATAGTAATTGACTGATAAGCCAATAACATAATGTAGTAGACCTTAACACTATTTGGTGGAAAATATTGGGTCTGTTTTTACCCGGGATTCTAAACATTGCGGACAACATGCCCAGCGCCTAAATCAGCCTTAATATCTTCAGGATCCTTTGACTAATACACCCCTTTGGCTGCGATCCTAACTAAACGGAATATTATTACTCTACAAGAGAAGTTGAACTATCTTTTACGTACCACCATGGATGGCAGCTTTGATCAGATTTTTAAGTTGTTTGACATCAGTAATACGTTTTGTTTGACATTAATAGTAATGTACGCTTACTAGTCACAGGGGGCTGGCAGGAGTTTAGGGCCTCCGGTGGAGGAGACTGGGTGTCCAAACATTAGGGAGTGGGTTATCTATGTCATCATCATCGACCAGGAGACTCCGAGACCTCCGATCCAAATAGTTCCAAATTGACCTTCCGTTGAAGATTACGAAATCAGACAAAGCATCCTAGCTGTAGTTGGGTTCAAGCTCGCTTCGCTTTCTTATGCGTTAGACTGACTTGCAACGCAAGTCCTCCACGTTTTGACTGACGAATTCTGGAGTTTTAATAGTGGAATGACCAGGTATGATTAAAATGATCAAATTCATGTTGAGAAGCAATATCTTTCTAAGCATTATGCAAAGTATCCGCCGAAGCGTCCAAAACGTATTTCAAATTGTCTTGCGATGAAGATGACGTATCAGCAACAGATTGTAAATTGTGTTTAAAATCAAATTTCTGTGACGTAGCTTCCTTGGACCTAACTGAAAACTCCTTGCTTGAATTATCAGAATGGGAGACGAAGCTATTTAGCTATCCAAATTTAAAGAACGTGATGTGAGCAGGGGCATATTTATCTAGCCATTTCCTTGCGATGCCGTGGCAAAAAACATAAGCAACAAAAGTATGTAACAGCTAGAAGGAAGCATTTCTGACCCTATAAAGCAGGGATCGCAAGTAAGAGTTACTTTTTTAAAAAAATTGACAAATAAGTTTTATTTTTATTTTTTATTATGAAAGTTGACAAATAACTCTTATTTGTTGATTTTTATAATAAAAATTGAAGCATAAGAGTTATTTGTCAACTTTTTTCTAAATCAATATTTGTCTTGATTAAAAAAACGGTCAGTAGCAAATTCCACCCAGAACGGATTGACATAAAAATCTAGAAAAATCACAGTAATTACTAAAATAATTAGGAGCCGCGTAAGGCGTACTTTGTAGAAAAAAAACGACCCCAAAGTGCTCCAAAATTCGATTTGTTTTAAAAAATTTTTTTTTTTTTGGCATTTTGCTGTTATAAATGTTGTTTAAATGGTTTAAAAATGTGATGTTCAAAATCTTATGGTATACCCGCTAATAACTGCATTTAAATTTCTTGGAGATTCAGCATCCTTAACCAAGTCCCCAATATTTTCAAATTTGGCTAACCTGATGTGACGTCACGCGTCCCCATATGTTTGTATGTATGTTCTGCTGGCGCATGTATGTATGTACATATGTATGTCCTGCTGTCGCAATTTAAGTGTGACCGCGCAAGGGGAAAATAAAAATACCACAGCCAAAAAAAATCGATTATATCGCAAATCTTAAGTAAACGTTAAATTTAAATTTAATTTTACAGTCGAAATTTTCCTTTCAGCAAACTATTTATTAGTTTTCAAATGTTGAGTTATCGACAAACTTTGGATTTGTAAAAAACAAAATCAAACAATGATTTGCTCTGCTACGTACACACACCCGCACAAAATAAATATATCCAAAAAATGCGTATTTTACACACACAGCCATTAGATACATATATGCGTGTGTACGTTTGTGTGTGTGCATTGCAGCTGACTAAGGAATTCAAATTCAAGATAATACTGATATCCTTTTGCTAAAAGAATATTTCATTTACATTTCCACAACATACTTATTTAAGACATTTTGTAACCGATTTTTGTGAACTAAAAATCAAATCGCATTGATAATATTTAAAGAACATTAAATATTCAAACCAATTGATTCTCTTGCTCTTTATTACACGTGCTTCATATTGTTTAAACAAATTCAAACGTTTAAACAATTTGATTCACGGCTTCCCCGCCCATTTGCCTTCCTTATTATTAATATAGTTCTAATCAAGGTAAAAAATTAATGTGAAAACAAAAATACTGAAACAAAATATCAATGGTAAAATGCAGTAATTTGGAATTGCCTCTTTTGATGTCTTTTCTTAAATTAGTCAAATTAATAAAGCAAAACATTGCTCCGCATATTTGTTTCCCTTATAATAGTGGTCTACTGGGTATACCTTCCAAAAACCCCCCGGTAGAAAATTCGCCAAGAGTATTTGGTTTGTACTTACCCATGTGCATAAAATTAGCTTTGCTACATTCATAGGTAACTAATTAATTATCAAGAATTAACATCTTTACAAAGAGTAAACATAACTCGGTTTAAATAGTTTAAAAATTTCATCTTTAAAAAACAAAAAATAGAAATAGAAAATAGAAATAGAAAATGTAGAACGAGGTAGCAAGGCCAATATCAACAGGATTTGTTTTAAGGGACCGATGAAATAAAATTAAGCCTAAAATTATCCTATCTCTGGCATTCATTAATTTTAAATTAGAATTGGAGACATTATTTTTTTTTAACTGTCGAAGGATAAACATCTGTTGGAGGTTAAAATCGTTCTGTGGAACACAAGCCCGTGAAAACCAAGTAAATGAGAACCACTTCGTGTTGAAGTTCATAAGCGACTGACTTTATTGAGAGGTAGAGAGAATACCATAAGTTAGGCAGTGTTGCCGTACATATAATGTTTAGCTAGTATTGCCAAATCAACACTCCTCTTCAATACTTGTAACTTTACATTATTGAAGTCCAAGTAATCTAGTACATTTCATATGATTTATCTTTTGCAAATTCTTTGTAAGTATATCTGCTACCATTTCATTTGTTGGACAATATTTCAAATCAATTAGTTCTTCTTCATAGCATTTCCTAATGTGATGGTACTTAATATCTATGTGTTTGCTTCTTGCATGAAAAACTGGATTCTTTACAAGATTAATTGCGCTTAAATTGTCGCCATGTATCAATACAGGTTGAAGACCAAAAAACAGTTTCATTTCATTGATAAGTTTACTTATATATATTGCTTCTTTTGTAGTCTCCGACATCGCCACATATTCTGCTTCTGTACTGCTTAATGCGATAGATTTCTGCTTCTTCGATGCCCATGAAAAGGCAGAACCACCCCACATAAATGTATATCCGGTGTATGACCTACGATCGCTTGCATCGCTAGCCCAGTCGGCATCTGAGTAGCCACAAATATCCATCTCCGTCTTCACATATCTTATCCTCAGGTCAACCGTTGCTTGTAAATAGCGTAAAATATGCTTGACAGCTGATAAATGCTCACTGTGAGGGTTGACATTTCTCTGCGACATTTTGCAGACGGAGTGTAAAATATCCGGGCGTGATGACAGGGCAATATACATCAGTGAGCCTATTATTGACTGATATTCCTTCACGTCAACTCGCCTGCACCTTTCGCTGACGCAATCAACTTGAAAGTTTGGTTCCAACGGTGTTGACACAGTCCGACATTCGCTCATGCCAAACTCCTTTAGAAGGCTCTTGATGTGTTTTCGTTGACCCATTAGTATGGCCCCTGTATCACCGTCGCGCTCGATTTCAAGTCCCAAAAAGTCTGAAACAGGACCTTTATCGACCACCTGGAAGTAAGATGAAATTTCCCTTTTAGATTTAACCACCTCACCAAGGTTTGAAGAAGCCAGCTGGAGATCGTCGACGTAAACGGCTATTACATTGATGCTCTTCTCGTCAGTGGTCTTCACGTATAAGCATGGCTCGCTAACACACGCCTTGTAGCCCATCTTATTAAGAACGTTGTTTAATTCTGTATTCCAGACACGACCGGCTTGTTTTAAGCCGTACAAGGATTTCTGTAGCTTTAGAACGTTATTTGACCCATCCTCAAACTGATCTGGTTGCCTCATGTATACTTCTTCCTCCAGGTTACCGTTTAAGTAGGCTGTTGACACGTCCAGTTGATGCACATGTAGCTCGTGTTCGACCGCCATAGCCAATACCATTCGTATCGTTGAAAAACGAACGACAGGAGAATAAGTTTCCTGGTAATCAATTCCAAACTTTTGGCTGCATCCTTTTGCTACCAACCTCGCCTTGTAGCGCTCGATTTCGCCTGCTTGATTCCTCTTCAGGGTGAACACCCATTTGCACCCTATTAGCCTCTCGCCTGCTGGAAGCTTAACCTTCTGCCAAGTATGATTTCTTACAAGTGCATCATACTCCTCCTGCATTGCTGACATCCAATGATCTGCTTGTGCGCTCCCCATGGCGTCATGAACCGTCTCCGGAATCTGTATTTCGCTGTCCCGCATCATGTTGATTACGTTGTACTGCTTACGTGGGCGCCCTTTCTTTCCCGTACGTATCAGCTTTGGCCTTCCTGGTCCAATGTTTTCCGGTTTGTTGGTCTCAACTTCACAAACAACCTTTTCTTCTTCCGCCTGCTGCGTCTCCTGGTTTTCATCAAGGTCTTTTACAGGTTCTTCTTCGGCTATGTCTTCAGCTTCTTCTCCGGCAATATCTTCAGCTCCTTTTATGAGGTTACTTTCGTTGAGCACTGACTCTAGGCTAATATCGTTTTTCTGGACACATTTTTCGATAAAGTACACATCTCTGCTGACCTTGAATTCACCTAGCTGCTTGTCGTATAACCGATACGCCTTTGAAGTCTCCGAGTATCCGACCATCACGTACTCCTTGCCTCTCTCCTGGAACTTCTTCTTTTGGGTCTTGTCTAAGGCAATCGCAATCGATCCAAAGATCCTGAAATGCTTTACTAACGGTTTGTAAGTTGTCCATACTTCATAAGGAGTAACTCCTTGTAACGCTTTTGTTGGCGACCTATTTTTCAGGTACGATGCACAGGCTACTGACTCTGCCCAAAAAGACTCATCCATCCCAGCGCTGTTGAGCATTGCACGTGCCATGTCCAGCAAGGTTCTGTTGTACCTTTCAGCCACCCCATTTTGCTGGGGCGTATACGGAACGGTCAGCTGTCGTTGGATGCCCATCCTTTCCAAGTAAGCGTCAAACTCCTTGTTTGAGTATTCTGTGCCATTATCACTCCTGAGGGTTTTTACTTTTAGACCAGTTTGTCGCTCCACCATGGTAACATGTTTCATAAACACACTCAACACCTCAGACTTCTGTTTTAAGAAGTACACGTGCACATAGCGACTTTTGTCATCTATCATAGTGAGAAAATATTTGCTCCCACCTTTTGAAGCTTTGTTCATAGGCCCGCATACGTCACTGTGCAAAATCTCCAATATCTCTTTAGATTTGGTTTCCGATTTCTGGAATGGCTTCACATGGCACTTGTTTTTCATGCACGTTATGCATTTAAAATCTGCTACGTTGGTAGAGTCCAAAGTTAATCCCCGCACCATCGATTTGCTGTGCAGGTCCCGCAAACTTTGCATATTTAAATGTCCGTAGCGCTCATGCCATTTCATCAGCTCGTCTCCTCTACTGAAACATAACATCTCATTAGTTTGCAGCTCGCACAAATACAGACCACAAATATTCTTTGCCTTTAGAATCACACCGTTCTGAATAAAGCTGGCATGTTCTTTGCTAAAACTTACTGCGCACCCGCTTGCTACTGCTTTTGACACAGAAATAAAGTTGCACTGTAGTTCTGGGATATACAATACGCTGTGTAGGGTAATTTTAAAGCCTAAATTACTTTTTATGACCACAGTTCCACGGCCTTTTGCGTACAGGTGTTCACTTCCAGCAAGTTCAACCTTTTGATTGCATTTCTCGAACAAATCAAAGAGATCGCGACGAGCACACATGTGAGCTGTCGCCCCGCTGTCCACACACCACGCACCAACACTAATACTCTGTCTCGTAGCTATTCCCGCAAAAGCTCGATTTTCGAAGCTTCTCTTGTTCTCTCTTGGCTCGGATTCGCTCGTTGTTTCGGTTTCGCTGCGAATGCGACATTGAGCGGCAAAGTGTCCTCTCTTCCCGCATTTCCAGCACTTTACATTATTCCGGCTGTACTTTCCAGATCCGTTATTCGTTCTGTCTCGATTTTGGTCGCCGTCGCCTTTCCTCTTCGCAGCAGATCTAACTGCAAACGCCTGCGCACTTTCATTTCTGTCATTACTCTTTCGCCTTTCCGCCTCTTCCATTAGTTTGGTTTTTATAACGGTGAACGATGGTAAATCATCTCGGGCTTCCAACGCAACAACAAAATTTTCATATGACGGTGGAAGACTTGCCAACAACATAATGACAAATAACTCCTCGTTCAGAGAAATCCCAACTTCTGAGAGTTTTTCGACGATATTTGAAAATTCTGTAACATGTTGCTGAACAAGGTCTCCCTCTTGCATGCGCTTGTGTAGCAACATTTTGAACAACGTCACCTTGCGAACTGGGCCTGATGGCTAATGAATCTGTTTTAGACTATCCCATATTTCCTTTGCGCTGTTACATTTTTTCACACCGCAAATTTGTGAAGCACTGATGGATAAAAATAGCACTGCCATCGCTTTATCATTTTGGACTTTCCACCAAGGGTATTCAGCACTACTTTCGTCCTCTGGTTTTATCTGGGTGCCAGAAACAGTTGCCCACAAGTCTTGATGAACCAAAACGCTCCGCATAAGCACACACCAGGTGTCATAGTTGGTATCATCGAGCTTTTCAATATTATACAACGAACTCATTTTAACTTTTGTTTCACGAAGAATCCACTGAATTCCTGCAGCTGTAAATGAATTGTTTTCTGGACTTGAGTCGACGTCCTGGGCCCATAACCTGTTGGGGGTTAAAATCGTTCTGTGGAACACTAGCCCGTGAAAACCAAGTAAATGAGAACCACTTCGTGTTGAAGTTCATAAGCGACTGACTTTATTGAGAGGTAGAGAGAATACCATAAGTTAGGCAGTGTTGCCGTACATATAATGTTTAGCTAGTATTGCCAAATCAACAACATCCCATCACATTTTGAAGCGGTTGTAAAATTTCAAGGCGAACTTAAATTAAAAATATTCCCTCAAATTTTTTAAATCTTAATCAAAATTATTATATTGGTTTTTGGAGAGCTATGTACAACTTTTACCATTTTTTTAAAGAATAAAAGTTTTTTTTCCAGAGTTAAACGCTAATCGATTTGGAATTAAATTACAAACTTAACGCGGCGTGATAATCCATATTTTGGCAGTTTTTATACCCGTTACTCGTAGAGTAAAAGGGTATATTGTATTCGTGCAAAAGTATGTAACAGCTAGAAGGAAGCGTTTCCGACCCCATAAAGTATATATATTCTTGATCAGGGTCACTAGCCGAGTCGATCTAGCCATGTCCGTCTGTCCGTCTGTCTGTATGAACGCTGAGATCTCGGAAACTACAATAACTAGAAGGTTGAGATTTCCCACACATATTCTTGGGCTTCCTACGCGGCGCAAGTTTATTTCAGCCGAGCGCCACGCCCCCTCTAACGCCCACAATCGCCCACTAACGAATTTAAAATGTGTCGTGCGCCCACATCTTTAAAGATTTCCGAGAAGTATAAATGCAATTTTGTTGTGTATATTTATACCTATCGAAATGTAGAAGACATTTTTCAAATCGGACCATTAATTAAAAAGTTATACGCAATCAAAATATCTATATATATCTATCTCCATCGCACTCCCTTTAGCTGAGCTATGATTATAGTCTGGACACCAACCCGAGTACAGCGTTCGCTTTAGCTGAGTGACGGGTACTAAATAGTTGGGACACCAACCCGACTATAGCGTTCTCTCTTGTTTGCTTTGTTTTCGATAAAGTACTGCTTTGAAATTCATATTTTTGCACTCTTAATTCATACAACCAAATGCATAAATTTATCTGGGTAAGAGCGAGACAGCAATAGTCAAAACTCTCCGAAATTGAAAAACAGTTTAATATTTTTAACATGTAAATTTAATCAAATTCGTATCCTATCAATTTTTTTCTTAAAGAAATTTTTTTTCAAATAATGTTTCTAGGCTTTAATGGCAATGGATTGGGAATTTAATTACATGCTCAACGCAGTATGACATTCTATATTTAAATAATATGTTTTGGACAAAATACTAATGTTTTGAATGAAATTAGTGTAAGGATTTGTGTCGAAAAAGGAATCTGTTTGTTTCTGTTTTGTCCATCTGTTAACTTATGCAAACAATCCATCATAATTTTAAAAAGATTTAAAAAAAACACATGTTTTTTTAAGTAGTTTTTAAAGGACAAAATATTTTTGTTTTTACGGATATCAAGGGAAAAAGTTCTGATAAAATGTTTTCTCGGTTTATAGAATAAAAATTAGGAATTTTTTAAATTTAAAATAAGTACCAAAGATAAAGCAATGCTTAATTATCAATTATAATTTCCGCAGGCGAAGCTGCGGGCTACAGACCCTGCTAGTAATAAAATAAAGATTGAATTGAAATAACTCTTGAACTCTTGAATATATATAATCTACGCTTTAATACCTTTCTGTTGATATGCCATCTGTCCCCAAAATATTTTTGATGATGTAACAAATATTATTATTATAAAAAATATTTTGGGGGCATATGGCATATCAACAGAGAGGTATTAAAGCGTAGATTATATATATATAAATTTTAAACCAATGTACCGCACAGTTCAAGTGTTATTTCAATTCAATCTTTATTTTCAATTTTTATTATAAAAGTTGACAAATAACTCTTATTTGTTGATTTTTATAATAAAAATTGAAGCATAAGAGTTATTTGTCAACTTTTAAATTAAAAATTGAAAAATAAAACTTATTTGTCAATATTTTTTAAAAAAGTAACTCTTACTTGCGATCCCTGCCATAAAGTATACAGTTCCTTGCCATATTATTAGACTCATGCTTAAAAATGAAGTTTTTCTTGCTTATAACACGTTAGTAGACATTAACAACGCTATTTCATGATGAAACGTCAAAATTTATTATAAATACAATCACTGTGGACGGCAGTCCACGTAGTGACGAAGCGCACCAGGAGAGTGTGCGAGGGCGACTGCTACATATATATACAGGAAAAAATGAAAATGTGCTGTGATGGTCCGATCGTAATGATTAATACACCAATCGAAAGGTATCGCAAAAAATTAAAGGATTGCATGCCAAGACTTAAAGAAAATCTATTGGCTTGGGAGAGAGAGCGGTGAAAGTGAAAAAGTGAAAATTTTGAATTTTGGATCTGTTGGGGCCGGTGGGGATACAAGCCCTTTCGTAATGTTTTATTTGTCTTCTTATTGAAAATACTCGTCGAATGAGGGGTCATATGATAAAATATCCTTTACTGATATAAAAAGGGATATTCCAGAGTAGAAGGGTATACGATAAACTTATTAACGTGAAAAAAATATTTGGTTTTGTGGAAAACTGACCTTTCAGATATTGTCAACGAAAACATCTTGTAAAGATCTTGATCCGAGTCGTTTAGTTTTATGCCCTTTGTATCTTCCTCGTCAAACGATCCGATATCAAACGCATCAGCGGCATTTACTTCTCCTCTAGGGGGTACTAGAGGTGGAGTATATTTTTGGATGTAAACTTGGTGCCAGTCGATACCACAAAAAAAATTGTGCATTTTTACTTCATCAGCTCTAAAAAAGATTCAATTAAATGTATACAAAAATTTGGGAATATAATTATCTTACCCGTTTCCCATGCAACCCAGCCGTTTAGGTACGTCCCTTTGAAGTAACATTTCCAACAAATTCCTTAGTTCCAAAGAAAATGAATCTGGAAGTTCTACATTCTGCGAAAGAAATAAAGTTTTACTATTAAAATTTACATTTTTAAACTGGTTTTCGTTATTTTATATATTGGACGTTCAATAATCTCGTAATCTCGTAGAAATTATGACTAAAGTAAGTTTAAATATTCTTGTGTTATTAAATTAGAGACGGTTGTGAGTGGGACCAATTACATTGTGTTTATTTTGTTATCGATGGATGCCATAAAAAAGTATTCGGTTGGAATCTATAAAACACGGGGCGGCAACACTACTACTATTTAGCGATTAACCGTGAGGTGCGGATATCGAATTGTTAATTGTTTTTACGTAGTTTTTACTTAATGAACACACCATTTAGGGAAACCAAACATCAAGATATCACTATGGACGGCAGTCCATGTAGTGACGAAGCGCACCAGGAGAGTGTGCGAAGGCGACTACTATATAAACACGAAGAAATGAAAATCTACTGTGATGGTCCGATCATAACACCTATCGAAAGGTATTGCGAAAACTAACAGGATTGCATACCAAGACTCTAAGAAAATCAATTGGCTTGGGAGAGAGAGCGGTGAAAAAGAACATTTCGAAATTTGGAGCTGTTGGGGCCGGTGGGGATAAATGCCCCTTCGCATTGTTTTAGTTGTATTCCTTTTGAAAATACCCGTCGAATGAGGGGTCATTTGTCAAAATCCGACTCTCCGTTCAAAAGTTATAGCCAAAATAAGATTTTCTTCTTCTTCCCAAAATGAAAATTTAATTCTGTTTGTCAGTTTG
The DNA here is from genome assembly GCF_030179915.1 of Drosophila takahashii. Lineage (NCBI taxonomy): Eukaryota > Metazoa > Arthropoda > Insecta > Diptera > Drosophilidae > Drosophila > Drosophila takahashii. The sequence goes on along the minus strand of NC_091679.1, from coordinate 7,305,680 downwards.
TCCAAAATATGTTTTTTAAGTTCTGAAAATTTGATACGACGTTCATCACATCAATATAAAAAACTTTTGTTCTACCACTTTTGGAAAAACCCGCTAGTTTAGCGGGAAAACAGCTATAAATAGCTAAAATTCGGAAAGCCGTAACTTCTATACTACTAAAGCTACAGACTTGTGATGCATCTCGTTTGAAAGGTATTTTTAAATGCTATAAACGCCTTCTATATGCAATTTGTGTAAATGTAATAGTTAAAAACTTTTTTTTTAGCTTTTTTTTATTTTTCTTAAAAGCGGCTCTAACGATTTTCTTTAAAACCTTAAACTGTATAGCTCTTGAGATTCCTTAAATTTTGGTATGTAACACATTACCGTAAAAAGTCACGTTTAAAAGTTATTTTTATACGAAAATAGCCACTTTTGCCAGCTCGAACAATTAACGCTCCCTAAGTATTGAATTTTGTGGGAGGGTATCCGAACTGTATTTTAGGGTCATGGAATCAGTAAATTTGCACTTAAGAGTTCCATATAGGAATCTTTTGTTCTACGACTTTTGGAAAAAGCCTCTACTTTAGCGGGAAAAAGCTAAAAATAGCTAAATTTCGTTAGTTTGTAAGTTCTACACTACTAAAGGTACCGACATGTGCTATACCTCGCTTAAAAGGTATCTTGAAATACTTAAACGCCTTTTTAACTTAATTTGTTTAAATACAATGGCTTACAAATTATGATTGACCAATTTAAATTTAAATGTATATATTAGCTCCTATGAGAGCAAATGTAAACAAACAAAAACTTCTGATATCAAATAAAAACACCTCTTAACGAGGTAAAAAACTAGTGACGATCGCACCTTCAACATACAAAAGTTCTGATATCAACATTTGTGACGAAAAATTATTACACTCGTCATTAAATAGACTTTCTAATATTTTCTCATTCGGCACGCTGCAATAGAAAATGCCTGTGAAGGGAAAAAGGCTGGAATATTTTGCTAGGGCGGGCCTAATGAGAAAATATTAGAAAGTCTATTTAATGACGAGTGTAATAATTTTCGTCACAAATGTTGATATCAGAACTTTTGTATGTTGAAGGTGCGATCGTCACTAGTTTTTTACCTCGTTAAGAGGTGTTTTTATTTGATTCTAAAATTGTCTAAAAATTTCATTTTTTTAAGGGGGGAAATACAATTAAAAGGCCTAAAATGAGGCCTATCTTTGGGAGTGGATTGCAAGTAGGGAATTAAATGAATCTTAGCGATTCTTTTAGCATGTTATTAGAAAATTATTGGGCAATGAAAATCAGTCAAGTTTTTTTTAAAAATATTGTAATTAAGCCCATTTATGATCAATAATGTGGAGTCGTGTTTTGAGGGATGAACTTTGCGCCGTGCAGTCTCCAGGCCCAGGATTACGTCTAAAACAAAAAACAGCAACTGGGCATTAATCTTAGAGGTACTGCGCACAACATGAATTATTTCATATGTAAAAAAATGGTTTTTCCATAAAAAAATGTGAAGTTGGAAAATTTTTTTTCAAAAAACACACTTTTTTTCGACTTTGATCGTAAAACATGTTATAACCAACAAATATAAAAAATCCTTTTATTCATGTTGTGGAAAATTTTATTTCAAACATAAAGCAAAAAACCGCATTCGATTAAAATGAAATCTCTGACCTGTACATTGCACGGCGACTTTGAAAACACGACTTTTCAGTAGAAGCGTTTAAAGTTTACCTTTGTGCATTTCAGCTATTTGACACGCACTCACTAAATTGCGTATTGCTTTGAAAATAAGTACCGGACGGCTTTATGCATTTAAAGGCTTATTCCCAGACATATTTAGAGTACATTAAGACAAAAAAAATTTTTTCGAAAAAAATAAATTTTCAATTGTATTTCCCCCCTTAAAGCGAAAAATTTGTCAACTTTGAAGCAGTGTGTATTTAAAAATATTTATGGGGGTTACATATTTGAAAAGAGGGATATCAATATCTTGTGGACTGTCGGGTTTAATTTCTTTTGTTGATACAATTTCTCTAAAATTTATGCCGTTTTTGAGGCATATTCTTCATATTTTGTAGAGTTAACCTTTTCCTTGCAGCTTAAAACATTTAAGATGGTTCCCAACCTTTTAACTATTTTATTGTTAATTCCAGTGATTCGAGTTCCAACTTCATGTTGTTCAAAAAATCTCCTCGAAGTATATCCATAATTTGAGTTTCCGTATCCGTATTAAGGAAAAACATACTTTTAATCCAACTTCCTTGAAAAAATCGTTCTGTATTCTCTTCTTTCTGATGCTTTTCTTATGCTTGTTTGATGTGTTTTCTTCAAAGTGTTCATTTTCGTTTGGAATAGTATACGGTAGTTTCAGCAAGAACTCCATACACCTTATCCGAGCATGTAAGGGGGAAATTCCATATTCATAATTTTCCTCATCTGTAGAATCGTTCAAATCGTTTCCAAAATTCTTTTGCGTCCTTTTGCAGATTGGGCATGACTTCGTTGACTTAGTATTTGTCAGTTCATTAACGACTTTTCCGTCAACCATGGTCAGGTGAAATTCATAGTAACATTTAACATATTTTCCTTCACTAATTTCCAGTTTTACGGGCTTTATCTTGCGAATTTGTTCTTTAATGTCATTCACAGTGTCTTTTATCAATTCCGGTGATTCCCTTGCGAATTGAACCATTTAATGTCATTCACAGTGTCTTTTATCAGTTCCGGTGATTTCCTTGCGAATTGAATTGGTGGGCAATAATGTACTGATGACGGGCGAGGGAACCACGGATGCCATAAACATATTTCCGTCCGATACTGTAGGGTCATCGGAAGATATCCTTTGTTTATAAACGCTCTGTCTAAATGATCCATCGCAGCCCCATTTACTGATCAATGTCAGTTTTTCGGGAAGATTTTTCATCTCATTTTTAGGAAGACTTTCCAGAATTCGTTTTGCTGTGTGATCCATTAGATCCTGGAAATTGGTTTTCGCAGATCAGTGCTGCCATTTTGTCCTTTTTCCGGACAGATCTGTCCTTTTTTTAACGGCTTTATCCGGAAAAAATTTCAAACATCCCCTATCCGGAAATCTGTCCTTTTTTTTAAAAAATGCGGTTTTGAGTGTTATATTTGATAGTCGAAAGTGTATAAACCTGTTTTTATATGCTAAAACGCCTTTTTAACTATCAGTCTTACAGCTCGGCACTTAAAAAATAATTCTTTTTACAAATTATCAAAGAGACGTAAAGCAGTCGATGAATTTTCTTTATAGTACAATTTTTTCTGTGGCAAAAAAAAAGAGGAAAACATTTTAAAAATTTCTCAATTTTTACTTTCTGTTTTTTTGTCAGAAAAAAATTCAGATTTGAACGACTCTTATCGGGTTATTGGGTTATATATGATTTCTGGCATATGACCGCCGCGGCTGGCTCGGATGTAGTCCAATCTGGACGTACAATTTTCGATGACTTTTTCCAACATTTGCGGCCGTATATCGGCAATAACACGGCGAATGTTGTCTTCCAAATGGTTTGGCGCTTGTGGCTTATCCGCTTAGACCAATGACTTTACACTGTGACTGGTGTCATAACTAAAAGGCTTCACTTAGCCTGTAGCACTGGGATAAAACCAAAATAAATTAAATTAAATTAGTGCGCGATACGTATTCGTATTTGCAAGCGTTGTTTAGGCGTGAGTCTATTCATGATGAATTGCCAAACCAAACTGAGAATAAATCACTTGACAGCTGTTAAATCGGTCGCCATCTTGAACAGTGATGCTAACTTAAAGTTCTATACCTTTAAAAAAACACCCTTTATAACCTATGCAGTCACTTGAAATGCTTTTATTATTTGAATAATTTTAGATTATTACGTATACGCACAAAAATTTACCATGGTAAAATTATCAAACGAAGAAGGTTGTGAGTCGGGCGCAGGAGATCATTACATAATTGAATTTTATACAAAATCCATTTAAATTAAGTAAATTTATAACCCATTGGTAAAAACAGAAAAATGGAGGCGCATTTACTTTTGTCCTTTTTTAAAATGTTTTTGTCCTTTTTTTCCCTGAATTTGTTGGCTTATTTGTCCTGTTTTTCAAGCTGAGTGATGGCAGCACTGTCGCAGATACTTCCGTAAATGCCGTATTGGGTGGTCGTGAAATTTCCTTTCCTTTTGAAATATACTTGTATCTGGGTAAAAGGTGAACTCCGTGCCGCAGTAAAGATTTCCGTTATATGTTATACTTTTCTTTGAAAAGTTCTAAGTCCATAAATAAAGCAAATGCCCTTTCCAAGCCATTTTTCTTAATAACTCCACTCGGTGACGTGGGAATGCTTTCCTTAATCCTTATTAGTCGCTGCGGACTTGCATCAGCAACCGATCTGTAATCTGCGCTCTCACTTTTTTATTGTCCTTTTTATATTTAAAGAAAGCGCTTCTGATACATTTTTAGTGGTTAAATCATCAGTTGCATCTTCCAGTTTTCTTTTCTTATGCGGTCCTGACAATCCTTCATGCCTTTTGGGGTATTCCTCTTGCACGTCCTGTTAATGGTGGGCTCTTCCTATGCCGATGTAGGGTGTTATAGTCATTGAGCCAATCCTCTTATTTCGATGAAAATCTCCCATCTCGCCTTAATAGTTGCATATATCACGCCCAGATTTCCTATTTGTTCGTTACTCTGTTCAAATTCCTGTGTAACTGCATCCTTAAACTCTGTATAGTTACTTGATGCCCGAAACATTTCAAATAATTTCGTGTTTTTCATCTGCATATTTTTAGCAATAAAAAATAAGCAGAATACAATATACGTGTCTCGCCAACTATCAGTCATAGACTAATCCAGGGATTATGCCTGCATTGCAATATATAGTGTAATGTATTAAAGGGTAAAGTGGTTTTTAAGTAGTATTACGCAATTATTTTGTAATGTATTACCTGTTACCAATAGGATAAAGGGTTTAAGGGTTTTTTAAGTATTATTACGCAATTCACATGTTCAAATGAACATGATATGCATATATGTCTACCTGTATGCACCTGCTAAATCAGAAGACATATCGCTATTTTATGATTCTGCATACCAGTACATGTATACCTGCATAAATTGGCCTGGGCTCACAGGTAAACTGAATTTTTCACTGTATTACCTAACTAAATTCCAATTTTATTGGCTCACATTTTTGATTTGCCTGAAACTTTTTTTACACGTACTTTTTAACTTTTTAAACACGTGTATCAGGATTTGACCGAAAAAAAATTATTTTTTTAGTTAGAATTTTTTAAGTGTGCCAAAAATTGTCAAATTTGAAAAAGTACCCTCTCATTGAAAATCTGTATCTCCGGTTATATGAATCCAATTGACTTCATGTCTTTTGCATTAATTCCTCTAAAACCTCTCCTTTCAAAATAAAATTTCTCATAAACAAAAGTTTTTAATTTCTTAAAAATAAAAACAAATTAATGCCATTTCCTCACTGATGTACATACTGTAGTATTTTTTCGGTATTCAAAAAAATGCTATTTCCTGTCCGCACGGGAAAGCATTTAGCATTCAGCATTTATTATTTTGAAAACAGATGTGCTTTGCTTTTAAATTCAAAATATTCAATGCTAACAAAAATTATCTTATTTTTGTCATGTGTTTTCTGCTGAAAATTCAGAAACAGCTAGAGAAACAGCGCAGGCACGGAAACACAAAGGAAAGCGTTGAAAGCTTTTCATGAGGAAGACATTTTTCCAAACCTGAGATATGGGCATAATTTCTTTAATACTAATCCAGAGGCAGGAGATTTGAACCATCAAATGTATTGACCATGGACAATAAAGATTTGAATGTATATTAAGCTTTTGTTTGCATTATATATTGCTATGAAATGCACAATAGATCTTTTTTTGGGATCATTTTATTGTTGATTTTGCAATCCTTCGGTGGTCTTATCGATATGGGGGTTTGTTGCCTCTTACTTTCTGTGACAAACCTGAGCGACAAAAGATTGGTCAGGTTTTGTTAACTGCAGTTATTCGTAATTTTTTTTCTGCAGAGAAATCATCTATAGTGGGCCTTGATAATTTCGTAAATTTTGCGATGGCCGTTTTGTCGATAGTCAAAAAATACTCAGATATTTGGTATTTTAGGCACGATAATATCAAAATGTAGTAGCATTTATTGTCGAATGCTCTTTTCTCCCACCTCTAGAACCACTTGAAAATATATGGGAAAAATGTAACATATACCAAAAAATGTCAAAATGCTACATTCAGCTCTGGTGAGAAAAGGGCATAAGATTTAAAAAAATTTTTTAACCAACCACAAAAAAAAATTTTTTATTTTTATACTTGCGCCATATTGTTAGTTACAATCGGTTTTTGTAAAAAGTTGGAGCCACTTTTCGTTTTTAAAATATCGAATTTGTTTTAGCAAGGCCTCGGCTTTTTTCTATGAAAAAACGACGCAGCATGTAGATTAACTCTCTCACTCTTATCGGATCCTTATGGAATTAATGTTTTCTCATTGTTTACTAGTCCTTTAACAATTGTTAATGATTAAAAGTTAAGTTTTAAGTCTTTTGCCAATTTTTGAATGACAAAAAGTAAAAAGTCATTTTTTAATCAATTAAAAACTTACAATTATTTATTTAACCGTTTAAATAACAATAATTTTAACATTTTTTTATTTATTATTTTTCTGTATTATGTAATTTATTAAACATTTTTAAATATATTTTTTTTTAATTTTTTAAAAAATTTATTAAATGTTAAATTGTTTTATTTTTATTATATAAATTTTTTTTAAAAATTAAAAAAAAAATATTTAAAAATGTTTAATAAGTTGTTTTTTTGGCCCAATCTGTTCGGTTTGTAAAAGAAGGGCCCATATATAAAAAATGGGTTGCGTCACCATTTCTTCTGTCTGCATGTATTTAATAAGATCCAGCGAATTTTTGTTTGATTTATTGCACGTTTTTTGGCCCAAGGCGGCACTGTGCGGCGTCTCAACACCTTCGAAACGTTGCATGAAGACTTCTCGAAATTCTTGCCCCTTTATTCCTGTGTAGCAGATTTGCGACAGCCACTGAGATGCTCCTCCGTCCAGAGAGTTACTTAGTGCCATAACAAGGGCGCACAGTGTAAGATTTTTGAGGTCGATGGGCTTTAAGCAGCACTTTTAGAAATGTTCAACTATTACGAAAACAGGCACAAAACAAAACAAACAATTTTTTTTTGGAAGATAACGGTTTTTAAATTCGGACTTTAGAAATACATGCAAAATTGCACTGGGAAGCGAGCAACAGTTGACAAAGTTTAGTCTTATCAATTGCATCGCGTAATCAGTGGGAACAGCCAAAAGTTATTTTTCTCAGCAACTTTAGACGATTTTTATTCCACTTTCAAAAACAAAAACATTTTTTTGGCCCAAAAATTGTTTTTTTTTTATTTTTTGAAAAAAGTGCCAAAAGTAAGTGTATTTTTTCATGTTTCTGTTTTTTGGTGGAAAAAACCTATATTATTCTATCGTATTCTATCCAACCAGAACATACATCCTTCGCATGCATTCATTCTGATTCAGAATCTAAAATAAAATCTTGCCCATATTTTGCCCAAAGACCTTCTATTTAGAAATGAGTGAAATAAGCCGTGCTGCATTTTTCGAGGTTTGGTCGAAAAACATAAAAACCACTCCGCGAGACGCTCTTGTAAAGCACACAGTAATGGTGTTTGGCAATGACATTGATCACTCCCAATTGAAATTACACTGTCTTTTGAGTTTCAAAACCGATTTGAGAAATCTAGGAGAGATAAAGCCAGGTTTTTTGCTCATAATGCAAGTGGCCTTCAGGTCACATTAAATGGCGAAGACTGTCGCATTGATGTCATTGCTTCCACCTCAAGTACAAGAGGGAGGTCACAAAAAGTCTTTTCTGAGTGTTGTCCTAAAACACAAAAAAGGAAAAGCCATGAATTGTTGCCTACGATAGATGAGGATCAATTGCTATCAGCTGCAGAACAGGCTTTGCGGGCGGAAGGAAACGGGATTCAGCTAAATTAATTAATGAATTACCAAATGCTCCCCCGTCCACGGGGACTATAATTAAGAAAGCTAAATTATCTTCTAATAGCACTGCAAAACACCTTTCAGCAGATCAAGCACTTGCCCTTCTGATAGAAAGTAAATTATCAATGCACCAGTACAATACCACAAAAATTGTCTGTCCAAAATTATATCCATGTTATGATCTTGTTAAGGAGTCTAAAATGTTATGCTATCCTACTGGTATAAAAGTAAGAGAATCCTATGCTGAAATAAGTTTACAATCCCTTATTGATCATACCGTAAAACGGCTGATAAGTGCTCAAGAAGACATTTTGGAGTCACTGTCTCCACTAGACGATGTACACATGAAGTTTGAATTGTTACCATTTAATAAAAAAAAATCTTAAAAATTTAAACCAAATTTTTTTTACTCCTACTACTACTCCTATTTTGTTCATATGTCAAAAACCTAACTAACAAAAGCAGGCCACCTGGCTTGAATAGCATTTTCCAAAAATGGGTTGTTTAACTAAAAAATGCATGTCTCCTAGAATTTCCACTCCATTTGCAAATATATGGCCTTAACTTGTTAACAACAAAAGGGCCTTTAGATCTGAAAGCTCAAAATAAATCTGGATTTTTGCGAATATCTTCAGAACGGTTCTTTGGGAATTTTTTTAATTTGTTCAGCGTGATTAGCAACTCAAAACTAATCAAAAAAAATTGGTCTTAAGGCTAACCTCGAAAAAAAATTTAAAGTTGTAAACTAGTGTAATTGAGTTAACATACTAGATAACACAGTGCACAGACTCGACTTCATACAAATAAAACAAGAAAGGAAGCTAGCTTCGGCCAGCCGAAGCTTAAATACCCTTGCAGATCATTCCTATTAATTAACAAATCGCAAAAATGTTCAATTAATTTCATTAATCTCATTAATTTTCCGATCGTTCCTATGGCAGCTATATGATATAGTCGTCCGATTTTGATCAAATTAAAATTGCAATTCGGAAATATTTAAAAAGAGTCATATCCTAGAGTAGAAGATAATACAATAAAAACGAAAGAAGCTAGAATTTATTTCCTATTACTTTTCCATTAATTTCCCGATCGTTTCTATGGCAGCTATATGATATAGTAGTCCGATTTTTTAAATAATTAATTCGAAATTCAGAAATATTTAAAAAATAAGATCCCCAAAAGTAGAAGGTAATATTTCAAAAAACACCGAAGCTAGAATTTTTTTAACGTTTTCTTTTCCGATCCTTCCTATGGGAGCTATATGATATAGTTGTCCGATCCGGTCGGTTCCGACATATATACTACCTGCAATAGAAAGAAGACTTTTGGGAAAGTTTCATCCCGATAGCTCAAAAACTGAGAGACTAGTTTGCGTAGAAACAGACAGACGGACAGACGGACAGACGGACAGACGGTCAGACGGACAGACGGACAGACGGACAGACGGACAGACGGACATGGCTAGATCGACTCGTCTAGTGATGCCGATCAAGAATATATATACTTTATGGGGTCGGAAACGTCTCCTTCACTGCGTTGCAAACTTCTGACTGAAATCATAATACCCTCTGCAAGGGTATAAATATACAGGCAAAAATGCAGTTTGACCGAACAGAAATAAAAGCAGCAACCACCAGAAAGCTGAGCCTTGAAGAAAAATTAAGGGCACCCGATCTACAAAATGCATATCCTGTTGCATAAAATGATTGCGGTTGAAGTACCGCTTAAGCGAAATGATCCGCTGCAATGCACAAACTGCCATAAGTATGGACACACCAGAAACAACTGCGGGCTTCAATCAGTCTACGTAGCTTGTGGCGACTTCTACAACTCCGAGCCTTGCCCTGCAAGCAAAGAAGGCCAAGGAATAAGAAATGCGCTAACTGTGGAAAAAACCATACCGCAAACTACAAACTTTTCAAACCTATGCAAAATCAAAACATTTTAATCATTATAAGTGATATAATAAAAATCAATATTTAATGATTATTTATTAATTTTTCTAAATTGTACTCCATTTTATTATTTACACTATGCAGCATCAAAAATTAACCTCGATGAATGCTATATTTTTGGATTCGTTACGAATTCCCAAGTTAAACTGCGTTTTCCAAAGAGTTCCCCGACGCAAGGATTCTTAGCAAAAGGACCTCAAAGTTCGAAAAATGCTGAAATTGACCAACTTTGCGGAGCTCTTAGAGGCAAATAGATGCATGGCTTGGTTCGAAGTTAAAGTTTTTACTCCAAGATCTAGGACGGTTTCAATACGTTCTAGCGCGTATTGGATTTACATTTATCTGGATTAAGGAGTAGCTTATTGACATCAACTTGACATCATCAGCATACATAAGAACTTTGGAGGCCACGATAACTTGAGGAAGATCATTAATAAATAGACCAAATTGCAAAGGACCAAGATGGCTACCTTGAGGTACTCCGGAGCTTACAGATACAATTTTTAAAAGTACATTATTAAATTGTACGGCCTGGGAACGGCCTGTATCAGAAGAGTGGGAAACCAAGAAGGTGCAGCTTGTGAATAAGAAGATCATGGCACACTGAATCAAACGCTTTGCTAAAATCAGTGAAAATTACATCAGTTTGATTAGAGGATAGGAAGCCTTTATTAATGTAGGTCGTAAATTCCAGCAGGTTAGTTGTAGTTGAACGACATTTTGTGAAACCATGTTGATTTGGAGATAATAAGGAGCGACACTGATGCTGCAATTGATCGCATATGAGTTTTTCAAGTAGCTTAGGAATAGCACTTAGTTTGGCTATCCCACGATAGTTCATAATATCAGACTTGCTGCCCTTTTTATGAAGTGGAATAATAAAGGACTCCTTCCAAACAGCCGGAAAGGTGCAGAGATGGATAGATTTCTGGAAAATCATGGTTAATAGAACAGAAAGTGGATCTGCGCAATATTTTAGAACGGAGCTGGGCACCATATCGGGACCTGGAGAAAAAGACAGCTTTATCGAGGGTAGGCTGCGACTGACATCACGTTCATCAATTATAGGACAATATATGGAGTCCGTGTGGGCTAGCTGATAGGAATAGCTGAAATCGGAATTTTGGTGATTTGAATAAGGCGAATATGTGCACTATGACTTTAATTCAATTGGATTGAAATTGGTCAATAGTCTCGCACCTACTTATTTTACAAATACTAGTAGCTCATTGTTAGATATATTCTTTGTTAGTGATTTGTCAAAAGTTCTTTTATATGACCACATATGTGTTTCTCCTTTTTCCAAACATGACCTGATATTTATGACGTATGATCTTATCTCTGACAACATGCCATCTGTAATTAGCTATAGGGATTATAAGTCACTTAATTACGACAACTTGCAGGCTGAATCTGATCATTATGACTGGACTCTCATTTACAACTTGACATCTGCTGAAGACCAACTATTAGTTTTAAGCGATAATGTTAGACAACTATTTGAGAAGTGTGTCCCAGCTAGAACTAAAATTCTAAAGCCAGCAGACCAGCCTTGGTTTACCTTAGAAATAAAGGGTCTAATTCGATTGCGGGACGCAGCCTATAAGCGCTGGAAACGATATCGAACTGACCATTTGTACAATATTTTTAAACAGATCAGAACTGATGTCACGAGAAAGATAGTAGTCTCCAAACGAAGTTTTTATAACCATAAATTTGGAAATGCATATACGTCTGGTCAAGTTTGGAAGGAGCTTAGAGGTATGGGGATAGGCAAACAAACTCAGGCTGCTAAGTCAGACCTAGATGTGGATGCTCTCAATGAAAAGTTTGCTCGCATCAATTTTTCCAGTCCTCCTCAAAATATGTTCTTGAATTCGACAACCATCTGTGATAATATCTTTAGCTTTAGGTGTGTTCGTCCAAGTGATGTTCTTGAATGTTTACTAAGTGTTAAATCCAATGCAGAAGGTCTGGACAACATCAGCCCCAAATTCATAAAAATATTGGTACCAAAGTTAATTTATCACATCTCCCATATCTTTAATACCATATTCACCACTTCTACGTTCCCCGATGTGTGGAAAAGGGCTAAGATACTCCCGATTCCTAAACCTAAAAATGAATTTCGTCCCATCTCAATACTCCCATTTCTGTCCAAATCATTTGTACGCCTGGTTGCCCAGCAAATTCAGTCATACCTGGAAAATAACTCTTTCCTCAGCAACAAGCAATCTGGGATCATAAAGAATAGAAGCTGTACTACTGCCATCTTGAAGATTTCTGAAGACATACGCCAGCAGATTGACGAAAGTAAAGTGACACTATTAACCCTTCTTGACTTTAGCGTAGCTTTTGACTCTATTGACCATGTGATTCTTTGTACCAAACTGCGAACGCTGTATAGTTTTTCTCCAAGTGCAATAAAGCTTCTCCAAACCTACCTTACAAACAGATTGCAGGCAGTCGTCTCGGGAAATCTCAGATCTGATCTCTTGCCCCTAGCACAGGGGGTTCCACAAGGGTCAGTCTTAGGCCCATTGCTCTTGTCCTTATACATAAATGATCTTCCTAAATGTTTGTCTGACTGTGATGTACACCTTTATGCAGATGATGTCCAGCTTTATGTAAGTCGTCCCTTAGGCCAAATTAATGAATGTATTAGAATTAGCAACAATGAAATCCAAAAAATAAGTAATTGGGCGAAGGCGATCGGGCTGCATCTAAATCCCAGTAAAACAAAATGGCTATTCATATACAAAAGACATATAAGCTTTGCTTCCAAAAGTCAATGTTAACAACGTAGCTGTTAATTATGTCGAAAGGGCCACAAATCTTGGCATAGAATTTAACACCACGTTGACATGGGATGTCCATATTACTAAGGCCACTGGGAAAACCTATGCTATGCTCATGCAGCTTTCTGTAACCCTGAATCTTATACCTCAGAACATAAGAATGTTAGTAGCTAAAGCTTGCATTATACCAACTCTATTTTATGGACTTGAAATTTTTGCATCCTCTGACGCAGCAAGTTTGCGTAAGCTGAAAGTTTCGTTTAACTCAATAGCGCGATATATTTTTAACTTGGATCGCACAGCGCATGTAACAGCTTACTCCTCAAAGATTTTCGAGCTAAGTTTTGAGTCCTGGATTAAGTTTAGAACTCTTTTATTTTTACATAAGTTGATTTTCAGGAAGGAACCACAGTACCTAAATGAACTCTTGCAAATGTCAGTATCTGCTAGAACAAATAATATTATTTCCAAACGATTAAAACTTGGATCGGCAGAAAAGCATTTCTTTATCCAAACTGTTCGCCACTGGAACAATCTTCCAAATAATATAAAAAACATTAAAAATTATACAAAATTCAAAACTGAATTATTTTCCCACCTTCAAGGCACACTCTAATTTTAACTTTAATTTTACCTATAACTAGCTGTACCCGGCGCGACTTCGTTCGCTTAAAATTAGTTTTGAGTAGATTACTTTAAAACCTCTGTGTAAACAACATTTTTAGAAGATCCTTCAGGAGCGAGAATAATAAGGCTACTGGCAGACATAAAATGGTCAGACATAAAATGGTCCATGAGAGAAGCAATCTTCTCTAAGATCTAGTCCAGCCAGCTTCAAAGTCTGCCCCTGCGATTTATTTATAGTTATTGCAAAGCAAACTTTTAGAGGGAATTGTAGCCTTTTAAACTGAAACGGCAGACTGGATGGTATTAATGGGATCCTGGGTAGAAATACTGTTTCCCCTTTCGCGCATCCCGTAAATACTGCTGCTTCGATTACATTCTTATGAAGACCTTTTATCTGCAATCGTGTCCCATTGCATAACTTTAAGGGACTTAAATTTCTCAATAACATTACGGGTGCTCCAATCCTAAGAGACAGATTATGCTGAGGAATTCCTGGAGGATTCAAAGAATTTAAAAATTCAACACGGTAATGAACAGCATTATCAGCATCAGGAACAGAGTCGACCGATTTATAGAAGACCATCATTCTAAACCATCAAATGAGTTTAGCAATAAATTATTAATAGTGGTTGCTCTTTCATTTTTCGTTGTCAAAATGGCGCGCTCAGATAGCCAATCTAAGCTTTTACTTGATATGTTAGAAATGTCAGGAAATATTTTGGATGTAAGATCTTGAACGTTTTTGACTACATTTCCTAAGCGTGATGTTATAACTATTTTTCCATCAACTGTTGGATGGACGCCATTTCCAATTTTTAAAAGAGTTTCGGCAAAAATTCCTGCAGAACTGTCTCCTTTTAAGTGCACTCGCATATTTTTCGTGAGCGCTAGTTTTTTTTATCTGTGGCCATAAAAATGAAGATTTTAAACAGGCCTTTATTTCGTCAGCTCTTGCACCTCTTGGCACAACAGGAAGGGTTTGGCAAAGGTCTCCAGCTAGCAGGACCGTAATACCACCCATCAACATAGTACTCTCATTAATATCTTACAGGGTTCTATTTATGGCTTCAAGCCCACCTTTATGTGACATGGTGCACTCATCCCAAACAATAAACTTACAATCTTTAAAAACCGCAGTCATATTACATTGCTTTGAAATAGAGCAATGAGGTGTTTCTAAATTAACTAAATCCAAAGGAAGTTTAATATGTATAATAATAAAAATAGCCCTCTTCTAATTGCCTGCTTCTCACTCCCAAAAATCGAATTGTGGCAAAGGAGAGCAAGTTTATTTTTCCACGCCTCTTCCAATACTTGCGATTTTAATTTGTTAAATCGTCGATGAAAATATATATCATCTTTTTAGATTCCTTAAAATCATATATTAAATTCAGATTGCTTAAACAAATATAATAAATGAATGTGATCCAAGTAAAAGTAGTGAACTTGTATATTTTTTATCAGTTACAATGTTATCAATGCAATTTTAATTTGTTCACACATATGTATACGAACTAACTTATTATTTTCCGATTCCACATTTGATTGATAATTATTAAAATTAAACTCGTCAAATTTAGCATTGGCTGAAAGGAAATGAATAATTTTATTTGTATTTGAGCACATTATCGACTTTCAAGTAGAAACATAAGCACACATTGTGTGTATGTATTGTATTGTACATGTATTGTACAAATCAAACCATATCCAAATATACATACGTATTTGGGCTAAAGTTCGAATCTTAAGATATTTAACTTGGAAACATTTTGGCTTTGTTTACAGAATTTGTAGTAATTTTTTATCTTCTTCCATGGTGGAAATTAAATAAGGCTCTTACTTCTGCTACAAAATGAAAAATATTTTTTTTTAAATAAAACCTAAGCATTTTATCCACAGGACTGACTATTGATCGAAAATCATATTGATCGGAACAGCAGTTAAAGTTTTTAAAATTCAAAACAAATTTTAACTTAAATTGCCCTTTTCCCCTCCCCCTTCCCCGCAACACTACCCCTCCCCATCGACAGTTTTCTTTGCTGCTGCTCTCTCGGCCGTCGCTCTCTTGCCATCCGCTCTCTGGGTTTCGCTCTCTCGGCGGGCTCCCTCAAAGTGCAACGCAATAACTTAGGAAATCTAAATAAATTCGTTAAAAATACTTTAAAAAAATGTTAAAAACTTAAAAAATTAAACTTAAGGATTTGGGTTATAGAATAACCATTTACCAAAAAATCATCTCGATCGGAGCAGCGGTTTAGATTTTTTAAATCGAATAGTTAATTTTAAATGTAGCCCCCAAATTATGGGGGATATCGAGATTTCTTTTAGATTTCTAATTAGGCCCTTTTAAGACCTAAAATTCTGCAAAATCAAAATTTCGAAATTCCAACCACTTTAGAAGTTAAGCTTAAGTAAAGCGAATAATTGTTTGCTCTAAATATGGATATTGGAGCTGTTTGGGGCCACTGGGGACACATGTCGGACCTTAGTGGGCGCCTACGCCCCCAATTGAATACTGTGAAAAAATTTGGCTGCTCTAGCTCTTATGGTTTAGGCTGTGGTCGTATCCCCCTAAAAATCGGTCTTTCATTTTATAATCTTTAGAGATTATTTTTCTTTCTTTTTTTTGTTAATTGTAATAAATGTTTTTTCTTATGTTTGTTTGTTTTTAAGATTTTATAATGTTAGTAAGTAAGACAAAATGTAAATGTAATGTAAAAATATTGTACCCGTAGTGACTGGTGCCATAACTAAAAGGCTTCACTTAGCCTGTAGCACTGGGATAAAACCAAAATAAATTAAATTAAATTAAATACACTTTCATATAGATTTCTTCTTTTAATTTTCCATTTAGAAAATCACTTTTTACATCCATGTGATGTACCTTCAAATCATATTGGACTGAAATGGATAATATGAAGCGAAAACTTGCTATTCTAGCCACAGGAGCAAATGATTCTTCATAATCTATAAGATATTTCTAAGTAAACCCATGCGCCACTAATCTAGCTTTGTATCTTATTGGATTTCCAAATTCGTCAGACTTTAACGTAAAAACCCATTTACTGTCAACAATATTTTCATTGTCAGGCGGCTTAACAATCGACCAGCTATTATTTAAGTCATGGGCGTCCAATTCAGTTTTAATAGCTGCCTCCCACAGAGATTTGTCAGTCCACCTTTGTATTTCTTTGAAAGAACTTGGAATATCACTAAAAATTGAATGAGCGGTTAAAATATAGTTATTATCGATTTCATTTTCCTTATATGATATTTGTGGCCAGTTCTTTAGCCTATCACTTCTTCTAGAACTACATTCATAACTGTCATTGGGATCTTTTGTGTCAAATCTTTTCTCCATACTGTTACTCTGGATATTCATTTTATCACAATCCTTACTCTCATTCAGGATACTAACATGATCACTCTCCTTACTGTCATTCAGGATATTCGTATTATCAATCTCCTTACTCTCATTCAGGATATTCGTATTATCAATCTCCTTACTCTCATTCAGGATATTCGTGTTATCAATCTCCTTACTCTCATTCAGGATATTCGTATTATCAATCTCCTTACTCTCATTCAGGATATTCGTATTAGCAACCTCCTTACTCTCATTCAGGAATTCCACTCCACTTTTAACAGCTCTTGAATTTATCATGTTTGTTTCATCTACGATTACGTCTCTTGCGACAATAAATTTTTCATTATTTACGTCCCATAGTTTTAAACCATTTGGTTCATAACCAACTAAAATAGTTTTGCATGATTTCTCATCAAATTTTCTTTTTCTATTTTTAATAAGAACAATGTTCATTGAACATACACTGTTGAACCAAATATTTTCAAGTATTTTAAATTTGGCTTTCTATTGTGCCATGCCTCATATGGAGTTTTTGAACTATCATCAAGTGCCCTAGTGGGAATCCTGTTAATTAAATAAGTTGCTGTCAGAACAGCTTCACCCCAATAGCTTTTATCTAATTTAGCACCATTTACCATATTACGAGCTTTTTCAGTAATCGTTATGATCATCCTTTCTGACACACCGTTTAATGGAACGTATATGGAACAGTCAGATGGTAACTTATCCCTTTCTGTACACAGTAATCACGCAAGTCACTATATAGATATTATCTACCATTATCTATATATAGATTTACAACTATAAGGTTGAAATGCGCCACACTTTTCGCTACAAAATCCTTAAACATTGTAAAAACATCTGATTTATGTTTTATTAAATACGTTACACAATAATGTGTATATTGATCCACAAAAATAACGTAGTAATTTTTGTCGTCAATTGAAACAGGTGTTATTGGCCCGAATACATCAGAATGGATTACAAGTAGGGGTCTACTGATGTACTCTTTATTTTTATGTTTTTCCAAATCTGGCTTGTTTGCCATTTAAACATACTTCACATATCTCATCAACTGGATTAACGTTATCTAGAAGATTATTGTCAACAAATAAATTATTTCTTTTAATTTCAATCAATTTCCCTTTACTAATGTGACCTAATCTCTCATGCCATAACCGATACTGATTATTTTTATTTTCTACATTTAATGAATATGCTTGAAATTTAAGAATTGGTGTATCCACAACAGATCCGTTCTTGAATATTTTTACACCGTTACTGCCAAACATAACGGTCATACCAGCCTCTTGCAGTCGCTTGACAGAAATTAAGTTTTCCGCAACTTCCCGGCAATAGAGCACATTCTCGAGCGTGATTTGGTTTCCATTGTGCAGCCTGACAATTCCGCGCTTCGTTGCAAAAATGAATTCGCCATGCTTGGCGACAGCAATTTTTATTGGCGACTCCAGGTCGATGTAGTCCATGAAGAGTTTCTCGTCATTTACGAGGTGATCTGTGGCACCAGAATCCAAGATAAATTGCACCGTTTGGTCGCCAGTTTTGGACACATTTTTATCAAAACGATTCAACATAAACGCGAAGCCGGGTTGAGTTGTTGCTATTTGTGAGGGTTTGTTATTTTCCTTGTTTTTATCATTTATTATTCTTTTATAAGCATAACAATCTTTTTTAATATGCCCTTCCTTGCCACAGTGATGACACTTGATATTAAATTTTCCCTTTCCCTTAAATGGCTTGCGAATTACACTGTTATTATTTTTTAATGATTTATTTTTATAGCTGTTTTTATCATATACCGTTGCTTTCATAACTTTCCTACTTGTATCGCTGCTATCGTTTTTAATTTTTATTTCGTGATCAAGCAATCTGTTCCTTACAAAAGCTAAAGTAAGGTTTTCCTCAGCTAGGGTTTCAATTGCAGTTATTACCCCGTCATATGATGATGGCAAGGTTAATAGCAAGTGCGACACTTTGTCCATTTCGTCGATTTTCGCTCCTGAAGCCAACAGTTCACTAATCAATTCGTCAAAGACATTGAAGTGACACAATAGTGTTGTCTCACTCTGCAACTTCAAGGAAAGGAGTCGTTTTCTAACAGCTAACTGCGACGCGAGACTCTTGCGTTCATAGATGGCGTCCAAATTTCTAAGAATTTGTCGCGCCGTATTGTCGCTTGTCGCAAAATTTATAAAAGAGTCACTAAGGTATTCTATCAAAGTGCTCTTTGCACAACGCTCTGCCTTTTTCCACGAATCGTCAACCATATCAGGAATATTCTGGTCAATTACTCTTAAAACATCCATTTCGGCGAATAGAGCTCTGATTCGGAATTTCCATACCGAATACTTTTCCCCGTCAAAAGCCTTAATGTTGCGTTTGGTCATTTCCATGGTAATTTACACACACACACACACAGCTATATGTATGGATGAGAAACCTTATTTCACAACGCTATGCAAGCCAAAGCTATTTCACAAACTATCTAAAATCTCACTGATCTGTATATATTAGGCGTAGCCTGGGCCCATAACCTGTTGGGATTCTAAGTTCAAATTAACAAATCAGCGTATTTCGCATTCAATTATAGTTTCGTTTATTTAGCACAGCACAATCAACCACAGCTTACGAGATCAGAAATAAGAGAGAAGGATTAACCGCGTGGTTCACGCATTAGTGTTACCAGAGATCGATAACAATATAATGCTGATTTTGGTATACACTATAAATTATAATGGGGTTATTCAATAGTGAAATTGTCGGAGGAGACCTGGAACATATCACATAGATGTCCCCTAGCTTCATCTTCGGTGGTATCAGGACGAAACCGAGAGACAATGATAGCCTTCTTAGTTTCGACTGCCTTTAAGGACACGGCAGCGAGGGGTCTACGAGTACCACGTATGGGACGTGCATCCTGGACATTCGGATGAGGCTTGGACGGATTTTGAGTACTATTAGAGCTCGTGGAGGGTTGAGTATGGACTTCGGATCTGCCTAGATTGACTGGATCTTTCGGCATAGAATTTGGTGGAATTTGTAAAGCCATAATTGTGGATGTTGCTGGCGTATTTAATACACTGTTTCTAGGGAGTGTTCCCGGAGACAGGTTTGCTCGCTCATAGGCTGGAGACACAAAGTTTAGCACCGGGGCGGGGATGGCTAGTGCAGTAGGAGAAACTAGGTCATGTCAGGTTGGGGTCAGCATCGATGGGAACCCATCAGCCGGCACCTCAAGGCTGTTGTTGTTAGCAATTCTCCTTTTTGGAGATTCGTCCGCAATTTTGTATTCACGGAATTGCGATTCAACTTTAGAAACCTTATCAGTTAAGGCGGTAACCAGTTTATGGACATCTCTGAAGTTATCCCGCGTTTGTCTCAAGAAAGTGCGCATACAATACGCCGTATCAAGGCAACTGCTGCAGGTCCAAAGAAATCCTATTCTTTTGGACAGTAGATCAGCGATGCGACCATTAGCGCCGGCACCAGCGCATTTAATATGTGCACAATTGTCGCACAGCCAACATAATAGGAATCACCAACAATGGTGCCATTGTATTCGCATTTTTTGGCAGTGCACGGTACACTCATATTGGTAGTTAAGAGTTAGAGTAGTTAAGTAGTTAAGTTAAGTAGTTAAGATTAGAGAAGCACGATTCGGAGAGCAACAGTGTAAACCAGAGAGCTGCAACGATCGGGTACACCCGATCATTTACTCGTTTCCGTTTTGATTAATCGCTTCGGGTGAGCGAAATGAAATGAGCGGTGAGCGAATGCGATCGTCCCATGAATGATCGTTTGTGATCGTTCAAGTGTGTGATCTGATCGTGTGTGAACGTTCGGCTTGAAGATTTTACCCGTTTGTGATCGAATATTTTGTGCAATCGATTGGTGTGATCGTTTTTCGCGCCTATCAGTATGACCATGCAGTTTGTGTTATTGCTTTATATTTGGCACAACATATTTTTATATTTGCACAAAAGGATCCGGTCGGCTCCGACATATATACTACCTGCAATAGAAAGAAGACTTTTGCGAAAGTTTCGTCCCGATAGCTCAAAAACTGAGAGACTAGTTTGCGTAGAAACAGACAGACGAACAGACGGACGGACAGACGGACAGACGGACATGGCTAGATCGACTCGTCTTGTGATGCTGATCAAGAATATATATACTTTATGGGGTCGGAAACGTCTCCTTCACTGCGTTGCAAACTTCTGACTGAAATCATAATACCCTCTGCAAGGGTATAAAAACGTAAAAAAATTCTAGCTCCGGTGTTTTTTGAAATTTTACCTTCTACTTTTGGGAATATTTTTATACCCTTGCAGAGGGTATTATGAAATTGTTAATTAATAGGAATGATCTGCAAGGGTATATAAGCTTCGGCTGGCCGAAGCTAGCTTCCTTTCTTGTTTTTTATATATTTCTGAATTTCGGTTTTTTGTTTTTTAAATCGGATTACTATATCATATAGCTGCCATAGGAACGGTCGAAAAATTAAATGGAAATTATTGGGAAAAAAATTATATCTTTGTTGGTTTTTATTACATTCCCTTCTACTCTGGGATATGACTATTTTGAAATATTTCCGAATTTGGATTTTAATTTTTAAAAGATCGAACTACTATATCATATAGCTGTAATAGAAACGATCGAAAAATTAATAAGAAATAATAAGAAATTTAACATTTTTGCGATTTGTAAATTAATAGAATGATCTGCAAGGGTATATAAGCTTCGGCTTGCCGAAGCTAGCTTCCTTTCTTGTTTTTGTTTTGGTTTATGTTGATATTAAATCGTATTTAAATACGTTTTTAAATCACAGTCTATGTTTGAAATGTTATCAAAACGACGATAATATGGAACTATCTTGTTTCTTTATAGATATTTTGATAAGCGGATAGATTTTATTAGTGAAATCGAAAAGAGTCTAGGACCGGATGAAAAGCACGGCCGATTTGGTGTAACGCTTGCGTTATGACGTTCGGACATATTTGTGCCTTTTCATCATTTCCAAAATGCATAATTTTTTAAATTTAGAAAAACCCTATTTATAAATCCAATGAGTACATTTCTTACATGTTTAAGCTGAAAGTATGCACAACTCAATAGTCACTGATATTATGCACATATATTAATATCATAATTTTACCACCGTCCCTTCATATAGCTGCCATACAAATCGAAGGATTTTCTTATTGCTAAAAAGGTAGGCTTTGAAAAGTTGTTTGATTCAGATTTTCTTAGCAATAAGAACGGTGACGATCAGGCAGTCGGAGAAGCAACACGGTGGCTTGGCTGACACAGCCTGGCTTCCAAGAAAACTCGCAAAACTCGGATGGGGAAAAGAGGAAAGCTGGATGAGAGTTATCTTTTCCCGCGCTGTTATCAAACAAGCGTTCGTATTGCGTAGAGAAAAACGGCTCGGAAATGCAAAACGAAAACTGGACCGACACAAATTAGCACGCGGGTATTTTAGTAAGGCCGAGAGCGGGCGAGAGGCGATAGTTTCCCACGCTTTTTCGCAGTCAGACAAGAGTTCGTATTGGGTAGAGAAAAGGCTCGGAGACGCAAGAACTTGACCGACACAAATTAGCGCGCGGGAATGTCGGCAGGGCGATAGTTTCCCGCGCTATTCCGCAGTCAGACAAGCGTTAAAATTGCGTAGGGAAAACGGCTCGGAGACGCAAAACAAGAACTTGACCGACAAAAATGATCACGCGGGGATTTTGGCCCGAGAGCGAACGAGAGGGCGCATGTGGAGATCAAGTTGGCTATCCTGATATTTATATCCTTGCAGAGGGTATTATGATTTCAGTCAGAAGTTTGCAACACAGTGAAGGAGACGTTTCCGACCACATAAAGTATACATATTCTGGATCAGCATCACTAGACGAGTCGATCTAGCCATTTCCGTCTGTCCGTCCGTCTGTCCGTCCGTCTGTCCGTCTGTTTCTACGCAAACTAGTCTCAGTTTTGAAGCTATCGGCTTGAAACTTTCCAAAAAGTCTTCTTTCTATTTCATGTAGTATATAAGTCGGAACCGGCCGGATCGGTTCGATAGCTCCCATAGGAAAGATAAATAAAAAAGTAAAAAAAATTCTAGCTTCGGTATTTTTTGAAGTATTAACTTCTACTCTTGCGAATATTATTTTTTAAATATTTATGAATTTCGAATAAAATTTAGAACAAATTGGTCGGAACGGTCGGAAAATGAAATGCAAATTATTAGGAAAACAAGAGAGAACGCTATAGTCGGGTGCCCCGACTATCAGATACCCGTTACTCAGCTAAAGGGAGTGCGAAGGAGATGGAGATAAAAACTTTGATCCGCCGTAACTTTTTAACGAATGGTCCGATTTAAAAAATTTCTTCTATATTTCGATAGGTATCACTATGGACGGCAGTCCATGTAGTGACGAAGCGCACCAGGAGAGTGCGCGAAGGCGACTACTATATATACACGAAGAAATGAAAATCTAAACCTATCGAAAGGTATTGCGAAAACGAACAGGATTGCATACCAAGACTCTAAGAAAATCATTGGCTTGGGAGAGAGAGCGGTGAAAGTGAAAAAGTGAAAATTTCGAAATTTGGAGCTGTTGGGGCCGGTGGGGATAAATGCCCCTTCGCAATGTTTTAGTTGTATTCCTTTTGAAAATACCCGTCGAATGAGGGGTCATTTGTCAAAATCCGACGCTCCGTTCAAAAGTTACAGCCAAAATAAGATTTTCTTCGTCTTTCCAAAATGAAAATTTAATTCTGTTTGTCAGTTTGTCAGCTTGTCAGTTTGTCAGTTTGTCCAAAACATGTTTTTTAAGTTTTGAAAATTTGATATGACGTTCATCACATCGATATGAAAAACTTTTGTTCTACCACTTTTGGAAAAACTCGCTAGTTTAGCGGGAAAACAGCTATAAATAGCTAAAATTCGGAAAGCCGTAACTTCTACTACTAAAGCTACAGACTTGTGCTGCATCTCGTTTGAAAGGTATTTTTAAATGCTATAAACGCCTTCTATATGCAATTTGTGTAAATGTAATAGTTAAAAAAATATGAACTAAAGACAATTTTTTAAAACATTTTTTTTAAGCTTTTTTTTATTTTTCTCAAAAACGGCTCTAACGATTTTCTTTAAAACCTTAAAGTGTATAGCCCTTGAGATTCCTTAAATTTTGGTATATAACAAATTACTGTAAAAAGTCACGTTTAAAAGTTATTTTTATACGAAAATAGCCACTTTTGCCAGCTCGAACAATTAACGCTCCCTGAATTGAATTTTGTGGGAGGGTATCCGAACTGTATTTTAGGGTCATGGAATCAGTAAATTTGCCCTTAAGAGTTCCATATAGGAATCTTTTGTTCTACGACTTTTGGAAAAAGCCGCTACTTTAGCGGGAAAAAGCTAAAAATAGCTAAATTTCGTTAGTTTGTAAGTTCTACACTACTAAAGGTACCGACATGTGCTATACCTCGTTTAAAAGGTATTTTGAAATACTTAAACGCCTTTTTAACTTAATTTGTTTAAATACAATGGCTTACAAATTATGATTGACCAATTTAAATTTAAATGTATATATTAGCTCCTATGAGAGCAAATGTAAATAAACAAAAACTTCTGATATCAAATAAAAACACCTCTTAACGAGGTAAAAAACTAGTGACGATCGCATTTTCAACATACAAAAGTTCTGATATCAACATTTGTGACGAAAAATTATTACACTCGTCATTAAATACACTTTCTAAGATTTTCTCATTCGGCACGCTGCAATAGAAAATGCCTGTGAAGGGAAAATGGCTGGAATAGTTTGCTAGGGCGGGCCGAATGAGAAAATATTAGAAAGTCTATTTAATGACGAGTGTAATAATTTTTCGTCACAAATGTTGATATCAGAACTTTTGTGAACTCAACTCTCAAGTCAGAAGTGGTCACATTTGAAGAATTTTATAATATAGAGTTCATATGTGTAAGGCTGTCGTTTCCCGGTAGTTTTATATATATCACCTGCTCGTATATACCGCCTGCATCTGAATTTCCAGACTACTTAAATCATCTTTTTGCCATACAGTCAGTGTCGAAGAGCCGATAGAGACCAACTTTTAGTTCTAGGAGATTTTAATATCCCGGGAACATCGTGGTCAACAGATGAACAATCAAATGTTTTACTTCCACTATCCCAGCATGACTTTATTGAAGGCTTGCTAGATTTGTCATTGTCTCAAATTACCAATATTAAAAATTCACTAGGTCGTTTATTGGACCTATGTTTCGTTTCAAATCCGGACCGCGTATTTCTATCCAAGATAGCACCTCTTACTCAACCTGAAGATCCATATCATCCGGCGTTTGAGGTTTCAATCGACACTGGTACTGTTATAGATGCAAAATCAGAGAAGTCTACTAAGCTTTTGCATACTAAACTCTTATTTATCTGCCTTTGATTGGTCCGATCTTTACTCATGTCATAATATGGATGATGCGATAAATATTTTTTATTCAACAGTAAATTCGTTTTTTAATTCTTGTGTTCCGTTGTACTATCCGTCAGTCTCCACCAAACCACCTTGGTTCAGTAAAGAGCTGACACACCTAAGAAACGTAAAGTCCAGACTCTATAGGAAATATAAAGATACCGGTTCTCAATCTATTTTTTCTAGATACTTAAGCGCCTTTTGCAAACCCCTTCTCAAATTGTTTACCTTGTCTTTAGAAACATCTCAATTTCCTTCTATGTGGAAAGAATCGTTTGTGATTCCCCTCCACAAGAAAGGTAATAAATTGGAAGCAAACAATTATAGAGGCATATCTAAATTGTCAGCTATCCCGAAGCTTTTTGAAAATATTATTACACCTCATTTGCAGCACCTATGTAGGTCAGTTATATCTCCATGTCAACATGGTTTTATGAAACGTAGATCAACAATTACTAACCTTTTGGAGCTCACTTCATTTGTGATAAAGGGATTCAAAAACAAGAGAGAACGCTATAGTCGGGTGCCCCGACTATCAGATACCCGTTACTCAGCTGAAGGGAGTGCGAAGGAGATGAAGATAAAAACTTTGATCCGCCGTAACTTTTTAACGAATGGTCCGATTTAAAAAATTTAGGTACATTTAGCTACATTTCGATAGGTATTGATAAACACAATATAACTGCATTTTTACTTTTCCGAAATATTGAAATTTTTAAAATCGTATATAAGCGATTGTGGGCGTTAGAGGGGGCGTGGCACCCTTTGGCACAAACTTGCGCTGCGTAGGAACTCCTAGAATCTGCATGCAAAATGTCAATCTTCTAGCTTTTATTGTTTCCGAGATCTCAGCGTTCATACAGACAGACAGACGGACAGACAGACGGACAGACGGACATGGCTAGATCGACTCGGCTAGTGATCCTGATCAAGAATATATATAGTTTATAGGGTCGGAAACGCTTCCTTCTACCTGTTACATACTTTTGCACGAATCTAATATACCCTTTTACTCTACGAGTAACGGGTATAACAATTTTCAAACAGACGTCATCTACACTGACTTTAGTAAAGCATTTGACTCCGTAAACCACCTACTTCTGGTTAGAAAACTCGATTTAATTGGGTTCCCAGTTGATCTTTTGAGATGAATCTCAAATTATAAAGTTCAAACAATAAAGTCTTCTTTCGAGTCTAAATATTTGTATGTTTTTGGGGGGCTAGGTGTTTATAGAAAACCATATTTTTGTCGAAAAAATCGAAAGATTTTCTTTCTCGATTTTTTTTTTTTAAACAAATTAAATGTCTTTGAATCAAGGTTACATACATTACATGACACTATTTTGATCGTTTCTCAAAATTGGAAATCGCAAAACGGGCGACTTGCCCTGAAAAACATTTTTGGTACCACTGCTGACTTGTGATGACTTTGAGTCATTTTACTAAACTATGCATATCTCCTAGATTGTACACCCGATTTGCCAATATTCGGCCTCAACTTTTTGGGACTAACGGCCCTTCAGATCTGCATACTCAAAATAATTTACAAATATTTATTAATATTATTAAAAAATTATTGAAAACTAGCTATGAAAAAAAAAAGCCAAAAATGAATCTTTTTTGAAACTTTCAGACGCTATATGTCCATCAATTTTAATCCGATCACAAAGCGCCATACCTTTTCGGAAAGGTGCATCTATTTCCTTTCGAAAGGTGCCAGGTAAAAATCGGTTTTTGAGAACTGTTACATTTAATAAAACAAGTGGTCAAAAATCTAGCTTTTTCAAATATCTCCAAAACTATTCTTTGGAAAATTTTTTTTTTTCTTCATCGTGTTCAGTGACCTAATAGTAAACGAAAAAAAAGGGTCCCAGCGTTTATATATTTTGGCTGTAAACTAGTGATTATTTAAAAGGCAGAACGAAAAGGGTACTTTTTAAAAATTCTCTTTCTTGTACACTCCAGGTTACCTCGGGTGTCCCACAAGGGAGTCACTTGGGGCCGCTACTTTTTACTTTATTCATAAACGACCTTCCATCAGTTATAAGTCACTCTCGTGTACTTATGTACGCTGATGATGTGAAATTATGCCTGCAGTACAAGGATACTTTTTGCCAGTCTGATTTACAATCCGATTTAAATAGTTTCCAAACATGGTGCTCCGACAATTCGCTGAATTTAAATGGCTCTAAGTGTAAGGTGATGACTTTTTGTCGTGTTACTCCTCAATATGTGATTTACTCGCTGAGTGAGAGCACTCTGGACAGATTAGACCTAGTCAATGATCTTGGTGTTCTTTTGGACCCAAGACTAAAGTTCACTGATCACATTTCATCCATGGTAAATAAAGCTAGGGGTGCGCTTGGCTTTATTAAAAGGTGGTCTAAGGAATTTGATGATCCTTATATTACTAAGACCTTATTCATCTCGCTCGTCCGGCCGATACTTGAGTATGGATCACCCGTCTGGAGTCCCCAATACGGAATTCATATTGACGTTTCGAATCCGTACAAAAGAACTTTTTACTTTTTGCCTTAAGGCGCCTAAACTGGGATGCAAACCGCATTTTACCTTCTTATTCTAGTAGATTACTCCTAATTAACTTACCCTCCCTAACCAACCGTAGAACGATGCTTGGAACTGTCTTCATTTATAACCTTATTCGAGGTGAAATTGATAGCCCCGACTTGGTTGGACGACTTAACTTTTTTGTTCCAAGTAGATTAACTAGAAATTACATTCCCTTAATTTTAAACCACTGTAGATCTAACTATTACATGCATGAACCTTTCAGAGTACTATGTTCTGACTATAATAGACTTTATCCTATTATATCAAATTCTGACTCTCTGCCTCTCCTAAAACGATTAATATTAAAGCACAGAAGTAGATCCTACTTTTTTTTCCTCGTACTATATTTTTATTTTCTACATCGCGTCTATCATCTCGCGAATCGTGCCGTACGATACACGGCAGGGCCCCTCGGTCGGTTGGGCGGGAGGTGTGGCCGTGGGACTCCGCGCGAAAAAAAAAAAATACTACCTACCCCATCAAGCCGTACTTAGAGATTCCAGTCTAACTACAAAGCACACTGGTCGAAACGACCAATTTTTTTTTCATAAATTCCAAAAACGTTTACAGAGCGCTGTAACTTGGCACATTTGATAATAAGATCATTAGAAAGATATATACAAACTTTCAGTTTGATCTGGCCACGCCTACATTTGTAGCCCATATTTTGCGAAGCGCAGTGTTAACTTAATTAGTAAAAGAAAGGTAATTTTTTTTCTTTTTGTTTCTTGTAATAGAAAACAATTATATTTTAGTAAATTAAACAACAATATTTACATTTTTAATTTTCCACTGCTTAAATATAGCTTCTTTACTCAGGTTATTGCGATACCAAATGTCGAGCAGCGTGCTAGGACTGAAATTAACCTTGTCTTTAGCTGGAGGGGAAAGATAGAACGGGCAGGAACGGGCAAATACAATTAATGAATTCTTATAATATATATATTAAAAAATAATTTTGCAGACTTACTTTTTAATAGCGAGTCATACCAGATTAGTTATATTCCACAAAACACGGACACTTTGGTTAAAAATATACTAATTTAAGACAATACAAAAACAATTAACAATATAAACAGATAACACATATATTCAAATAATTGATTTAACCTATAATCTACATACCTTGAGCAATATTATCCATATTTTTGTATTTAAATTGGTGCACAAAATTAAAATCTGCGAATTGTCAAATTTACTCAACAATTCGCCGCCTCTTTTTGCTTGCAAGCAGCTGATCGGTCAACGAACTTTGCGGCCCTAGCAAAACTTCAGGGTTGCAGATATTCAACTTAAAGTTATCGATTGTTTGTAGTTAAGCAATATATTAAAAGAATATTTAAGTCAATTCAATATATTTTACCATGAAAATTTTGATTTTATGCAAAAAAATTGGTAATTTCGACCAGTGTGCAAAGTTAAGAGTAGTGTTTGATGCTTCGGCAAAAACGACTAACAACAAAAGCTTAAATGATATCATGTGGGTTGGGCCTAGAGTCCAAAAAGAAATCTTTGATATAATGTTGAATTGGCGTAAATGGGAATACGTCATATTAGCGGACATAGAAAAAATGTACAGACAAATATTCATTGATGAAAAAGATCAAGAATACCAATATATATTATGGAGACTCTCCTGAAGACAAAATAAAATCGTACAAATTAAAAACAGTAACCTATGGGACTGCCTCATAGCTACTAGAGTTCTAGTAGATATAGCAGATAATTGTAAGAATGATGAAATTGGAAGAATAATTAGAAATGACTTCTACATGGATGATTTCATGACAGGAACAATTCAGTGGAAAGTGCCATAAACATTATAGAGCAAGTTTCCAGCGAATTTAAAAAAGTTAATATGAATTTACGGAAGTGGATTTCGAATAATAAAGAAATAATAAAAGTGGTAGAAGATACTGGCGACAACAAGGTAATAAGTATCAAAGAAAATGAGTTCGTGAAAACATTGGGGCTTCAATGGGAACCCCAAAAAGATGAGTTTAAGTTCAACGTTAATTTGGGAAATGCTAAAAAAGAAAATAAACGAACAGTACTTTCCACCTTATCGAAAATTTATGATCCGTTAGGATGGTTAGCTCCAGTAACCATCACGGGAAAGCTGTTTGTGCAGAAACTTTGGCTGGCTGAAAATAGCTGGGATCAAGAGTTATCAAAAGACAATGCCCAGGAATGGGCGGGATATAAAGAAAAAGTTTTACTGTTGGAAAAAATCAGAATACCTATATGGATCCAAAGTAAATTAAATTCGGTGGTTCAGCTGCATGGGTTTGCAGATGCGTCTGAAAAAGCATATGCGGCAGTAGGGGAGTGTAGGGTAAGGTGACGAACAATTCGATTTTTGAATGTAATTTTTCCAAAAATCAAGTCCTACAGCGTTTGGCGTGAACCATTCTTTTTTTGCACTTTTAAAAATTGTAGGGTAATAGGACGAACGATTTGTTTTTAATGTAACTTTACCAAAAATCAATATTTTTTAAAAGTGTAAAAGCAGAAAGTTGCTCACATCTACTGAGCATATTTTTGTAAAAGTACGATTCGAAAATCTATCGGACTTAGATCCCACAGGTTTTAGCGTGAGCCATCCTATCCAACTGACGGCACGACTAAAAGTTTTTTACACAAAATAAACAATAACAATTAAAATTTGTGAATAAAAAATATTTGTCACCATACAATATAAAAGGTTCGTCACGAGTAGTGTATAAATGGGGGTTCTGGATACAAAAGTGGAGGGGGAGGTAATTAATTATGCTAATTAGGGTATATAAGGTAATAAATCAGGACAATGTGACAGGTGTGGGGGGTAATTAAAGTTAATGGGTGCGTGACGAGTGATCGTTAATTAGGGTCCACAATAGATATATCCAGGATTTGTATCTAGGATTTGTATTCAGGAATCAGGAATCCCGAAATTCGGTCCAGAAATCGGGACTCTAATTAATCGGGGGAGATATTACTGGGGTGTGACGGGTGATCGTTAATTAGGGTGATAAGTTGCTTATATCTAGGAATCGTATTCAGGAATTCGCTCCCCCCGAATTTCGTTTAAGAAATCGGGACTCTTATTAAGCGGGAAGAAGTTACTGGGGTGTGACGGGTGATCGTAAATTAGGGTCCACAATAGTTATATCCAGCTTTTGTATCTAGGAAATGGGGTGAAAAGAGGGAAGGCATTCTGCTTAAGTGGTTGACGAGTAGGTTGACGGGATCGAACGTGGGAGAAGTTAGAAAAATAGGGTGAAACGAGGGGAGGGAATCTAGTTAAGTGGGTGAGAAGTTCCTGGGGTGTGGCAGGTGATCATAGCGATATATTTGGGTTATCCTAGTTAATGGGGGAGAAATTACTGGGGTGTGACGGGTGTCCTTTGCTTATCTGGGTTATCCTAGTTAAACGGAGAGAAATTACTGGGGTGTGCCGGGTGTCCTTTGCTTAGATTAAGAAAGTGTGGTGCTCACACGGGTACGTAATAGAATGTCACGGGCTGTTGTCACCTCCAAAAGAAACAGCTGAAAGCAAGCACCCTTGAAAAGGGATCCCTTTGCTTGCCACTGAGAAACAAACTCCCAAAGAAACAGCTGAAAGCAAGCATCCTTGAAAAGGGATCCCTTTGCTTGCCACTGAGAAACAAACTCCCACCCCAATAACAAAAAGAATATGTAAATTTCAAATTCAAGTATATATTTTTATTTTTTTAACTTTTTGACCTGAAAGAAATAGCTGAAAAAATCACCCATCCCCCAAACAAAAGAAGATACAAATTTGAATTTAGGTCATGAATTTAGCTCATGTTTATTTGGAAATTTGTAACAGGCTTTTCTTATACACTAAATATGATGACATTAGTTTTAAGGCTCCGTCTCGATGATTTTTATAGAAAAAGCAGGCATCTTCGCCGAATTCATTATTACAAAACGTAAAATGATTACCAGATACCGTTTTGTTAAGATCGTCTTCTCCTTTATCCATGAACATATTCCTCGTATCAATGAGATATTTTAAAACTTCTTTAAAAATTTCCTCACCAAATTGGGATGTGAAATTATTAATTCGGTTTATTAATCCACTTTGCCTGTTATCCATTGTATATGTATAAGTGTTAGACCATAGTTCCATAGCATAAATTTAAAATATTGTGCGCATTATTCAGAGCGCAAATACCGCTTTTATATGTATTGAGCAAAATGGGAATTGGTTTATGTTTACGGTGTTTAATGGTGGGCAACCCAATTCCTCAACATCTCTTATGTGCGGTGATCTGAGAAAGATTTCTAGAAAACGTTTCTTTTCAATTCCCTTGCATAAAACCACCTTTCCCGAAGTGATTTGTTTAATGTATTTTCTTGTTTGCTTAAAGTTGTTTATTCCATCGTTCCAAAAAATTGTATGATGGTTTTTGGTAAGCCAGAGAGCAGTTTTTCGGGACTTGTTATTAAGACGAGTGAAATCAAATGGAGGTTGTATAACGAAATTATTGTTAAACTTATTTTCTTTGCTAAATACAACTCCAATTTCCTTTAGAATGAACTTGTCGTTGTTATCAAAAAATCCTTGTACATCAATTGCAACTAGATCTTTCTCCATTTTATGTGGTTGATATATTGTTAGACAATTCTTTGAACTAACCCACTTAAAGGACTATACTCAACTAAACGATCGTGAATAAGGAGACAATATGCTTGAGTGTTTTCATTGTTTGCTTTTTTCAAATCGATTGAAATTCTCACGTCGATAGGTCCCGATTTAACTGTTTCATTTTGATATGAAAGGTCAACTACAATAATAGGTTTACTTTTAAATTCTGCCGGTGATAAAAATGGTTCTGCTGGGCGGTTGTAATAACTCTTTTGAAACATAGCATACATATCATAAAGGTGAGCATATTTATCATTTTCAAAGTTTACATTTAAGTCATCATATGGATATGTTTCTGAATTCAAGTGGACTTTCAGGTTGGATAAATTATTTGTAATTAGTTCTCCATTCAACATGAAGGCTATAATGGCAAATCTCGGTCGTTCCCTATTACTTCCTATCTTTAAGTTCCAGACGTGTTGATTGCCTTGTATCAGTTTTGGGTTAATGTATGTATCCCAACTACGGAAAGCTATCCGTAAATTTACGCCACTCTTTATTATATCGTACATTTTAGTTTTTGCTGCATCACTGGGTGTTACATGAGGGATTTTCCAGCTAATATTAGTCATTTCCAAATCATATGTATGGATTGCTTTGTTTTTAATATATACATCATCCAAATTTTTTGTCAGCAAAAGTACAAGTTCATGCTTACAATTCAGTAAAACTTTTCTATAATCCTCAGCAAACCCCATTAAATTTTTTAAGGGTAGCGAGAAATTAAAATTACCTTTTATAATAATATCATTTCCACCACTCCATCCAGCATTTAAAAGTTTGCGACTATCCTGACGACTTTCCGATAGATAATTTTTAAGGGTGCTGCTCATGCCAACAAACCGTGTTCTATCAATTTCGTATCCATTTATTTCATATCTAATTTCATCAATAAAATTTGCCATACAATTATTGCGAAACGTAACATCGTATTTATCAGTGCACTATGGGCAAAAAATTCGAAAGTGAGGCATTTTTAAATTTTTTTGTTCTTCAGTATTACATAAATGACCTTCTGTGGTTATTTACAATACTTAAAGGAACCTAAAATCCATTTTCAAAGAATTTTATTTGGCGTTTTTCGCTATTTTTTCCCTTAAGAAATTCGAAAGTTTGAAATAGGGTCACACGTTTACAAAAAGGGACGAAAAACTTTGTAGTTTTCACACCTCGATTTCTTTGGTTATTGTAAGCCAACCAAAAAAGTTTAAATATGGATACAAAGAGTGAAGGATTGTTAAATAAATTATAAACACTGAATGTTTATTATATGTGCTTTTTGTCCATTTGTTTGATGAGTTGTCGCTTAGTTTTTAGATGACAAATAAGAAATGTATTTTTGCTTTCTGTGGAGTGTAAGATGTGAGTATAGGAGAGTATAGGCAAGGTAAAAATAGGAAGTTATAAACAAAACAATTGCTAATCGAACCCTATCAATACTTTTTGCACGTTTTTGCACGTTATACGTAAAACCTCCATGTTGTAGTTGCATTCGAGTTCTGTCACTACACATTGCTTAATGTTTGTATCGGCAACAACCGGCAACAAACCGCTGTGATGGAATTTGTTTTGCAAACTATGAACGGAATCGAATTAAGCGATAGTCAGCACACAATAGTCAAAAAAAAATTAAGCAGATTGTTGCCTTTTTTAGTCGTAATTTGCCAAAATGTCATAGAATAATAGACCGATTCAAGGAAGAACATTTCCTGCGGCTTTCGTCGAACATGAAAATTTCATTTTTGGAAAAGGGCTTGCCAAGCGACAAACCTGGTCGCAAATGCCTAACTTCTAATGAGGCAGGACCACGATTAAAGCGTAAGGTGGCATCTCAATTGGCGAAAGAAAAAGAAAATTCGATGCCATTAATTTGGCATGGTGCTTCTTTTTGGCAAAAAATATCAAACAAGAAGATACTTCAGTTTTGTTGCGAAAGGCGTTAAATATGAAATATTTATTAACAAATTCATTTTTTTTATATCCTTGCCTTTAAAAGTAAATATGCGGCGTTGGCGGTTGATGGAGACTTGGTCCAATTCAAAATTTAACAAAAACAGAAATTGTATTACAGTTACCAACACAAACAACATTTTCTTTAAATCCTTGCCTTCAAATGTATATCTGCGGCGTGGGCGTAGGATGAATATGTGGTCCGATTCAAAAAGCAACAAAAACCGAAATTACATCTTAGCCTTAAAAGTATATAACAAAAATTTTAGATTTGTATCTTTAAAACTGGAGTTAATGCCTCAAGGACTGAATATTTGCCCATAGTGCAGTGGTGCTTGTACCATCGACTGCTACTCTCTTAACAACTCCTTGAAAATTAAGATAGCTTTCGTGAGGGAGTACATACAAGTCCTGATTTTGAATACAAATACGTATTTCATCATTTGCTTTAAATGATTGATGATATGAGGAATATGTATGAATGTGGTTTTCTCTTATAGCCTAGCCTAGTTAGCCTAGGACGACGTTTCATAACCTGCATAGCCTGAGTGCGAAGATTAAACTATCTTTAACTAGCCTATTCGATACAATTTAGCACTAAAGGTAGCTTGTTGCCTGGTACGCCACTTACGTCTACGTCGTGTTAGCGCTTGCACTTCAGTCCCTAAGATGTCAACAGCAGCCACAGCCAGCGCCAGCTCAAACCCCGCTAACTGCCGTTGCAGAATTCTACTTTTACTAACCCTAGCCTATAAATCCCTTGGACGGGAGACAAACTGTATGAATCTGTATCTCTGTATATCTTAGAGCCAGAGCATGTAAAAAACAGTTGACTATTTCAAGCTGTCTCAAAAATAACTCTCACTTTGGGACCCTTTGAGCAAATAGTCACATAGAAACTGTTCATTTCCTTTCAAAGGGTTTTCGGTCTTTGCTCAACCAGTAACCGATTTTTTTGTTTCAAGACGGTTTCGGTTGATCAAAGACCGTTTGAACTGAACGGAGAACAAAAACGGTCTTTTGACTTTTTATACCTATGTGTTTAAACACAGAATATGTTCTAAACTCCAAAAATGTTGTTTGTTTTTTCCAAATATTTTAAACCTAATTACATGTTTTAAATTTAATTTTTAAAAATAATTCCATTATTTATTTATAAATATCTTAAACAAAGAGTATTTTGGATTTTATTGTGTCTTAAGCTTGAACGCAAAGTACAGAACTTTAGCAGACCAATATTTCCAGTTATATTTTTACCTAATGTAAAATATGAAAAACCCCGAGTTCTTCAGAAGATTATGGAAGATGAAGATGATTTACTCCGATAATACTATCTCTTAGACGCTTTATCAAACAAAATAAAAACCGCGAGTTCTTCAGAAGATGATGGCCATTATGTATATTTACTCGTATAACACCATCACTTAGAGGCTATATCTTACAAGACTTAGATCCGTGAATTCTTCAGGAGATAATGGCTATTGTATATTTTTACTCGCTTTATCATAAAACTTGAAAACAGCGTATTCTTAACCCATGTTCTTTTTTTAGTCAAGAACGGTCAACCGAAAACCGAAACAAACTGAAAAAAAGTGTTTCGCTCAGACCGAAACCAAAATTTTAAAATTTTTTCGGTTTCGTCCAGACCGAGACAGCAAACGAAAAAACGATCAACTGTTTTTTACATGCTCTGCTTAGAACCTAAGTGATGCAATGTATTTATAACTAACAAACCCACATGCGATACCTTCGCTATGGTGGCCCCCTTGAAATCATGTATATAAAGCACAGATATTCCCAAATAAAGTCAGTACTCAAGCAATACTTGTGCATTCAACAGCTCCGAGCTAACCCAATTTAAGTGTTGGTTTAGCGTCCTACTGTCACTAGGTTATGTTCTAGGAACAACCTAAGTTTATAAACAATAAAAAGTAATTCTACGAACATTTTGGAAATATAGCTATCCTTAAACAATGTAATGGTGCTTCAGTCCCGCACGAATATTTCGAAAAAATATATTACGAGCAATGCGAAAATTTTGCTACAGGCTACAGTATGGAGCGATTTATCTCTGCTGAACAGGCAATGCTACAATTCTGCCAACCAACTGATACGGTTTCAATATCGGCTAATCATGCGGTATCTTCGATTTTCTCAATCCAATTGCCAAAGGTTTCCATTCCAAAATTTGATGGTACCTATTTAAAACAAGAGAGAACGCTATAGTCAGGTTCGTGTCCCGACTATCTAATACCCGTCACTCGGCTAAAGGGAGTGCGAGGGAGATGGATATATAACCTTTTTTTGATTGCGCATAACTTTTTAATTAATGATCCGATTTGAAAATGCCTTCTACACTTTGATAGGTATAAATATACACAACAAAATTGCATTTATACTTCTCGGAAATATTTGAAGGTATGGGCGCCACACACATTTTAAAATCGTTAGGAGGCGATTGTGGGCGTTAGAGGGCGTGGCGCTAGGATAAAATAAACTTGCGCTGCGTAAGAAGCCCAAGAATATGTGTGGGAAATCTTAACCTTCTAGCTTTTGTGCTGAAGGAAAGTTACGGCGATGCCTGGTAAAAAAGGGTGATCCATCCAGTACAGAGGGAGGGGCAGTCGCACAGACCCAAACACCTCTTCCATCCCGCTCACTCCCCAAGGGAAATCCAAAAACAAAGTTTTCCGCGGGGAAAGAAGCGTTTTCATTTTCTTTCCTTCACTTCTTGCAACTGGTCAAACAGCTGGTCGACAGTGCTAGTTAGAGCGAAATAAACAGCTTATCGTCGTCCACGACAGTAAGCCATTGCATACTACTAGGCCGATCTCTATTTGCACAAACAAACGTCGTAGCACTCACCTTCTGTCAGGGCTTACAATCGGATTGCCTACTTACTGGGGCTCTTACAGTCGGCTAAGGGAAGCGAGGCAGAAAGTCAAGGACCCGACAACATCCAACCCCCCCGCCCAAGGCGGCGCCTGGGTAACCGGGGCTCTGGGGGGTAACCGGGGCTCGATAGGAAGTCAAGGGGTCCTTGGCCATCGGTGGAACCCCCTAGCGACAAAACTCGACATCGGCAAAGAAAAGGCATGAATACGGTTAATCCCTTCGCAACAATCTCCGCGATGGGGAGATCGCCACCACCGCAGAACGTAAGCAAGGACGTGCAGGCCAATGCTGATCTTATACCTTGAACTTCCGGGTCCCTGGAGGACATGGTCACCAGGATAGGAACAGTGCTAAACAGCCTATCCCTTATGTTCAAGGGCCAGAGGCACATAAATCAGCCGATGCGTGAACAGTTCACCGAACTACGAACATCTACAAGAGACGGCAGAAGATCTCTTTAAGTAGGAAAAAAGCCGCGCCTTAGAGCTAAGGGACAGCAACTCGCAAACTTCGCCAGAAAGTCGACCAGAAAGTTTTCTCTGTAGCCTAGAGGGAGCGAAAGCGACCCCGAAAAGGCCTCGAGACCAAACGACCGAACAAGAGGAGGTTTAATGGGAGACAAGCAAGTAGGCTGGAACCAGAAGACGAATCACGCAAGAGAAATGAACCGAACCCCGCTGGAAAGGGGAAAAAACTGGGCCAGAACAGGGCAAGGACGGATGCCATAGTGGTGGCTAGCGCTGGAAACCTGACGTACGCTGAGCGGTAAAAGGAGATGCATCCCTGAGCCACGTCAGCGGAGATGTGCAAAAAATCCGTAAGACGGCTAATGGAGACCTACTGTTGCAGCTGAAGAAAGCCCCTGGCCACAGCGCAGAGGAGGTAAAAACGGCAGTCGGTAAAGCCCTCGAAGCCAAAGCCACGGTGAGGGCCCTGACAGAGCAGACAAGGCTCGAGATTCTGAACCTCGACGAGGTAACAACCAAAGAGGAAAATGATCCTGTCAATTCCCTTGCTAATCCTTCTACTGCTGCTACCATTAGTTGCAGCAAGTCCAATAAATATAACCAGGTTGGGATCAAAACCTGGAATTTATTATTAAAAAATTGGAACAACTCAACTTGCAACTGCTGATTTCACAATTATCACATATTATGATTTAAATCCTTATTTGGAAGGTCGGTGGAAAGGTCGACCAAATGTGTTCTCACATACAACCAGTACAATCATGTGCTGCGTTATACACTCATTTTCAACACGTCGACGAGGAAATCCGAACTGAGAATGAGTTACTTCATATGTCCAGGATGAGACGCTCGCCGCTGGACATTGT
Organism: Drosophila takahashii; assembly: GCF_030179915.1. Taxonomy (NCBI): domain Eukaryota; kingdom Metazoa; phylum Arthropoda; class Insecta; order Diptera; family Drosophilidae; genus Drosophila; species Drosophila takahashii. The sequence goes on along the minus strand of NC_091679.1, from coordinate 7,266,967 downwards.
TGGAAATGTCGCCATCGGAGTATTGGACACGGAGTATGCTAAAATGATGTCGTCGACCATTGAAAAGGTTAAAACTAACGAAGATTATCTCTTGGAATTGGTGAAGAATCAAACATCAATAATTGATTCCACCATAAATATAATGAAAAGAGATGAGGCAGCCATTGACAGAAGAATCAGAATCATGAACCAGCAAAGAGTGGATTTAACCAACGCGCGACATGATTCGTTAAAAACCTTTCAATGGTATATAGCACTAACCAATCAATTGAGTGTATTGGCGGCCAGTATTCAAAGAGTCCAGTCAGAGATTATGCATGTGTTGACAAATGTTCATCACAATGAAATAAGTCCGCTGCTCGTATCGCCAAAGAAACTTGAAGAGCATATAAATAAACTGAAAACTCATATGCCTCAAGAAAAAATGCTTCCCATGATTAAGGATGATGTGTTACAATTATACAACTTGATGAAAGCAGAAGCAAAGGTTGTAAAAGACTATGCCATTTTCAAGATTACACTGCCTTTGATCTCAACGCAGCTTTTTGAAATTTATAATTTGGTACCGATAGTCAACAACAAAATGATATCACTGGATATAGAACCTCCAATTATAGCTGTGAATCAACACAGAGATCAATTCATTGCTGACAGCTAAAGAATTTTATCTAAGCAAATCCATTAACGAGGCGGCGACGGCGGCGTTCGGCGCAATAACATTTTGTTTGATGCTTTTAAGTAATCGAATAAAAGAATCGATCGGTGGCGGCGTTCGGCGCAATAGCATTTTGTTTGATGCTTTTTAGTAATCGAATAAAAGAATCGATATAGTCTCAACTCCATCTCCTAATTCTCATCTCTAAGTCTAATCTCTAGAGCATTGTCCTCGTGTGTTACTTTGCTTTGAATTGTGCGTCCATTTCGTGATTTCATAAAGTTTTAAATTATATTATTCGTAATACATATATGTATATGTATGTATTCTATATTTTAAAAACAAATAGATGGATAAGACACTGAGCATGTATTCTATCAAACTACAGCGAAGCACAGCTCGTAAAAGCAAAGTGTGGGATTTCTTTGGAACTTTGCTTGTTATTAATGAAAACAAATCCATTGAAGAAGACAAGGTTTTTTGTAAGGCTTAGTACTCAACCCAACAAAAAGTCGTCCAAAACAAAAAACTTCATATGAAAAACAACGTCAAAAAATTTTGTTTCATATTTTTTGTTGGGTTGAGTACTACCCCTTAGCTATGTTTGGAAGAACAGAAAAAAGTCGACGAAACTACAATATTTTTATGGTAAAACATATTTATACCCTTGTAGAGGGTATTATAATTTCAGTCAGATGTTTGCAACGCAGTGAAGGAGACGTTTCCGACCAAATAAAGTATATATATTCTTGATTAGCACCAATAGCCGAGTCTATCTAGCCATGTCTCTCCGTCTGTCCATCTGTCCGTCTGTCCGTTTCTATGCGAACTAGTCTCTCAGTTTTAAAGCTATCGCGATAAAACTTTCCCGAAAGTCTTCTTACTATTGCACGTAGTACATATGTCGGAGCGAGCCGGATCGGACCACTATATCTTAAGGCTCCCATAGGAATATTCAAACAAATATAAGAAAATTCATTGTAACTTTGTAGGAAGTAGGCGTTTTGATTTGTGACATTAAACTATAGGTACTTTCCAATTATTTGCGGGCTTCCCGGGGGAGATCGTGGCACATCCGGGTTGCCGGTTTCCATCGTTGTGCGGGTATGGGATCGGTTGTGGTTCCCTCGTTGGTCCTTTGCTCCCGCTGGGTAGCCGCTCGGGTAGCTGTTCTGCTCTTCGTGTGGCAGGCGGAGCTAGCTGCAGGCTAGGAAGCTAGGAAGCTAGTCCCGAGGTTTACTTCGTTCAATATTGTTGACAGGACCAGGAGGGTCATGTTGACGGTACAGGCGCACCTGTGCGTGCAGGGCCTTGGTGACTTCTTTCGGGGATCCGTCCGCCAGAGATATTGGGGTGCGAACTTCTTTGATGTTTCGCCCGAGTCGAGTCGGTTTGCGACCGCTTTGCTGACGAAGCTTCTCTAGGCGCCCGTGTCGATGGTCGCCGATGGTGCCTCTCGATGGTAACTGTGGCGACGATCTTGCCTCCCGTCAAACGGAGCGGTGGATCTAGTGGTGGGGGAGCGCTGAGTGGGTCGCCGCTTACTCTTTGCGTGTGCCAGGACCCTGGCAGTTTCCCGACTAGTGGCAACAGTCGATGGTACGGGTACCACGTTTCCAGTAGTCCCAGCAGTATAGGACTGATGTGTTCTGGCATTCCCGGACGAAATGTCCCACTTTACCGCAGCGACTGCAGGCGTCGATGGGTGGTTTGGCCTTCTGGGCGATAACCCGTTTTGATATCGTTGGATTCGGTGTGCCGAAAGGCGTCGTCGTTGGTAGTACCGGCTTTTGTTTTCGGGGGCCAGACTGAGAGCTGCTCTTTGTAGTGAAGCTTCCTCCTGTAGGTGGAACTAGTGCTGCGTTTCGGACAGGGTCCCGGTCCCGAGCAATTTCGAAGGCGGTGGCTAGATGTGTCAACACTTTCAGCGAGGAGAACTCATGTCGCCGTATAAAGAGTTGATACCGGTAGGTCACTACCTTTTGTTTAGATGCCTCTGGATATATTGCCACCAACGCGGCGAATCGCTCCCGGAAAGCCGGTCTGTGGTTTGATCCTCCGATGAATGATGCGAGCTGTTAAGCTGATGTTAAAAGCTGAATAAACAATATGGGCACTTCCAAAATGTCGCTCGGGACATTTGCACACCTTTTAAGTTTAAAAAAAAATTGTAAAACAATGGATTTTAATTTTAATTATGGGCTTTTCTTTTTACTCTTCCAAAGCTCTATTTTTTGTAAAAATCTTGATTTTGTACCACTTTTAGTTTTTAAGATATCGTTAAAAAACTGCCGTATTCGCTCGGGACAAAAATAGAAGTGGATTTCGGGGAAGTTCATACAACACCAGAAATTAGCGAATTCTGATGGAATATTTGAATGCGATTTTTTTTAGAATGTTGTCCAAACATGTCGCTATGAAATGGTTTTGGTTTTACTCAAAAATTGTTTGCCGTTTTTTTATGCATTTTCAACCACATTCGCTTGGGACATATCGCTCCCCTTCAGTTCTGGCATCCCATTTCGGGGACAATTCCTTAGGCCAAACGCTCGGTCGCTGTCGACGTCAGCAGAGCAGTCGGTAGAGCAGTTGTCTTATAATTTATTGTTGTACTGAAGGAAAAAGCGGAATTCCCATACAATTTTCTCTATGGGGCGTCCTCGGTGCGTCCTGAGGTACAAATGACCTGTCCTCGGGTTTTCCCTTGGGGATTACTGAGGGAAAAGTGACATCTGGAACTGAAGGGTCGGGACATTTTTTCCGACTGTTTTGTAAAGCGGATTTCTTTACCTCTATCTCTCAATTGCTGGATGTTTTGCTTTTAACTTAATAGTTTAGCATGTTAATGAAGCAACCAGTACAGAAAAATGTCACATATTAGCATTCATATAGGATAAATTAACAACAGAAGACAGGTCCAAAAAATAACAAAAAACTAATTTTTGTGTATATTATTGGGGTTTGTCATAAAAATAATCAAACTATACTCCAATTTTTTAGTTTAGCTCAGGATCCAACTAATTAGAAACTAATATGGCGGCAAAATCATGTGGAAATATGTTTTTTTCAAGTTTTAAGGTTTTTGGCTTGGTGGACCTTTTGGTGGAAGTGCCCATATAAATTCAGATGAGATCATTTTGTCCTACAGCTTAGAAGGATGTTCTTCTTGCACTGCTTAGTAAGTTTTTATCATTCTTGTCTAATACTCTAATATTATATAATATTATAAAAATATATATTTTCCAAATTGAAATCCCATTGGTCAGGTGGAGCCTACAGAGCCCACGGAGAGGATGCGGAGATGAGTAAAAAATCTCCATGCCCGAAAAGGCAGCTCACCAAGACTCAGGAAGCTAAGAACGTACCGAAAACCCCTACAAGTCACCGTAGTTTGTAAAAATCTATTAAAATAATGTAAAAGTATAAAAATAATTTACCAAAAATGATGAAATAAAATGAATTGAAAAGAAATAAACCTTTTGATAAAGGCGATAAAATTTAACATATTTTCAATGAAAATGGGCGGTGAACAGGTGAATTATAAGTCCATGTTAAAATCATCGCTATTTTTATACCCTTACAGAGGGTATTATAATTTCAGCCAAAAGTTTGCAACGCAGTTTAAGAGCTATCGCTATTAAACTTTCCCAAAAGTCTTTTTTCTATTGCAGGTAGTACATATGTCGGAACGATCCGGATCGGACCACCATATCTTATGCCTCCCATAGGATTAATAAAAACAAGAAAGGAAGCTAACTTCGGCCAGCCGAAGCTTATATACCCTTGCAGATAAAGTAATGCTCACTTGGTGCAGTTCCGCGGATTCCAGATTCAGCGTATCTATTTTAATTTTGTTTATACATAAGTAGTCAAGAATCAAAACGCCTACTTCCTACGAATTTTTATACCCTTGCAGAGGGTATTATGATTTCAGTCAGAAGTTTGCAACGCAGTGAATGAGACGTTTCCGACCCCATAAAGTATATATATTCTCATCACTAGACGAGTCGATCTAGCCATGTCCGTCTGTCCGTCCGTCTGTCCGTCCGTTTCTACGCAAACTAGTCTCTCAGTTTTGAAGCTATCGCGATGAAACTTTCCCAACTTTCTATTGCAGGTAGTATCTTATATCTATATCTTATAGCTCCCATAGGAAGGAAACGTTAAAAAAATTCTAGCTTCGGTGTTTTTTGAAATAAAACCTTCTACTCTTGGAAATATTATTTTTTAAATATTTTAGAATTTTGAATAAAATATTTTAAAAATCGGACGACTATATCATATAGCTGCCATAGGAACGATCGGAAAATTAATGGGAATGTTACACAGAAATAAATTTTTGTTTTTTTGGTTTTTATTATATTCTCTTCTACTTTAGAACATGACTCTTTTTAAATATTTCCGAATTTCGATTTTCATTTTATCAAAGTCGGACGACTATATCATATAGCTGCCATAGGAACGATCGAAAAATTAATGGGAAATTAATTGGAAACAAATTATAGCTCCGTTGGTTTTTATTGTATTCTCTTATACTGTAGGATATGATTTTTTTTAATATTTCAGAGTTTTGAATTAAACTTAACAAAAATCGGACGACTATATTATATAGCTGCAATAGGGAAGGATAGAAAAAATAATATTAAAATAATACGAAATTTAAAATTTTTGCGATTTGTAAGTTAATAGGAACGATCTGCAAGGGTATATAAGCTTCGGCTGGCCGAAGCTAGCTTTCTTTCTTGTCTTATATATTTTTGAATATTCCTATGGAAGCCTTAAGATATAGTGGTACGATCCGGCTCGCACCGACATATGTACTACCTGCAATAGAAAGAAGACTTTCGGGAAAGTTTCATCGCGATAGCTTTAAAACTGAGAGACTAGTTCGCATAGAAACGGACAGACGGACAGACGGTAGACTCGGCTATTGGTCCTGATCAAGAATATATATACTTTATGTGGTCGGAAACGTCTCCTTCACTGCGCAAACATCTGACTGAAATTATAATATTACAAGGGTATAAAAATAATATATAAAACATTGTAACTTTGTAGAAAGTAGGCGTTTTGATTTTTGACATTGTAAAAACAACATTTTAAGTAGGCATACCTGCAAGGGTATATAAACATCGGCTAGCCAAAGCTAAATTCCTTTCCTACATATTTACTATTTGTTCATACAAATTTAGTAGTAGGGATGTCAAAAATATATCAAAATATCGATATTTTAGCAAAAAAAATATTTATATCGTGATATTTTTTTAGCTAAATATCAAAATATCGATAGTTTATTTTTCGATATTATTTGATATTTGCATATAGTTCCCGTGTGTTAAATAGAAGAACTGAAAATGTACATGAGCATGCTGTTGCATCCACAAGCGTTTTTGTGGCGACATGAAACTAGGATCTGCTAGTACAGATGTTCTCCGGTTCGCTCTCTTTTTCGTACTACTTTATTCACAGCTTCAGTTGAGTTAACATAGTTGAGTTAACATACTCGATAACAGAGTGCACAGACTCTGGAATTCATTCAGATTCATACAGATAAAAATGTACAGGGAAAAACGCAGTTTGACCGAACACATGCTATGCTCCACACTGACTGGGACAGCGATACGGTGAAATTCGTGTACTTCCAAAAAGACAATTTAGCAAATCTTTCGAGTAAGGCTCTAAGCTACCTAATTACTCCGGGTAGCTTAGTGTCGTCAGTGCAGTTACCGTCGGCTATTAAGAGCGTTGCCTGCGACACACGCAGCCGCATGACCGACCACCACATAACCGAAAGAGAATTTTTAAAATCCATATGCAAAGACTTATGGAACTAATAAAATAATTATACTTTTCTAGTGCTTTTACTTAAATTTTATGGCAAAAGTCTTGTTTCCTTGTCGTTAGCTTATTTACGCGGCTAAAATTTTGAAATTCAAATAAAAAAAAATTTCAAAAATATCTGATATATCAATGTTTTTTTGGCGATATATTAAATATCATATTGATATTTTTCTTAATGAAAATATTTGACATCCCTATTTACTAGTTGTTCATACGCAATGTTGCTAAACATGACCAGCACTAACAAATCAAGCAGTCTCCAAATTGGTAGCAGTACTAGGCGCGCAGTTGCACCAACGGCTAGTAAAAAGTACTGATCAGCATATTCCACAAAGTCAAGACCCGCCAAGCAGTCACCACTTTCTGCAGTGTCAGCCGAACAACTACGCAATCTGTAAGCGTAATCAATTTCACTGACCTACTCTAGAACACACATAACTTTGCTATTTTCTTCACTAAACTTCCGCATCTCCAATTAGTATATAGCTTTACCAAATTCATAATAAATCAGTTATCAATCCATCTTATAACTCCGCGGTCTTTCTTTCTGACCTCCGGGAAGAGGCCTCGTACTTCCAAAGCGTCTCCGTGCCGACAGTGCGAATTTTCACTGTTCCTCGGCAGACCCGTCTGTGTGTTTACATTCGACCTCGACGTGATCCTTTACCAACAAAGGATCACACCCTGCAACCCCCTTTAAACTCAAAGCTGAGCCGTGTGAACCGTTAAGTTCACACTGAGCTTTATCCAGCTTCACAGGATAGCATAGTTTATCCAGCTTGACAAGACAGACAGCTCATCCAGCTCCACAGGACAGACAGCTTATCCAGCTTCACAGGATAGACAGCTTATCCAGCTTCACAGGACAGCATAGCTTATCCAGTTTCACAAGATAGACAGCTAATCCAGCTTCACAGGGCAGCATAGCTCATTAAGATTCACAGGATACACAGCTTCATCCAGCTTCACAGGATCAATCACCTCATCCGACATCTCCAGATTCCCAAAATACCGAGCATCATCCAGCTTTACAGGATTCGTCATCTCCAAAACACGAGTAGTAACTGCAAACATTATGTCGACCTCATTCAAAGAGGAAAGAAGTCAAAACAGAGTCGATTTACACAATCGTCTACTTGACGATCAAATTGAGGTACAGGTCATAAAAGAATCATAGCAAGGATTCGGCCGAACGAAGAAATGAAGATTCGACGGAGAGGACATTGAGTTGAGTCCGAACCTTTTGGAACCCAATTCTCGTTTGCCTCATGAAAGTTCTCATTTCCATGGTAATGCTTAGGCATGAAGTACAAGTCCAGTAAAATTGTCTGTGTTTCCCAACAATATCTCCGATTCTACCATTATGCCCGCCACCACCACATTTAACATGTGAGCAGTTATCACACAGCCAGCAAATCAAGTAGTTATCACCAGAGATGGTGCCACTAAACTCGCATTTCTTGGCGCAGCAAAGTAAAGACATTTTAGTGTAGTCGAAGAGTTATTGAAAATTGATAAGAGAAAAAGCGGCGAGATCGGATAAGAGAGCAGTAGAGCGATAAGTCCAGCGGCGGTATGTCTAACGAAGAGGGGCGCAAAGAGGAGGCAGCGGGAGAGCGTGATATGCAGGCGATGTTCTGAGCGCGATTTCGTACTCGAGAAATGCTAGCTTTGTAACGGAAAGCTGCAACGCTGAGCGAACCGAAAACGAGAGCGCTGCCGGTGAGACGATAAAGCCAAACAACAATAACACTGTTAAGATTGGCAACTTGCTGAGGCACTTCTTTTAATTTGTTAAAAATGTAATAATAAAGTCACTGCCTTTTTAAAGTTGGCTTTTCACAGTGAAGCGGCGTATCAATAGTGATAAGAAAATCCAAGTTGGGATATAAAGATAGACTTATTTCAACGATAGGCTAAACTTTGTCGGGAGCGATTGAAAAACACGTCCGTCTTCAGCGAAACTTTCTTGGGTTGTCGAGGTGTTACCCTTGTCTCATAAGAATTTATTCTCCGAGACGCCGAGTTGGATGTGGATGCCCTGGGCTGAGTCTGACTAGAACCTGATGGTCGAACATCATCTATGGCTTCTAGTGTTCTGTGACGATTCGTTAGGAAAACGTTCAGCTCATGCCACGTAGGGATCTCGGCTTTGTTGTGAAGGGACTGCTCCTATAGGGAAAGCGTAAGCTTTGGGAGTTTGGATGAACACATATACACCAAGAGTTTTTGATTTATTTTTGTGATTTTTTCGCAAGTGTTTTGTGTTTAGCTTACTAACAAAGTTTGCCTAACAATCGCGTTAGTGTTTTAAATAGATCTCCCTGTTTAACGGGTATGTGGTTTTAGTTATTTTAACAATTTCCATTAGATTTGTTTAATATCTTGGCTTTGTTGGTGTTATTTTGCACTCTCTAAATTTGCTCTTGTATTCTCTCTCTTTTTCTCTCTCTCTATTCCGCTCTATTATAACTGTAATTTTCGCTCTCTCGAAACCTGCCAAATTTCTTGTAGACTCTTGGGTGCTTTTCTCATAGTCTCTCTCTCTCTCGCTTTACATTGTAACTGTTCGTTTCGTTTTGTTGTTGGTGCCCCACAAGCCACGCTCAGTCGATTGAACACTTTTTCTCTCGCGCTCTCTTGCTCTCGACTTAATTCGCGATCTCGCGCTCTTATACTTTTGTGTTTTGTGTTTTTTGCGGTTTTGGAATTTGATCCCAGTGCCAAATTTACTCGAGGTATATTTTCCACATTTTATTTTCTATTTCTTTGAATAATCTTTTTTTCCTATAAAATGGCCCTTATCTGTATAAAGAAAAGTTGTGCTCTTCCGATGTCAACCAAAGATTCTTTTATTATCTGCTGGCTCTGCGATTCGGTCATGCACGTCAAATGTGCAGGATTTACTGGCAGAGTTAAAGACTTCATTGAAATGCGTACCGGTCTCATGTGGGCATGTGAGTCCTGCAAGGAAATGACAGTCGAAATGAGCAGCTTTATGAGGCAGACTCGAGACGGACTATTAAACCTTTCACGAGTTTTCACACAGCTCAATGACGGGTTCAACTCAGTTTGCGACCAATTTAATAATAAGAAATTATTATTAACCGAGTCGCCTAAACGGAAAAAAGCCAGCTCAGGGGCGGTTAATAAGACCGTGAAACAAAACAAAACATTGAACTCGGTAGCTGCAGCAGTTCCGGTCGGCACAGGGGTAAGCGAGCCACCTGTGCCTATGGTAACAGCCAGTTCCGGAGGTGACCCTGTTTCTGAATGCCAACCTGAGCCACAGAAGTCGGTGCTGACCGTAGATACAGTAGGAACCGCTTCTGGGTCCCAGCCGAGTGAGGTTCAGACTGCTGCTGGGGGGCGTAAGAAACTTTCAGTTGTTCCACATAGGAAGCAATTGTTTGTTTCTAGATTTACCCCGGATACCAAATCTGAGGATGTTATGGAATTCATACGTGAAAAATTCCCATCCGAGGACATTGAAGTTGAACAATTTCGATTTTCGTACGCCCGTAGGATATCTTCTTTTACAATATTTGCTTCGCCTGATGTGTTTAATGTACTACTTTCTGAAAGCTTTTGGCTTAATGATGATTTGGTAATAAAAGAATTTGTTCCCAATAAACCGAGAACAAATAACAGGCCTCCCACTGTGCCTAATAATCGGCTTTCCACTGTGCCTAATAATAGGCCTTCCACTGTGCCAAAAAACTAACAGGTTTATTTTTGGCTTATCAAAATGTTAGAGGACTAAATATGAAGCTACCAAAGCTTTATGCTGACTCCTCTGCATTTACTGAAGATATTTTGGCTTTTACGGAGACTTGGCTGAAACCAGAGATATCTGACTCTGAAGTTTTGTCAATGAACTTTAACACCTACAGGACCGATCGCTCCCCGCGTAGGGGGGGTGGTGTTCTGATTGCCGTTACCTCTAGTTTAACATCGGAGAGGCTTAACATTCATATCCCAAACGATATTGAATTTGTTAGTGTCAAAGTTTCCATTCCATCCTTATCTATTTTTGTAACCTGCTCTTATATTCCTCCTGGCTCTGATTTAATAATTTATGAGCACCATCTGTCTGCTATAAAATCTGTTCTATCCTTTCTTTCCAACAGAGACCTTTTGATTGTTTTGGGTGACTTTAATCTTCCAAATATCTCTTGGTCTCTTCCCACTGACTCACTTGTCGCTACTCCTTTATCCGCCCATGATTTTGTGGATGGCCTTTTAGAATTATCGTTACAGCAAGTAAGCTTTATACGAAATTCATTAAATAGACAATTAGATCTTGTCTTTGTTTTAGATCCGCATGAAGTCACTGTAGCTAGAATTGACGCACTTGTTGTACCTGAAGACCAATATCATCCAACTTTGGAATTGACAATTGGCCTCCCCTGTACTGATACCCTTTCTCCTTTAGTTCCTAAAACTAAAAGGAGATGCTTTCGTAAATGTGACTATAATAAACTAAACTACATGATTTCTCAATATAATTGGACTGATTTGTACAATTGCATGGATATTGACAGTGCAATTGAACTTTTCTATAGCGTTTTAAACACTTTTTTTGACGAATGCGTGCCTGACAGTCTTCCTCCGAAGCTAAACAGGCCTCCTTGGTTTAACAATGAGCTTCAAAGACTTAAAAATCTTAAATCCAACACTTATAAAAAGTATAAAAAAACGGGAAAGCCATCTGATTTTGCGAAATATGTTGTGGCTCGTTCAGATTTTAATGTTCTCAACAGTCATTGCTATTCCATGTATTTAAATCGATGTAAATTCGAGTTTTCAAATGATCCGAAGCAGTTTTAATGCCAAGCGTAAGTCTTCGGTATTGCCTTCATCGGTACGTTTAAACTCAAAAGAGGCATCGTCGGATTCTGAAATTGCGGATTTATTTGCCGAGTTTTTCCAAACTACTTATAGTTCGGCTGCTTGGTCAAACCCTACCTACCCTAACCACTTAAATAGGGCTAATTGTTTTTACCCCTGTAATTACCGAAAGTTTTCTTTTAAAGGATTTAGCAACAACAACGCCAACGTATTCTCCCGGTCCTGATGGACTCCCTGGGAGTGTGCTTAAGTTTTGTGCTTCAACCATTTGTAAACCGATTCTTAAACTTTTTCATTTGTCTATTTCGTCATCAGTTTTTCCAACTATCTGGAAGGACTCTTTCATTATTCCACTCCACAAAAAGGGTGCGAAGGCGGATGCCCAGAATTATAGAGGCATTTCTAAATTGTCGGCAATTCCTAAAGCATTTGAATGTATTATTACTTCTCATTTGCAGCATTTATGTTCCTCGCTAATATCACCGTGTCAGCATGGTTTTGTTAAGCGAAGATCGACCACCACCAACCTTCTTGAACTATCATCTATTGTAATAAATGGATATAAGAATAACATGCAGACTGACGTTATATATACAGATTTTAGTAAGGCCTTTGACTCTGTTAACCACTCTCTCCTTTTATTCAAATTAGATCAGCTTGGGTTCCCATGTAATCTATTAACTTGGATTTCAAGTTACTTGAATGGTAGGACTCAGAGGGTTATATTTAAGAGCGCTGTTTCTAAAATGATCAACGTGACATCTGGAGTTCCTCAAGGTAGTCATTTAGGCCCTTTGCTGTTTACTTTGTTTATTAACGATCTTCCCTCTATCGTAGCTCATTCTCGTGTACTAATGTACGCTGACGATGTTAAGCTTTGTTTATCATATAAAGATGTAGGGTCCGCTTTCAACTTACAGTCAGATATTGATTGTTTTCAGGGATGGTGTGAGTACAACCTTTTAAATCTGAACTGCCTTAAATGCAACGTTATGACTTTTTATAGGGGCACTCCTACGTTTGTTAGTTATTCTCTTCAAAATACACCACTCGACCGTATATATTCAATTAACGATTTAGGTGTTCTTCTCGACCCAAAACTTAAATTTGATTGCCACATAATGGCCACTGTCAATAAAGCTATGAGTGTTTTTGGGTTTATAAAGCGTTGGTCAAAGGAATTTGATGACCCTTATACAACCAGATTATTATTTACCTCCCTTGTCCGTCCTATTTTGGAATATTGTTCTTCAGTTTGGAGTCCACAATATCAAGTGCACATCGACCGTATTGAGTCGGTGCAAAAAAAATTTCTTCTTTTTGCCCTTCGTAGTTTGAACTGGGATCAAAACGTAAGGCTACCTTCCTACCAGAGTAGATTACTATTGCTTAATTTACCTACACTTGAAAACCGTAGAATAATGCTTGGTACTATTTTTATGCAAAATCTTATAAGAGGTGATATTGATTCCGTAGAACTGGTAAACCGTTTAACTTTTAATGTTCCCGTTAGACTAACACGAAATTATTACCCTCTTAATTTGCCTCGATGTACATCAAATTTTACTCTGCATGAGCCTTTTCGTGTTCTATGTAAAAATTATAACAATCTTTATCATTTAATTTGCACTTCAACATCTATCCCCGTATTAAAAACTAAAATTTTATCTCATTTGCTTCAATCTTAGTTGTAGTATTTGTAGTATTTGGTTTCAAGTCTTTTCCTCGCGAACTCGCATTTTTGCCCTAATTGATAAAGGGTCCCGCGCGTAACAAGCACATGCTTGGTATCGTTGGGCCACTTGTTTGTACTGCTCGTAGTGCATCAACGTCCATCAACAAGAGGCAATCCCAAGTTTCGACCTGAATACCGGACATTTCTAACGCCGTAAGGCACCCCTGAATGGTACTTTGAAGTTCTTTCAAAGCTGACCCAGACTCCTGTGTGACGGAAGGCACAGAGTATCTTCAATTGACTGTTTACTAACAATCGCTTGTTTTCGAAACGCTCAGTGAGCGAAAGCCATTGTTAGTAAGGTGTAGCGAGCGAAGTACTTGATATATTATTTTACTTATTTACTGCATTAAATATATATATATTCATATTAGACATCTGCATGAATAACAAAAAATACTTATTCGAATTGACAATGTTCAAAATGAGTTGAATGAGTTGGAATGTGTAGGAAAACTGGCTTGAATAAATAAGTGTACTGACGTAAAACTCAGTCGAACCAGAAATGGTGATGGAAAACGAATCGAGTAAATGAGTACACGAACAACTCAGACGAATTTATTCGAATCCATTCGAGTTCTTACATGACGTCATAAGGGCAAAATGGAAAATTAAATTTGTTTTGAAATACTTACATAAATATTTGGCTTTTTGTCTTTTTTTTAAATTACAAATCTACCTTTAGTTTTAGCTCGCCACTGAATCCAACCATGCCATTTTCATATTTAAATCCTAAGAATTCGCGGACCAAGGAGGAGAAGTATAAAATAGTGTAGTGAAGAGGCAGAAAGGAATGGTCTTGCTTCTACCGTAAATCCTAAGAATTCGCGGACCAAGGAGGAGAAGTACAAAATAGTGTAGTGAAGAGGCAGAACGGAATGGTCTTCCTTGGACCGCAACTTCTTAAGAATTTATCTAACAATCTCCAGGATGACAATTCTAAGAAGTCGCGGTCCAAGGAAGACCATTCCTTTCTTTATCTGTGGCGATAGAGGCAAATTTTTTGGTTCTGGGATATGTTCATAAAACTAATTGTTTTTCCAATTTTTTTTTTAATTCTCGTGGATTTTTGCATGTGTTTTGAGTTTAAACTAAGGGGAGCTTGGTAATTTCGAAAATAAGAAATCACAAAAATACTTATTTATAGACATACATATATGTATATCAAAACAAATTTAATTTTCTATTTTGCCCTTATGACGTCATATAAGAAAATCGAATGGATTCGAATAACTCGAATGATTTCAGCCTATTCAAATATGACATTCTGTTTTTCGTTATCACTCGTTTAACTCTAGGCCTTTTCTGTCATACTCTATACGGACCAAGATGCAATCCATTCTAGTCATAGTGTGCTGAGCATTTACTCAACTCTATTCTATTCGAATGGAATCATTTCAAAGCCTGTTTGATATCAGTCATGCAGATGTCTAATATATATTTAATGAAGTAAATAAGTAAAATAATATATCAAGTACTTCGCTCGCTACACCTTACTAACAATGGCTTTCGCTCACTGAGCGTTTCGAAAACAAGCGATTGTTAGTAAACAGTCAATTGAAGATACTCTGTGCCTTCCGTCACACAGGAGTCTGGGTCAGCTTTGAAAGAACTTCAAAGTACCATTCAGGGGTGCCTTACGGCGTTAGAAATGTCCGGTATTCAGGTCGAAACTTGGGATTGCCTCTTGTTGATGGACGTTGATGCACTACGAGCAGTACAAACAAGTGGCCCAACGATACCAAGCATGTGCTTGTTACGCGCGGGACCCTTTATCAATTAGGGCAAAAATGCGAGTTCGCGAGGAAAAGACTTGAAACCAAATACTACAAATACTACAACTAAGATTGAAGCAAATGAGATAAAATTTTAGTTTTTAATACGGGGATAGATGTTGAAGTGCAAATTAAATGATAAAGATTGTTAGAATTTTTACATAGAACACGAAAAGGCTCATGCAGAGTAAAATTTGATGTACATCGAGGCAAATTAAGAGGGTAATAATTTCGTGTTAGTCTAACGGGAACATTAAAAGTTAAACGGTTTACCAGTTCTACGGAATCAATATCACCTCTTATAAGATTTTGCATAAAAATAGTACCAAGCATTATTCTACGGTTTTCAAGTGTAGGTAAATTAAGCAATAGTAATCTACTCTGGTAGGAAGGTAGCCTTACGTTTTGATCCCAGTTCAAACTACGAAGGGCAAAAAAAAGAAATTTTTTTTGCACCGACTCAATACGGTCGATGTGCACTTGATATTGTGGACTCCAAACTGAAGAACAATATTCCAAAATAGGACGGACAAGGGAGGTAAATAATAATCTGGTTGTATAAGGGTCATCAAATTCCTTTGACCAACGCTTTATAAACCCAAAAACACTCATAGCTTTATTGACAGTGGCCATTATGTGGCAATCAAATTTAAGTTTTGGGTCGAGAAGAGCACCTAAATCGTTAATTGAATATATACGGTCGAGTAGTGTATTTTGAAGAGAATAACTAACAAACGTAGGAGTGCCCCTATAAAAAGTCATAACGTTGCATTTAAGGCAGTTCAGATTTAAAAGGTTGTACTCACACCATCCCTGAAAACAATCAATATCTGACTGTAAGTTGAAAGCGGACCCTACATCTTTATATGATAAACAAAGCTTAACATCGTCAGCGTACATTAGTACACGAGAATGAGCTACGATAGAGGGAAGATCGTTAATAAACAAAGTAAACAGCAAAGGGCCTAAATGACTACCTTGAGGAACTCCAGATGTCACGTTGATCATTTTAGAAACAGCGCTCTTAAATATAACCCTCTGAGTCCTACCATTCAAGTAACTTGAAATCCAAGTTAATAGATTACATGGGAACCCAAGCTGATCTAATTTGAATAAAAGGAGAGAGTGGTTAACAGAGTCAAAGGCCTTACTAAAATCTGTATATATAACGTCAGTCTGCATGTTATTCTTATATCCATTTATTACAATAGATGATAGTTCAAGAAGGTTGGTGGTGGTCGATCTTCGCTTAACAAAACCATGCTGACACGGTGATATTAGCGAGGAACATAAATGCTGCAAATGAGAAGTAATAATACATTCAAATGCTTTAGGAATTGCCGACAATTTAGAAATGCCTCTATAATTCTGGGCATCCGCCTTCGCACCCTTTTTGTGGAGTGGAATAATGAAAGAGTCCTTCCAGATAGTTGGAAAAACTGATGACGAAATAGACAAATGAAAAAGTTTAAGAATCGGTTTACAAATGGTTGAAGCACAAAACTTAAGCACACTCCCAGGGAGTCCATCAGGACCGGGAGAATACGTTGGCGTTGTTGTTGCTAAATCCTTTAAAAGAAAACTTTCGGTAATTACAGGGGTAAAAATACAATTAGCCCTATTTAAGTGGTTAGGGTAGGTAGGGTTTGACCAAGCAGCCGAACTATAAGTAGTTTGGAAAAACTCGACAAATAAATCCGCAATTTCAGAATCCGACGATGCCTCTTTTGAGTTTAAACGTACCGATGAAGGCATTGCCGAAGACTTACGCTTGGCATTAAAACTGCTTCGGATCATTTGAAAACTCGAATTTACATCGATTTAAATACATGGAATAGCAATGACTGTTGAGAACATTAAAATCTGAACGAGCCACAACATATTTCGCAAAATCAGATGGCTTTCCCGTTTTTTTATACTTTTTATAAGTGTTGGATTTAAGATTTTTAAGTCTTTGAAGCTCATTGTTAAACCAAGGAGGCCTGTTTAGCTTCGGAGGAAGACTGTCAGGCACGCATTCGTCAAAAAAAGTGTTTAAAACGCTATAGAAAAGTTCAATTGCACTGTCAATATCCATGCAATTGTACAAATCAGTCCAATTATGTAGTTTAGTTTAGTTTAGTTTAGTTTAGAGACCAAGAGATATTTGGAAGATTAAAGTCACCCAAAACAATCAAAAGGTCTCTGTTGGAAAGAAAGGATAGAACAGATTTTATAGCAGACAGATGGTGCTCATAAATTATTAAATCAGAGCCAGGAGGAATATAAGAGCAGGTTACAAAAATAGATAAGGATGGAATGGAAACTTTGACACTAACAAATTCAATATCGTTTGGGATATGAATGTTAAGCCTCTCCGATGTTAAACTAGAGGTAACGGCAATCAGAACACCACCCCCCCTACGCGGGGAGCGATCGGTCCTGTAGGTGTTAAAGTTCATTGACAAAACTTCAGAGTCAGATATCTCTGGTTTCAGCCAAGTCTCCGTAAAAGCCAAAATATCTTCAGTAAATGCAGAGGAGTCGGCATAAAGCTTTGGTAGCTTCATATTTAGTCCTCTAACATTTTGATAAGCCAAAAATAAACCTGTTAGTTTTTTGGCACAGTGGAAGGCCTATTATTAGGCACAGTGGAAAGCCGATTATTAGGCACAGTGGGAGGCCTGTTATTTGTTCTCGGTTTATTGGGAACAAATTCTTTTATTACCAAATCATCATTAAGCCAAAAGCTTTCAGAAAGTAGTACATTAAACACATCAGGCGAAGCAAATATTTTAAAAGAAGATATCCTACGGGCGTACGAAAATCGAAATTGTTCAACTTCAATGTCCTCGGATGGGAATTTTTCACGTATGAATTCCATAACATCCTCAGATTTGGTATCCGGGGTAAATCTAGAAACAAACAATTGCTTCCTATGTGGAACAACTGAAAGTTTCTTACGCCCCCCAGCAGCAGTCTGAACCTCACTCGGCTGGGACCCAGAAGCGGTTCCTACTGTATCTACGGTCAGCACCGACTTCTGTGGCTCAGGTTGGCATTCAGAAACAGGGTCACCTCCGGAACTGGCTGTTACCATAGGCACAGGTGGCTCGCTTACCCCTGTGCCGACCGGAACTGCTGCAGCTACCGAGTTCAATGAGCTGGCTTTTTCCGTTTAGGCGACTCGGTTAATAATAATTTCTTATTATTAAATTGGTCGCAAACTGAGTTGAACCCGTCATTGAGCTGTGTGAAAACTCGTGAAAGGTTTAATAGTCCGTCTCGAGTCTGCCTCATAAAGCTGCTCATTTCGACTGTCATTTCCTTGCAGGACTCACATGCCCACATGAGACCGGTACGCTTTTCAATGAAGTCTTTAACTCTGCCAGTAAATCCTGCACATTTGACGTGCATGACCGAATCGCAGAGCCAGCAGATAATAAAAGAATCTTTGGTTGACATCGGAAGAGCACAACTTTTCTTTATACAGATAAGGGCCATTTTATAGGAAAAAAAGATTATTCAAAGAAATAGAAAATAAAATGTGGAAAATATACCTCGAGTAAATTTGGCACTGGGATCAAATTCCAAAACCGCAAAAAACACAAAACACAAAAGTATAAGAGCGCGAGATCGCGAATTAAGTCGAGAGCAAGAGAGCGCGAGAGAAAAAGTGTTCAATCGACTGAGCGTGGCTTGTGGGGCACCAACAACAAAACGAAACGAACAGTTACAATGTAAAGCGAGAGAGAGAGAGACTATGAGAAAAGCACCCAAGAGTCTACAAGAAATTTGGCAGGTTTCGAGAGAGCGAAAATTACAGTTATAATAGAGCGGAATAGAGAGAGAGAAAAAGAGAGAGAATACAAGAGCAAATTTAGAGAGTGCAAAATAACACCAACAAAGCCAAGATATTAAACAAATCTAATGGAAATTGTTAAAATAACTAAAACCACATACCCGTTAAACAGGGAGATCTATTTAAAACACTAACGCGATTGTTAGGCAAACTTTGTTAGTAAGCTAAACACAAAACACTTGCGAAAAAATCACAAAAATAAATCAAAAACTCTTGGTGTATATGTGTTCATCCAAACTCCCAAAGCTTACGCTTTCCCTATAGGAGCAGTCCCTTCACAACAAAGCCGAGATCCCTACGTGGCATGAGCTGAACGTTTTCCTAACGAATCGTCACAGAACACTAGAAGCCATAGATGATGTTCGACCATCAGGTTCTAGTCAGACTCAGCCCAGGGCATCCACATCCAACTCGGCGTCTCAGAGAATAAATTCTTATGAGACAAGGGTAACACCTCGACAACCCAAGAAAGTTTCGCTGAAGACGGACGTGCTTTTCAATCGCTCTCGACAAAGTTTAGCCTATCGTTGAAATAAGTCTAACTTTATATCCCAACTTGGATTTTCTTATCACTATTGATACGCCGCTTCACTGTGAAAAGCCAACTTTAAAAAGGCAGTGACTTTATTATTACATTTTTAACAAATTAAAAGAAGTGCCTCAGCAAGTTGCCAATCTTAACAGTGTTATTGTTGTTTGGCTTTATCGTCTCACCGGCAGCGCTCTCGTTTTCGGTTCGCTCAGCGTTGCAGCTTTCCGTTAAAAAGCTAGCATTTCTCGAGTACGAAATCGCGCTCAGAACATCGCCTGCATATCACGCTCTCCCGCTGCCTCCTCTTTGCGCCCCTCTTCGTTAGACATACCGCCGCTGGACTTATCGCTCTACTGCTCTCTTATCCGATCTCGCCGCTTTTTCTCTTATCAATTTTCAATAACTCTTCGACTACACTAAAATGTCTTTACTTTGCTGCGCCAAGAAATGCGAGTTTAGTGGCACCATCTCTGGTGATAACTACTTGATTTGCTGGCTGTGTGATAACTGCTCACATGTTAAATGTGGTGGTGGCGGGCATAATGGTAGAATCGGAGATATTGTTGGGAAACACAGACAATTTTACTGGACCTGTACTTCGTGCCTAAGCATTACCATGGAAATGAGAACTTTCATGAGGGAAACGAGATCTGGATTTCAAAAGGTTCGGACTCAACTTAATGTCCTCTCTGACATATTTGGTTCTGTCGAATCTTCATTTCTGGGCCTCAAACTTCTGGGTGAATCCCCCAGACGGAATATTCCCAATATTCAACCCAATGTTGAACTTATTGCCAATAATGCACTGCTCTCCGTACCTCGTTCGCCGTTGAATATCTCTGCTACATCGAACACTATCAATACACCTAAACCAGCCTTACCTAACGCCTCAAACAGTGATGACCCAGCTACATCTGTTAAAACTACTGCTAACGCTCCTGATTCCGCTGACGCCGATCGTACTCCACTGGACTCAACTTCCCTTCATTCTGAAGTTCCAGATGTTGGTCTTGGTACCTCATCTTCCGCACCACGACCGCTTATGGAATTCTCACCTTGCCGACCGTCCGGAACTGCTGGCATCACCAACGCTACCGCAAGTGTCCCCAATCCCGATGAGCTGCCGTTAATATCTGTTCCTCGCCCATCTGAATTACCATTGCGCTCAGTCAAACTTCGGAAAGCAATATTTGTGTCCCGCTTGTCACCTGATACTACGCCGGGAGCCGTCAAAAATCATTTGTGCTCCAAGTTAAAAGCTACTCCTGATAATTTTATAATTAACAAATTTAATTTTAACCACACGCGTAAAATTTCTTCATTTAAAATTTTTCTTCCCGACAGTCTCCTATCAGATGCTTTGAATCCTGCATTATGGCCTAGTGACACTTTTGTTCATGAATTTCTGCCTAAAGTCTCGAGCCAGACTCCCAATATTACCGGTTCAAAAAACTAGGTTGCTTTTTTACCGTTAATTATCAAAACGTACGCAGTCTCTTGGGTAAACTTAATCAAATTCACACTAACAGCGCGTCATTTGACTTTAATGCCATCGCTTTTACCGAAACCTGGCTTAACTCTTCCGTTACCGACCATGAAATCTTTTTTCATAAGTTCTCTACTTATAGAACGGATCGTTCTTCTTTTGCTGGTGGTGTCCTTATCGCGGTAAACAATAATTTCTGCTCTGAGTTATTTCCTGTTGCTAACGATGTTGGCATCGAATTCGTTGCTGTAAAAGTTTGCATTGGCTCAGCTTTCATCCTTTTGACCTGCTCTTATATTCCCCCGACGTCTGATTCCACAGTATATTTAAACCACATGTCTGCCATTCAGTTTGTGATGTCTGCCGCGGGTCATGCAGACCAAATAATTGTGATGGGTGACTTTAACCTTCCACATATTTCTTGGATTCCCTGTGATGACTCTAACCTTTTGCTACCTAACGTTTGTCATGATTTTATCGACGGGATAACAGACTTGTCTCTCGCTCAAATCAACTCAGTTAAAAATAATCGGAATAGACTTTTGGACCTTATGTTTGTTGGCGATGCTGCTCTTGCAACAGTTTCTAGAGTCAATCCAATTTCCCTTCCTGAAGATCCTTATCACCCCACTCTATCTATATCTATTGAGCTTTCAAACCAATCTTACAAATCTACTGCACTAACCCCCTGTCTGATAAAATGTTTTCGGAAAACAGATTATACTGGCCTAAATATGTACCTTTCGAGGATTGACTGGTCATTTCTATTAGAAATCCAAGATATGGACTCCGCCGTTCTACATTTTTACAACTCCATTTATCCGGCATTGGAAGCTTTTGTCCCTACACAGGATATATCCCCTTCTTTCAAGCCCCCGTGGTTTTCCAAACATCTCTCGTACCTAAAAAACAAAATATCCAGGCTTTATAAAAAATATCGAAAATCCGGTTCTCTACTTGATTTTGTCCGTTACTCCACCATCCGCTCCCAATTCCTTACTGAAAACAGTCAATCCTATGCTTTTCTCCCGTCACTTCGCTATCTCAATAAAACAGAAAATTCTGCTCCCGAGATTTCCAACTTATTTGCATATTTTCTTCTAGAACATTTTATCACTCTTCAACTACAACATCTCTGTAGCTCTTTAATATCTCCTTCTCAGCATGGGTTTATTAGTCATCGATCAACGACGACCAATCTCCTTGAGTTTTCTCACTTGATTAATCAAGGTTTTCAGCACCGTCTACAAACCGACGTCATATTCACAGATTTTAGTAAGTAAACCATTTACTGCTTCTGTTAAAACTTTCTTATTTGGGATTCCCTAACAACCTTCTAAAATGGATAGAGTCGTACTTAACAAATCGCACCCAACGAGTTCTCTTTATGAATGAGCTATCTCACACTGTGGATGTGACATCTGGTGTTCCTCAAGGCAGTCACCTTGGACCGTAAATTTTCGTCCTTTTTATAAACGACCTACCTCAAGTCATGTCATACTCATCTATTTTTATGTACGCCGATGACGTCACAATTTGCTTCTCCTATTCCGATTGGTACCTTCATTCTCACCTTCAATTTGACCTCGATGAATTTCATAAGTGGTGCGTCGGTAATCTCCTTTTCCTAAACCATGCAAAATGCAAACTTATGACTTTCTACCGTTCCTCCCCGCATCTTGTCTCCTACAGCCTTGGCGATCACAACCTAGACCGCATTACCACCTCAAATGACCTTGGAGTCCTTTTCGACCATAAACTATGCTTCAATAGCCATATTACTGCAATGGTAAACAAAGCCAAGGGTGTGTTAGCTTTTATAAAGCGATGGTCCAAAGAATTCGACGACCCGTACACTACCAAAACACTGTATGTAGCCTTAGAACGTCCGATTCTGGAATACTGCTCCTGTGTGTGGTGCCCGCAATATAAGGAGCCTCAGACCATTATCAAATCGGTACAAAAGCAGTTTCTGATCTTTGCACTGCGTAATCTAGGATGGGATTCCGGCAGACTACTTCCATCTTATCGAGGCAGACTTAAATTAATCGACTTGCCGTCTTTACAACACCGTAGAATTTGCAATGCCGTAATGTATTGGGTCTCGTTGACTCTGAATCACTCCTTTCCAACATACAATTAAACGTCCCATCCAGATTTACTCGTTCCTTCCGTCCTTTGCGCTTGCCTTTGTGTAGGTCTAATTATGCCCAACATGAACCTTTTCGCGCACTATGTAACAACTACGATAGCCTATATAACATTTTATCTTTTGAATTTCCTATTAGCACTCTTCCGTCTAATATTTTAAGTCACCTCGAATCGTTAGAATTGTAATAAGTTAGAGTATTCCTAGTCAAGCATTTGTTAGCAGATAATTGTTAGGCAACTAAATAAATAAATAAAATAAAGAAAATTCAAGAAAGAATTTTTCTTGACACTTTTACGAGTGTCATAACGCCCTTTCAAAAAATTCTAAAATGCATTTTGAGTTAATGAGAATACCGATAAGAAAATTACTTTTTGTTGTAAAGCGCATTCGAATCAATGAGATTACCGAGAAGAGAGTACCGTTTGTTATGATACCTCTCATGCTTTTTCATATTTTAGTCAGTTAAACATTTCAGGAGTTATGTTCCGGCTCTGATTCAGAAGATGAAGATGTGGAAAATACTTTGCAGTTCAGCCAAATGGCTGATGTGCTAAAATGTGCGGGACGTAGTTTTTCTACCATGTAGGCACTTCAAAATATGCTTTGAGTGCTTCAAAAATCTGGAATAGCGTTCAAAAAACTATCTATTGCTCTGCCCGTACTGCAGACAGATAGTTGAAAATCATTTACAAGTATTTCCATAAATTGTTAAATAGACCGCAGACAAAAATTTTTTTCCAAAAAAGTCGCGCGATTTTTTAGAAATAAAATGTTTGCCTGCGGCGCTTTCCTTTACCCCGAATATTTTACTTCTACCACATTACTCATTGTGTCATCAAAATGTTATATAGGGCGCAGACAAAAATTTGTTTGAATAAAAGTGCAAGCCGCATTATTGTTTACTGCGCGCGCTCAACCTGAATACGACTTCTTTACTAATATAAATAATCAAAACTAATCGGCCCTGTTCTAGTTTTCACTTCCAAAAGATTCACACGGAATCGAATTTCCCAGACCTGTTCCAGGACTCACTTCCGAACGAACTGCAAGGATTCAAATATCCCTCGTTGTTACTCGGTTAACTTCCGGAAAATTCACATGGAAACTTTTCGCCAAGCATTTGATTGGCGGTCTTAAATCAGCCAGCATGAAATCAAATTCACTTCCGAGTGAAAACTGGAACAGGTCGGAATATAAAATTGGAACTCTAAAAAACGGTCAGTAGCAAATTACACACAGAACGGACATAAAAATCTAAAAAAATCACATTAATAGTTAAATATATTTTCCCTGAGGGCGTTATGACACATTCCTGTGTGTCATAAGGCCCTCAAAAAAAGTGACATAGCGCCTGCGGGCGTTATGACACTTTTGAGTGTGTCATAAGGCCCACGGGCCCTATGACACTTTTGAGTGTGTCAAAATAGTTAATTTTAATCTAAAAAACAAGAAAAAAGGGACTGATAGAATAAATGTTGTCTTTTAATAATCTTTATTTCAGCGTTACTAAGGTTAGTACCACAGATATTTTCGCCATTAATAAATATACGCCTCCGGATGCTATCTTCAACACAAATTCTGCATTTCAGTGACACTTGAAATGTTTTTAATCTTTACCAGTGGTAAATGGTGTGAGGTGTTCATTACATGGTTGTATAAATAGTACTTCAGTACTAACTTAGTTGTTTAACTTAATAAAAATATTACATTTATTTCAGCCAGGCCGACTGAGACTTCTTGGGACCAGAAGTGTTGCGCCTGCGTTTGTCATATTTTATTTTTTCTTCTCATAGTTTTTGATATAGATACCCGACATAAAACAGCTGAACAGAGGGTAAATGATCGGCCATGGCAAACCAGATCCTTTAATTTTGTGCGGAGACGTAATAATGGTAATTACTCATATTATTATTCCTGGTCTTTCATTCATATATAATTATTTTTGGTATTTTCAGAAGACAGATGGATACCAGGGACCGTAACTGTTATAAGTTTTATTTTAAAAATCACACTTTAACAGTTATTTTCTGATTTGTAAAGAAAAACTCAAAGAATAAAGTTGACAAATAACAGTTATATGTCGTGATCAAAAATAAAACTCAAACTTGATATATGGCGATTTTGAGATTAAAATAAATTTAAAAAAAATATAGTTATAAAATATGCGCGGTTGCCTTTTTTAAAAATTGTTTAGTAAGTTATATAAAACACGGTTAGCATGTTTTTCTTTAATTATTTTATTTTTTTAAACATGTCAAGGAAATAACTTTTATACATAAAAATCAACAAATAAGTTATTTTTTGAGTTTTATTATAAAAATCAAAAAATGAAAATCATTACGGATTTGTAAACTACAATGGCTAACTAGCTCTCGAGTTCTCTTGCTATTGATGGTTGGCCAGCAGAGCTTTGATTTCCTGAGACCCTGCTTTTCTGACCAACTTTTACTAGTTTGTGTTTTGTAGTGTTCGTGAATCCTTGCTTGGACTGTATTAAGGGATTCAGGTAGACTAGTTGTATAGGAGTCGTCTGCCGACCCCATTCGCGCAAATTCATCCGCCTTTTCGTTTCCTGGTATATCATTATGCCCTGGCACTCATGTTATCTGTACATGGTTGTTTGTTGCTAGTATGTTAAGAGCCGACTTGCAATCGGCTACTAGTGTCGAGTTGGTTCTTGCTGCTGCGAGAGATTTGATAGCCGCTTGGCTATCAGAGTATATCCGTACCTTGGTATTCCTGAGGAATTGCTGAATCGAAAGCTTAGCTGCTTCTAAAATAGCAAGTACCTCAGCCTGAAAAACTGTCGCTGATTCTGGGAGGTGGAATTTCGATTCTATCCCCCAACTTTCAGCGAAAATTCCAGCCCCTACACCACAGCCCATCTTGGAGCCGTCAGTGTAGAGTGATACCTCATCTTGTCCGGTTACTCTGTCATTCTCCCAGTCTTCCCTCGTTGGAAAGGTAGTCGTAAATCCGTTTCCAAATCTTATCTCCGCTGTCTTATAATCCGTTTTGTTCTTTGCCAGATAGTTGCTGTCCTCTAAGATACGGCAGTGCCCTGTGTAGTAGCCTTTCCAGCATTTACTTGCCTTCAGTCTGGCCGCACTCTGCGCTGTCGTATCCTTTATGAAAAGTTCTATCGGCATTATATCCAGAATAGTGTTCAACGCGGCAGCCGGGCATGATCTTAATGCCCCTGTAGCTCCTGCGCAAGCTGATCTCTGTATTCTTGTCAGCTTGGTAATATTGTATGCTCTTGTCAGGGCTGGCCACCAGACTAGTGCCCCGTATGTGAGGATTGGCCTTACCACTGCTGTGTAAAGCCATAATATTATCTTAGGGTGTATACCCCAGTTTTCAGGCATTAAACATTTTTTATTCCAATGCTTCGACTGTAAATATTATTAAAAAATAATCAAACATTTAATACAAAAAACAAGATTTTTATTGTGAAAAATCAGATACTGCAAAGCAGTGCAAAACCAAAACTGAGAGGGTCTGGAAAAACCAAAACTGGGAAGGTGAAGGAAAGCAGATATTGTAAGTGGAGGAAAACCATAACTGAGAACGTGTGGAAAATCTGTAATGCGGGAAGTTGAAAAAAGAGGATTTTGGCCTGCATTCTTCTGCCAGAGATCCAGATAGAAACCTCATTTCCCCCTTACTTTTTGTGTCACCCCCGTGTATTTTGAAACCAGAGATGGAAGAAATGTAAGGGGTGAATGAGGTTTTGTCCCTTCCGCTTGTATGGAGAAACCTCATGAAAATATGTTATTTTCCAGAGGAATTTTCCCGGTATCTACAGACACTTAGGGCCGGTTTCTCGAGTCCCTGTCAAAGTCCCTGATAGCTATCTGTTCGAAAAACTTAAATACCAGATAAACTGTTCGTAAAAGCAAATCCGCTTTCTCGACTGCTTTAATTTATCTGAACGAGAAACAATTACAGAGTGCTGTTAACGCACAGAATTGTGCTGTGACGCGCAAAAAATGGCGTGCTTCGATTATTTCATCAGCTGTTTGGGTATAATTCAAATGAAAAGTCAGCTGTGATTTTGTTTCTTCTTCATAGTTGGCTTTGGGAAATCAGCTGTCATTCTATCGAGTCGAAAACGCTTAACAGGGACTCCGAGTCCTTGTCAAAGTTAGCTCTCACATTGATGCTCGAGAAAGCCAAAATGCCTTAGCAGGGACTTTATCTGTTCGAGAAATGTTAGCCGGCACTCGAGAAACCGGCCCTAACTTGACCAAAAGAAAATTAGAAATTAGTTTAGAACTCCGCAGTGTCGAGATCGGACGCAGCGTCATCCATGTAGGTTTTTAAAATGTGTATAAATAATTAAATGTTAAATGCTTGTGTTATTGTTAATATTTGTACAGCCCTGAAGACCCGGAGGGGTTTGAAATATATTGGAAGGAAAAGAAGATAAAAGTGTCTCTTAATACTAAAAACAAACAAGAGAGAACGCTATAGTCGGGTTGGTGTCCCGACTATCTAATACCCATCACTCAGCTAAAGGGATTGCGAACGCTGTACTCGGGTTGGTGACCCGACTATCTAATATTCGAACCTCAGCTAAAGGGAGTGCGAGGGAGATAGCTACATAAATTTTGATTGCGTATAACTTTTTAATGAATGGTCCGATTTGAAAAATGTCTTCTACATTTCGATAGGTATAAATATACACAACAAAATTGCATTTATACTTCTCGAAAATCTGTAAAGATGTGGGCACAGGACACATTTTAAAATCGTGAGTGGGCGATTGTGGGCGTTAGAGGGGGCGTGGCGCTCGGCTAAAATAAACTTGCGCTGCGTAGGAAGCCAAAGAATATGTGTGGGAAATCTCAACCTTCTAGCTTTTGTAGTTTCTGAGATCTTAGCGTTCATACAGACGGACAGACGGACATGGCTAGATCTACTCTGCTAGTGCCCCTGATCAAGAATATATATACTTTATGGGGTCGGAAACGCTTCCTTCTAGCTGTTACATACTTTTGCACGAATACAATATACCCTTTTACTCTACGAGAAACGGGTATAAAATAGCACTAAAAACACCTTGACCTTGAGCCGGCTAAAACCCACCATCAGTATATTAAAAAGAAAAATATTTGTATTTGTTAGACATACTTAGGCATGTAAATATGTATGCATGTACGCGGCTCACCCGATCTGAAGCCCGATTTTGAACCCTTTCATATTCCGCTCCTGTCTCTCGCTCTCTCGACCGACGCGTCGCGACGTTTCTCTCTTCTTCTAAAATTGTCATGATCTGCCCTGCTTACATTCGGTCTCCCTTCGCTCAAAAGCCTGTATGTAAATATAAATGTATTGACGTGTCTCTCCCGGATCTCTCTGTCTGAAATTCGATTTTCAACCCTACCGTCCTCGTGTTCTACCTGTCTTGTTCCTCTCTTTGTCTTTTGACCAACGTGATTGTATTTTGGCTATTATTAACATTACCCCTGCAAGCAAACAGGCGATATTTCTATCGCCTATCGTCCAGAAGTCACTTCTTAGTAACTTCTGCAAGATAGAAACACGACAGAACACATTTTACAAAAACAATATATACAAATTAACATGAACTTTATTTAGCATTAAGATTCAATAGAATTTGTAAACAAATATTCGATTTCAAATCTCAAGCTATCGTAGCAGACGAAAGGCAACTGGAGCCCAAGATAATGTAAACATTAACATCCGAATCAAAATCACCCCATTGCAATCCCACGGTTAAAGTAGACATAAACATCCGAATCAAGATCACGCCACTTCAATCCCACGCTTATCGTGTCGCCAAATATTTTCCGCTAAGCGCAGCATAATTCCATTTCACAATTATTGAAATTACTAAAAAGCTTTTATAAAGTTGAGCTTGAGGAAACTGCAAAAGAAAAGTTCTAAAAGCTCATACTCGGAGGCTTCTTCAAGAATCTTATCTTGAACTCCAATTCAGTGCAGATCGGGAACTCAATAATCGAAGTCAATTAATAAAAATGTGAAATCTTATTAATAAGGGAAATCAATAAGTTAATGATGACCAATAAATGAATAGTTTTTAAAAAATAAAAATCGTTTACCGTGTTTTATAATTGGCGCCCAACGTGGGGCTACGTAGTTAAAAAGTTCCAAATGATCGTTACGGAACT
This sequence comes from Drosophila takahashii, assembly GCF_030179915.1. Lineage (NCBI taxonomy): Eukaryota > Metazoa > Arthropoda > Insecta > Diptera > Drosophilidae > Drosophila > Drosophila takahashii. The sequence goes on along the minus strand of NC_091679.1, from coordinate 7,237,941 downwards.
CGCGTAGTTACTCACAAAATTTTTAGAGGAAAAATTAAAACATCCTCATAGTGCAGTTACGTTCTCAAAAGTTCCAAAAGAATAAATACGGAACTCGCGTAAAAGCAATCAAATCATAGACCCGAAAACAAAATAAAATTTAAAAGGGTTTCTATGTAAAAAGTTTTAATTAATCATCAAATATTAAAAAAGTTAAATCCAGAAATTAAACAAAACGCTGTTAAGTGAAGCAAACAAATATATTAAAAAAGTTAAATCAAAAAACTAAACAAAAAGTTTAATCAATCATCAATAAGAAATATTAAAAAAGCTAAATCAAGAAATTAAACAAAACGCTGTTAAGTGAAGCAAACAAATATATTAAAAAAAAGTTAAATCAAAAAATTAAACACAAAGTTTAATCAATCATCAATAAGAAATATTAAAAAGTTAAATCAAACAAAAAAGTTCCAATTGCTTAAGTGAAGCAAAAGGATAAAACACAAACGAAAACAACAATTTAAAACAAAAAAATCCTGAAGAACCACAAAAAACTTAAAGCCAAGAAAGAAGACAAATAAAAAAAAGGAAGACCAACCCAAGGAAACCCAAAGAAGAGAAGAACTACATCCCAGAAAGAAGACCAATCAAGAAGGAAAATCCACTCAATAAAGACAAAAACCGTGAGAATAGTGAAAATAGAATTTAGTTACAGAAAATATTAGTTGTAAGGTTAAAGTGATAGAAAAATTCTGGATAAATTAATTGAGGATTTCGAAAAATTAAAAATGAATGACCCTGGTACATCCCAATCGAGTGTGAACTCAACTACCAATCAGAACTTAACAACAGATTTAATTGTCAGACTAATTGCTTCTAACGTAAATCCCCTACAAGAGGAGATACAAAATTTAAAATCATCACTAGAAACTAAATCTAATTTGGTGACAGAATACAAAGTTGAACAAATAGATGAAAATATTTCATGCGATGAGACATTAGAAGTCGTTAAATCCGTCCCCCAATTTTCAGGCAGCTTAGAAAACTACGTAGGATGGAGAGAAGCAGCCGAAACTGCAATGGGATTGTATGTCCGAAAGAGCCGAAGATATTTCGCAGCTCTAACAATTCTTAGAAATAAAATCATAGGAAAGGCTAACGACGCACTGACAAATCACGGAACCGTACTAAATCTCGACGCTATTCTAGCCAGGCTGGACTTTGTGTTTAGCGACAAGAGACCACTACACATAATCGAACAAGAATTAAGTGTCCTTTCTCAAGGTAAACATTCAGTAATAGACTTTTATAATTTCGTTAATAAAAAACTTACACTTTTAATAAATAAAACCATAATGACCCATGGAAAAGATAATCCCATAACAAAAGAATCAAACCTAAAACATCGTCAGAACGCATTAAGAGTTTTCATAACCGGCCTCAACGGCCCAATATCGGGAATTTTGTTTTCACTAAATCCACCAGACTTGCCAAACGCACTAGCTAGAGTGCAAGAAATGGAAAGCAACCAAATGAGAGCCCAATTCGCTAGTCGATATAGCGCAGCTCCGCGTCAGGCATCTGATTATTTTATTCCTTATAATTCATATTATAAAAATAATTATCAAAATCAAGGGAATCATCTAAGATTAAACCGAAATAATGAAAATTATCAAGAAAACAATAACCACTTCCAAAATAACAACAATTATCAACAAAGAAACAATTATCAAAATAATAACAATCAAAACGCTAATTTTAATAATAATAACCAATATAACCAAAATAATAATAACCAAAATTCCAACTTTCATAATAATAATTACCAAAATAATAATTATCAAAATCATAATTTTCAAAATATTAATTATCAAAATAATAAATATCAACATAATAACTATAACAACAACTTCCGTTATAATAACAACAACCCAAACTACAATGTATGGGCCCAATCTAATTATAATCCTCAACAAAAAATTGAACCAATGGAAATAGATCCTAGTATCCAAGTTTCTAACAGAAATCAGAACTCTTATAACAATCAACCGTACCCAGCAGGAAATTATAATCAAAACCAATACAGAGATAATAATAAAAACACTAACTATAATCAATCTTCTAATAACAATCAAACGGATCCGGCAAACAAACGCGTTGCTACCGGAACTTCCGCTCAACCAAAAAATAAACAAATGAGAGTTAATAACATTCAAGAGGACCATTTTTTAGGGGAGAACAACGAATAGGCCTACCACACATATTTAGATATGATTCAAAAATTAATAAAACATTTAAAATTTTAATTGACACCGGTGCGATGGCCTGCTACATTAGAAAAGGAATCTATAAAAATGGAATAGAATTACCTATTTATAAAAGGGTATCTACAGTTAACGGTTTCTCAATAATTAAATTTTATCATAATATAACAATTTTTAATAAAAAACACATTTTTTACGAAATAGAAGGACTAAAATCAGACCTTTTGGTAGGATATAATCTATTAAGAGAAATAAGTGCGATTATCGATACTGCGAAAGACACTCTTAAATATAATAATAAAGTAGAAAAATTACATTATGAGGAAGACTTAAACTTCTTGACAACAAATAATATAAAAAAGATTCTTCCTTTAAAGAAATATATAATCGATAAATATTTCAATTTCGAAAATTTATCAGATAATACTAAAACTAGTTTAACAAGTTTGGAATGTATAAATTCCGAACACGCCGTCGACGAAATTTCCGACAAAAATTCAATACAAAGTTTGGAATATACAAATTCCGAACACGCCGTCGATGATAATTCCGACAAAAATTCAAAACAAAGTTTGGAATGCACAAATTCCGAACACGCCGTCGATGATAATTCCGACAATAATTCAATAAAAAGTTTGAAATTCAAAAATCTCAAACAAACCATTGATACTAATCATATTACAAATTCAGAAATAAATCCTGAAAAAATAAAAAAAGTCAATTATACTAAAAGTATACTTGATACAATCGAAAAAGTCCACTCAAACATAAACATAAAATTTCCATTCAGAACAGATATCCGATGCGAAATAGACACCGTAGATGATAAACCTATATATTCTAGGCAATACCCGTACTCACAGGCAGTAAATGAGTTTGTAAACCAGGAAATAAGTCGAATGTTAGAAGATAAAATAATAAAGCCCAGCAAAAGCCCTTATAACTCGCCAGTTATAGTAGTATCAAAAAAAGGTACTAATGAAGATGGCACCCCAAAGCATAGACTATGTATTGATTTTAGAAAACTTAATATTAATACAATCCCCGATAGGTATCCAATGCAAGACCCATCGGTAATTCTATCAAATTTAGGTAAATCAAAATATTTCAGCACCATTGACTTAGAATCTGGCTTTCACCAAATATTAATGAAAGAATCAGACATTGAAAAAACATCATTTTCCATTAATAACGAAAAATATGAATTTATAAGAATGCCATTTGGGCTTACAAACGCTCCCCGAATCTTCCAAAGAGCAATGGACGATATATTAAGGGACCACATCGGGAAAAATTGTCACGTCTATATGGATGATATAATTATTTTTTCCCATTCCTTAGAACAACATTATGAAGACTTAAAAATAATAGTAAACATCTTACACAAAGCTAATATGAAAATTTCTCTTGAAAAATCTCAATTTTTTAAACTAGAAACATCATTTTTGGGTTACGTCGTTTCCCATAACGTGATTAAAACAGATCCACTTAAAATAGAAACTATCTCAAAATATCCGATTCCCAATAATATAAGAGAATTAAGAAGTTTTTTAGGTCTTACAGGATACTATAGGAAGTTTGTCCGAAATTATGCAGCTATTGCCAAGCCGTTAACCAAATACTTAGAGGGTTCCAACGGAAAAGTTTCCAAACGAATGTCAAAAAATGTCACCATTAATTTAGATGAACCAGCAATCCAAGCCGTAAATGAATTAAAAGAAAATTTGATTGCTCATATAGAATTAGTTCAACCCGATTATTCAAAAAAATTCGTTTTAACAACCGATGCCTCTGACCTAGCCATAGGAGCGGTCCTATCCCAAAATGGAAATCCAATTACTTTTATATCAAAAACCCTTAACAAAACCGAAAGAAATTACGCTACAAATAAGAAAGAACTTTTAGCAATAGTGTGGGCACTGAAAAATTTAAGAAATTATTTATATGGAGTATCTGGAATGGAAATTCATACCGACCATCAACCCCTTTCCTTCACCATATCAGATAAGAATCCGAATGTTGAATTAAAAAGATGGTTTACTTTTATAGAAACATTTAACCCAAAAATTATTTATAAGCCAGGCACTACAAATGTCGTCGCAGACGCTCTATCTAGAATAGAAATAAATAACATAACAGAAGATGACAATACCCCCGAAGAAAATACCCAACACTCAGCCGAAAGTAGTTTCGACAATGTCATTAATGAAACAAAGAAACCGTTAAACCAATTTAAACAACAATTATTAATCGGAAAAGGAAAATTTACAATACATGAATCACTAAATGTATTCGATAAAACTCGCCACATTATTGAATATGAGAAAACTGAAAATTTAATAACTATATTAAAAGAATACTTACAACCTAATCTTACCACAGGTATCCACTGTACCTTAGAACATTTATACGAAATCCAAAATGAATTAAAAAATAATTTTTCAAACAAATTTTTGTATACCCGAACATTTGTCCAAGATATTACCAATAATGAAGATAAAGCAATAATAATTGAAGAAACGCACTGCCGAGCCCATCGAGGACTTGATGAAAATTACAAACAAATATCCAGATTATACTATTGGCCAAACTTGTATAAAAAATTAAAACAACATATTGCAAATTGTGAAATCTGCAATACAAATAAATATAACAGAAACCCAACACAAATTCCTATTGGCGAAGCTCCAATACCAAAAAAAGAAGGACAACATTTACACTTAGATATATTTTATGCTCAAAGCCTAATGTTCATAACTTGTATAGATTCGTATTCCAAATATCTTGTCGTAAAAGAAATTAGTAACAAAAAAAACATTGATACAAAAGTCTATGAATTACTTCAAACATTTCCCTTGGTTAAAACCATCATGACAGACAATGAACCTAGTTTTACTTCAGCACAATTTAAATCTTTCCTACAGCGTTCTGGAATAACAATTCACTTTACAGATCCAAGGCATAGTTTATCCAACGGCCAAGTAGAAAGAGCTCATTCAACTTTAACAGAAATAGCTCGCTGTATAAAAGATGAATATCGTCTTTTAGATTACTCGGAAATAATTATAAGAGCAGCTCAGAGATATAATATGACTATACACTCAGTAACAAATCACAAACCTTATGATATTCTCTATAATAAAGTAGATCATGAAAATTTGCCAGAAAAATTATTGTTAGCACAAACAAAAATGTTAGACCATCATAATAAATATAGATCGCCCAAAAATTATGAGGTTGGTGAAGTAGTTTACGAAAAAAGATTTGGCGAAAGAAACAAATTAGGGCCAAGATATAACAAACAAATAATTAAAGAAAATCTACCTAATAAAGTAATAATAAATAAAAGACAAAGAATAATTCACAAAGATAACATAAAATAAATAATTCTTTACAGAAAATGACAAATTTAATCTTACAACTTCTACTGGCTACCATATGCAGCACTGAAATAATTGACTATACCAATAACGAATACTTACTACTCAAAGACGAGAAGGATGTGATGACTTATGAGACATACGAAGACTTGTTTCATATTACCAATATAAAACCCTTAACACCATAATCTTTAACAAACAAGCGGTTTTGAGAAAGCACCGTTTGCAATTAATAACGTTTGATTTACAAAATTTAATTGACACTATCACTTTAGCCAAAATAGACATTTTTAATACAAAAATTTTAAACGAAAATGATATAAAAGAAATATTTAAACATGAACAAAAACCAATTGTACTCTCAGATCTTTTAGACATCTCAACATTTAAAATAATAAAAAACCAAGATCTACTTATAATATATATAAAATATCCTATAATAAATGGTATATGTAACCTTTATACCTCAAAAGCCATTTCACAACCTAATGGAAAATTAATAATAGATGATAAGGTAGCATATTGTAATGGAATATTTTATAAAATAACAAATTTTAAAACAGAAGTATTTAATAATTATTGTAAACTTTCAAAAGATAATTCATGTTTTATTAACTTACTTAACGGAAAAAAAGCAAACTGCTCCAAAATTAGAGAAAAAAATCGAAATTTCGAAATTTTAAACGATGGCGCAATTTTAATAACAGGAAAAAATATTGTAAACGAAACAGAATTAAATGGTGCCTTTCTAATCTTATTCAATGACACAGTTTATATAAACAATATTAAATACATAAATGAAAAAAACAAAATGTTAGATTACATATCCCAAGATAAATACAACAACTTCGAAATTTCAAATTATATACTATCAAACAACCCTGAACTAAGTATGGATAATATTAATATTTTAAACCCATCAATTCAATTCGGAAACACACAACTACCTCTAACACTAATTTTATTAATCTTAATAATCTTAATTTTGATAACTGGATTATTGTATAAAACAAGAACAAATATTCTTAATACTTTTACAAAAATAATCACCCCGAAACCAAAAGAAAAAAGTACCGAAATTTCACAGGAAAATAATGAAATAGAAAGAAACATAGAAATGACATATGCCGAACTTAATAATCAAATTTCCAACCTTACTTCAAATATCAAATGAATCGGGACGATCCATTTAAGAAGGGGGAGAATTAACATGAACTTTATTTAGCATTAAGATTCAAAAGAATTTGTAAACAAATATTCGATTTCAAATCTCAAGCTATCGTAGCAGACGAAAGGCAACTGGAGCCCAAGATAATGTAAACATTAACATCCGAATCAAAATCACCCCATTGCAATCCCACGGTTAAAGTAGACATAAACATCCGAATCAAGATCACGCCACTTCAATCCCACGCTTATCGTGTCGCCAAATATTTTCCGCTAAGCGCAGCATAATTCCATTTCACAATTATTGAAATTACTAAAAAGCTTTTATAAAGATGAGCTTGAGGAAACTGCAAAAGAAAAGTTCTAAAAGCTCATACTCGGAGGCTTCTTCAAGAATCTTATCTTGAACTCCAATTCAGTGCAGATCGGGAACTCAATAATCGAAGTCAATTAATAAAAATGTGAAACCTTATTAATAAGGGAAATCAATAAGTTAATGATGACCAATAAATAAATAGTTTTTAAAAAATAAAAATCGTTTACCGTGTTTTATAATTTACATCTATCGCTTGTCACTTCTTAGTCACTTCTGGACGATTAAAATACGATAGAACACATTTTACAAAAACAAAAAGGGTCACGATCGTGGAGAAGTAACTTCTAAGACAGTTCTAGGCGATAGAAACACGATAGAACACATTGTTCGCGCCAAAGCGTCGCCCCCAGCCCCGGCCAATTTTCCCTTCAAGCGCCCCTGGAGCCTTGACAGTCGAGAGAGCAGCTCTTCCAGATCGCTCGCATCTCGCTCTCTCGCACTGTTAAGTGTCTCCACTCCGCTCTCCAAGTTCTAATTTACCAGTGTAAACGACCCGTACGCAAGTGAAGTCAATAAATCGTGGAGTATTATTTTATAAAGTGTAACGAAAACATTTCGGCCATTTTGCAATGACTTCTCGGGATTGGTATCACCACGCACCCCCTATTGGAAAAGCCCGCCCCCGACAACACATGGTCCTTCGAGCCGGATAATTCTAGAAGAGGAGACGAAGTTCCAGAACCAGCGGTTAACCAGGCGGATTTTTCCTAATTTCTTTTCTATCAATTTAAGATAAGTACGACCGTTCTTATTTCTACGTATTTCTGCCGACCAGCCAGATATTTCCAATTTTTCCAATCCAATTTCGTATATCTGTCTGATCGGCCATTCCACTGTGCATACGATCGCCATATTCCGGCTTCTTTTTTCGTATTGCTATTTCCATTTTCATACGATCGCCATTTTCCGGCTTCTTTTTTCGTATTGCTATTTCCATTATCATACGACCGCCATTTTCCGGCTTCTTTTTTCGTATTTCCTCATTTCCATATTCGGGTTCATACGGACATACAATCCAGATGCACACTTTTTAATGTACGTACATACATATGCCTGACCAGCGAAACATATGTACGTAAGCTAACATACACGTACCTCCATTCGCGTTACACCCTGCGAACATTTCTACAGCGACATTTACCATACATTCCACATTATCTCCAATTTCCAAATTTATTAGAAATTACAATTTTAAAATGCAATTTATATACATACATTTCCGAGTTCCCACAAACACACATATCCATACCCCCATACACACACACATATACATAAAATGCATGCTTATTAATGTGCGTACATATCTACATATCCATTGCAACGTAAGTACATAAGGGAAAAGTCACGTAACGTAACGTAAGGCAACGTAAGCACGATAACACGTACGTTCCTTCGCGGTACACCCTACAAACATTTCCAAATCGACATTTTAAAATACAGTCCACAGCATTTATAATTTCCGAATATAAATTATACAATTTATACACATATTTCCGAGCTCCCACAAACACATATATACACAAAATAAAAACATATAATTCTGAAGCCTGCGAATTAATAAGTACATATGCCCGTCCTCCGCAACATCACTATGGACGGCAGTCCATGTAGTGACGAAGCGCACCAGGAGAGTGTGCGAAGGCGACTACTATTATATAGCCGCAAAATTGAAAATATGCTGTGATAGTCCGATCGTAATGAGTAATACACCAATCGAAAGGTATTGCAAAAAAAATCAAGGATTGCATACCAAGACCTCAAGAAAATCAATTGGTTTGGGAGAGAGAGCGGTGAAAGTGTAAAAGTGAAAATTTAGAAATTTGGATCTAATGGGGCCGTTGGGGATAAATGCCCCCTCGCAATGTTTTAGTAGTTATAGTTTAGTAAGTTATAGCCAAAATAAGATTTTCTTTTTCTTCCCAAAATGAAATAATTTGTCCCTTTGTTTGTGGGTATGCATCAAATCGTGGTTTTAGGATCCTGAACTAAACTTTACTGTGCTTAGCAACAGGATATGAACAACGTTTGTTCTACAACTTTTGGAAAAACCCGCTAGTTTGGCGGGAAATCATTGAAAAAAGCTAGATTTTGACGGCTTATAGTTTCTAAACGACCAAAGCTACAGACTCGTGCTATACCTCGTTAAAAAGGTAATTTAAAATGCTAATCGCGTTGCCTTGGGTAAAATTGGCTTAATGCAATAGTTTAAAATTTATTATTTTCTCAATAACGGCTCTAACGATTTATTTTTAACTTTGAAACTATATAGCCCTTGAGATTCCTCAACTTTTTATATATAACACTCTTTCTCATAAAACTGCACGTTTGGGTGTAATTGAGCGATGAAAAGTGGAACCCGTTTCAGATTAGTATGAAAAACATTTCATGCTTACTTGAATGGCCAAAAAGCAATTTGGCGAGAACAAATTCTTATTAGACATTTTCAAGGTATAAGTCTAACTTTCAAATTTAATCACTATGGACGGCAGTCCATGTAGTGACGAAGCGCACCAGGAGAGTGTGCGAAGGCGACTACTATATATACACGAAGAAATGAAAATCTGTTGTGATAGTCAGATCGTAATGAGTAATACACCAATCGAAAGGTATTGCAAAAACTTAAAGGATTGGACTTAAAGGAAGGACTTTAAGAAAACCAATTGGATTGGGAGAGAGAGCGGTGAAAGTGAAAAAGTGCAAATTTCGAAATTTGGAGCTGTTGGGGCCGGTGGGGATAAATGCCCCCTCGCAATGTTTTAGTTGTGTTCCTATTAAAAATATATGATAAAAATATATATACATATGATAAATTATGACGCTCCGTTCAAAAGTTATAGCCAAAATAAGATTTTCTTCATCTTCCCAAAATGAAAATTTAATTCTGTTTGTCAGTTTGTCCACTTGTCCAAAATATGTTTTTTAAGTTCTGAAAATTTGATATGACGTTCATCACATCGATATAAAAAACTTTTGTTCTACCACTTTTGGAAAAACCCGCTAGTTTAGCGGGAAAACAGCTATAAATAGCTAAAATTCGGAAAGCCGTAACTTCTATACTACTAATGCTACAGACTTGTGTTGCATCCCGTTTGAAATGTTTAAATGCTATAAATGCCTTTTATATACAATTTGTGTAAATGTAATAGGTAAAAAGATATGAACAAAAGAAAATTTGTTTAAACTTTTTATTTAGCTTTTTTTTAATTTTCTCAAAAACGGCTCTAACGATTTTCCTTACAACTTTAGACTGTATAGCCCTTGAGATTCCTTAAATTTTGGTATATATCATGTTTATGTAAAAAATCGCGTTTAAAAGTTATTCAGAAACGAAAATAGCCACTTTTGCCAGCTCAGAACAACTAACGCTTCCTGAGTGTTTAATTTTATGCGTGGGTATCCAAACTGTATTTTAGGCTCATAGAATCATTTCAATTGTTTTAAGGAGTTCCAAATAGGAAACTTTTGTTTTACGACTTTTGGAAAAACCCGCTGCTTTAGCGGAAAAAAAGCTAGAAATAGCTAAATTTCGTTAGTTTGTAAGTTCTACACTACTGAAGCTACAGACATGTGCTATGCCTCGTTTAAGAGGTATTTTGAAATACTTAAACGCCTTTTTAACTTAATTTGTTTAAATACAATGGTTTACAAATTATGATTGACCAATTTAAATTTAAATGTATATACTAGCTCCTATGAGAGCAAATATAAACAAACAAAAACTTCTGATTTCAAATAAAAACACCTCTTAACGAGGTAAAAAACTATGACCTTCAACATACAAAAGTTCTGATATCAACATTTGTGACGAAAAATTATTACACTCGTCATTAAATACACTAAAAGGCTAAAATAGTATGCTAGGGCGGGCCGAATGAGAAAATATTAGAAAGTGTATTTAATGACGAGTGTAATAATTTTCCGTCACAAATGTTGATATCAGAACTTTTGTATGTTGAAGGTGCGATCGTCACTAGTTTTTTACCTCGTTAAGAGGTGTTTTTTTTTTTATGTACATAAAGGAGAAACGCACACCCAGCACACCCTACAAAAAATTGCAACATCCATTTATTATTATATTTTACATTGGCAAAATAACTTGTTTCCACTGAACTAAATTTATTATATATTGCAAAATTACCAAAATACCCTGTTTCCACCGAACCCATCACCACGAGACGCCTTTCCAAATTTTGCATGATATTTATTTCAGCAGCGCACACACCGTCGGCTAACATCCATTAAAAATAAAAATAAATAAATACTTTTTTTGTGAAAGCCGTGACGGTGCGCGTTATAGATATATAGGGTGAACTTCCGTTTAGCTCCTACCCCCGATTTCGTCCAAACTTTCAAAATCCACGTTATTTGGGGTCCTGATTATTGGAAAAATAGTCAAAGTTGGCGCAACTAACTGGATCATGGAAAATAACTGTTTTTCTTAAATATCTTCGAATATAATAACTTAATCAAAAAGCTAGCTAGAAGAAATGAAAGCTATTAAATAAATGAGTATTTTATGTTTTATACATTTTATCTGTAAAACTAATAGTTTTCGTTAAAAACGCAAAATAAGAATATTTTTTCACAATGTTTGAAAATAAAAAACCGTTGAAGCACACTTGCGTCATTTTGCCCGATATATCGCACGAAAGCTTCATGTTATATCGGTGTGTCAAAATTTATATCGATGTATCTCGATGTATTAGCGATGATACTACCTAAGCACGAGAATGGCATTACATTTTTTAGGAAGAGCATTTCTGTTCTCGTAGTTAAATATAACATTTAGAAAACAAAATAAAATACAAATTATACAACGGAAATAAAATGTAATAAAAAAAATACATATAAATCATTTATAAAGTCGCAGGCAAAATTTTTTTTAAACAAAATTCACCGCGATTTTTGTTTAAAAAATTTTTTGCCTGCGTCGCTTTTTTTGCCCGTACCTTACTTCTTTCTTTAAAAGCTTATCCAGCTTTCATTCAGGTCATCCGTTCCATTTCGTTTTTTCGAGGAACATGAACACGATACATCCTATAAAAAGGCAAAATAGGTCCATCACTATAGTAGAAGGTAAAATGCCGTTATCGACTAATCGAAAACTATCTGTCGCCATTTTTATGGCGGGATATTGCAGTATTTTAAAATGTTCACACCCAATTTAAAATACTTCTTTTAGTTTTTCCTCGAAAACCTTTATGTTTACGAAGAAAATGATTAATACACAAAAGATCCGTTTTATAAATATCTTCTGTTTTTGTCGAAAACATTTTTTCATTTTCCTTATATTTTCCGAAAAAACTGAAAAACCCGAAAATTTTACGATTTTTACCGCTTTATTCAAGATCCCGTTATTTGCGCCATTTTTGGCTATTTTTCCCGTAATCAGGACCCAAAAACACGTCAATAAGGAAAGTTGGAAAAAAATTGGGGGTAGGAGCTAAACGGAAGTTTATCCGATATATATTTTCCGCTCATTTTCACAACCAATTGCAAATATCTTGCAGAACATTTGTTCCAAATCAGCGTTATTTTCCTCGCACATAAAAATAGTGTTTCCGAAAACTTTGAAATTTGTACTGGTGTTCCGTTTTCCACATATTCCACAAGTGGACCGGAGCTGCAACGCTAATAGGAAACACAAGCGGACCGCTTGCAGTCTATACCGAGGAATCTAAAGCGCCACTGCGATATATTAATTTTTTTTGTTTTTTTTTTAAACAAAATCAAAAACATTCCATACGATTTTTTGTCGCCTCGCTCCACTATACATTGACATTGTTAACATTCAGCTGTTAGGATTTTCGAAATTTTGGGGCCGCACCTGTATCTTCCGGAAGTTATTCATTTCGTCGATCTTTTTCTTTACGAATCAATCCCGGTGATCCGCAACAGCGTGACCAAATTCCAGGACAGACTTTTCTGGAATGCCAGGAGACAAAACAAAATTATTAGTTCCGTCTGCAAATAAAACGCGATCGCTATCCGCATCTCCTCGCGCGCGCACCCCAAGCCCAGTAGCCCCAAGACCGATATCGAAAGCAAAAAGCGAGACTTCACTAGCCAGCCAAGTAGGCCACAAGAAGTTGTCTGTTCCTACGATCGACCAGAAACGATTGTATCTGAGTCCGCTCACGTCTAAGGTTAGGTCACAAATCCAGACCAAGTCCGTAAAGTCGCTAGCAACTCGTTCTCAGGCAAAAATAAGTAACGAAATTGCAGTTGCAGCCCTCACGCGGTTTATCACGGTGTATGAGCCATTTCAGAGCGACCATAGAAACTCCAGGAGCAGCAGCTCCGTCCGTCCACACCTGCAAAGTCCGAAAAGAACAAGTCCGTTCACTCTGGGACAAAGCCGAGAAGGAATTTGAAGCGTGTCTAGACACGATTTCCAGCCTTACGACTGACGAGGCGGCGGATATTTTGGCGACTCTACACCGAAAATATGAATATTGCTATTCGGTGTACGAGGAGCTATCGGTTCAGCTCAGCGAATTAATTGACCGAGCCAGTTCACAGCAACCGTTGTCGAGCACCGACAATCAGTCCGCGTACATTCCGTCTGGGTGCCGGTTGCCTCCATGTGATACAGAAGTATTCGAGGGAGACTATCTCAAATGGCCAACATTCAGGACCTTTTCACTGCCGTCTACGTCAACAACACACGGTTGACGCCGGTCGAGAAGTTATTCCATCTCAACGCGAAAACGAGCGGTGAGGCAAAGGCAATTGTTGCCAAGTCCCCGCTCACTAATGATGGTTTCGCTTCCGCTTGGGAGGCGCTTCGAGACCGTTTCGAAAACAAATTACTTTTAGTGAACAGTCAGCTCAAGCTCCTATTTAACTTGAGTTCCGTTAATGCCGAAACTGGCCCCTCCATAAAAGAGCTTCAGAGCATCATCCAAGGGTGCCTGACAGCATTAGCCCACTCCAAAATATCAACCGAAAATTGGGATTGCTTGCTGGTCTACCTGTGCGCCAGTAAGTTGCCCAGATTGACCCTTTCCTTGTGGGAACAATCCCTTACATCAAAGTCTGATATTCCTACATGGGATGAGATAAACGCGTTCCTTAGCGATAGGTATGAAGCAGAGTCTTGGTGGTCCGTCAACTTCCAAAAATTCCCAAGTTACGAAGAAGCTTAACTCCTTTTAAGCCAAAGTGAGTGTCAAACCAAAGAGCTGCGATTTGTGCTCTAAGGAGAGTCACCCAGTGCGGTTGTGCCCTCGCTTCATTTAGATGGCAATCGAGGCGCGGGAAAGCTACATAAAAAAGAAGCAGTTATGCTTGAATTGCTTCGCGAGAGGCCATCAGCTCCGGGATTGTTCCAGTACGCACACCTGCTTCGTATGCCGAGGGAGACATCACACGCTTTTGCATCGAGGCAACCCATTTTCCAACAATCCAAGTTCCTCTGGACATGCGAGACCTAGATCCGATCCTCCGTCGCGAGGCTCAGACATTCCCGATGAACACTCAAATGTAAAAGTCTGTTTTGCCTCAGGCTCAAAGGCAGTTCTGTTGGGCACGGCAATGATTGATATTTGCCACTTCGGCACCCACTTCCGAGCACGCGCTTTGATCGACTCGGGATCTGGAGCGACGTTCATAACGGAGCGTCTTTTCAAGTTGGTCAATCTGCCGTTCCGCCCCATTCAAGCTCAAGTGTCTGGTTTAAATCAGACCGTTTCTGCCCAGTCAACAAGGCTTTGCCATTTCGCCATTCGTTCTCCTACTAAGCCGGGTCTGCAGTTAGACACCGCAGCGTATGTTCTGCCAGAACTAGCAGTCAGATTACACTCACATTCCATTCCACAAGATGTCCTGAGAGATTTGCCAAACCTTCAATGGGCAGATCCCACATTTCTCCAGAGTTCCCAGATAGACGTTCTTATGGGAGCTGATATTCTTCCATCCGTGATGCTGAGTGGCACACAGACCAACATCTTCGGATCTCTTTTTGGGCAAGAGACCATCTTCGGGTGGGTGCTCACTGGTCCAGTGTCCATGTCCACGAGCAACCGAGTCTCAGCCTTTACTACTCAAATTACAAAAACAAGTGAGGCGTCCTTAGACAAACTTCTTACACAGTTTTGGGAGGTGGAAGATCTACCATCAAAAATCGTAAAAGAGTCCGATTCCGTCTGCGAAAGTTATTTTCTACGAACCACAACTAGAGACGCGAGCGGGAAGTACGTAGTGACGTGACCGTTCTGCGACCCCGATCATTGTGGATCTGAATTGGGTTACTCAAGGTCTATAGCACTTGCTAAGTTTCTGAGAAACGAGAATCGTTTACGAAGAGACACTCCATTAAATGAGCAGTACAACTCCGTGATTCAAGAATATTTAGATTTAGGCCATATGAGAGAGGTTTCGCCCACTCACAATTCTCCAAACTACTACCTCCCACACCATGCGGTTATAAAACCCGAAAGCACGACCACGAAACTCCGGGTGGTATTCAACGCTTCCAGCCCTTCAGCAAATGGGACTAGCTTGAACGATGTGCTTCATGCCGGTCCATTCCTCCAATCTGACTTAACAATTCAGATTTTAAAGTGGCGCTATTTTAAGTATAGGCAGATCTGGGTCGATCCAAAGCACACGCCCTTTCAAAGGATTCTTTTCCGAAACAAGGAAGGTGACATTCGAGATTACGAGCTGAAAACCGTAACATTCGGTGTCAATTGCGCGCCCTATCTCGCCATCCGAGTGCTGAAACAGCTGGCTGATGACGTCGATCAGCAGTTTCCAAAAGCCAGTCACATAATCCGCAACTTCATGTATGTTGATGACGTTTTAGCAGGATCGAATTCTCAACAAGAAGCTCAACTTGCCATCCAGGAGTTATTAGCCGCTTTGAATTCGGCCGGTTTTCCGCTTAGAAAGTGGACTTCCAACCACAAGGGGGTTTTAAAGGACATTCCAAATGAGCATCTTCTCCATTCTGAGTTCCTAAATATTGATGCCGAAAGCACAGCCAAAACCCTCGGCATTCGTTGGAGAGCAACCACCGACAAGTTCTACTTCGTGCCCTCAGAAATATCCGTCAAGTCCTCCTATACTAAAAGAGAAGTTCTCTCCCAGATCGCAAAGCTATTCGATCCCGCTGGATGGCTTGCTCCGTTCATCGTCCGGGCCAAAATTTTTATGCAGGAGATCTGGCTGCAAGAGTTAGGCCGGGATGACAACCTTTCCGACGAAATGAGCCATAGATGGCAAGTGTTCCTGCAAAGTTATTCCGATCTAGATCAAATCTGTATTCCGAGATGGGTCGGTTACCAGCTTCACGGTTTCTGTGACGCTTCCCAAAATGCCTATGGGGCTGCGCTGTATGTCAGGGTTGAAGTCGGTTAGCAGATATTGACTAATCTGCTAACGGCAAAGACCCGGGTTGCCCCTGTGAAAACTGTATCTCTCCCCCGACTCGAGCTATGTGGTGCCCTATTGCGGGCAGATATGGCATCTACCATCCTTCCAAATATGCTGTCAAAAAGCTCTGAGATTTTCTGCTGGACAGATTCTACCATTGTCCTGGCATGGTTAAAGAAACCAGCCTGCTCCTGGACCACATTCGTAGCCAACCGCGTAACCAAAATAGCTCAAGCTACAAAGATTGAGAATTGGTCACAAGTGCGGTCAGAACACAATTCTGCCGACCGAGCTAGTCGCGGCGTGTCCCTGCAAGAGCTGGGCGATAGCAACCTCTGGTGGCATGGGCCCCAGTGGTTACAATTGCCCAAACTTCAATGGCCAGAAACTTCGGATCCACACCCAGTCACTGAATTAGAGCAGCGCGCGGTGAAGGTTCATTTCGTAAAGCTCCCCGCTGATGATTTCCTTGACCGTTTTTCCAGACTAGACAAGGCTTTACGAGTCCTAGCTTACGTCCAAAGGTTCCTAAATCGCTGCCGTAAGGCTCCGGTAAGTCCGGATAAGCAGCTCAGTAATCGGGAGATCCGGGAGGCTGAGAGGACCTACATAATACTTGCCCAGCGTGAAGAGTACGCGCTCGAGCTTCGATTGTTACGAAGCAAAAGATCCATACCCGCATCAAGCCCAATTGCTAATTTGTTTCCATTTATAGACCAGCATGTGGTCGCTTAACTGCCTCCAAGGTCCTGCAGTATGACGAGCGCCATCCTGTATTACTCCCGTACAGCTGTCGGTTATCTCGTCTTCTTGTCCAATTCACGCACCAGATTACGCTTCATGGCGGCAACCAATTGATAGTGCGCCTGATGCGATCCAAATATTGGATTCCTAAATTCAAGAATCTGGTAAAGGGCGTGGTGAATTCATGCAAGGTGTGCACCATTGATAAAAAAAGACTGCATACCCAATTGATGGGCGATTTTTCGACTGATCGAGCCTCTTTTTCCAGGCCATTTACTTACACCGGCGTCGATTACGCAGGCCCCTTTGAGGTAAAAAACTATACAGGGAGAGCTTGTCTCATCACTAAGGGATATGTTTGTGTGTTTGTGTCCTATTCTACGAAGGCCATCCATTTGGAACCCACCTCCGACCTTACAACTGAGAAGTTTCTAGCAGCGTTTGCGCGTTTTGTAGCTAGAAGAGGTTGTCCTCAACGGGTTCATTCCGACAACGGCAAAACCTTTGTTGGTGCCTCAAGTCTAATTTCCCGTGACTTTACGCAAGCACTAAAGGAGTCAGTGACTGATGCGTATAGCCATCAGGGACTCGTGTGGCGTTTCATACCCCCAGGAGCTCCTCATATGGGAGGCCTGTGGGAGGCAGGAGTAAAGAGTTTTAAAACGCTGTTTTACAAATCCACGTCCGCTCGCAAGTATACATTCGAAGAGCTTTCCACGCTTCTGGCAAAGATTGAAGCCTGCCTCAATTCCAGACCACTCTCTCCAATGTCAGAGGACCCGACAGACCTGCTGGCACTGACACCAGGCCATTTTCTGATCGGGGGTCCGTTGCTTTCCACGGCGGAGCCTGAAATTAAAGGCGAAGCCAAGTCAATTATAAATCGATGGCAACATCTCAAGGCCCAGCATCAACAATTTAGTTCGCGATGGAAAGAAGAGTATCTAAAGGAACTCCACAAGCGCAACAAGTGGCTGAGTCCATCCAGAAATCTGCAAGTCGACGATATGGTAGTCATCAAGGACGATAACTTGCCATCAAATGACTGGCGGCTCGGCAGGATCGTAGCTGCTATCCCAGGAGCTGATACTAGAGTACGCGTCGTAGATATTCTTACTTCTCGTGGAACCATCCAACGTCCGGTCCACAAACTAGTACTTCTTCCTATGGAGGACAAGGCAATCTCCGCACCTCCGCAATAATAACTTCTGTCCTCATTCTAGTACTTCTTCCTATGGAGGCCAAGGCAACCTCCGCTTTCCAAAAATATTGCCTTCTGTTCTTATGTTTCAAAATCCGTTCACAATGGATACTAAAATTCGCTTAACATTTTTTATTAAAGCATCAAAACCATGGCTCCACGTCCTCGCAGCGCCCAAACTTTGGACGACAGACGTTCACGAGGTACTCGATCCTACAGTTGCCGAGTCTGTCGGGGAATCCATCCTCTACGGAAGTGCACCCGCTTCCTCAGGTTCAGCACGGAGAAGCGGCTCCGCGCCGTCCTTATTAACAAATATTGTGCGAATTGCCTGGCTCATCAACACTCCGGGGGTCAATTCGACGACATCCGTCTGGCCGATGAGCAGTTCCATCGCCCAGCAACAGTCTCGCTGGTGTTGGGCTCGGACGTATACCCCGACGTAATCAGGCCCGGGTTCCTAAACATACGTGATGGGCTGCCCGTCGCACAGGGCACGGTCTTTGGATGGGTCGTGTCTGGAGCATGCAGACACGCCTAAGGATTAATCCTTTGCTACGTTCGCCCTCGCAAGGGGGGGGAGAATGTTCGCGCCAAAGCGTCGCCCCCAGCCCCAGCCAATTTTCCCTTCAAGCGCCCCTGGAGCCTTGACAGTCGAGAGAGCAGTTCTTCCAGATCGCTCGCATCTCGCTCTCTCGCACTGTTAAGTGTCTCCACTCCGCTCTCCAAGCGGCTCTTGGAACTTCCACTCTGTAGTTTTAAGTTAGTTCTAATTTACCAGTGTAAACGACCCGAACGCAAGTGAAGTCAATAAATCGTGGAGTATTATTTTATAAAGTAAAACGAAAACATTTCGGCCGTTTTGCATTGACTTCTCGGGATCGGTATCACCACGCACCCCCTATTGGAAAAGCCCGCCCCCCGACAACACACACATTTTACAAAAACAAAAAGGGTTTAAATCGCGAGGAAGTAACTTCTGAGGCACTTCTGGACGATAGAATGGCGATATATCACATTTGACTACCTAAAGAGGGTTCAAATCGCAAAGAGACACTTCTGGTCGATAGAATGGCGATAGATTACATTTGACTACCTAAAAACCTAAAAACACCACAGTCCATCTTGGAGCCGTCAGTGTAGAGTGATACCTCATCTTGTCCGGTTACTCTGTCATTCTCCCAGTCTTCCCTCGTTGGAAAGGTAGTCGTAAATCCGTTTCCAAATCTTATCTCTGCTGTCATATAATCCGTTTTGTTGTTGTCCCTTAAGATACGGCAGTGCCTTTCCAGCATTTACTTGCCTTCAGTCTGGCCGCACTCTGCGCTGCCGTATCCTTTATGAAAAGTTCTATCGGCATTATATCCAGAATAGTGTTTAACGCGGCAGCCGTGCATGATCTTAATGCCCCTGTAGCTCCTGCGCAAGCTGATCTCTGTATTCTTGTCAGCTTGGTAATATTGTATGCCCTTGTCAGGGCTGGCCACCAGACTAGTGCCCCGTATGTGAGGATTGGCCTTACCACTGCTGCGTAAAGCCATAATATTATCTTAGGGTGTATACCCCAGTTTTTGCCAAAAATTTTCCTGCACGAGTAGAATGCTATGCTGGCCTTTCTTACTCGTTCCGTGATGTAAAAAAAAAAATTAATAAAAAATAATGGTGTTATTAAATAAAATTGTAGGACTCTTCTAAGTGCACGATTATAGGTTAAGAAAATTTTACAATAACAGTTATTTTCGGTCCCTGATGGATACCTAAGAACTGCATTCGGCCATTACCCCTGCAAGCAAACAGGCGATATTTCTATCGCCTATCGTCCGGAAGTCACTTCTTAGTAACTTCTGGAAGATAGAAACACGACAGAACACATTTTACAAAAACAATATATACATCTATCGCTTGTCACTTCTTAGTCACTTCTGGACGATTAAAATACGATAGAACACATTTTACAAAAACAAAAAGGGTCACGATCGTGGAGAAGTAACTTCTAAGACACTTCTAGGCGATAGAAAGACGATAGAACACATTTTACAAAAACAAAAAGGGTTCAAATCGCGAGGAAGTAACTTCTGAGGCACTTCTGGACGATAGAATGGCGATAGATCACATTTGACTACCTAAAAAGGCTCGCGAAGAAGTAACTTCTGAGACACTTTTGGGCGATGAAAAGGCGATAGAACACATTTTACAAAAACAAAACCAATGGGAAAAAAAATCTTCCAATTCACTTCTGGAAGTTAAATTGAAGATACAAAGGAATTTGGTTTTATTTTTTGAAGTTTTTGGGGTACAGTCCGCTCTTGGCTCTCTCTTTATACCTGAAAACTACCCTTTTTTCTCTTTGACCTACGCACTTTGTATTTTGAATTCGAGCGTCAGTTCGATTCGAGATTTCTTTGTGATCAGTGCGATTTGTGATGAAATGCGGAGTGAACACGTTATTTTTTAAATATTACATACCGGTGGAATATAAATAAAATACAATATTTATTTACATCAAAAATGAAAGTGATTGGAGAAATCGAGATTTAAGCGTGTACAAGGCTGTCGTGCGAAAGCAAAAGGAATTACTTGGCGTGAAACTCTGGGCAAACCGAAAACTTAACTATACTCAACTTATTTAATTATTAAAGGTAAATACCTCCTCCGATTTTTATATGGACCAATATTAATTATTTTTTTGTTGTTTTAAGCATTTTTATAGACGGAAAACGGAACTGGAATTAAAAAAAAGTAATACAACACCATTTCCTACAAGCTTATGGACCGTGCTTACATGCCGCAATGCTTTTATAACTATATATTTTTAATAAATGTGTTGAAAGAATAAACATGAAGAATGAGCACAAAAAACATATTTTCCAATTGGGAAAGGGTCTTCTAGGTATCTTCTACAAGTGTCTTCTGAGTAACTTCCAGAAGTGACTTCGGCGACACTTCTACAAGTGACTTGCACGATATCTCATTCAGATCGCCGAAGTCACCACCGTCGGGAAGAAATGTTCCACTACGGCGGCACTTCTAGAAGTGTCGCCTAAGTCACTTCTGGAAGTGACTTCCGCGATATCGCATTCGGATCGCCGAAGTCACCCCCGTCGGGAAGAAGTGTTCCACTACGGCGGCACTTCTAGAAGTGTCGCGGAAGACACTTCCAGAAGTGACTTCCGCGACACTTCTAGCAGTCACTCAGAAGTGACTTTCGCGACACTTCTAGGAGTCACTCAGAAGTGACTTCGGGAAGTGTCGCCGTAGTGGAACAGTACTTCTCGACGGGGGTGACTTCGGCGAACCGAATGCGATATCGCGGACGATCGTTTTCATCTTCTAGACGTCACTAAATAGTAACATCCGCGATAGAAAATGCTTGCAGGGAAATTATTTCAAACAATAAAGGAAGCTACCTTCGGCCAGCCGAAGATTATATACCCTTACAGATAAAAGAATGCTCACTCGGTGCAGTTCCAGGGATTCCAGATTCAGCGTTTCTATTTATTTAAATTTGGTTTTTAAGTAGTCAAGAATCAAAACGCCTACTTCCTACAAAGTTACAATGAATTTTCTTATATTTGTTTGAATATTCCTATGGGAGCCTTAAGATATAGTGGTCCGATCCGGCTCGCTCCGACATATGTACTACGTGCAATAGTAAGAAGACTTTCGGGAAAGTTTCATCGCGATAGCTTTAAAACTGAGAGACTAGTTCGCATAGAAACGGACAGACGGACAGACGGAGAGACATGGCTAGATAGACTCGGCTATTGGTGCTGATCAAGAATATATATACTTTATGTCGTCGGAAACGTCTCCTTCACTGCGTTGCAAACATCTGACTGAAATTATAATACCCTCTACAAGGGTATAAAAATGTTGTTTATTTTAAAACACATATTTGATATCCCAATAATTCTATTTTTTCCAGATGAGGAAAGGCGAAGAAAATGGTTTTTGATGCCTGCAACTACATACTGAGTTTTGAGATCACCTCATGTCATATTAAGTTCAACAAAGCTTGGGTTATACAATATTAAATTATGTGAATTAAATACACCACCAATAATAACTCATATGCTAAATAGTAAATGTTTTCTTAAGTCAAAAGTGTGTTATTTAAAAATGTTAAGTGTTAAATGTGTTAAATAAAAAAGAATACACAAAAAAAAACTAAGTTACATTTTACTTTCAGGGTTTGTAAAACTTCCTTTCAAGAAATATTATTTCTTAAATGAAATTTATATAAACGTGACCTCCCCGTAGATCAGTGAGAAAGCTCAGAATTCACGGGTTCTTAGCGCGTTTAATTGCGGGTGTGACAGTACAGTACGTAGCCGTCAATGTCTCTCGGTCGCCTTGATGACTCGGTGCTCCCACGTTGACTGGGTGCCCCGGTTCGGTAGCTTCCTTTAGCCCCGTTCACAATCAATATAACGATTGTTGAACATCAGTTCAAAGGCCGGGAGTATGTACGATTTCGACTAAGCAGAAATTCGTTCGTTGCTGATAGCTACTTTGACATCTTGGTCTGCGCACATCTGCATGTGATAAACGGGTCATAAACCATATGCATCCAGTTGACGGACGTGTCTTCACACCATCTGTCATAACCCTTAAGAAAATATAAACCGACCATTTGGTAGATGTAATTGCTTATTTAGGCTATTTTATTGTAAACTGATAATAAACCATGTTGTCCAGTTGTATCTAGACTAGAGCTAAGTAAATATCCTTGTAACCAGGGAGTAAAAAATAAAAATCTCCATTTAATTATGTTGTAAGCGAAAAAAAATATCGCTCAGAAATAATGATTATTATGTGAGCGATATTAATTTGTCCTTGTAGGTAGAACCACGGAGCACATATAGAGTTAATAAAAGAAGGTGATTTCTCTGTATAAACTTGTTATACAAAAACTTTTTTGATACAAAAAGTTGTATCAACCTTAGGACTTTATGTCATTTATATATTAGTAAAAGTAAAACAACTTAACAAGATGTTATGAACTATTCCAACCCGACATGTGGGATGGGTGTTAGTGTGTTGGTCCACCGAGCTGTAAGCACGAGATCGATTCCCGCAGAAAGTGTTTTTTATACAAAAGTCAACCGCTTTTTAAGCGGTTTATACAAAGAAAATTTATTTTTTTCTTAGCTGGATATGGGCACTTCCACCAAAAGGTCCACCAAGCCAAAAACCTTGAAACTTGAATAAAACAGATTTCCACATGATTTTGCCCCGTTATTAGTTTCTAAATAGTTTGACCCAGAGCTTAACTAAAAATTTGGAGTATAGTTTGATTATATTTATGACAAACGTCACCAATATACACAAAAACAAGAGAGAACGCTATAGTCGGGTCCCCCGACTATCAGATACCCGTTACTCAGCTTAAGGGAGTGCGAAGGAGATAAAAACTTTGATCCGCCGTAACTTTTAAACGAATGGTCCGATTTAAAAAATTTCTTCTACATTTCGATAGGTATTCATAAACATAATTAAACTGCATTTTTACTTTTCCGAAATATTGAAATTTTTAAAATCGTATACAAGCGATTGTGGGCGTTAGAGGGGGCGTGGCACCCTTTTGAAACAAACTTGCGCTGCGTAGGAACTCCTAGAATCTGCATGCAAAATGTCAATCTTCTAGCTTTTATAGTTTCCGAGATCTCAGCGTTCATACAGACAGACAGACGGACAGACAGACGGACAGACGGACAGACGGACAGACGGACATGGCTAGATCGACTCGGCTAGTGATCCTGATCAAGAATATACATAGTTTATAGGGTCGGAAACGCTTCCTTCTACCTGTTACATACTTTTGCACGAATCTAATATACCCTTTTACTCTACGAGTAACGGGTATAATCAGTATTAGGCTATTTTTTTTGTTATTTTTTGGACCTGTCTTCAGTTGTTAATTTATCCATTAGGAATGCTAATATGTGACATTGTTTTGTACTGAATGATTCATTTACATGTTAAACTATTAAGTTAAAAGCAAAACATCCGGCAATTGAGGTATAGAGGTAAAGAAATCCACTTTACAAAACAGTCGGAAAAAATTTCCCGAGCGACATGTCCCGAGCGAATGTGTTTGAAACTGCATACCAAAAAAACGGCAAACAATTTTTGAGTAAAAACAAAACCATTTCATAGCGACATGTTTAAACAACATTCTACAAAAAAAGAAAATATTTGTCCCGAGCGAATACGGCAGTTTTTTAACGATATCTTAAAAACTAGAAATGGTACAAAATCAAGATTTTTACACAAAATAGA
The DNA here is from genome assembly GCF_030179915.1 of Drosophila takahashii. Classification (NCBI taxonomy): domain Eukaryota; kingdom Metazoa; phylum Arthropoda; class Insecta; order Diptera; family Drosophilidae; genus Drosophila; species Drosophila takahashii. The sequence continues at coordinate 7,213,170 of NC_091679.1, read as the reverse complement.
GCTTGGGAAGAGTGAAAAGAAAATCCCATTATTAAAATTAAAATCCATTTTTTTCCCATTTTTTTCAAATTTTAAAGTGTGCAAACGTCCCGAGCGACAATATGGGCATATGTGCTTTGTGGTTTCACCTACAAGTGCACATTAAAATAATTGTAAAATTCTGCGTAGGACGGCTACAATCACACTTTGAGTGATATTTTAAGCGAAATAATATCCTTCACAAAATAATCTTTATTTCTGAGCGATATTTTTTTCGCTTACAAAATAATCATTAAATGTTGATTTTTATTTTTTACTCAAAAAAAATAATCATTATTTTCGGTCCCTGGTATGAAGTGATTACGTTTCGCCTCAGCAATGATTTCATTGATTAATTTCCTATTTGTTTTAAAATCGTTATAAAAATTATCTGTCTTGTAGCGTTTCCATTTCGCATATGATTTGTTGCGTTTTTGTATTAGGTTTTTTATATTACAATTAAACCACGATTTGGCGCTGTGTTTACACACACTTTCCGTTGTAAAATTTCTAGCTGAGTGTTAACCTCAGCAGTGCAATATATGGAGGTCCAGTCGCAAGAGTCAGCACTAAGTGAAGTGTAGTCTATGTAGATGAAGTCCCCATACTCTATGTAATAGTCATTATGGTCAAGATTAATGTTGTACGTGAAAACGATCATATTTAATCATATTTTTAAATTTTTTTACAGTCACTAACATAGAATACATCAAGTAGGGTGTTGCATGTACTGGAAAAATGTGTAGGATATTTAAAGTTTACAGGAAATAAGCCAAGTCATTCCATATCGTTTGACAAATGCTTTTCAATTAAAATATTACTGTTGAAATCGCCACCAAGAATTACGTCATTGTATTTTAATGAGAGGGTAGATAACAAGTCAATCAGCTCAGAGTATTCAGTTGTTTTGTGTGGTCTGTAGATACAGCCAACTAAAATTTATGTGTTTTCTCTTTTGTTGAAGACATTTAGGAATATATAATCAATCCCACTTGTCTCCGGTTGGACACATACCGTTTTAGCGTTTAATTTCTTGTTTATATAAATAGCAACACCTCCACCTCGACCACTACGATCGGAGCGAAAAAGATTAAAGCTTTCACACATAATTGACATATCACTAACATCTGAGACAAACCACGTTTCGGTTATACACAGATATCATCAATATTCGAGTTTATAAATAAAAAACGGAATTCCTCAATCTTTTGTGCTAAGTTTTGTGCATTCAAGAATATTTTTAAGCCTGGTTTTTGTTTGGCTAGAATTCTGATTACTACCTGGCTTGTCCTGGAGATGAATGGACTATCCATACTTAGTACATAAAAATACACGCAATTCATTGCTAACTTCACACACAATTTATTTTCTAAAAATAAAATAAAATAAAATAGTAAATACTAGGGGAGTGTAGGGTAATTTGACGAGTAGGGTAATGTGACGAACTCGTCGAATCTCATATATGACGTCACGACAAAAATTCCAAATAAATGTAGTCGTCTCCCCTTATCGTTTCGACAATGTATTTACAGTAATATTAATAAGAAGTCCCGTAATTTGTTCGTGAGGTAATTTTCGCTAAAAATGTAGTGCGCAAACTAGCAAAACTATTCAATTTACTTGTGTTTCAGCAGTGACAGAGCAAAGATGAGTGGAAAATAAAATCAGGAAAATATATGCACGTATACATGAGATCTTTATCAACAGTTTTTGGTACTTTGTGTTTTTTTCTTTTGCGCCGTTTGAGAGTGACACCGTTTTTTCTCCAAGTCTACCTTGTAGGGTATCGTGACGAACTTTTTGTAGGGTATTGTGACAAACTTTTTTTATTCAAGAATTTTTATTGTTATCGTTGATTACACAGGCCGACAGTGTTTTTGGTGCAGCCCTATGGGCATTAAATTGTGTTAATATAGACGGGTATAAGCATATCTGCCTACTTAGTTTTCCCGTTTAACGGGTGGTATTTGTGCAATCGCGGTTTGAAAAAATAGTGTTGGGGCGGGGGTGGCTTGATTGTAGGAGCGCTGATGAGTCCCAGGGAAATGGATCCGCGCAGAAATAAGTTTCGAAAACACGGGAGAACTTTTCGGGGTATTGCGCGACGTGCGGCTGTTTATTATTACACATGTAAATAGGAACTGATTACAATAATCTAAACTTAGTGGCTCCAGAGTGGAGCGGAGACTTGGGGGAGAGTTGGAGAGGGAGAGCGAAGGGCAGTGCGAGCGAGCGAGATGTGGAGATCTGGAGAAAACTGCCGCTCGACACTGCCTGCCGAAATTACACGCCCTTTTGGCGTGAACATTCTCCCCCCCCTTGCGAGGACCACCGTAGCAAGACCCTCAGTAGAGTAGACTCAGGAACATGATTGAAGCGATGATCGGTCTTTCTTATGTAGTAGAGTGTGGTGGCCCTTTCCACACTTGTGGCAGTGGTCATCACTGCGGCAGGAGTCCTCGGAATGATCGTGGGCCAAGCAATTGGAACAGTACTTGTGGATACGTACTTCCTGGAGCCGTTTCTCGGCACTAAGCCGCAGAAAGCGGTGGCATTTCCGTAGCGGATGGATCTTTTGGCAGACTCGGCATTGGTAGGATTTAATACCTCGGGAACGTCTGCCATCCAAGGCGGGATATGGAACCCAATAGTCGGAATTCTTTGTAGGAAGGACCCTTATAATCGGGTCCGGATCGGAAATTCTATTAGTCCCACACGCGTTGGAAACACGCGCTGAGAAGGACGAAATTCTGTATGGGATTGAGGCCGATACTGGCTCTGGAGGTCTGGATGCAATCGAAGTCATTGTAGAATTGTTGCTTGGATGCAACAGCGTATGATGTCGACTTTGGCAAGTGAAACAAGTGTTAGGGCTTGTGCAATCCTGCAATTTATGGCTGCTTGCAAAGCAGTTGGAGCATAGCTGTTTATCTTGGATGTAGGCTAGACGATCATTTAACTGCATTTGGAGAAAGCGTGGACATATACGAATGGGGTGTTTTTCCTTTAAACACAGATCGCAGCCTTTGGGTATTGGAAGTACCCTCGTGGAAAATGAATTTATTTTTGGAAGTTCTGCCAATGCATTTGTGGCTTTGGACTGGACTTTAAGTAAATTAGCAGGCCGGATGCTATCGACGGCCTCTAGAGTTCGATGGCGGTTAGTTAAGAAGGAATTAAGCTCGAGCCAAGTGGGAATTTCGGCTTTATTTTGGATGGATTGCTCCCATAATGAGAGCGTGAGCTTTGGAAGCTTCGTGGAGCACATGTAAACGAGGATAGGGTCCCAATTCTCAATGTTAATGCCGGAAATTTGTAAGGACGTTAAGCAACCTTGAATGGTGTGTTGAAGTTCCTTTAAGGCTGCTCCAGACTCTTGTGCTATGGATTGCACATTGAAAAAGGATTTAAGGTGGCTGTTAACCTGCAATCGCTTATTTTCGAAACGCTCAGTGAGATTTGTCCAAGCTGAGCGAAAGCCTTCATTGGTGAGTGGGGATCTGGAAACTATGGAATGAGCTTCGCCACTAGTTTTTGAATTTAAATGAAATAACTTTTCAACGGAAGTGAGACTAGGATTGTCTATATATATCGCCTTGAAAAGGTCCCGGAAAGTCGGCCAGCGAAGATAATCGCCCGAGAAAACCTCTGTGTCGATAGGAGGGAGTCGACAGCCATAAGATCTTGAACTTTGGGACGGAGTTACTGGAGCTTGAGATACTTGGGTGGAGCCCTGTTGGATTTCGATTTGCTCGAGAATCTGAGCGGCGAACTTTTCGTATACATCGTACGTTTCGTTGTATTTCGCTTTAAGAATGGATTTGGCGTCTGCGGCGCTCTCGCCTGCAGCCACAATGCATTCGGAGCATGTGTCGTATGCCTCCTTTACCTTTTGCCATAAGGAGCTGACGTGCTCCCTACGGATTTTGCAGGCGGATAAGGTTGGTGTGGATGCACCGGGAACATTTAATGTGGCTTCAAGATGACTGAGAGTTTCAGCTGTAGCAATAAATTTGTTTAAAGCTGCGGTTGCCATTACGAATAAAAAGTAAAATTTAAATTGATCACACAAAAAATTATTTTTAAAAAAATTAGTAATTTTTCAGGTGCGAATTGGAGTTTTAGGAACCAATCGATAGTCGCAAGGATATACGGCCACTTTAGAATTTGTCGTGGAATTTTTGAATGATTTGGACTAAGATAAAAAATAAATATTAATTAAATAAATAATTAAAGTTTTCACGAAAGTACGGTCACACTGTACGGATGGAATCGGATCGAATATTTATGTACTAGTTTTAGTAGAAGTTATTTCGTAATTAATATGGTTGTTTTTCTCAAGTATATTTTGAACGAATAATATTCGTTATTTTTTTTGGTACCCTGGAACCACGGTGCGTTTCGGAATATGTAAGAGTTCGTACGTATGTAACGAACCAGATGGATAGCGGATTGCGAAAATTGTGGAGACTTCGAGTACGTATGTCTGCAGAGAACAGCTGGATAGAGAAAGGGCACCGATTGCGGGAGTTTTTGCGACTTATGTATATATATGTATGTATATTTTTGTCTGCTGCACAAAGTAATTGCCGGTGTAAATTATTAGAAATTTAAGCTTTGTATTTGGACTTGGAAATAATTTGGGATTGATCGTAGAAAAAAACTATGTTGATGTGGACCGTATTCGAAATTGTATTTGAAGTGGACTGTATTTGAATAGTAGTCGGAGTGGACTGTATTTTGAAATATTTACATATGTAAAAATATATGCACGCAGCAGGAAACACAGTACAAAAAAACGAAAGCTGCCAATTTCGGCGGATCACTTTGAATTTGAAATGTTCACTGTGGCTGGATTATATATTTTTACACACACTTGGAAAATAAATGGAATTCACAGAACACGAATATATTTGTTTTTTAAATAAAATATAAAAATGGTTGTGTGGAACTGGAACTGTTAATTATTTGCTTTGTATGTGCACAATATTGGAAAAATCTTTGGCACTAAGGATTTGGAAATGTTTGAACGTAATAACGTAATAATTTCGAGTGTACGAAATTTCGGGAACGGAAAAAATGGAAAAATTGCTGCTCACAAACAAAAGGAATTGGAGTATATATTGGAATATATATATATTAAATGCCGTTGCGTCGGATTAAATCTCTTTTGGATTTAGACAAGAAATCATACAACAAGTTCAACGAAATGGGGTTCGAACAACTTGCTGTATGACCGGCAAATAATAAGAATTGGCAAGCACTTATCTGAAGCGGGTCAAGCCACCGTAGCTGCTGCTGAACGCTGGTCGGAAATATCCGGTCGATGGATCAAATGTTGGGGCGGGGGTGGCTTGATTGTAGGAGCGCTGATGAGTCCCAGGGAAATGGATCCGCGCAGAAATAAGTTTCGAAAACACGGGAGAACTTTTCGGGGTATTGCGCGACGTGCGGCTGTTTATTATTACACATGTAAATAGGAACTGATTACAATAATCTAAACTTAGTGGCTCCAGAGTGGAGCGGAGACTTGGGGGAGAGTTGGAGAGGGAGAGCGAAGGGCAGTGCGAGCGAGCGAGATGTGGAGATCTGGAGAAAACTGCCGCTCGACACTGCCTGCCGAAATTACACGCCCTTTTGGCGTGAACAAATAGCAACATTAATTGTTTTGATTTAAGATATCCTCGAGGGTCTGTGCTTAGTTGTAATAAAACCTATGCCAAAAAATTGCTTAGATGCTCTTCTAAATAATTGCATTTAAGGTTCCATCATAATTTGAGTCAATCAAAGCCTATGAGCCATTGAAGTAATTTGTTCACCTCTATTCCCAACCAACTTGATGCGGTGAACAGGCTTAAAAAAATACAAGGAAAAATATGTGCCCTAAAATATTTGACAGGCATCTAGAGGCGTCTTTCACCGAATTTTTAAGATAAATAAGACCATTATACGTCGAAGGATGGAATTTATAGAGTTTTTTTCATAGGAACGTAAAAAGTAACAAGTATTTTTGAGTAACTATTACGTTACGAGTTGGTCGTGACTTCACACAGTAGGTTTTTTAAAGATAACAGTGGCGTAGCCTTAAAATTGTGGGGGGAGATATTTAACAGGCATACTAACCCCTTGAAAATACAAACTTTCGATGTTCGGCGCCTACTGCTAAACAAATTGAAAGGCAAATTTCTACGAATGTGTCAGATATTTATGTAAAATGGAATTATAAAATTCTTGTTACTTTTCCCGTTCCTACGGAAAAAATTCTATAAATTCCATCCTTTGAAGTACAATAGTGGGTTTTATCTCAAAAATTCGGGAAAAGTCGTGTCTAGATGCCTGTCAAATATTTTACGGCACATATTTTTCCTTGTATTTTTTTAAGACTGTTCACCGCATTAAGTTGGTTGTGAATAGAGGTGAACAAATTACTTCAATGGCTCATAGGCTTTGGTTGACTCAAATAATAATGGAACCTTAAATGCAATTATGTAGATGGGCATCTAAACCATTTTTTGGCATAGGTTTTAATACAGTTGTGCAAAGACTGTCGAAGATATCTTAAATCAAAACATTAAATGTTGCTATTTTTTTCAAACCGCGATTGCACAAATACCACCAGTTAAACGCGAAAACGAAGTATGCAGATATTCTTATATACGTCTATATTAACATATTTTAATGCCCATAGGCCTGCACCTTTTAATAAAGTCCATTTTGTTGACCTGTGTTATTTGTAATAAAAATATAATAATACCAGATAACATTTACTGCTGCAGTTTTATTGTTGTTTTTAATAGTGACGTCAGTTTAATTTAATTTTAAAAAAAATTGCACATCGACCTTTTTTTTTTTTGTAAGTTTGGGTATTATTTTATTACTTCCTTCTTTTCCGTATCGAAAATAACTTTTCCGTAAATTATATATAAAAAAATGTATTTTTTTGTTTGTGAAAAGGATGATGTACACCAAACGCTGTGGGATTTGGCTACGTTGAAATTTCGAATCCAAATTTTTCAGAAATATGACCATTTTTCAGGCACAACACCAAAGTCCTCCAGATTAGGCAAATTACTAAAGGTCCTCCAGTTCAGGCACCTCAATAAAAGTCCCCCAGTTCAGGCACAACACCAAAGTCCTCCAGATTAGGCACATTACTAAAGGTCCTCCAGTTCAGGCACCTCAATAAAAGTCCTCCAGTTCAGGCACAACACTAAAGTCCTCCAGATCAGGCACATTACCAAAAGTCCTCCAGTTCAGGCACAATACTAAGAGTCCTCCAGACAAGGCATACCGCGTCAAGGTCCTCCAGAAAGAACACCGCTACCAGGTCAAACAGGATCTATGGCAACAGTTTCGTGATCTGGACCCCGAGATTAGAGAAATGGCACGACCACGAGAAGACGCAATCCACTACCACCAGCACCAAAGGAGCTGGACGCATCAATAAGCAAGGCAATCCGACTATTGCAATTACGATGTACCGAAATGGAATCATCCCTCAACCTAGCATCCCATGCTACTACCATCACACCTGGGGAATACCTACAATGACCACAATTCCACGACCTCTTCATGGAACTAGTTCACAATCAACTGTACGCTCCTGCACAAAAGCTACATCTGCTTCAAGGTGCACTTAAGGGGGAAGCAAGAAATATATTAACAGATACAGCATTCTCCCAAGGAGAATATGAAGACACCTGGCGACGATTAAAGACCAGATACCAAAATTGGAAAATATTAATCTTCACTGCACTCGCAAAGATTTTTGACCACGAGCCCATCAATGGGTCGGCTACTCAAATCCGAGCGCTGCATGATACTGTCGAAAGATCTCTAAGCACACTTAAAAGTGTAGAAATCGACACACAGACATGGGATCCAATTTTAGGATTCCTAATACGAGAAAAGCTTGATCACAAGACACTAGCAGCATTAGAGGACGCTGCCGACGCACCCACAGAAGTGCCCACTCTACCAAGCGTTCTAAGTTTCTTGGAACGAAGATCTTGCATGCTAGAAATATTAGATGAACAACCAAGTAGAAGACAGCCAATGTTCGCAACCGATTCAACCATTTCCGACTGTAAAACCACCGGAGGCTCAAGCCTGTGCAATGTAATCACAGGTCTTCTCGAAACAGAAACCTCGTGTGATGCAAAAATAAAGCCGGGCTTAGAAGAAGGAGTAGACGATCATGCAGGACCTCATCCGGTTTTTGAGGAACAAAAGGATGACAATCCGATGGATGACCTCCAACTCGAAGAGCTGTGTACAAATAACCAACCTGTCGAAATAACAAAAGATAGCGAACGGATAAATAGGATCTCTCATAATGAAGATAGGATGCATTTAACGAACTTAGTATTGGTGGATCATGACATAATTGAGCCTGAAGGTACTTGTAACCAAGTAAGAACCATCGAAACTGACTCAAGCGACCAAGGACCAACGATTAGACCGAATAAGTCCTTGCAGCTAGCGGAAAACCAGCCAGCAAGTTAACTACTTAGAAAAATCAGCTCAACTTCTCATCAACTTCGAAACTACGCAAATTCTGAACTGTTGATGATATTTCTAAAGTTAACTAAGAAGCATTTAAGGGTTGTTGGAGAAATTCCACATACTTTAGACAGTCCAAATGATCAATTTCTACAAGGTCACAACTTCAGTCCCCATGGTAATGCTATAATATTTGTCGCAAGGGCGATCGTTCATCAGCAACAAGAAAACAGGAAGGACGTTAATCCGAAGCTTGAATCTCGACAGCAGAAGGAAGGATCTGACACTTTCATGGAGATGGTAGCTGCGGACTATACAAATCGGTCAAGAGGTGACCCACATCACGCTTTAATTGAGGGTACCCCTCAATGGGGGGGGAGAATGTTCGTTATCAATGTTGCTCAACATGACCAACGTTCGTACTCTATGTTGCTCAACATGATCAACGACCAACAACTCTAGCACTGATTTATTGTGAATTTGGTACTAGCTTATATACTACTTGGATAACACGGAAGTTTAGTGTAAAGAATAGTGGAATTGGTTGTATTCTGGAGTAGGTCAGAATGTTTTGATTATGGTTGGGTCGGTTGACTCTGCAGAAAGTGCTGACTGCTTGGCGGGTCAGTGAGACGTCGAGTCAACCGTTGACATTGACTATGTAGAATATGCTGATCAGCAAATAGTATCTGCCGTGAGTGTAACTGGACGCCTGATACTGTTACCAATAATACTACTGCTAGAGTTGTTGGTCGTTGATCATGTTGAGGAACATAGAGTACGAACGTTGGTCATGTTGAGCAACATTGATAACGAACAATTGCTTTTTTAAAAATGTTGTAGTTTTCGTTCGTTAATTGTTCGTTTAAATAAATTGCCGCATCTGAATCGAAGCCCAGCAGCCGCAGAACTAGAATTTTCTTGTGAGTACGCTTGTATTCGGCGGCATGTCGCAATATCGTTATTTTGTCCCTCAAGTGCTCGAATTTGAGTTTTATTATTGGGTCAACAATAGCGCTCGTCGCGTTGCGTGTTTTGACTCTAAAAATCTCCACAAGTTTTGCTGCCGGAGAGTGAAAAGAAGAGTGTATTAAATAGAGTTTTTAGTGATTCGTCCTCTTTGTAGGGCACACCGTGCAATCTAACTTCGCACTGGACATCAGCATTTTCCTGAGCAGATATTTTTGCGGATAGCTCACTCACTTGCTTCTATGTATGTATGTCATCACCTCGCGAGGTCACCTTCTCCACTTTGGCCTCCAACTTGTCGAAGTTCAACCATAGAGCCTGCAACTCCTTCAACTCCTCCTCCAGTTGTGTTACCCGAGATGTGAGTTGAACCACTTGGTCGCAAACGGCACGCAGCTTCCCTTCCAGTGAAGTTTCAATACGCTCTTCGCAAGAACGCATTACAGACGTTTGTTGTTCGGTCTGCTGCTCCGCATGGGACTTCAGTTTTTCCCCAATGGATTAGCTGGATTAGATGTGGTGAAGGGGCATCTGAGTCCCGACCAGGTTTCAAATCGGTTGCCGTGGTTTTTCCTGCTCGTTTGTGGGCAGGCATGGCTGAGTGTTTTGTTTATGAGTGACTTGTGTTAATTGAGTGTCTTTTGTTGTTACGTTATACACTTCTTTAGCTAGTGCAAGACAATTTTAGTTTTCTTTTGGCTTATGAGTGATTTGTGCTTTTTTTATTGAGTGATTTTCGGGTGTTCCTGCGAGTTAAAATTTAGAATTTTTAATAACAAAAGTTCACGGTTTCACAATATAAAACCACAGTTTTTAATAATCTCGTTACTCTATTTGTGTTCACGAAAAAAATTAAATTGGTTTTGGCAGGTTTTTTCTTCCTTCCTTTGTCAATCAATCAGGTCCGGCTTCTTCTTTGGACCCGTTGGCCAATATGTAGGCTTACCCGGAGAAATAAAGTCAAGCCTGTTTCGTGGTGTTATTATCGCGTTGTAAAGTTGTTTTATCTTGGGGTTAATGAGTCGAGATCCCCAGTGGGTGTGCTTTGCATTGTAGTCACCAGCGGCTACAAATCGGTCACCTAATACATCAAATAGGCTTACGAATTCTTCTTCAGTAATAGAGAAGCGCGGTGGGCAGTATATAGAAACTAGGTTTAGGTAGCCGCTTTGGGTTTCGAGCTGTACTGCTGTTGCTTGGGTATAAGTCGTAGCGAATGATGGCATCTCGTAATGCCTAAAGCGATTCTTTATCAGAATTCCAGTATCTCCATGTGCTGCGAAATGCCTTTCGCATTCTCCTTATAAATATGGCAACCTCTGTAGTTGGCCGTGTGGTTTTCCCCACACTTTTTGCCAGCTTGGTTCTCCATATTTGGAGGACAGTCCATAGTTAAATGTACATCCTCGCAGACAACGCAGACTTCGAACTTTGCAGTATTTTCTCGTATGATCATATTCTTGACAATTCGTACATCGGACGACCCGTTTATGGGGTTCCTCAACCGTTATTCTCCGGTGCAATAGATATTGAAGCTTGTAGATTGGGTGAAATTCATTTTTTATTTATTTTTTATTTCTTTATTTTGCATCCTAGCAATACATGTAATAAAACTCTTAATTTAATGTGCTAGTCACGTTGTGTTATGGCATGGTATTTTAATATTCTTGATCTAAATTACAAATTGTTTTGAGCTAAAACTAATTTTACTAGAAATAAAAGTGTGTACTATAATTAGGTTGATTTGGAAATAAGGTTTGGCTTAGGCTTAGCTTGTATTTTTGGACGCTATTTATTGGTTTTCCTATTGGTTTTCCTAAAACTGGCAGCATCACAGCTTCCAAATACTTCAACGCCATGCAGTAGAGATGGAGTCAGATAGATCTTTGCAAGTAATAATCTGATTTTTAGTGGGAGATATTGCTGACTTAAGTTAAGTTGTCTTAACAGTCCGTACGTTTTTCCTACTGCTCTATCTATGTGGTCATTCCAGGTTAATGTGCTGTTAAAAGTGAACCCAAGGTTAACTACGTGGATAGTGCATAGGATAGTGTTGCATTTTCAATAAGGACTGGTTGAAAACATTCAGTTTTAATTTTTTTCTTGTAAATAACCAGACATTTAGATTTGTTGGGGTTCCTTGCGGTACACCCGTGTAGTACATAGAAATGAAGACTTACAAAATGATGAGACAACACATTGATGACGGCTACTTAGATAGGACAACAAAAGTTTAACAGAGGTTTCGGAAAAAATAAAAAGGTTTGTCGAAATCGAGGAGTGTGAGCAGTGTTACTTAGCTGTTGTCAACTTCTTTCCTAATATCCTCACAGATTTTTATTATAGCTGTTGTGCAGCTTCTGAATGGGCGAAACCCAAATTGAAAATGAAACGTAAGGTTGTTTTTTAAAGTAAATTTTTTATATGAGATGCCATTATGTGCTCGAAAGCTTTAGAAAGATAGGGAAGAATGGCTATAAGCCTGTACCCATCGTTACCTTTGGGTACTGGTATGATTTTAGTAATTTTAATTTTAAAGTAATGGCAGAATTAAAAATTTAGGTTACATATGGTAAAACTTGAGGCAGTTTAATTTTTAAGAATTTTGGATTAATATCGTCCAGGCCTGTGGCATTTGCTTTATTTAGAGTACAGCTTCAAGGACATCACCTTGATTAACACACAAAAAGATAAATCTATTATCACAGTTGAGTAAAGGAGTTGTCTTCAGGTACGAGTTAGAAACGATATCAGGTACTGGGACATTAACGAATAAGTTATTGAGGTGGTTAACATCAACGTGTGATTGACGGGTGATGGGTTTCTTTCCAATCCCTAGAGTTTTTAGGACTGACCAAGTTTGTTTGGTATTTATAGCTTCTTCAAACTTTGAGCGGTAGTGTAAGCGTGTGGCCTGGTCTAGTGAGGTGTGGACCTTCGTACGAAGTTTCCTAAATTTTTCATAAAGATAATTTGTCCTATATCGTTTCCACTTGTTGTATGCCAGGTTTCTCAGTTTTATTATATTTTTAATGCTTTCATCAAAACAGGGTTGTTCACTTGGCCTGAAGGACTTCTTACGAAGTGGTACTATTTTGTTATAAATTTGGACAACACTAGACTGCAATTTGTTGACTTGAGAGTCCACCGTGGTCATTGAATAGATTAAATTCCAGTCGCATGAATGAAACTCGATAGATAGTTTCCTCATATCTAGGTTTTTAAAGTCTCTATTTTCTATGGAAAGGTCATTATTTTGAATGTCAAGATCATATGTTAAAAAAATTAGGTCATGTTTTGAAAATACCGGGACAGAAATTTAGTCATATAGAAGGATCTTAGAGTTGTAATTAACAAAAAATACGTCCAACAATGTTTCGGTTGTGCATGAGAAATGGGTCGCGTGTTTGGAGTTATCAGATGCAGTCCTAGTGCTGCCATGTTATCCGAGAGGTGATGCTCAATTAACATATTGCTATTTAGATCGCCTGCTAGAATGATGTTGGTATACTGTAAACTTAAGTTTGTCTGTAGAGAAAACCAATTAGGAGTTTTGAAGACCTTTTATTAGATGTGATTTGGAGGAATATATACTCGATAGCACTACCAACAGGATGGCTACAAATAAATTTTGATTTCAGTCTTTAGTTAATGTAAATTGCAACACCCCCTCCGTGGCCATCACGATCAGATCGAAATAAATTATATCTGCAATATCAACAATGAGGTCAGACATACCCGGGACAAACCATGTTTTTGAGACGCAAATAACATCCACATTAGAACGAACAAACCTATTTTTAAAATCATCAATTTTCTTACTTAAGCTTTGGGCATTGATGTGACATACTTTGTTACTTAAAATGTGTATCATTGCATGACTGCTTGTCCCTATGCATCCTATATATAGTATGCAAACTGTTGCTTGCCATAGTAATATGCAGAAAAAAAAGCGTAACCTACACACCATAAAAAAATTAAATATAATTTTCAGGGAATAACACCAGAACCAATAACCGAAATAAACCGATTCCTAACAGAGAACCGAGACCAAAATAAAAATTTAATTTCGAACCGATTACCGTATTGCTGGTACCGGTAAGGTTTTGGTACTCATTTACTAAATTCTTTTAAAATGTATCAGCTCCCACTTTCCGCTAATCGACTTCGTCCCGTCCCTTTTTAGCAGATGTACTGATCATTTAAGAAAATATCGCTGTAGCAGACACATTTTAAAATCGTTAGTGGGCGACTGTGGGCGTTAGAGGGGGCGTGGCACTCGGCTAAAATAAACTTGCGCTGCGTAAGAAGCCCAAGAATATGTGTGGAAAATCTCAACCTTCTAGCTTTTGTAGTTTCCGAGATCTCAGCGTTCATACGGACAGACCGACAGACGGACATGGCTATATCGACACGGCTAGTGACCCTGAGCAAGAATATATATACTTTATAGGGTCAGAAACGCTTCCTTCTAGCTGTTACATACTTTTGCACGAATACAATATACCCTTTTACTCTACAGCTGCGGTCAAAATTGTAGTAGTATTGCCGCCCTGTGTGTTTAAAGGTTTGTTGTTGTCACTTTTCTTATCCAATTAGTATAATAGTACAATTATAATTAATACAATATTACCAGGAGAAGAAAAATTAGCACAGATCATTACTGCACAGCACAGATATATTAGGGGAGTGTAGGGTAAGGTGACGAACGATTCGTTATTTGAATGTAACTTTTGTAAAAATCAATATTTTTCAAAAGTGTAAACGCAGAAAGTTGCTTACATCTACTGAGCATATCCCTGTAAAATTCGAAATTCCAATGCAGCTAAATCCCACAGCGTTTGGCGTGAACCCTACTTTTTTTGCACTTTCAAAAGTTGTAGGGTAATGTGGCGAACGATTTGTTCTTTAATGTAACTTCTCCAAAAATCAATATTTTTTAAAAGTGTAAAAGCAGAAAGTTGCTTACATTTACTCAGCATATTTCTAAAAAAATTTGGATTCGAAATTTCAACGTAGCCAAATCCCACAGCGTTGGGTGTAAACCATCCTTTTTACAAACAAAAAAATACATTTTTTTATATATTATTTATGGAAAGGTTATTTTCGATACGGAAAAGAAAAAAGTAATAAGATAATACCCAAACTTACAAAAAAAAAATGGTCAAAGTGCAAATTTTTTTTAAAATTAAATTAAACTGACGTCACTATTAAAAACAACAATAAAACTGCAGCAGTAAATGTTATCTGGTATTATTATATTTTTTTTACAAATAATTAACGATAACAGTTAAAATTCTTGAATAAAAAAAGTTCGTCACAATACCCTACAAAAAGTTCGTCACAATACCCTACAAGGTAGACCTGAAGCAAAAACGGTGTCACTCTTAAACGGCGCAAAAGAAAAAAACGCGAGGTACCAAAAACTGTTGATAAAGATCTCATGTATACGTGCATATATTTGCCTGATTTTATTTTCCACTCATCTTTGCTCTGGCACTGCTGAAACACAAGTAAATTGAATGGGTTTGCTAGTTTGCGCACCACATTTTTAGCGAAAATTACCTCACGAACAAATTACGGGACTTCTTATTAATATTACTGTAAATACATTGTCGACACGATAAGGGGAGACGACTACATTTATTTGGAATTTTTGTCGTGACGTCATATATGAGTTTCGACGAGTTCGTCACATTACCCTACTCGTCAAATTACCCTACACTCCCCTACTGAATATCAATTTCAAATTTTTATTTCAAATTTAGTAATACATCTGAGCTAACTACCATGATATTTTCCTCAAAAGAAGCTGTATTTTTCATTCGCGTTTTGTATGTTCGCCAATATGGCTTAGAATCCTTTAAAGATTACGTTCCCCCTATACGATTCATCACTTCAGCCCCATACAAATCGACCCGCCCTACTGTACAGAGTAGAAAGTGATATTTTGTCTTCAGAAATACGCTCGACCTAACAAATATCCTTACCCCTTACACTTCAAATATGCTAGCTAATTTTAAATATGTAAATGTATACGGAACAAACGTGGCTTAAGGTTACAGGAGGTATAG
The DNA here is from genome assembly GCF_030179915.1 of Drosophila takahashii. NCBI lineage: Eukaryota > Metazoa > Arthropoda > Insecta > Diptera > Drosophilidae > Drosophila > Drosophila takahashii. The sequence goes on along the minus strand of NC_091679.1, from coordinate 7,197,607 downwards.
CTTCAATTTATAGGCAATATATAATAATCTATTTAAAAAAGAAAGTATATAAACTTCTCCTTGCAGCTTAAAGAAATACTTAACGTTCAATTCTTAAGCTTCTTTACTTCAGCTGAGAGCGTGACTTTACGGGTCCATATTTCTGAAGCATTTCGAACGTAGTAGCATTGAGAGAAAACATTGGAACTCTTTAAATATCGTCAAAAATCGACATGTCTACTTCTGCTCGATCAGACATATATAATACCTCAAATAGAAAGAAGTCTTTTGGAAAAGTTTTAAAAGTTTTAGCTTTAAAACTGAGTGACTAGTTCGCGTTGAGTCGGACAGACGGACTTCGCTATATTGACTCGGCTATTAGTGCTGATCAAGAATATACATACTTTATGTGGTCGGAAACGTCTCCTTCACTGCGCTGTAAACTTCTGACTTAAATTATAATACTCTCTACAAGGGTATAAAAAGTTTTAAAACTTACCATAGTCAAAGTCATTTTGTCTATTTCGTGCTTATCCTTTGTTTTGTGTTGACGAAATGGAGAATGACCTTTAAGCAATTTATATAACATGCAGCCGAAACTGAACCAATCAGCGCAAGAATCGTACGACGTTCCTTTAGATAATACTTCTGGAGCCATGTATCCATGGGTTCCAACTGAAGCATGCGGTTTCTTTCTTGAAAAGTCGCAAGCCAAGCCCAAATCAGAAATTCTTATGTGTCCATTTTCATCGAGCAATATGTTAGCGGGTTTTAAGTCACGGTACACAATGCATCGCTTATGCATGTGCTCTAAACCCAAAATCACCTAATAATTCAAAATTTTTAGATTACAATAAAATAATAAATAATATTACTTACTTCAGCAGCATAAAATTTCATTTCGTCTTCACTGAAAATACCATGTTGAGATAAATGGTAATGAAGGTCACCGCCATTCATTAAGTCTAATATAAAACAAAGTTTATCTGGTGTATGAAAGGCATATGTCATGCAAACTATAAACGGACAATCAACCTGAATAAAATTAGACAATTAAATAAATACAATGCAATATATAAAAGTAATCTCACTCCAGTGCTGACTGCTTGCAACATATTTCTTTCATTCAGTGCTAACATTTCTCCTTGTTTCATTTTAATCCGTTTTTTGTCTAAGCATTTCATAGCATACATTTTTCCAGTGTCTGCTTTTCGGCATCCATATACTTCTCCAAATCCCCCACGTCCAATTATCCTATGTACGCTAAAATCATTCATGGTTAGCTGAAATACATTTAAAATTGGTTTAATTTTGTAATACTTTTCTTTAAGAGGTTATTATTAGAACGCTATAATCCAGTTTTCCCATTATGTATATGAAACCCTGTACTTACAACGAACAAAAATAATGGCATTCACACAAGCTTACCTGCAAGAATTTTCTATCGCGCAAAGAACTATTTAGTGACTCCTAGAAGATGAAAACGATCGTCTGCGATATCGCATTCGAATCGCGAAAGTGACTCCCATCGGTAAGAAATAAAAATAAACAAGAGTAGCGTTCTCTCGGGTGCCCCGACTATCAGATACCCGTTACTCAGCTAAAGAGAGTGCGAAGGAGATGGAGATAAAAACTTTGATCCGCCGTAACTTTTTAACCAATGGTCCGATTTAAAAAAACATTTCGATAGGTATTGATAAACTCCACAAAACTGCATTTTTACTTTTACAAATTACAGCGTTCATACGGACAGACAGACGAACAGACAGACGGAGATGGCTATATCGGCTCGGCTAGTGACCCTGATCAAGAATATATATACTTTATAGGGTCGGAAATGCTTCCTTCTAGCTGTTACATACTTTTGCACGAATACAATATACCCCTTTACTCTACGAGTAACGGGTACAAAAAGGGGTGTGTCCAGAAGTGAAACTTCTAGTACTTCTCTCTCGTTTATCATTTCATTATCTCTTTTTATACCCTTGCAGAGGGTATTATGATTTCAGTCAGAAGTCAGAAGGAAACGTTTTCGACCCTATAAAGTATATATATACTTGATCAGCATCACTAGACGAGTCGATCTAGCCATGTCCGTCTGTCCATCCATCTCTCAGTTTTAAAGCTACCGGGATAAAACTTTCCCAAAAATCTTCTTTCTTTTGCAGGTAGTATATAAGTCGGAAAGAGCCGGATCAGACAACTATATCATATAGCTCTCATAGGAATAATCGGGAAAAAAAACTTTAAATAAATTATATCTTGGTTGTTTTTGAACATAGAACCTCCTAATTTTGGAAGTAAATAAAATTGAATCATAATCGGACGTCTATATCATATAGCTGCGATCGGAAAATTAATGGGAATATAAAAGGAAATAAATTATTGCTTCGATGGTTTTTATTGTATTCTCTTCTACTCTGGGATATGAGTCATTTAAACTATTTTCTAACTTCTATTTTAATTTTATCAATATCGAAGTTCTATATAAAATAGCTGCCACAGGAACGATTGGAAAATTAGTGAGAAATAATAGGAAATTTAACATTTTTGAGATTTGTAAATTAATAGGAATTATCTGCAAGGGTATATTCGGCTGGCCGAACCTAGCTTCCTTTCTTATTATACCCTTGCAGAGGGTATTATGATTTCAGTCAGAAGTTTGCAACGCAGTGAAGGAGACGTTTCCGACCCCATAAAGTATATATATTCTTGATCAGCATCACAAGACGAGTCGATCTAGCCATGTCCGTCTGTCCGTCTGTCCGCCTGTCCGTCTGTCCGTCTGTCCGTCCGTCTGTCCGTCTGTCCGTCTGTCTGTTTCTACGCAAACTAGTCTCTCAGTTTTTGAGCTATCGGGACGAAACTTTCGCAAAAGTCTTCTTTCTATTGCAGGTAGTATATATGTCGGAGCCGACCGGATCGGACAACTATATCTTATAGCTCCCATAGGAAGGATCGGAAAAAAAAAACTTTAAAAAATTCTAGCTTCGGTGTTTTTTGAAATATTACCTTCTACTTTTGGGGATATTATTTTTTAAATATTTCTGAATTTCGAATTAATTATTTAAAAAATCGGACTACTATATCATATAGCTGCCATAGGAACGATCGGAAAAATAATGGAAAAGTAATAGGAAATAAATTCTAGTTTCTTTGATTTTTATTGTATTATCTTCTACTCTAGGATATGACTCTTTTTAAATATTTCCGAATTTCAATTTTAATTTGATCAAAATCGGACGACTATATCATATAGCAGCCATAGGAACGATCGGAAAATTAATGAGAAATATTAGAAAATTGAACATTTTTGCGATTTGTTAATTAATAGGAATGATCTGCAAGGGTATATAAGCTTCGGCTGGCCGAAGCTAGCTTCCTTTCTTGTTTTTTATTAAATTTGAGCTGCATCTTTCTTGCATCTTAATTGATGTCAGAGAAATGATTTCGGCTTGAAAATCGAATTCTTACACAAGCAAGCGTAGATTTACTTTTGATTTTACTCTCTCAACTTTATGCCAGCGTATGCTGCAACCAAAGAGTGTAAGTGCATAATTTCGTTTGCTTATACACTTACACAACCAAAGAATCTAATACGGACAACGCACACTAGGGATGTGTAAGGTGGTCTCAACGCAAGAGCTGCTCTCTTTTAAAACGTAATTTGTGCCAGTCTCTATCTAGCTATCTCAATATATCGCTTAAGAGAAACAGACAGGTAAACATATTTAACGTTCTCAGCAGAGCTGAGCTCAGAGCGAAGAGATGAAAGAAGTGGACAAAGAGAACGTTCGTCTGCGGTGAAGAAAATAACGGGATTTATACGATTTTCGTGACGGTCATGAATCGGTTTTACTCCGTCCCCGAAAATCCATAACGCCCCTAAAGAAGTTTCACTTTAATAAGTGTTCATACCAAAAGAGCGCTTAATTTCAGGAGGCAGTGTCGTGTGGCCGTTATCTCCAGATTTCCATATCTCGCTCGCTCGCACTGTCCTTCACTCTCCCTCTTCCGCAACTCTCCGCTCCGCTCTGAAGCTTCTAACCTAAGATTCCTGTAATTAGTTCCTATGTGCAGTGTAATAATAAAAATTCTTCAGGTCAAATAATCCGCGGATTCTCCAGGTCAAGAGAATCCACGAATTCTTAACGTCAAATGATTCTTAGCGTTGGTATTTTTGTCGGATACTGCGTATGTAAGTGGCTGGTGGTCTTTGAAGATCCGTACATCCTTAGTACCGTATAGGTAATTCAGTAGTTTGCCTATTTCCCAGACTATGGAGGCGTATCTATCTATCTTTGGAGGCGTAGTTTAGTTCGCAGTCTTTCAGTGTACGCGAAATCATGGTAATGGATCTCTTGTTTTGAGATAATACAGCACCTATTCCACACGCTGACGCGTTGGTGGTTAAGTCAAACGGTAACTTAAAATCGGGATATGTCAGTATAACATCATCTGATGCCATGATATTACGAAGGTGGTTGAATGCGTTTCGCTGAGTTTCATCGAACCTGACAGCTACTTTTTTGGACAAATTCCCCGCAATAGCTGCAAAGTTTTTTAAAAAACTTCAGTAATAGCTTGCCGGGCTAAGAAACGACCTGAGGCTAAACAGATTTTTTGGTTCGGGGAATTCTTTTATTGCCTTAACTTTTTCTGGATCTGTTTTGGTTCCTCGCTGCACGCGGCACGCTGCAATAGAAAATGCCTGTAAAGGGAAAAAGGCTGGAATAGTTTGCTAGGGCGGGCCGAATGAGAAAATATTGGAAAGTCTATTTAATGACGAGTGTAATAATTTTTCGTCACAAATGTTGATATCAGAACTTTTGTATGTTGAAGGTGCGATCGTCACTAGTTTTTTACCTCGTTAAGAGGTGTTTTTATTTGATTCTCTTTTACTCTAGGATATGACTCTTTTTAAATATTTCCGAATTTCAATTTTAATTTGATCAAAATCGGACGACTATATCATATGGCTGCCATGGGAACGATCGGAAAATTAATGAGAAATATTAGAAAATTGAACATTTTTGCGATTTGTTAATTAATAGGAATGATCTGCAAGGGTATATAAGCTTCGGCTGGCCGAAACTAGCTTCCTTTCTTGTTTTTCTGTTCGTACCCGACGCCGGCTGCGGCGTCGGCTTTGTATTGCATGCTTTTTTTCTTTTCTTAGCGTCGTGTACTTTGGTCGTCGGGTCTAGCGTAACTTCGTGTTCGTAACTTCGTGTCGGTTCGGCTTCGTGTGCCACGTGTTATTTTCGTCGGGTCTGGCTGTACTTTTCCTCTTTCTCCTTCCTACTATTTTCTTTGCTTTTGTAAGATAACAAAACGGGCCTAGCAGCCAATTTGTTCCCCTGAAATTTTAGACCCTTGAAATTCTTACTGGTGGTGCTTTAAGCCACGATGGTTGGAATTATCCTTGAAATATCCTGTCTAGTCCCTGCTCGGGCGCCATTCTGTAAAATAGTTCTATAGCTATGATAAAAACTCAGTCATTCCAGGGTCTCTTTACAGAAAATATTTCTATCTTTAAGACAGACAGGATAACGGACGAAGACTGTGTCGGGTCATAGAGGGGGGAGAGGAAGGTAAAAGTCCGTGCAGGCAGGAGCCTACCCCGTCAGCCGTGGGTCGGTTTCCAGCCCCAAAGACGAAACTGCGGCAAAATCCGATACCGTCACCCGGATATCGAATTCCCAGCCCGAAAATTGAAGAAAACAGGCCCCGTCACCCGGTAGCGCGTTTTCCAATCTCGGCGTGGGGAAACCTTCCGGAGAGGAGAGGCCGGCCCCGTCACCCGTGGGCCAGTTTCCCCGATTCGGAGGCGAAGGCAAAAACACTGCCCGGGTTGCCGGAGGAAAGAGGGGCTCCGTCAGCCGTGAGTCCTCATTCCCCTTTCGTCCCGGTAGCGTGGGGCACTATTCCCGAACACTCCCGACTTCTCACTAACACGCTGTTGTCCTTTTTCATTGTCACACTTTATTTTTAACACTATCCCTAACCTATCCGCCACACATGCCCTCCCACTGTTTGGGATTTTGAGCCCTCGGCCAGCTTACCCCCTCTACTCCTCCTGCATCCTCTGGGCAGCGGCGGCGATTGATTAGTCCAAATTCCTGTCCTGATTTTATTAAACAAACTTAACGGTATTTATAGGTACAAAAGTGTTTACGTTAACAAGTTAACAAGTTAACAGCAAGTGTCATGATATATGATTCTTTGTTCGACATTCGTAATTGCGATAATATTTATATTATGTAGGTCGATGAGTCTTAACATTAGCGGCTCCAGAGCGAAGCGTAGAGTTGCGGGAGAGTTGAAGAGGGAGAGCGAAGGGCAATGCGAGCGAGCGAGATGTGGACATCTGGAAAAAACTTCCGCTCGACACTGCCTCCTGCAATTAAACGCCCTTTTGGCGTGAACAAATGTTTTAACCTTACTTTAAATTTAACAAACGGATGAGAAAACGGGCCTAAGTCAGTACGGACAGTGGGTAATTGTATTAGAAACATTTCTGAAAAAGTTTTATGATGATCGATACATGTTTTAGAAAAAAAACGTTTAAAGTTTTCAAATCGATCTACCGCTCAAGGAAGGCGGGTGATGCCAGCATGTTGCAACTTCTAAAATACTTTGAATTAATTCATAAAGCTTTCATGAGAAGCAAAAACGAAATTAAACTAAAAAAAAATAAATAAAATATTAGATGCCCAATACTCAGCCAACCAACTTTAAAACAAGAATTAACGCATAATTATAAAATTAGCGACGGCGCCGCCTACCGAATGGCAGGGGTACTACTTGCCAAGCAAGTTATGGGCGTTAGGGTGGGCGTGTAAACTTTTTATCAATCAATAGGTATTGACGAAAGAAATACAATTCAGTTTTAATATTCATTCTATGTTGGAAGCGGCGTGGCACCTTGGTAGTGTGCTGCGCAGGTAGCCAAAGAATTTGATTGCCTAGTCCCAACCAGAAGGTTGGAAAAGGGTTTTTCCACGTGAAACGTGACAGGCCAATTTGGGTCAAATCCCAGAATCAATCGAAATTTTTTTTCGGTAAATGTTTTTAAAGATTGTTTTAAGTAAATTTTGGTTGGTGTCTCAGTTTTTTCATTTTTATCCGTCTGTCTGTTTCTACGCAAACTAGTCTCTCAGTTTTTGAGCTATCGGGACGAAACTTTCGCAAAAGTCTTCTTTCTATTGCAGGTAGTATATATGTCGGAACCGACCGGATCGGACAACTATAGGAAGGATCGGAGAAAAAAAAAACTTTAAAACAAGAAAGGAAGCTAGCTTCGGCCAGCCGAAGCTTATATACCCTTGCAGATCATTCCTATTAATTAACAAATCGCAAAAATGTTCAATTTTCTAATATTTCTCATTAATTTTCCGATCGTTCCTATGGCAGCTATATGATATAGTCGTCCGATTTTTATCAAATTAAAATTGAAATTCGGAAATATTTAAAAAGAGTCATATCCTAGAGTAGAAGATAATACAATAAAAACCAAGGAAGCTAGAATTTATTTCCTATTACTTTTCCATTAATTTTCCGATCGTTCCTATGGCAGCTATATGATATAGTAGTCCGATTTTTTAAATATTTAATTCGAAATTCAGAAATATTTAAAAAATAACATCCCCAAAAGTAGAAGGTAATATTTCAAAAAACATCCCACTGTTTGGGATTTTGAGCCCTCGGCCAGCTTACCCCCTCTACTCCTCCTGCATCCTCTGGGCAGCGGCGGCGATTGATTAGTCCAAATTCCTGTCCTGATTTTATTAAACAAACTTAACGGTATTTATAGGTACAAAAGTGTTTACGTTAACAAGTTAACAGCAAGTGTCATGATATATGATTCTTTGTTCGACATTCGTAATTGCGATAATATTTATATTATGTAGGTCGATGAGTCTTAACATTAGCGGCTCCAGAGCGAAGCGTAGAGTTGCGGGAGAGTTGAAGAGGGAGAGCGAAGGGCAATGCGAGCGAGCGAGATGTGGACATCTGGAAAAAACTTCCGCTCGACACTGCCTCCTGCAATTAAACGCCCTTTTGGCGTGAACAAATGTTTTAACCTTACTTTAAATTTAACAAACGGATGAGAAAACGGGCCTAAGTCAGTACGGACAGTGGGTAATTGTATTAGAAACATTTCTGAAAAAGTTTTATGATGATCCATACATGTTTTAGAAAAAAAACGTTTAAAGTTTTCAAATCGATCTACAGCTCAAGGAAGGCGGGTGATGCCAGCATGTTGCAACTTCTAAAATACTTTGAATTAATTCATAAAGCTTTCATGAGAAGCAAAAACGAAATTAAACTAAAAAAAAATAAATAAAATATTAGATGCCCAATACTCAGCCAACCAACTTTAAAACAAGAATTAACGCATAATTATAAAATTAGCGACGGCGCCGCCTACCGAATGGCAGGGGTACTACTTGCCAAGCAAGTTATGGGCGTTAGGGTGGGCGTGTAAACTTCTTATCAATCAATAGGTATTGACGAAAGAAATACAATTCAGTTTTAATATTCATTCTATGTTGGAAGCGGCGTGGCACCTTGGTAGTGTGCTGCGCAGGTAGCCAAAGAATTTGATTGCCTAGTCCCAACCAGAAGGTTGGAAAAGGGTTTTTCCACGTGAAACGTGACAGGCCAATTTGGGTCAAATCCCAGAATCAATCGAAATTTTTTTTCGGTAAATGTTTTTAAAGATTGTTTTAAGTAAATTTTGGTTGGTGTCTCAGTTTTTTCATTTTTATCCGTCTGTCTGTTTCTAAGCAAACTAGTCTCTCAGTTTTTGAGCTATCGGGACGAAACTTTCGCAAAAGTCTTCTTTCTATTGCAGGTAGTATATATGTCGGAACCGACCGGATCGGACAACTATAGGAAGGATCGGAGAAAAAAAACTTTAAAACAAGAATGGAAGCTAGCTTCGGCCAGCCGAAGCTTATATACCCTTGCAGATCATTCCTATTAATTAACAAATCGCAAAAATGTTCAATTTTCTAATATTTCTCATTAATTTTCCGATCGTTCCTATGGCAGCCATATGATATAGTCGTCCGATTTTTATCAAATTAAAATTGAAATTCGGAAATATTTAAAAAGAGTCATATCCTAGAGTAGAAGATCAAATAAAAACACCTCTTATCGAGGTAAAAAACTAGTGACGATCGCACCTTCAACATACAAAAGTTCTGATATCAACATTTGTGACGAAAAATTATTACACTCGTCATTAAATAGACTTTCTAATATTTTCTCATTCGGCCCGCCCTAGCAAACTATTCCAGCCTTTTTCCCTTCACAGGCATTTTCTATTGCAGCGTGCCGAATAAGAAAATATTAGAAAGTCTATTTAATGAAGAGTGTAATAATTTTTCGTCACAAATGTTGATATCAGAACTTTTGTATGTTGAAGGTGCGATCGTCACTAGTTATTTACCTCGTTAAGAGGTGTTTTATTTGATATCAGAAGTTTTTGTTTGTTTACATTTGCTCTCATAGGAGCTAATATATACATTTAAATTAAAATTGGTCAATCATAATTTGTAAGCCATTGTATTTAAACAAATTAAGTTAAAAAGGCGTTTAAGTATTTCAAAATACCTTTTAAACGAGGTATAGAACATGTCGGTACCTTTAGTAGTGTAGAACTTACAAACTAACGAAATTAAGCTATTTTTAGCTTTTTCCCGCTAAAGTAGCGGCTTTTTCCAAAAGTCGTAGAACAAAAGATTCCTATATGGAACTCTTAAGTGCAAATTTACTGATTCCATGACCCTAAAATACAGTTCGGATACCCTCCAACAAAATTCAATACTCAGGGAGCGTTAATTGTTCGAGCTGGCAACAGTGGCTATTTTCGTATAAAAATAACTTTTAAACGTGACTTTTTACAGTAATGTGTTATATACCAAAATTTAAGGAATCTCAAGGGCTATACAGTTTAAGGTTTTAAAGAAAATCGTTAGAGCCGTTTTTGAGAAAAATAAAAAAAAGCTAAAAAAAAAGTTTTAAAAAATTGTCTTTTGTTCATATTTTTTTAACTATTACATTTACACAAATTGCATATAGAAGGCGTTTATAGCATTTCAAAATACCTTTCAAACGAGATGCAGCACAAGTCTGTAGCTTTAGTAGTATAGAAGTTACGGCTCTCCAAATTTTAGCTATTTATAGCTGTTTTCCCGCTAAACTAGCGAGTTTTTCCAAAAGTGGTAGAAGAAAAGTTTTTTATATCGATGTGATGAACGTCATATCAAATTTTCAAAACTTAAAAAACATGTTTTGGACAAACTGACAAACTGACAAACAGAATTAAATTTTCATTTTGGGAAGACGAAGAAAATCTTATTTTGGCTATAACTTTTGAACGGAGCGTCGGATTTTGACAAATGACCCCTCATTCGACGGGTATTTTCAAAAGGAATACAACCGTTTTGATCGGTTCTTCGCCGCGATTTTTAAACCAATTACTAAATCAATTTTTATATCAAAACAAACGAAATGAGTTCATGCTGTGCCGCTTCCTGCTCTTATGGCAACAAAATAACTTCCCGTCAAACTTCGGTTTGCTGCTGGATTTGTGACAACTTGGCACATCCTATCTGCGTGGAGCTAGGGCGGACAAGTGGCCCAATTGTGGACAAGCTTAGGTCACGGGTTGGCCTTAATTGGACTTGTCCAAACTGCAGGCATATAGAGGTTGATATGAAAACATTCATGCGTCAAACCCACCTGGAGTTCCAAGCCCTGTCGACTGGGTTCCTCGAGCTTCAAGATAAATTCCGCTCTGCTGAATCACACTTTAAGAACCTGAAAATGCTAAGTGTCGCCCAATCTTACTCTTTGCCTAATAATACCTTAAATGTTCCACAGTCTTCCGCCTCAATGCAACTGAGCCCTATTACAAGAGCACTTATGGACTTCAATCAAGCCTCCCCCACTCTTACCACTTCCTCCCTGCCGGAAGGTGGTGCAGCTGATGAAGACCACATATCTTCAGATAACTCGACAACTGTACCAACAGTTGCCCCGGCGACGGCCCTGGTTTCTCTTCCTCTGCATTTACCTAGCGGACTGCATCTTGGCTCTGTTGCCAACGAAGACCAGGCATCTACGTCGCACGCCGCGGCACCAACAGACGCTTTGTTGGCCACCGCCCGGTCGTCTGCTATTTCCGATAATATGGACGTAGCCAATTCTACTTGTACCACCAATGCCACACATTCGGCGACTGTAAGAATCAACTGTGGATCAATCATATCTGGTGTCGCGCCAAGGATATCTGCGCCCATAGTTGGCGTTGCACCCAAAAGGTTCATTTTCGTCTCCCGTCTGAATCCTGGGGCTTCTGAGAACGACGTTAAGACCCACCTAAGTAGCAAACTGAATATTTCTAGCACCGAAATTACTGTCTCAAAGTTCAGTTTTAAGCAAAGACGCGAAATATCGTCGTTTAAGATTGGAATTTCTGACACTCTAATTGATAAAGTCCTTGATATAGCAATCTGGCCGGAGCATGCCATCGTTCACGAGTATGTTAACAAATCAAATTCTCGAGTTAGTGGGCCTCAAACCCCTTCGGCCAGGGTTCCAAAAAACTAATTGAGTCATTCTCCCTACACTATCAGAATGTACGTAGTTTACTGGGTAAACTCAGTAAACTGCACGTCAATAGTGTCTCCTTTGACGCCAATGTGATTGCCTTTACTGAAACGTGGCTTAATTCCTCTGTGTCTGACTGCGAAATATTTGCGGGCAACTATGTCATCTATAGACGAGATCGTACAGTGCGTCTGGGCGGCGGTGTTCTTATTGCCGTCAAGTCCGATCTGGTTTCAGAATTAATTCCGATAATCGACTCCGAAAGCACTTTAGAATTTGTTGCTGTTCGTATTAACGTTCATGACTATTTTATTACCTGGTCCTGAAATCGAACCAGCATCTTTTCGCTGCTTTCGAAAGGCCAACTTTACTGATATGAATCTTTATTTATCCGAAGTAGATTGGTCTTTTATGGACTTAAACGAAGAACCTCTTAACATTGTTAAACAGTTCTACGGCATTCTCGGCACGGTTTTCGATTTGTATGTGCCTTCATTCCCCTCACCTGATGTTTCTTATAAGCCTCCTTGGTTTTCTCGTAGACTCTCTTACTTAAAAAACTGCAAGTCCAGACTTTTTAAGAAATTTAAGAGGACAGGGATGCAAGTAGACTATTCGAGATACCTTACTGCGCGATCTGAATTCATAACTCACAATTCCCAATGCTACAAGAATTACCTTGATCGTTGCAGAACTGAGTTTCATGATAACCCCAAACAGTTCTATGCATTTGTTAACTCCAAACGCAAATCTCAACAATTTCCATGCTGCCTTCATCTGGATTCCGTTTCTGCTTTTAATGATGCCGATATTGCCAATTTATTTGCAAATTTTTTCCAGTCCACGTGTTCATCCACAAGCTACGATAATACCTTAGCGTATCCCTTTTCACTTCCGCACTCTAATGGTATGTTTATGCCTATATTCAGCGTAGATGATGTTTTTCAAAATCTGCAAAGAATCAAGTTATCCTTCTCTTCTGGTCCCGATCTTGTACCAAGCTGCGTTTTAAAATATTGTGCTAGTGCGTTGTGTGGGCCACTGTCAAAACTATTTCAGTTATCCCTGCAGCAATCATTTTTTCCAGAAGTTTGGAAGGAATCTTTTATAATTCCGCTTCATAAAAAGGGAAGAGGGAATCGCAAAACTTAGTGCGATTCCCAAATTCTTCGAACAATTAATTACTGCTCAGCTTCAGCACCAGTGTAGTTCAATAATGTCCCCAACACAGCACGGCTTTATGAAACGTAGATCAACGTCAACCAACCTTCTAGAGTTTACTACAGTTATTAGGAATGCGTTTAAAACTAACACCCAAACTGATGTAATTTTTACAGATTTCAGTAAGGCTTTCGATTCGGTGAATCATCAGTTACTGTTAAAAAAAACTTACGCTTCTGGGATTCCCGATCTCGTTGACGAAGTGGATTTCTTCATACTTATTAAACCGGACGCAGAGAGTATTATTTAAAAATTCTATCTCAAACCTTGTCCATGTGACTTCTGGCGTTCCTCAAGGGAGTCACCTTGGACCACTTCTGTTTGGAATCTTTATAAATGACTTGCCTCAAGTAATTCTCTCTTCCCACGTGATGATGTACGCCGATGACGTAAAACTTTGCATGCCCTTAACAAACGTTGATTCTCACGTACTCCTGCAAGCGGACTTGTGCAATCTGCAATCATGGTGCCTCCAGAACCTGCTGTTCTTAAATAATTCTAAATGTAGCTTCATGTCTTTTTATCGGAAGAGGCTTTTCCTCTTTAATTATTCCATCGGGATGAACGATCTTGAACGCATTAATTCCGTAACAGATCTTGGAGTTTTATTTAGCCACAACCTAAACTTTACCAATCACATCGGCATCATTGTCAGTAAAGCAAAAGGGGTTTTTGCGTTTGTAAAGCGCTGGTCTAAAGAATTTGAGGATCCCTACACCACAAAGCACCTTTACATTTCTCTTGTGCGACCTATTCTTGAATACTGCTCGTGCGTATGGTCACCTCAATATGCTAAATATCAGGACCTAATCGAATCGGTACAGAAACAGTTCCTTTTGTTTGCTTTACGTGGGTTAAACTGGGATCCACAACGTCACCTGCCATCCTACGTCGATAGACTGCGTCTTCTGAACCTGCCCTCGCTAATGGATCGTCGGACCTGCCACGGAGTGATGTTCCTCCACAAGTTGATCACTGGACTTATAAATTCTAGCTTCTTACTCGGCCAAATACGGTTTTCGATCCCCGTAAGAGCATCCCGCTACTTTCGGCCTATTGCTCTTGAAATTTGCAAATCGAATTTCGAAGCGCACGATCCTTTTCGAGTTTTGTGTACTCAATATAATGAATTGTATTTTTTGTTGTTTGTTGAATGTTCCGTGGACTTTAATGTAAGAAATATTTTTAATCACCTATCCTTGCCTCTGCCCACTTGATGTGAGTCGGAGCATATCATTAAAAAAACTCCTTTACTCGGGCGGAGGTAGGAGTTAGGTTTATATTGGCAGATATTTGCTAATTTTTTGGAAATAAATAAAAAAAAAAAAAAAAAAAAAAAAAAAAATTGCGAGGGGGCAATTATCCCCACCGGCCCCAACAGCTCCAAATTTCGAAACTTTCACTTTTTCAATTTCACCGCTCTCTCTCCCAAGCCAATTGATTTTCTTAGAGTCTTGGTATGCAATCCTGTTAGTTTTCGCAATACCTTTCGATAGGTGTATCATTCATTATGATCGGACCATCACAGTAGATTTTCATTTCTTCGTGTATATATAGTAGTCGCCTTCGCACACTCTCCTGGTGCGCTTCGTCACTACATGGACTGCCGTCCATAGTGATAATACAATAAAAATCCTAGAGTAGAAGATAATACAATAAAAACCAAGGAAGCTAGAATTTATTTCCTACCAAAAGTAGAAGGTAATATTTCAAAAAACACCGAAGCTAGAATTTTTTAAAGTTTTTTTTTTCCTATCCTTCCTATGGGAGCTATAAGATATAGTTGTCCGATCCGGTCGGCTCCGACATATATACTACCTGCAATAGAAAGAAGACTTTTGCGAAAGTTTCGTCCCGATAGCTCAAAAACTGAGAGACTAGTTTGCGTAGAAACAGACAGACGGACAGACGGACGGACAGATGGACAGACGGACAGACGGACAGAAGGACATGGCTAGATCGACTGGTCTTGTGATGCTGATCAAGAATATATATACTTTATGGGGTCGGAAACGTCTTCTTCACTGCGTTGCAAACTTCTGACTGAAATCATAATACTTTCTGCAAGGGTATAAAAATCTAGCTTCGGTGTTTTTTGAAATATTACCTTATACTTTTGGGGATGTTATTTTTTAAATATTTCTGAATTTCGAATTAATTATTTAAAAAATCGGACTACTATATGATATAGCTGCCATAGGAACGATAGGAAAATTAATGGAAAAGTAATAGGAAATAAATTCTAGCTTCTTTGGTTCTTATTGTATTCTCTTTTACTCTAGGATATGACTCTTTTTAAATATTTCCGAATTTCAATTTTAATTTGATCAAAATCGGACGACTATATCATATGGCTGCCATGGGAACGATCGGAAAATTAATGAGAAATATTAGAAAATTGAACATTTTTGCGATTTGTTAATTAATAGGAATGATCTGCAAGGGTATATAAGCTTCGGCTGGCCGAAGCTAGCTTCCTTTCTTGTTTTTCTGTTCGTACCCGACGCCGGCTGCGGCGTCGGCTTTGTGTTGCATGCTTTTTTTCTTTTCTTAGCGTCGTGTACTTTGGTCGTCGGGTCTAGCGTAACTTCGTGTTCGTAACTTCGTGTCGGTTCGGCTTCGTGTGCACCGTGTTATTTTCGTCGGGTCTGGCTGTACTTTTCCTCTTTCTCCTTCCTACTATTTTCTTTGCTTTTGTAGGATAACAAAACGGGCCTAGCAGCCAATTTGTTCCCCTGAAATTTTAGACCCTTGAAATTCTTACTGGTGGTGCTTTAAGCCACGATGGTTGGAATTATCCTTGAAATATCCTGTCTAGTCCCTGCTCGGGCGCCATTCTGTAAAGTAGTTCTATAGCTATGATAGAAACTCAGTCATTCCAGGGTCTCTTTACAGAAAATATTTCTATCTTTAAGACAGACAGGATAACGGACGAAGACTGTGTCGGGTCATAGAGGGGGGAGAGGAAGGTAAAAGTCCGTGCAGGCAGGAGCCTACCCCGTCAGCCGTGGGTCGGTTTCCAGCCCCAAAGACGAAACTGCGGCAAAATCCGATACCGTCACCCGGATATCGAATTCCCAGCCCGAAAATTGAAGAAAACAGGCCCCGTCACCCGGTAGCGCGTTTTCCAATCTCGGCGTGGGGAAACCTTCCGGAGAGGAGAGGCCGGCCCCGTCACCCGTGGGCCAGTTTCCCCGATTCGGAGGCGAAGGCAAAAACACTGCCCGGGTTGCCGGAGGAAAGAGGGGCTCCGTCAGCCGTGAGTCCTCATTCCCCTTTCGTCCCGGTAGCGTGGGGCACTATTCCCGAACACTCCCGACTTCTCACTAACACGCTGTTGTCCTTTTTCATTGTCACACTTTATTTTTAACACTATCCCTAACCTATCGGCCACACATGTCCTCCCACTGTTTGGGATTTTGAGCCCTCGGCCAGCTTACCCCCTCTACTCCTCCTGCATCCTCTGGGCAGCGGCGGCGATTGATTAGTCCAAATTCCTGTCCAAGTTCCTGTTGTTCACGACCGAAAACGTCCGGCTCCTTTGCCGGCTCTCGAGAGACTGTCTCGATCCGCAAATCGCTAAGCTTCGGCTGCCGTCCTCTGCTCACGATCGTGTCGGCTGCTGCGCTATCGTCGTTCCGGGCAGAGGACCCCTTCGTGTTAAGCTTCGGCTTCGTTTCAGCTTTTCCTGTGCTTCAGCTTCGCCTGCGTCTCAGCTGCGCCTGTGTTTCAGCTTCGCCTGCGTTTCAGCTGCGGCTGCGTTCGGCTGCGGCTGCGGCTGCGGCTGCGTTTTCCTCTCTTCTTTCCTCTCCCGCGCGGTGTGCGTGTGGTTTTTCCCTAGGTGTTAGTGCCCTCCGTGGGTCTTTGCGTTGTCTCTTATTCTATTCTTATTTACTTATCTCTACACTTATTTCTATTAAAATGTGGGGTATTCCTCACAAAGATATCTCAAACGTTGTGTTCTAGGGTGTGATCTCTTGGTGAGATCACGTCGGGGACACCAAATGTTAATACGTTATCCTTAGCGTGAGTGGCGTTACTTCGCCTGGTCACAGGATTTGTGTATCGGGGGGTTGGGTAGCATACATCACATAAACTGTCTACTGATTAGGTGCCGCACCCAGCACTTGGAACTAGGTGGACGGAGGAGAATGGTGCACAAGATGAGGATCTGAAGACACAGCGACAGCCTCTGTTGATTGCGATGGTAGATGAGTAACAGTCAGTGGTATTCTGAGATAGAGACTGATTTTATTGAACAAACTTAACGGTATTTATAGGTACAAAAGTGTTTACGTTAACAAAATATGTAGAAAGGGAAAATGAAATTACAGCTATTCTGCATAACTCGCAGTGGGTCAAAGTGCTATATGCAGTGCTACGTTATTGCTCTATTTCCGAATTGTGGCGTCAGCTATTTTCGCTGCGTCGGCAGATTGACCACTGTTAAGAATACTGAATGTCTCGATATATAATTGCAGTATCGGCAGCCAGTGTCATGATATATGATTCTTTGTTCGACATTCGTAATTGCGATAATATTTAATAAATATTATTATTTATATTATGTAGGTCGATGAGTCTTAACATTAGCGGCTCCAGAGCGAAGCGTAGAGTTGCGGGAGAGTTGAAGAGGGAGAGCGAAGGGCAATGCGAGCGAGCGAGATGTGGACATCTGGAAAAAACTGCCGCTCGACACTGCCTCCTGCAATTAAACGCCCTTTTGGCGTGAACAAATGTTTTAACCTTACTTTAAATTTAACAAACGGATGAGAAAACGGGCCTAAGTCAGTACGGACAGTGGGTAATTGTATTAGAAACATTTCTGAAAAAGTTTTATGATGATCGATACATGTTTTAGAAAAAAAACGTTTAAAGTTTTCAAATCAATCTACAGCTCAAGGAAGGCGGGTGATGTCAGCATGTTGCAACTTCTTAAATACTTCGAAGTAATTCATAAAGCTTTCATGAGAAGCAAAAACGAAATTAAACTAAAAAAAAATAAATAAAATATTACATGCCCAATACTCAGCCAACCAACTTTAAAACAAGAATTAACGCATAATTATAAAATTAGCGACGGCGCCGCCTACCGAATGGCAGGGGTACTACTTTCCAAGCAAGTTAAGGGCGTTAGGGTGGGCGTGTAAACTTTTTATCAATCAATAGGTATTGACGAAAGAAATACAATTCAGTTTTAACATTCATTCTATGTTGGAAGCGGCGTGGCACCTTGGTAGTGTGCTGCGCAGGTAGCCAAAGAATTTGATTGCCTAGTCCCAACCAGAAGGTTGGAAAAGGGTTTTTCCACGTGAAACGTGACAGGCCAATTTGGGTCAAATCCCAGAATCAATCGAAATTTTTTTTCGGTAAATGTTTTTAAAGATTGTTTTAAGTAAATTTTGGTTGGTGTCTCATTTTTTTTATTTTTATCTCGAGTTGCGTCCAACCAATTTAGCTAGACGGACATGGCTAGATAGACTCGGCTATTGGTGCTGATCAAGAATATATATACTTTATGTGGTCGGAAACGTCTCCTTCGCTGCGTTGCAAACATCTGACTGAAATTATAATACCCTCTGCAAGGGTATAAAAATCGGAGCTTAATTAGAAAAAGATTTTTTTTAAATAAACGGTAAAAGATGAAAAAAAATTGAATTGTACTGCAAAGTTAAAGGGTGATAATAAAGTTTAAAGTTAAAATATATATAAAGTTAAAATATAAATATATATATTTTAACTTTAAACTTTATTATCACCCTTTAACTTTGCAGTACAATTCAATTTTTTTCATCTTTTACCGTTTATTTAAAAAAAATCTTTTTCTAATTAAGCTCAGATTTTTATACCCTTGCAGAGGGTATTATAATTTCAGTCAGATGTTTGCAACGCAGCGAAGGAGACGTTTCCGACCACATAAAGTATATATATTCTTGATCAGCACCAATAGCCGAGTCTATCTAGCCATGTCCGTCTGTCCGTCTGTCCTTCGGTCCTTCTGTCCGTCTGTCCGTTTTTATGCGAACTAGTCTCTCAGTTTTAAAGCTATCGCGATGAAACTTTCCCGAAAGTCTTCTTTCTATTGCAGGTAGTACATATGTCGGAGCGAGCCGGATCGGAACACTATATCTAAAGGCTCCCATAGGAATAATCAAACAAATATAAGAAAATTCATTGTAACTTTGTAGGAAGTAGGCGTTTTGATTCTTGACAACTTAAAAACAAAATTTAAATAGAAACGCTGAATCCGGAATCCCTGGAACTGCACCGAGTGAGCATTAAACTATAGGTATTTACTTTATCTGCAAGGGTATAAGTTAACTAAAGTCAACCGGACAGAGTCGATGACCGGCTGTCCGAGTAACATGCACCGGCCAAATCGCTGACACAGCATTTGACCGGATGCTCGTGCATAGCCGGCAAACACAGCACTTTTGCGTGGCCGCTATGAGTTAGCTTCTGTTAGCTTTAAGTTGACAATTTGTATTCAGTTCTGTTTCATGTCTTAAATAAAGAGCACACGGCTCGTTAACTTTACTCCGGCATTGCCGTCAAACTTATTTACATTCGTCCACTGAGCTTAAGGCCAGGGGCATAGGGGGACAGTTATCCCCTCACCATAATCTTCAGTTGATTCATCGGTGGCCATAATTGCCCAGCAGCCAACCCCCAACCACTCGGAAAAGAGTTACGCAGCGGCTGCCCCCATCCAGTACATCAGCGATTATAGTTCCCAGCAGCCAACCCCAAACCACTCGGAAGAGAGTTACGCAGCGGCTGCCCCCATCCAGTACATCAGCGATTATAGTTGCCAGTTACTCTTCGTCCAGCACATCAGCGATCATAGTTGTCTAGCAGACAGCTATAACCCTGCCTACGACAAGCACCCTGCCGGTGCCCTTACTTACAACAAGCACCCCGCCGGTGCCCCTTTTACCACTGGCCCGTACAGGAGCGGTACCGCCGCCGGGCCAGCCACTAAAAAAGTATAATTGGCGCTCAACGTAAATTAATTTTGGAATAAATTTGAGGGAACACACCACACACACACAGAAAAATAACATGTAAGTGAGCCCCTTATTTAAATATTTTCTAATCTGCACAAGGTTATAAAACAGTTAAAAAAAAAATATATATGTTCTAAGAAAGGAAAAAACTTATTTTAAACTAAAAAAAAAAAATTTTAATTTGTTTAATTTAAAATAACAATAACTTTTTACTTATAAAAACTAATTCTGCAACTCCATGTAAAAATCAATGCCTTAATAAATAATAAATAAAAGAGTTACAACGGACTCAGAATTTTGGAATCAGAATTTTGGAATCAGAATTTTGTTGACGATTTAGGTATTGCAGATAAATTTTTCCCAACAAGAGTTATACAACGCAACGCTCTTATTTACGCTATATCCCAAATAATTCATATCAATTTGTTATTACTATTAGCACTATATTCGCTAGCTTTGAATTTAGTGAACGGAACCACCCGTTCGCCGTCTTAAAGAAATATGACCCCGCATTCCTCGTTGTCTTTTTGTCTTTGTTGTTCTTTTGTTTAATTGCTTACGTTCGCATATCGTTAGGGTATTTAAGCCCATGAGTGCACAATTTCGTCAGTATAGAAACGCTGACCAGTACCCGAGCGATTCAGATTCCGATAACGCACAATTCCTTCGGGCTTCAACTCCGATAAACGCGGGAATAGACCCCCCAGCAGGTAGTGGGATGAATCCCGAGCAACTTAGGCTGGTTATACAGGCGGCCATTGACAATGCGTTGACAGAGCAGGCCGCCTTAAATCGACAAAGGGAGGAACAACTAAGGTTAACTATCAATACATTGGCCAGCGAGGTGGCAGAGTTACGCGTGGCACCCGCCGCAGCCCAAGCACCGGCGCCAGCCCCAGAAATTAGGGTATACGCGGCCATACAAATCAGGGATGACGTTCAGTGTAGCGAGCCCCTCGACGCAGTCAAATGCCTACCCGAATTCGCGGGGGCACAAGAAGCGAATGTCTCTTGGAGACAGGCGGCCACGGCCGCATATCACATATCCAGACGATATGATGGTAGTTCGCGCCACTATCAGGCGGTAATTATTATTAGAAGCAAAATTAGGGGACCTGCCGACGCAGTACTATCCTCATTTGGAACTGTGTTAAATTTCGACGCGATCGTAAGTCGTCTTGATTTTACTTACAGCGACAAAAGACCGATGCACGTCATCGTACAAGAGCTAGGCACCCTTAGGCAGTGTAGACTAACCCTATTACAATACTACGATGAGGTTGAGAAAAAGCTGACCTTATTGACCAACAAGGTTAACATGTCCTACGAACAAAGTATGGCGAAAATTCTATGTGAAAAATTCCGTGATGACGCGCTAAGGGTATTTATTTCGGGCCTAAAACGCAGTCTCACTGACGTGCTTTTCTCGGCAAAGCCGAAGGATATGCCATCGGCCCTAGCCCTGGCACAAGAGGTGGAATCAAACCACGAGAGATATCAGTTCGCGACTACGTTCGCAAGAAGCCAAGAGGAGCGAAAGTCAAGTCCAAAGACTCGAAGTCGTCAACAGGACGGCAAAAACCCGCACTATAGCAAAACGTTCAAAGCGCAGGTTCATAATGTGGCGCGCAACAACAAGTTTCAAAATATGCAGGAGCCCATGGATGTAGATCCATCTGTCTCCAAGGTAATCCACCCTTTTCAAGTCCCTACTTATCAGAACAGAAGACCCGCAACTTCCGATCGCACGGGTAACCCAAAGAAACAACAGAGGGTTAATCACGTCGTTCAGAACGACGAACAAGTCGTAAAATCATATGCCGATGCTGCTTCTGTCGCAGCTGCGGGAATAAACGATGACTCAATTTACGAGTACGACTCAGACACAATAAATTTTTTAGGGGAAAATCCATGCTACCCGTCATCGGACGCAGAGTAGCGGGGGTGAACATGAAGTTCCTCATTGACACGGGCGCGTCCAAAAATTTTATTCGACCGCATAAAGGGTTGAAAGGCGTTCGCCCGGTAGAATCCAAATTCTCAGTTCATTCCATTCACAGCATGACCAAAATCACAGAGAAATGCTGTGTGGCACTGTTTAACACGAATGCCACATTTTTTATTTTACGGGATTTAGAAACATTTGACGGGATAATAGGCCTCGACCTGTTAAAACAGGCAGGGGTATCACTATGCTTGGCTTTAGGTCAACTTAAATGGGGCACAGTGGTGGAACTGATTTCATTCCACACCTGCGCAGACGTCAACTTTACTAAGGTGGACTGCTCAGAGGCACCTCCTTTAGTAAAGGGAGCGTTCCAGAAAATGCTAAAGGACAGAAAAAAGCCCTTCGCTGACCCTAATGAAGCCCTGCCATATAATACGTCGGTAATAGCTACCATCAGGACTCTCGATGAAGAGCCCATTTACACCAAATTGTACCCTTACCCCATGGGGGCGGCGGATTTCGTCAACAAAGAGATTGACGATCTGCTTAAAAACGGCATAATCCAAAAATCGGTCTCCCCCTATAATAACCCAATATGGGTTGTGGATAAAAAGGGAATCGATGAGGATGGGAACAAAAAAATGCGGTTAGTGTTGGACTTTCGCAAACTAAACGAAAGAACAATACCTGATCGTTATCCCATGCCGAACATTTCAATGATATTAGGAAACTTGGGAAAGGCCAAGTATTTCTCAACGCTGGACTTAAAGTCCGGCTACCACCAAATTACTCTCGCGGAAAAAGACCGTGAGAAAACGGCCTTCTCGGTGAATGGGGGAAATACGAATTCCGCAGACTACCGTTTGGCCTCAAAAATGCAGGCAGCATTTTTCAGAGGACCATCGACGACATCCTACGGGAGCAGATCGGCAAGTTCTGCTATGTTTACGTTGACGACGTAATCATTTTTTCGGAGGATGAGAACGCTCACATTAGGCACGTGGATTGGGTTCTTAAGAGCCTGTACGATGCGAACATGAGAGTATCGGGAGAAAAGTCCAGCTTTTTTAAGAAAAGTGTGAGCTTCCTTGGGTTTATAGTCACCTGTAACGGTGCTACAACAGACCCAGAAAAGGTAAAGGCCATAAAAGAATTTCCGGAACCCAAAAATATTTTTGAGGTACGATCATTTCTAGGCTTAGCCAGTTATTATCGATGTTTCATTAAGGACTTCGCAGCAATAGGCCTATATCGGACATCTTGAAGGGGGAAAACGGAACAGTTAGTAGACACAGATCACGAAACATTCCGGTTCAGTTCTGTGAGGCGCAACAACAAGCGTTCCAGAAACTACGAAATATCTTGGCATCCGTCAACGTGATGCTAAGGTACCCCGACAACAAAAAGGCATTTGATCTAACGACAGATGCCTCGGCCTATGGCATTGGGGCAGTATTGTCCCAAGAGGGACGCCCAATAACAATGATCTCGAGGACATTGAAAGATAGGGAAGTTAACTACGCCACAAAGGAGAGGGAACTCTTAGCCATAATTTGGGCACTGGCCAAGCTGCGTCACTACTTATATGCAGTCAAAGATATAAACATCTTTACTGATCATCAACCATTGACCTTCGCGGTGGCAGAATCTAATCCAAATGCGAAAATCAAACGGTGGAAAGCTCGCATCGACGAGTCCGGCGCTAAAATCTTTTATAAGCCCGGCAAGGATAGCCTCGTCGCAGATGCCCTCTCCAGACAGCAACTTAACGTTGTGGAGCAGGAAGAAGCTTATTCGTGTGCGGCCACTATTCACAGTGAAATGTCACTCACGCACACCATCGAAACTACGGATAAGCCATTAAACTGCTTTCAAAACCAGATAACTCTGGAGGAAGCACGCATTTCCTCTAAACGCAGCTTCGTTCTTTTCGGAAACAAGAGACGACATAGCATTGAATTCACATGCAAGGAGTCGTTGCTTGAGGAGCTTGCAGACGCGATT
The DNA here is from genome assembly GCF_030179915.1 of Drosophila takahashii. Classification (NCBI taxonomy): domain Eukaryota; kingdom Metazoa; phylum Arthropoda; class Insecta; order Diptera; family Drosophilidae; genus Drosophila; species Drosophila takahashii. Next base: position 7,173,823 of record NC_091679.1, on the reverse strand, counting down.
GTCCCAAAAGGCGTAAACGCCATTCACTGCGATCTTCACACGCTGGCGATGATTTAGGATGTATTGGTCCGGCAATTCCCAGCCACCAAGCTCTGGATTTGCAAGAACCGTGTTACGGATATTTTTGCAGTCGATGAAAGACGGGAAATCCTCACAGCCGAGCATAATAGAGCTCACAGGTCAGCGCAGGAAAATGTTAAACAAGTACTTTCAGAATACTACTTTCCAAAAATGACCAAGTTAGCAAATGAAATTGTCACTAACTGTAAAACCTGCGCTAAGGCAAAATACGACCGTCATTCAAAGAAACACGAGCTCGGCGAAACGCCAGCTCAATCTCAGGTGGGAGAAATGCTACACATAGACATTTTCTCCACAGATAAAAAATATTTTCTGACATGCAATGACAAATTTTCAAAGTTTGCAATGGTCCAGCCAATTCCCTCTAGAACCATAGAGGATCTTAAACCGGCTCTGTTACAACTACTTAACGTCTTCCCCGCAGCTAGAGTCATATATTGCGACAATGAGCCATCATTGAACTCGCACACCATTTTGGCCATGCTGGAAAATCACTTCGGCGTTAGCATTTCGAAAGCACCGCCTCTCCACAGCGTCTCGAACGGACAAGTGGAACGCTTCCACAGCACTCTGGTAGAGCTGGCCAGATGTCTTAAAATCGACAAAGGCATCAGCGACACCGTTGAACTGATTTTGCTGGCCACTGCTAAATACAACAAGTCTATCCATTCGGTCATCGACAAGAGGCCAGCCGACGTAGTTGTAACACAATCAAGTGATCCACAGTACGAAATACAGGATAAAATAAAACAGGCCCAGGACAAGCTGAGAAGGTTGGCTGTTCAGGTTGGCGACAAAGTCCTGGTAAAATCCAACAAAAGGCTAGGCAACAAGCTTTCACCTTTATGCGAGGAGAAAACTGTGGAAGCGGACATGGGGACCACGGTCCTCATTAAGGGGAGGGTGGTCCACAAAGACAACCTGAAATAATTTAAATAACCAGAAAAAATGTCTTTTATTTCTGTTTAGCCACTTGGCACAAATTTTTAATTCTTTTCGTAGCCATTGGCCCAACTTTTAATAGTTATAGGCATAGATGGTGAAACATATTTTTTAAGTTTAGGCTAATTTCCGTTGGTGGTAGGCAACCTTGTCAAAAAGCTTTTGAGCGTGGATACCGCTCATCTCCGAGACTTACTTGACTCATTGGGCGTGCACCATAGGGTGGCTAGAAGTTTGGATTTTCTAGGGTCAGCATTAAAGATCGTGGCAGGAACACCAGACGCAGAAGATTTAGAAAAGATCAAATTTACTGAGTTGCAACTTATTAACTCAAACAATAGACAGGTGGAAATTAACAATAGAGTACAAGATCAAATTAATAAGCTTACCGCAACAGTCAACCAAATCCTGAAATCAGCTAAAAATTCACAAATTGACACTGGTCATTTATACGAGACATTGCTTGCTCGGAACAGGATGATCATGATGGAATTGCAGAACTTAATACTTGCGATCACACTTGCAAAAATTAACATGGTTAGTCCAAATATATTAGACCACGCAGACTTAGAGAATGTTTGGCTTGAGGAGCCCACCGACACTCCCATAAGGGACATTTTGTCTGTTGCGTCCGTAAAAGTTCTACAATCCGATAACATTTTACACTTCATCATTAAATTTCCTAAGGTCAAACTAGCATGTAAGAAAATCACAATTTTCCCCGTAGCACACCATAATGTGATGTTACGATTAGTTGGTAATACAGTAGCCGAGTGCAACGGAGAAGTCCACTCGATTAAGAACTGCTCGGTGGCACCAGGAGTCACCTTTTGTCGACTAACGGCGGAGAGCTCGTGCGCAAGAGAGCTACATGCTGGTGGAATAGCGCACTGCGAGACCCAGATAAGTGATCTACATCCAATCAACAACGGAACCAGCGTCTGGGTACATGGAACGCACCTTGTCACATTCGATGAACTCGCCACCGTTAACGAAACCCTGTTCGTAAATCACGATACTGTCCGGAAGAGGACTGCAGGGGTAGCCGATTCGCCCTCTCTAAATATCACCATCAGTCGAAGCACTCTGAGTCTTCCCTACCTTCATCGTTTAAGTGAACGTAACTTGGAATATATTCAGAAGTTCGGAGAAGAAATTAATACCAATCGAACACACATGGTAGCCCTAATCGCAGGAGCAATATTTTGCGCATTGATTTGTGTCGGTCTCACCTATCAGCGACTCACCAGGGCCAGAAGATCAGCGATCCAACAAAGGGAGGTGATTGCCACAATAGGGTCGGCCGAGGGCGGCCTCAATCTTGAGGGGGGAGTAGTTAACTAAAGTCAACCGGACAGAGTCGATGACCGGCTGTCCGAGTAACATGCACCGGCCAAATCGCTGACACAGCATTTGACAGCATTTAGCCGGCAAACACAGCACTTTTGCGTGGCCGCTATGAGTTAGCTTCTGTTAGCTTTAAGTTGACAATTTGTATTCAGTTCTGTTTCATGTCTTAAATAAAGAGCACACGGCTCGTTAACTTTACTCCGGCATTGCCGTCAAACTTATTTACATTCGTCCACTGAGCTTAAGGCCAGGGGCATAGGGGGACAGTTATCCCCTCACCATAATCTTCAGTTGATTCATCGGTGGCCATAATTGCCCAGCAGCCAACCCCCAACCACTCGGAAAAGAGTTACGCAGCGGCTGCCCCCATCCAGTACATCAGCGATTATAGTTCCCAGCAGCCAACCCCAAACCACTCGGAAGAGAGTTACGCAGCGGCTGCCCCCATCCAGTACATCAGCGATTATAGTTGCCAGTTACTCTTCGTCCAGCACATCAGCGATCATAGTTGTCTAGCAGACAGCTATAACCCTGCCTACGACAAGCACCCTGCCGGTGCCCTTACTTACAACAAGCACCCCGCCGGTGCCCCTTTTACCACTGGCCCGTACAGGAGCGGTACCGCCGCCGGGCCAGCCACTAAAAAAGTATAATTTATATAAGCTTTGGCTGGCCGAAGGTAGCTTCCTTTCTTGTTAAAACTAAAATCGTTGTCTTTACTAGTTGGTCTTGCAAATAAAAACATTTTATTTTACCACTTCGTGAAGAATTGAGGAAGTCACGGGATGATATTTTTTTTTATTCGGAAACCGCGTGTATTCCTGCGTACAGAATTTTTATTACTTTTAAATTGTCTTAAAAAATACTTAATTTTAAATTTTAAATTTTTTTAAAATAATTTTCTGAAAGATATAAAGATATCCCACAAAGTTGCATAGCAAATATTAAAATAACTCAAACAAGTCTCAAGTGATGCGTAATTTAAAAATTGGAGCTTAATTATAAAAGGATTTTTTAAAAATTAACTATAAGAGATAAAAAAACCGGTCCTTATATTTCAATCCTCTATCGAAAAAAAAATTGATTTTGAGATTTGACCCGAATTGGCCTGTCACGTTTCACGTGGAATGACCCAAAAGTTAGAGGGCTAGACGGACGGACGCACATGGCTTGATCGAATACAATTTGACATCAACTACATTGCGATAAGCTTCCAACTCAAGTTCGCTCGTTTGTTTACTTTTCACATGTTTAAAAAGCGTAACTCAAATCAACCGAGCTTTAAAATATAGTCAGCAAAATTGGTTTTTCAAATTACTTAGTCAATTACTTACACAAGTTTACAAAACAATTTTTGAAAATACTCCAAGAAGAATAGTAGTTCCTGATAGATTGGCTAGATTTTAAGAATGAAGTCAAACAATTTTTTTATCGGTAAATGTTTTTTAAGATGGTTTTATAAAAAATTTGTTTGGTGTCTCCGTGTTTTATTTTTTATCTCGAGTTGCGTCCAACCAATTGAGCTAATATATAATTTAACTTACAACTATCACCCTTTAACTTTGCACTTATTTATTTTTACCGTAAAGATTCCCAAATGTTAAATATGGTACAAAATAAACAATACTGCAATACTTACTTGTATGTTTAGTTCCAAGTTTTTCCACTGGCAAAACCTAGTAAATTTATCGCTAAAAGAATAAAGAAAAAAAAATTTTTTAATAAAATTTAAAATTTAACTTTTTTGTACCCGGTACTCGTAGACTAAAAGGGTATACCGTATTCGTGCAAAAGTATATAACAGCTAGAAGGAAGATTTTCCGAACCTATAAGGTATATATTTCCACCGTGCAACATTTTTATGGATTTGAAATATAACTGCATTTTGGATTTCAAAACCTGAAAGTACTTATCAGTACGATTTAAATCCCATATGGCGTTATTTTGGCTTAGCTCGCGGTTGAATATTAAAGCGATTTAAACATTTCAATCAAAAATTGGCAATATCTTAAGAGTCGATTGAAATTTTGTGTGCATGAATTCAAGATTTCAATAGGTAATGACTTAATGATTATCAAGAGGACTATTGATGATCAATAAATGGAACCGACATGTTTCGCTGTAGTCTTATTACTTAACTTAGAAAACCAAAAAATCTCATAAAGTGACGCAGCACAGAAGATACTAAAATGGGCGAAGCTGGTACTTCGCATGACAAACTAACAAAAATTCAAATTCAAAGTATGGATGCAATCCGTTCAACAACACCCCGGGCCGCCCTGAAACATGGTTTCTGAATTAGGCAGCACAGTTTATCCCTCCAGTAGACTTCTTAAGCGCGTACAAATCCATCTGGTCCCTGATGTGCCTCCAATACACGGGCTAGTATACAAGATGCGGAAGGGAGATTTGAGTCCTTTACAAGGACTACACTGCCTACTGCGATGTTACGTTACTTGTTCTTCCACTTTTGACGTTGCTAAAGCGATAATAGATAATCCTGGTGCCATCGCTTCCCAAAACTGTGGTATATTGATTGTAAATGCTGCCAGTAGTCTAAGCGATTGATCGGCAAATGAGTCATATCACCCTTTGGAACCGTTGTTAATGGGCGGCCAATTAAAATATGGGCCAGAGACAAGTAGGTGAGGTCAGTGTCAGGTGTGTAGCATAACGGTCTTGAGTTCACCGCTGCACTGACTTGAACTACCAGAGTTTGCATCTGTTCAAAGGTTAGAACGGTTTTTCCAACGACGCGCCTCAAATGTATTTTGACTGATCGTACTGATGACTTCCATTTTCCTCCCCAATGTGGCGAATGGGGACGTATGAAACTCCACTTATTTCCATCATTGGCCAGCGATTGAGTTACAGTGTTGTTCATACACAATGTTCCTAGACATGACCAGCACCAACAAATCAAGCAGTCTCCAAATTGGTAACAGTACCAGGCGCCCAGTTGCATCAACGGCTGGTAAAAAGTACTTATCAGCATATTCCACAAAGTCAAGACCCGCCAAGCAGTCAGCACTTTCTGCAGTGTCAGCCGAACAACTCCGCAATCTGTTACCGTAATCAATTTCACTGACCTTCTCTAAAACACACCTGACTTTGCTATTCTGTCCACTAAACTTCCGCATCTCCAATTAGCATATGAGCATGTACCAACTTCACAATAAATAAGTTATCAATCCATCTTAAAACTCCGGGTCTTACTTTCTGACCTCCGGAAAGAGGACTCGTACTTCCAAAGCGTCTCCGTGCCGACAGTGCTAATTATCACTGTTCCTCCGCAGACCCGTCTGTGTGTTTACACTCGCGTAGGCACAAACAGGTGTCTTGATGCTGCTGCGAAGATAGATGTCGCTGTATCTCATCTAGAGCCCGTTTGGCACCAACAAAATTCGTGCCGTTATCGCTTAAGATTTGCGAACATTATCCACGAAGGGACATGGAACCCGAAGACATGCCAGGAATGTGTCTGTGCCTTAGCAGTGGCCAGTTCCAAATGTATGGCTGATGTTACAAGGCAGACGAAGAGACATATGTAGCCTTTAGTTTTTCTGGGATTGCGCCCTCTCCTTTCCTTGAGGATGAATGGTCCATCGTAGTCGCAGCCTGAGTGCTGGAAAGGAAGAGCCTCCGTTATACGAATCCCTGGTAGATCGGCAATGAATTAGCGCTCGGTGATGTTTCGTGGCGAAAGCACTTTACGCAGTTGTGTACCAGGTTCCTTATTAGGTTACGCGCACCGAAAATCCAATACTTTTAACGCGTAATTACAAACAGAGCAGACACTCCTGGATGTAGGTTTGCTGTGTGTTCGCGTTCCAAAATCATCCTTGTAATGCGGTGAGATTTCGGAAGCAATATGGGGTGTTTGACGTTAGCTGGTAACTACGAGTTGGCCAAGCGTCCTCCAACTCTGGCCTCCTTCGAGTTGGACAAACGGTGAAAGCTTGATCAACTGGGAGCGGCTGCGAAGTGGTTTGTTTTCCGTCAGAAGATTTCGATCCTCCATGAAGCATTTCTGAGCTTCACGCAGGCAAAGTATGCGAGCAGCCTGAATCTCTTCAAAGGTGAGCCTGGCCCCATTTGTCAGCGCTACAAGTTTAATGGTCCTGGTCCTTTGTATGAAGCGTAATGCGTAAGCTACAACGTGGACCAATTTTGTACAGGACGAGACCCGCTAAGTCAACGCTTCGATCGGTGAAAATGAGTCACCTTGCTGAGTGGTTAATGCGGTGGACTTGACTTCTTCCTTGCCATGGTTATTTGAAAGGGAAGAACAGAACTTTGTGCAGCTCAACTTTACCGCAAGCTTTTCTGGATCTTGCAGCCATGAAGGTCCCATCCACCATAAGTCGAAATGGAGAAGGTCTGCAGCAAGCATCCCTCATGTGGCGCAGTCTGCCGGATTCTCCTTCGTGTTTACATGATGCCATGCACTACGCGGCAACGCGTCGAGTATTTCTGAAGTCCTGTTTGCTACAAATGTTTTGAGCTTCGATGATGGATGTGAAAGCCAAGCCAAAACTATGGTTGAATCACACCATGCATGTATTTCAATGTCCTTGTGTTGCAGAGAATCCTTGACAGATAGGATTAGTCTGCTCAGTAGCAAAGCGCCACACAGCTCGAGGCGCGGTAGGGATTGCTGCTTTAGTGGAGCAAATCTGGTTTTTCCTACTATGAGTGAAACCGATACGGTGCCATCTGCTCGCACCACTTTGCTGTAGATGACTGCGGAATATGCCTTGATGGAGGCATCTGAGAAACCATGCAGTTCGATGTGATCGCCATTGTTTTCGACAAATCGTGGCAGGCGTAGTTCTTGAAGTATGTGTAGGTCGTTACGGCATTTGTTCCACCAGTCAGCAATTTTTGGAGGCGACAAAATACCCAGCGGGTCAAAGATCCGTGCCACGTCAGAGAGCACTTGGCACTTGGTGTTGTCCGGATTTGGTGCAAGGCAAACTTTGTAGGATAACGTATACTCTTCTGGATCCCAATGAATGCCAAGAACCTTAGATGTAGGAGTGGATCCTTTTCCTTGTACCTCAATTGTAGAAGTAGCTCGGTCAGCTATACGTGATGAATTGGAAACCCATTTGCCAAGTTCCATGCCTGCACATTTCTTTAATTGGATCAGCTGTTTTTGATTGTGAATTAGCTCTTCCTCTGTATGTGCACCCGTCAGTAGGGCGTCCACATAAAGATCCTTGCAGCGGTGGGAAACTCGTGTTGGTGGTCGTGAGCTTACTGATCCAGGACTCTTACTGCCAAGAATGGTGCACTAGACGTGCCGTATGTTACCGTGGAAAGCTCATAGTGCTTGATAGGTGTACTTTCATCTTCTCTCCAAACAATACGCTGATAGCAACAATGCTTGGCAGCCACCAATGTCGATACATTTTGACAATATCTACGGCAAGACGAACTTGAACATTCTGAAACGCATACAAATCGAGAAGAGGTTTCGAAGAATGATGGGTGCGATGTGTAGAGCATCGTTTAAGGATTTTTCATTCGTATCCTTGAATGAGTCAAATACTACCCCAAGCTTTTGGGTAATTAGGGTAAGAATTTCTCAACTGCGCAAGTGAAATATTAGATTTTCCTCAAACTCGGGACCTCGTATAGTTTGTCTTGGTTATCATCTGTGATTTTTTTGAAATTTTTTGGTGTCCATTTGTGGGCGCTATGAATTTTTGAAGTTAAGAACTTAAAAAATGTTCTCAAACTTCAAATTAGTATATCTCGAGAACGGCTTAGAAGAACAACGTGCAACTTTACACGTTTTTAAATGTGTACTGGGGGAGTTAGAAAATAACTTTCTTAAATTTTTTGTTGTCAAATAAGTATGAAATTTAATTATTTGAAATTTTTTTTAGCGGTTTTGAAAGTCTTCTTCATCCTATAAAATAAACTTAACTATCCAAGATTGTCCATCTCATAACCAACTTAATTTACCCAAAGAAACATTTTTGTTCCTTTTTATCATTTCCAAGATATATATTTTTTTATGCGAATTTAGAAAACCCCTATTTATATTTCCAATGGGTTCAATTCTTACATGTTTAAGCTGAAAGCTTGCACAACTCAATTACTCACTGATATTATGCACATATAAAAATATCATAATTTTACCACCGTCCCATCATATAGCTGCCATACAAATCGATGGATTTTCTTATTGTTAAGAAGGTAGGCTTTAAAAATTTTTTTTACATTTCGATAGGTATAAATCAAATAAAAACACCTCTTAACGAGGTAAAAAACTAGTGACGATCGCACCTTCAACATACAAAAGTTCTGATATCAACATTTGTGACGAAAAATTATTACACTCGTCATTAAATAGACTTTCTAATATTTTCTCATTCGGCCCGCCCTAGCAAACTATTCCAGCCTTTTTCCCTTCACAGGCATTTTCTATTGCAGCGTGCCGAATATACCTTAATGATTAAAAGTTAAGTTTTAAGTTTTTTGACAATTTCTGAATGACAAAAATAAAAAGTCATTTTTTAATCAATTAAAAACTTACAACTAATAAACAATAATTTTAAATTTATTTTATTTATTATTTGCTTTTATTATGTAATTTATTAAACATTTTTAAATATTTTTTTTTAAGTTTTTAAAAAAATTTATTTAATAAAAATAAAAAATTATAAAATTTAATTAATTTTTTTTTTAAATTTAAAAATAAATATTTAAAAATGTTTAATAAATTACATAATATAAGAAAATAATAAATAAAATAAATTTAAAATTATTGTTTATTAAATAGACGGTTAAATAAATAGTTGTAAGTTTTTAATTGATTAAAAAATGACTTTTTACTTTTTGTCATTCAGAAATTGTCAAAAAACTTAAAACTTAACTTTTAATCATTAACATTTGTTAAAGGACTAGTAAACAATGAGAAAACATAAATTCCATTAGGATCCGATAAGAGTGAGAGAGTAGATCTACTTGCTGCGACGTTTTTTCATAGAAAAAAGCCGAGGCCTTGCTAAAACAAATTCGATATTTTAAAAAATAAAAGTGGCTCCAACTTTTTACAAAAACCGATTGTAACTAACAATATGCCGCAAGTATTAAAATAAAAAAAAATTTTTTTTTGTGGGGGCAATAGTTAAAAAATTCTTTTAAATCTTAATTTGTTTTTATTTTTAAGAGATTAAAAAAATTTTTTTTAAAGAAATTTTATTTTGAAAGGAGATGTTTTAGAGGAATTAATGCAAAAGACATGAAGTCAATTGGATTCATATAGCCGGAGATACAGATTTTCAATGAGAGGGTACTTTTTCAAATTTGACAATTTTTGGCACACTTAAAAAAATTCGAACTAGGAAAATAATTTTTTTTCGGTCAAATCCTGATACACGTGTTTACTTATTTTCCGAATAGTACGTGTAAAAAAAGTTTCAGGCAAATCAAAAATGTGAAATTTTTTTTTTTTGGCCAAATCTGTTCGGTTTGTAAAAGAACGGCCCATATATATATATATATAAATAAGTTATCAATCCATCTTAAAACTCCGGGTCTTACTTTCTGACCTCCGGAAAGAGGACTCGTACTTCCAAAGCGTCTCCGTGCCGACAGTGCTAATTATCACTGTTCCTCCGCAGACCCGTCTGTGTGTTTACACTCGCGTAGGCACAAACAGGTGTCTTGATGCTGCTGCGAAGATAGATGTCGCTGTATCTCATCTAGAGCCCGTTTGGCACCAACAAAATTCGTGCCGTTATCGCTTAAGATTTGCGAACATTATCCACGAAGGGACATGGAACCCGAAGACATGCCAGGAATGTGTCTGTGCCTTAGCAGTGGCCAGTTCCAAATGTATGGCTGATGTTACAAGGCAGACGAAGAGACATATGTAGCCTTTAGTTTTTCTGGGATTGCGCCCTCTCCTTTCCTTGAGGATGAATGGTCCATCGTAGTCGCAGCCTGAGTGCTGGAAAGGAAGAGCCTCCGTTATACGAATCCCTGGTAGATCGGCAATGAATTAGCGCTCGGTGATGTTTCGTGGCGAAAGCACTTTACGCAGTTGTGTACCAGGTTCCTTATTAGGTTACGCGCACCGAAAATCCAATACTTTTGACGCGTAATTACAAACAGAGCAGACACTCCTGGATGTAGGTTTGCTGTGTGTTCGCGTTCCAAAATCATCCTTGTAATGCGGTGAGATTTCGGAAGCAATATGGGGTGTTTGACGTTAGCTGGTAACTACGAGTTGGCCAAGCGTCCTCCAACTCGAAGGAGGCCATCCTTGCAGACAAACGGTGAAAGCTTGATCAACTGGGAGCGGCTGCGAAGTGGTTTGTTTTCCGTCAGAAGATTTCGATCCTCCATGAAGCATTTCTGAGCTTCACGCAGGCAAAGTATGCGAGCAGCCTGAATCTCTTCAAAGGTGAGCCTGGCCCCATTTGTCAGCGCTACAAGTTTAATGGTCCTGGTCCTTTGTATGAAGCGTAATGCGTAAGCTACAACGTGGACCAATTTTGTACAGGACGAGACCCGCTAAGTCAACGCTTCGATCGGTGAAAATGAGTCACCTTGCTGAGTGGTTAATGCGGTGGACTTGACTTCTTCCTTGCCATGGTTATTTGAAAGGGAAGAACAGAACTTTGTGCAGCTCAACTTTACCGCAAGCTTTTCTGGATCTTGCAGCCATGAAGGTCCCATCCACCATAAGTCGAAATGGAGAAGGTCTGCAGCAAGCATCCCTCGTGTGGCGCAGTCTGCCGGATTCTCCTTCGTGTTTACATGATGCCATGCACTACGCGGCAACGCGTCGAGTATTTCTGAAGTCCTGTTTGCTACAAATGTTTTGAGCTTCGATGATGGATGTGAAAGCCAAGCCAAAACTATGGTTGAATCAAACCATGCATGTATTTCGATGTTCTTGTGTTGCAGAGAATCCTTGACAGATAGGATTAGTCTGCTCAGTAGCAAAGCGCCACACAGCTCGAGGCGCGGTAGGGATTGCTGCTTTAGTGGAGCAAATCTGGTTTTTCCTACTATGAGTGAAACCGATACGGTGCCATCTGCTCGCACCACTTTGCTGTAGATGACTGCGGAATATGCCTTGATGGAGGCATCTGAGAAACCATGCAGTTCGATGTGATCGCCATTGTTTTCGACAAATCGTGGCAGGCGTAGTTCTTGAAGTATGTGTAGGTCGTTACGGCATTTGTTCCACCAGTCAGCAATTTTTGGAGGCGACAAAATACCCAGCGGGTCAAAGATCCGTGCCACGTCAGAGAGCACTTGGCACTTGGTGTTGTCCGGATTTGGTGCAAGGCAAACTTTGTAGGATAACGTATACTCTTCTGGATCCCAATGAATGCCAAGAACCTTAGATGTAGGAGTGGATCCTTTTCCTTGTACCTCAATTGTAGAAGTAGCTCGGTCAGCTATACGTGATGAATTGGAAACCCATTTGCCAAGTTCCATGCCTGCACATTTCTTTAATTGGATCAGCTGTTTTTGATTGTGTATTAGCTCTTCCTCTGTATGTGCACCCGTCAGTAGGGCGTCCACATAAAGATCCTTGCAGCGGTGAGAAACTCGTGTTGGTGGTCGTGAGCTTACTGATCCAGGACTCTTACTGCCAAGAATGGTGCACTAGACGTGCCGTATGTTACCGTGGAAAGCTCATAGTGCTTGATAGGTGTACTTTCATCTTCTCTCCAAACAATACGCTGATAGCAACAATGCTTGGCAGCCACCAATGTCGATACATTTTGACAATATCTACGGCAAGACGAACTTGAACATTCTGAAACGCATACAAATCGAGAAGAGGTTTCGAAGAATGATGGGTGCGATGTGTAGAGCATCGTTTAAGGATTTTTCATTCGTATCCTTGAATGAGTCAAATACTACCCCAAGCTTTTGGGTAATTAGGGTAAGAATTTCTCAACTGCGCATATGAAATATTAGATTTTCCTCAAACTCGGGACCTCGTAGAGTTTGTCTTGGTTATCATCTGTGATTTTTTTGAAATTTTTTGGTGTCCATTTGTGGGCGCTATGAATTTTTGAAGTTAAGAACTTAAAAAATGTTCTCAAACTTCAAATTAGTATATCTCGAGAACGGCTTAGAAGAACAACGTGCAACTTTACACGTTTTTAAATGTGTACTGGGGGAGTTAGAAAATAACTTTCTTAAATTTTTTGTTGTCAAATAAGTATGAAATTTAATTATTTGAAATTTTTTTTAGCGGTTTTGAAAGTCTTCTTCATCCTATAAAATAAACTTAACTATCCAAGATTGTCCATCTCATAACCAACTTAATTTACCCAAAGAAACATTTTTGTTCCTTTTTATCATTTCCAAGATATATATTTTTTTATGCGAATTTAGAAAAACCCTATTTATATTTCCAATGGGTTCAATTCTTACATGTTTAAGCTGAAAGCTTGCACAACTCAATTACTCACTGATATTATGCACATATAAAAATATCATAATTTTACCACCGTCCCATCATATAGCTGCCATACAAATCGATGGATTTTCTTATTGTTAAGAAGGTAGGCTTTAAAAATTTTTTTTACATTTCGATAGGTATAAATCAAATAAAAACACCTCTTAACGAGGTAAAAAACTAGTGACGATCGCACCTTCAACATACAAAAGTTCTGATATCAACATTTGTGACGAAAAATTATTACACTCGTCATTAAATAGACTTTCTAATATTTTCTCATTCGGCCCGCCCTAGCAAACTATTCCAGCCTTTTTCCCTTCACAGGCATTTTCTATTGCAGCGTGCCGAATATACCTTAATGATTAAAAGTTAAGTTTTAAGTTTTTTGACAATTTCTGACTGACAAAAATAAAAAGTCATTTTTTAATCAATTAAAAACTTACAACTAATAAGCAATAATTTTAAATTTATTTTATTTATTATTTGCTTTTATTATGTAATTTATTAAACATTTTTAAATATTTTTTTTTTAAGTTTTTAAATAAATTTATTTAATAAAAATAAAAAATTATAAAATTTAATTAATTTTTTTTTAAATTTAAAAATAAATATTTAAAAATGTTTAATAAATTACATAATATAAGAAAATAATAAATAAAATAAATTTAAAATTATTGTTTATTAAATAGACGGTTAAATAAATAGTTGTAAGTTTTTAATTGATTAAAAAATGACTTTTTACTTTTTGTCATTCAGAAATTGTCAAAAAACTTAAAACTTAACTTTTAATCATTAACATTTGTTAAAGGACTAGTAAACAATGAGAAAACATAAATTCCATTAGGATCCGATAAGAGTGAGAGAGTTGATCTACTTGCTGCGACGTTTTTTCATAGAAAAAAGCGGAGGCCTTGCTAAAACAAATTCGATATTTTAAAAACTAAAAGTGGCTCCAACTTTTTACAAAAACCGATTGTAACTAACAATATGCCGCAAGTATTAAAATAAAAAAAAATTTTTTTTGTGGGGGCAATAGTTAAAAAATTTTTTTAAATCTTAATTTGTTTTTATTTTTAAGAAATTAAAAAAAATTTTTTTTAAGAAATTTTATTTTGAAAGGAGAGGTTTTAGAGGAATTAATGCAAAAGACATGAAGTCAATTGGATTCATATAGCCGGAGATACAGATTTTCAATGAGAGGGTACTTTTTCAAATTTGACAATTTTTGGCACACTTAAAAAAATTCGAACTAGGAAAATAATTTTTTTTCGGTCAAATCCTGATACACGTGTTTACTTATTTTCCGAATAGTACGTGTAAAAAAAGTTTCAGGCAAATCAAAAATGTGAAATTTTTTTTTGGCCAAATCTGTTCGGTTTGTAAAAGAACGGCCCATATATAGTAGTCGCCTTCGCACACTCTCCTGGTGCGCTTCGTCACTACATGGACTGCCGTCCATAGTGATATACACAACAAAATTGCATTATTATACTTCTCGGAAATCGTTAAAGGTGTGGGCGCCAGACAAATTTTAAAATCGTTAGTGGGCGATTGTGGGCGTTAGAGGGAGCGTGGCGCTCGGCTGAAATAAACTTGCGCTGCGTAGGAAGCCCAAGAAAAATCTCAACCTTCTAGCTTTTGTAGTTTCCGAGATCTCAGCGTTCATACGGACAGACATAAAGACGGACAGACAAACAGACGGACATGGCTATATCGACTCGGCTAGTGACCCTGATCAAGAATATATATACTTCATGGGGTCGGAAACGCTTCCTTTTAGCTGTTACATACTTTTGCACGAATACAATATACACTTTTACTCTACGAGTAACGGGTATAAAAACTGAGTTGCCTGGTTTGAAGCGGCTTCTGTTTAGTGATTTCCATATGCAGTCTGTTCTTCAAGCTTTCTTGGCGGAGGGCAGCACTCAAGACGGCCAAACACCATTTCTACAGCTCTTTTGGCCGCCAAACGCTTAATTTTGATGTGCTTCGCCCTCTAATACTCGCCCCTTGCTATCAATTTCAGATAATCCAGATGACCTCCATGTTTTGACACCTGCCCACCTACTTTTATGTGGCCCTCCTACTACTATCATTGAGCCTGATCTACCCAAGCTCAATGATAACCAGTTGGATGGCTGGCAGGTAACATAACATTTTAAAGAATGCACATTGGGCCAGCGAGCCGATTTTTCAACGAAAATTAAAGTTTTAAAGCTAGGTTATTCAAATTTGGTACGTATGATATTGTCGATGCACATAAAAATATATCTAAGTTTCAGACCGATATGATTACGCCTTCCCCAGCCGCCCATATTAGATAGGTTTCCTCTTATTGATACTTGTACGGTAATAAATAATGCTAGCACTCGTTTAATTCAACAAATGTTTTTAATTCATGTTTTAAACACTTAACCTTAATATTAATAAGTAAAAACAGTGCATTCAAAATGAATATAAATAAGTATTTTATATTTAAAAAAATGTAAAAATTTAAAAATTGTATCCTTTTTTTCCGAGCTTAAGTCGAATTCTTTCAGTTCATCATAAATCCAACTCGAAGCAGTTGCTCATAGGCGATTCGATAAAAATAGTAAGTTAATTACAATTTATCGTTCGTGCACATTCTACCCTTTTTTAACAGTTGCATAACTATTTTTTAAAGTAACCCTTACGTTTACTAATTACGTAAGAGTAACAATTTACTTAGTAGAATTGACAATATTTATGGTTGGGGCCTCTTTGACAATTATTACAGTTGATTTTACCAAGTTTTTTTTTGTGTAGGCTACGAATTCTTATTCTGAAATATTAGAAATTAGTTCGTCACTGACAAGCAAACCGCTCAGTCTTATTTTTTCCTTTCTTCAAATTCAAATTCATGTTACCTACATAAAAACTTCACAAGCCACCCAGCAAACATTGACAAAGAAGGGGAAGACCCCTTCTAAATTGATTGAGGACATCGACGAGAGATGACCTCATACCGGATCATCGTTAAATCGCGACTACACATGTTTATCAAATCGCAATAAGAGAAACAAGTGTTAATTCAACTTTCGTTTATTATCGCATCTGGTTCACCATCATTCTTCCCAACATCAACTATTTCGTTACCAACTACAACCAAACGTTCGACCCATGACTGGTAACTCCAGCGCCTAGTCATTCGCGCATAGGTGTACGACGGCACCTGCAGCGCTCTTTGCTTATCTTTTGTCGCCGTCTTTCTTATACCACTGAAGCTGTCGCTTATCTATTCAGCAACTACTTGTAGGCCTGGATATATATATGAAGAGCTTGGAGCCAAGCTTTATCACTCAGTCCGTTTGCTAAGGTCTAACATGTCCGACATGTCCCCCAAGTGGACAAAAAAAAATTAGATGTACTTTAGCTTAACTTCTAAAGTGGTTGGAATTCGAAATTTTGATTTTGCAGAATTTTAGGTCTTGAAAAGGCCTATTTAGAAATCTAAAAGAAATTTCGATATCCCCCTTAATTTGGGGGCTACATTTAAAATTAACTTTTCGATTTAAAAAATCTAAACCGCTGCTCCGATCAAGATGATTTTTGGCTTAATAGTTATTCTATGGCCCAAATGCTTAAGTTTAATTTTTCAAGTTTTAAACTTTTTTTAAAGTATTTTTAATGAATTTATTTAGAATTTCTAAGTTATTGCGTTGCATTTTGTGGGAGCCTGCCGAGAGAGCGAAACCCAGAGAGCGGATGGCAAGAGAGCGACGGCCGAGAGAGCAGCGGCCAAGAAAACTGTCGATGGGGAGGGGTAGTGCTGTACGGAAGGGGGAGGGGAAAAGGGCAATTAAAGTTAAAATTTGTTCTGATCAACTCCAATTTATTTTTTTTAACTGCCAATTAACCAACTACCCACTAAGCGGGGTGCATTCACCCAGAAAAAAATATGGACTTAAAACCCAAAAAATGGACTTAAACTAAGGTAATATGGACTAATTTTGGACCTAAGGAATCTTAGACTTGTTTTAATGGTGATGGTCTTAAAAAAAGTCCATATTACCCAAAAAATTTAAGCCTTTAGATATTCATCTAAACTTACAAAAGCAGTTAGCCACTCGAAAATTTAATAAGGGCGTAGCCCAGAGGAAACTATGCCAGTTCCCGGTTATTTTGAACCGGGTTCGAGTCCAGTACAAGACATGTTTTATTTTTTTTTTTTACATTTATTTTTTAATTTTATTGTTGTATTTATTTTTTATTGTTATTAGTAAATTAATTTTACAACTGAAAAAAACTTTCAACTCATTTGCACCAGTGGGATTCGAACCGGGGTCCTCTCGCTTCAGGGGCAGACACCTTACCAGTCACACCATCAGACACTGTTAAGTACATGTGTCTAAGCGACACATAAAGTCATTTTTAAAATTTTTTATTAGATAAAAATTATTAAAATATTATGTGTACGCCGCACTCTCTTACTAAGCTAACATCTCATATGGATAAGATAAACATTGTTAATTTAACAGCATAGCTAACATATTTATGACTATTTTTTATATACAGTTGTGATAGATGAAAATATACTGATATATACTGTTGAGAATACTCTTACAAAAATTCAGAACGATCGGAGCATTAGAACCGAAGTTGTAGCTATTTATAGCGCACTACCACTACCTGCACATCGGCCGTTACAAACTTGAAACTTTAAACGCGATTATCTCAGAATCTTGTTTTTTCGAAATTACCTTTGCGGTGAACACGATTACTATAAAACTATTAATCCGATCGACACAAAATTGACCACTTATTTATTATAACAATAGCTAGTCCTTGAACGAAGGATTTAGAGCGTCTTTAATTGCATATTATTTTCCTTTTAGGGATACTTTTCCTAAAAATACATTGAAGCCAAATCATCAAACTTGTGGCTGTCCATACATTAAGTAATTAGCAAATGATTACTGTATGGCAAAAAAAAACTAAATGTATAGTTTTATACGTTTTCGCTATATAAAAAATCAACACAATAAAATTAATTAAACATTTTCTTGAAAATATAAAAACAAATACATATATTATTGTTTATAGACTATTTTTTTTTAATATACTCATATATGGGTAAAATTTTGATAAGTACCAAGATCGTAATATCCTTCCGAATAATAAAAAATTATTTGTTTTTATTTTTTGTTAAAAAAAAAGTTTTTTTGTGTTGTTTATGGGCATGTGCTATTTTTTAGGCAGTGGACTATATTTCACGATTTTAATTCCTTAAAATCTATGGCCTAAAATTGAACATTTATGGCCATTTTTACTATTTTTAAGTCCACAATGGCCTTAAATCACCATTTTAGGCAATGTAGTCCATGTTTCCTTAAATCTAGGAATTTTTTTTTTCTGAGTGTTGTCAACGATTGCCAAATTCTATGATACACTTGTTTTAATAACCCCAATTATCACAAAATGTAAGAATTTTCTGCAATCTCTATGGACGCACTACCATTATCGGTCGTACAGGATTCCGCGATACTAGCATGTCAGCTTATGGAGCGTGTATATAATTGCGATCGGAGACCAATGGAGAATCGAAAGTCCATCTACTCTGTGCCAAGCCAAGGGTAGCTCCATTGAGGGCCTTAACAGTTCCAGGATTAGAACTTTCAGAAGCGCTTTTATTGGCTTAGCCAATCGTAAGCGTCAAGGAAGCCATAAATTTCGATTGCACCTTTCTTTGCTGGTCAAACTCGTCTCTTGTGTTGACGTGGATTCGGAAACCTCCGAGGGAGTTTAACGTTTTTGTATAAGACACACACAAAAAAATGTGCAGAATCGCGAAAATTCAGGAGATGACAAAAGACATGACTTGGCATCACGATCCTACAAACTTGAGTCCGGCCGACGTCGTATCGCGAGGATGTAACCCGAGAGAATTGTTGGAACATTCTCTTTGGGCTAACGGGCCTCCATTCCTTCTGCAAAGTTCGCCGAATTGGCCGTCCCTTCTAGACGCAGTAAAGAATCTATCAGAGCGCCGTTCTGTGGCTCTAATTGGGACCGTTTGCATAGACAGTTTATCACACTTTCGCATTACGGCAAAGGCCGCAAATTCGTCGCCAACGTTATCAAGAAAAGCGTCCTACGTTTCCGAATAAAACCTGTTATTTGGGAGCACGTCATGGGTAGCCTGCCAGCAAATAGAGTGCAGCCCAATTCAGCCTTTCATACCACAGGAGTGGACTATTGTGGGCCATTCTATCATAAGGCAGAGGCCAGAAATAAGGCACCCCACAAGAGCTATATCGCCGTCTATGTCTGCTTTTCCACGAAGGATGCTCATTTGGAGGAGGTGGAGAGGAGATTCATCAGCCTTAGAGGCAGTCCTCGTACCATTTGGAGCGACAATGCTACCAACTTTGTCGGTGCAAAGAGCGAGGTTTTTGAGCGAGCAGCACACAACATCGATATCTTTCGTCTGTTTAGCTGATGGGATCGATTGGAAGTTCATCCTCTCATCGTGCCCCGCTCTTCGGTGGCTTATGGAAGTATGCTGTGAAATCAGCTAAGTTTCACTTCTACAGAGTCGTCAGTGCATCCGTCTTAGCCATCGATGAATTAAGAACTCTTGCATATGAGATTTCTGCCATCCTTAACTCCCGTCCTCTTGGTTCCGAGGTGCTAACACCGGCGCACACTGGGGCGCCTAGAACAAAAAGCCTGCCAAAATGGTTTTTATACCCTTGTAGAGGGTATTATAATTTCAGTCAGATGTTTGCAACGCAGTGAAGGAGACGTTTCCGACCACATAAAGTATATATATTCTTGATCAGCACCAATAACCCAGTCTATCTAGCCATGTCCGTCTGTCCGTCTGTCTGTCTGTCTGTCTGTCCGTCTGTTCGTCTGTCCGTCTGTCCGTCTGTCCGTTTCTAAATTAGAATTAGTCTCTCAGTTTTAAAGCCATCGCAATGAAACTTTCCCGAAAGTCTTCTTTCTATTGCAGGTAGTACATATGTCGGAGCGAGCCGGATCGGACCACTATATCTTAAGGCTCCCATAGGAATATTCAAACAAATATAAGAAAATTAATTGTAACTTTATAGGAAGTAGGCGTTTTGATTCTTGACTACTTATGTATAAACAAAATTAAAATAGAAACGCTGAATCTGGAATCCCTGGAACTGCACCGAGTGAGCATTATTTTATCTACAAGGGTATATAAGCTTCGGCTGGCCGAAGATAGCTTTCTTTCTTGTTTTTTTTTTTTAAGATTTTCCAAAATGTTGCAATGCAACTTTAAAAACAATTGAATTCTCTATACAAATCAAAAGAAAAGAGTGATCTGTGATGAATGGTTCTCCCACTACAGATTTATAAAGTGGATTTTTCGAAATATAATTTTAGCCAATAAGAAAAAAAGGTATTTTTGAAATCTTTGAAATTTTTCTGAAAGCGCCCAAGGGCCTAAGTTGTATATGTAACGATTGAAATTTTAGGAGCAACCAATTCTTAAAATATTATAAAAACAATAAAAGTTTTAGATACATAATTTTTATTTTTTTTTAATTTTTTAAAAGAGTCCAAAAAAATTGGGAATTTTTGCATATTCTTGGACGTAAAGTAGTATTACACCCTAGATCCCCGTTTAATTCTTTTTTTAAAAAAAAAGTTTAGATATTTAACTACATTTTCTGAAAAAATTAGCCTGCCCTTTTGTGCGTCTTCTGAGAAAACCGCAGTTTAAGTTAGCAAGAAATGTTCATAATTTGAAATATCGTCCGCGCGCCCTAACATCATGAAGATGTTTTACTTATGTGAACGTGTTGATGAAGATAATGATAAATTAATAAACAAATTTGGGTTTAAACTTTTTAATTATGTTATTTTACTAAAAATACAGATATGAAATAAATACCGGTTTCTACCATTTTTTTTTGCTATGACATCTATAAGATATCATTGACCAATTAAAAAAAAAAGGTAAGCATAGAGCTAAAATGATAAATAATGCCTTAATCCCAATTTATATGAACCAATATTAAAATAGAACCGAGACATTCCCCTTTGTAATAAGCGTTTATATGACAGCTATAAGATATAGTTGACCGATTTGAATAATTTTTTTTTTTTTAATCAAGTTAAATTAAAAAAAAATATTGGGAAACTTAGAACCCTATAACTAATTTATTTATATTTTTTTTCTTAAAAAAAAACAATTTTTTTTCTTAAAAATTTTCTAAAACAAAAAAATTTCAGTAAAAAAATTCACCTAATGATGTTTTTTTACATATTTAATTGCCTTTAAGAATTTAAGGCAGACTTTTGGCTTTTTCGCCCCACTGTGCGGCGCATTTCCTGAAGGGTTCTATCTATATTAAGTTTCCTGAGCGTGACATTACTCATCTTCGCGAAGGCCGCCTGAGCAGATGGCAGCGTGTGACTCAGATGCAGCAACATTTCTGAAAAAGGTGGAGCAGCGAGTATTTGACCCTTCTTCAAGAGAGAAGCAAGTGGCGTGTCGAAACGTCTAACATCAAGCTTTGCTAAAGGAGGACAACGTTCCAGCCTTGAGATGGCAGTTTGGGTGCATCGAGAAAGTCATACCCGGCCGGGACGGAGTAACAGCTAGAAGGAAGCATTTCCGACCCTATAAAAATGTCTTCTACATTTCGATAGGTATAAATATACACAACAAAATTGCATTTATACTTTTTGGAAATCTTTAAAGATGTGGGCGCCAGACACATTTTAAAATCGTTAGTGGGCGATGGCGTTAGAGGGGGCGTGGCGCCCGGCTAAAATAAACTTGCACTGCGTAGGAAGCCCAAGAATGTGTGTGTATGTGTGGGAAATCTCAACCTTCTAGCTTTTGTAGTTTCTGAGATCTCAGCGTTCATACAGACGGACAGACAGACGGACAGTCAGACAGACGGACATGGCTATATCGACTCGGCTAGTGACCCTGATCAAGAATATATATACTTCATTGGGTCGGAAACGCTTCCGTCTCCTGTAAGGGCGCGTGTACCAGATAGGTACCTAAAATTCTAAGGCTTAGCTTAGCACCGTCGAACCTAGCAACATTTTCGTTGCGGATGCCTAGCAACATTTGGGCTTAGGAACATTTGGGAGAGATTGAGCAACATGCTGCGCTCCTAATAGGTCCGGGAAAACTGTGGCTGTGTAGGTTAATCGAGAGCAAGGAGTTGCAAAGATTTTCGCGCCTCTCCGTTGCTGAATGGCGGAGTGGTGGAATAGCGGCTTAGTGGCGTCTGGCGGGGGGTATATAAGGCGGCCCACTGGCGGCAGCAAGCCATAAGCAAAGTGAATTTTCAAGTGTGTGAAATTAAAAGTGGGTAAAAGATTGTCATGTGTGGTAACTGAATGCTAATAAGCTCTTGTTACAGCTTCAACATAGCTTCAGCATACACTTTAACTACCTTTTGTGTGTTTTTCTGGCCACTTGCAACTGCAGTGGCTTGCGAAGGGTGAGTGAAAGATTGCGAATTGAGGGTGGCTAGACCGCTAATTTAGGCTTTGTGGCAGGACCGACGAACGCTTCGAGGCAGAATCCACTGAGAGGCGGTGCTACCACAGGGCGTCTCAACTCGTGGCATCTGAGGCGCGAGTCGCCACTATTGGACAACGGCGCTTTTAAGCGCCACCCAAAGAGATTTTTATAAGCGCGTCGTCAAAGCCAGACGAGCCATCCATCGGCCAGACGCAGAGGAAAGGCCGCAGCTTCCCGGTTTTTCCTGCGGACGCCGCTTCTTCGGCGTAACGCACAAATCTTTTCCGTCCATTTGGTTTCCTTCCTAAATCGGAGCTCCCAATCCAGCGGAATTTATTCCCGCCCAAACCCTTTAAAATTAACATTAGATTTTAGGTGATTAAGTTACTTTTCCTTTTTTTTTATTACTTTTATTTAGAACCGAAAAAAACGATAATCAAAAGCCTTAAAACAAAAGCAGAACGAAAGTCGGAGTAGCGCGAGCCAAACAAATAAGGCAAAAGAAAAAAAAAACATTACATAATATGCGCGAGGCTTGTTAGCGAGGCAGGCGAAATTTGTTTTAGGATGTGGCAAAGGGGCCGTGAAGGAAGTCTTTTAAAGGAAGAAACGGCCAAGGAAGGGTGGGCTATCGACCACAACAAGATCAGTGGTTGTAAGTAAAATGTGTATGTCTTAGAACGTCAGGTGTTAAGTTCGTAGTTAGTTTTCTCCGGTTGTAGTTACGTCTCACAGTGCATGTCTATATGTATCTGTAAGACGAAGTTGTCGCAGCACCCTAATTTTAAGATAGGCTGACAACGCATAGGCATTTTTCGGTGCAACACCATCAAACCACCCCTCAAGCCGACGAGCACAGCCGATAGATAAAAGCGTGCGTTGCATCGGGAAGTTTTTCCATCGGCCTAAATTAACGTTATTCGTTACACTCCCTGTTACATAATTTTGCCCGAATACAATATATCCTTTTACTCTACACGAGTAAGGGGTATAAAAATTACTGCCAAAAAAGTACGAAATTAACATTTTGTATTTTGTAATTTTAAAGGAATGATCTGCAAGGGTATATAAACTTCGGCTGGCCGAAGCTAGCTTAATTTCTTGTATATTTATCGGTTGTAAAATTATTTATTCTTCGTATATCATAATTACCCGTTGCAACTTATACAAAATAAAGAGATACTCACCTTTCCAAAAATTTTTTAAATGGCCTTCCCTTGAGTTGGTTAAATATTTCTTCCATGTATGGCTATAAAAGAAAGCAATAATATTTTAGGCGTTTTAGGTATATTAGGTATGTTTGTAATCAAGTTTTAATGTGACCAGTCTAACACAAATATGTTTTTAGGAAAACAAATTGTTATATAAGTTACTAGCAGGGTCTGTAGCCCGCAGCTTCGCCTGCGGAAATTAAAATTGAAAATTAAGCATTGCTTTATCTTTGGTACTTATTTTAAATTTAAAAAATTCCTAATTTTTATTCTATAAACCGAGAAAACATTTTATCAGAACCTTTTCCCTTGATATCCGTAAAAACAAAAATATTTTGTCCTTTGAAAACTACTTAAAAAAACATGTGTTTTTTTAAAATCTTTTTAAAATTATTATGGATTGTTTGCATAAGTTAACAGATGGACAAAACAGAAACAAACAGATTCCTTTTTCGACACAAATCCTTACACTAATTTCATTCAAAACATTAGTACTTTGTCCAAAACATATTATTTAAATATAGAATGTCATACTGCGTTGAGCATGTAATTAAATTACCAATCCATGGCCATTAAAGCCTAGGAACATTATTTGAAAAAAAATTTCTTTAAGAAAAAAATAGATAGGATACGAATTTGATTAAATTTACATGTTAAAAATATTAAACTATTTTGCAATTTCGGAGAGTTTTGACTATTGCTGTCCCGCTCTTACCCAGATAAATTTATGCATTTCTTTGTATGAATTAAGAGTGCAAAAATATGAATTTCAAAGCAGTACTTTATCGAAAACAAAGCCAAAAACTGCTAAAATATGGATTATCACGCCGCGTTAAGTATGTAGTTCAATTCCAAATCGATTAGCGTTTAACTCTGGAAAAAAAACTTGTATTCTTAAAAAAAATTGCTAAAAGTTTTACATAGCTCTCCAACAACCAATATAATAATTTTGATTAAAATTTAAAAAATTTGAGGGGATATTTTTAATTTAAGTTCGCCTTGAAATGTTACAACCGCTTCAAAATGTGATGGGATGTTTATCCTTCGACAGTTAAAAAAAATTAATGTCTCCAATTCTTATTTTAAAAAAATGAATTCCAGAGATAGGATAATTTTAGGCTTATTTTTATTTCATCGGTCCCTTAAAACAAATCCTGTTGATATTGGCCTTGCTACCTCGTTCTACATTTTCTATTTCTATTTTCTATTTCTATTTTTTGTTTTTTAAAGATGCAATTTTTAAACTATTTATTTAAACTATTACAAACCAAATACTCTTGGCGAATTTGCTACCGGGGGGTTTTTGAAAGGTATCCACAGTAGACAACTATTATAAGGGAAACAAATATGCGGAGCAATGATTTGCTTTATGTATTTGACTAATTTAAGGAAAGACATCAAGAAAGGCAATTCCAAATTACTGCATTTTATCATTGATATTTTGTTTTAGTATTTTTGTTTTCACATTAATTTTTCACCTTGATTAGAATTATATTAATAATAGGGAAGGCAGGTGGGCGGGGAAGCCGTGAATCAAATTGTTTAAACATTTGAATTTGTTTAAACAATATGAGCACGTGTAATAAAGAGCAAGAGAATCAATTGGTTTGAATATTTAATGTTCTTTAAATATTATCAATGCGATTTGAATATTAGTTCACAAAAATCGGTTACAAAATGTCTTAAATAAGTATGTTGTGGAAATGTAAATGAAATATTCTTTTAGCAAAAGGATATCAGTATTATCTTGGATTTGAATTTGAGCGAATCTCAATTCCTTAGTCAGCTGCAATGCACACACACAAACGTACACACGCATATACATATGTATCTAATGGCTGTGTGTGTAAAATGCGCATTTTTTGAATAGGGGAGAGTGGGGGAATTTCGTCAGCATTTTTTCAAAGCTATTTTTTGTCCATCTTGAGACACGTTATCATATTTTTATTTTTATTGTTGAATGCGGTTAGCACCAAGCTTTAAAATGTGACATTCCCCTATTTTATTAATTACCTTGGTGATTTATAAAAAATTAAAATGTAAAACCAATATACTGGGGCAATCTCGCCACACAGGGGGGTAAAATCACCACACCACCGGGGCAATTTCGTCACCTGAAAAATGTAGGGAGTTTAACGCCTGTAAATATGCTACACTGATCAAGCGTACCATTTTTGTTGACGTCCTATATTTGTTGCTGCTGCTGGTAGTCTGTTCGTTAGCCAGCTCGTCAAATATAAAAATATGTATTTAAAATAGGTGCGAATTTACCCTTTGCGTAGGGTGGTGAAATTTCCCCAGACAGTCCTTTTTTAGAAATAATTATTTTTCTTCCGAAATTAGGCGCGAAGTTAAAAATCACTGACGCAGAAATGCACATTATAGCACTGTGTATTATATAAAAAATCGTGTATCTTATTCCTTTTGAATTGTGGCATACAGAAAAAATTTCGTCGAGAACTAAATGCAGCTTTTGAACTGTTAAAACACATTTAATATTATAGCTTAATTATCTTGGCCTCCTGTGCAAAACAAATGCATTGGTTGTGTCTGGCCGTCTTGAAGGACTAAAACAAAAAAATTATATATTTTTACGACTTATGGATTCCGAGATATTGCAGGTGACGAAATTGCCCCTGTGACGAAATTCCCCCACTCTCCCCTACATTTATTTTGTGCGTGTGTGTGTACATAGCAGAGCAAATCATTGTTTGTTTTTGTTTTATACAAATCCAAAGTTTGTCGATAACTCAACATTTGAAAATTAATAAATATTTTGCTTATCGGGCTTTTGCATTTTAAAAAACAAATGCAACTTTAAGGAAAATTTCGACTGTAAAATTCAGCTTAATGGGATTTCTGTAAGGTCTTCGATATATTAAAATTTAACGTTTACTTAAGATTTGCGATATAATCGATTTTTTTTTGGCTGTGGTATTTTCATTTTCCCCTTGCGCGGTCACACTTAAATTGCGACAGCAGGACATACATATGCACATACATACATGCGCCAGCAGAACATACATACAAACATATGGGGACGCGTGACGTCACATTATGATAGCCAAATTTGAAAATATTGGGGACTTGGTTAAGGATGCTGAATCTCCAAGAAATTTAAATGCAGTTACTTGCGGGTATGCCATAAGATTATGAACATCACATTTTTAAACCATTTTAACAACATTTATAACAGAGAAATGGCAAAAGAAAGAATTAAAAAAAAAACAAATCGATTTTTGGGGCACTTTGGGGTCGTTTTTTGTTTAAATCTCTACGTCACACTCTGCGCTTAATTATTTCCGAATTAATTTGATTTTTTTTAGATTTTTAGGTCAATCCGTTCTGGGTGGAATTTGCTACTGACCGTTTTTTAGGGGTCTAATTTTATATTAATTTAGATGGACCCACCCCCATAACTTATATAAGAAAAACAAGGAAAACTTGTTTTCCTTTTTCCTTTCCAAATTTTGCGATTTTTTCTATAACAAATCGTTAGATGCATTTAATTCACACCTTTTATATATTTTGTCTCATTAAAAAAACTTTCACTAATTTTCGTAACCGATAAACAAGAATATAAACACTAAGTGGTGTAACGTCCATACAACTGAATGTCCGGAAAAATTTTTGGTGTGGATTCAGAAAGTGGATTTACAATCTTCCTACACACAAAAAAAACTTGGTAAAATCAACTGTAATAATTGTCAAACAGGCCCCAACCATAAAAATGTTCAATTCCATTCTATTTCAATTGTTACTCTTACGTATTTCGTAAACGTAAGGGTTACTATAAAAAATAGTTATGCAACTGTAAAAAAGGGTAGAATGTGCCCGAACCATAAATTGTAGTTAACTTTCAATTTTTATGCAAATATTTATAGTTATTTCACAGTAATTTATAAGTAATATTAAAAAGGTAGTTCAATTACCTTTTCCAAATAAAGGTGCGCGTTGCACTTGACTTCCAGCTAGTCTGAAAGTATATTAAGGACTAAAGACAGATAATAAGTCTTAATGACTCAGAATCTGACTTGGACTTGGTTTAAAAGAACAGAACAGAAGAAGACTAAAGAGATTGCACCCATCAGACAATTGGATACTTGGACACGCTCGTGGGAAACTCATTCCAAACTTAGACGCATAAGCTGCAACACTGCTTAATTTTTGTAATCAGTGTTTTTTTTTATTCACTACTTTTGTAAATTTATACCATGGGTGAAAATGAATTAAGTTTCACATAACACTCGCCAATAAACATTCTGTTATGCATATTGTCCAGCTAAGCGCCTAGCCAGACAGCACAACACGGCTGAGCTTTCGGAAAGTGAGAGGAAGAGCGCCGCATAAAGGCTCTCCCTTGTTGTTGATTTCGGCTGCGTCTGATCGTAATCTATGTTTTCAGTTTCTAATTTTCGCTACATCGTTTCGCATGCAAGCAGCAAGCACTTGGCCTGCCGTCCTTGCAATCAACTCAACATTGAATTCAAACTCACAAAACTCTTTAATGTACACACAAAAAAATTTGCTTGGTAAAATTGACCAACAAAGATAGTTACGTATGTATTTTGTTTTTGCTTTGGGTTTGTGTCTTTGCTAATTGTGTGTATTTTGTTGTTGTGAAATGATTATTTACTTAGTAGAATTGACAATTTTGCTGGTTGGGGCCTGTTTGACAATTATTACAGTTGATTTTACTAAGTTTTTTTTTTTGTGTGTAGAGCCTTTATTGTCGCCAATAAACCAAGAAATACTTATATTTTAATTCGGACAATTTGATTGTATTTGGTGGTTTAATTATTGGATTGTAGAGCGCCGTATTGGCCAACAGTGATAGTGAAAAGGCTCACTCTAGCATATCGAAAAAAAACATGAGAGAACGCTATAGTTGGGTGCCCCGACTATCAGATACCCGTTACTCAGCTAAAGGGAGTGCGAAGGAGATGGAGATAAAAACTTTGATCCGCCGTAACTTTTTAACGAGTGGTCCGATTTAAAAAATTTCTTCTACATTTCGATAGGTATTGATAAACACAATAAAACTGCATTTTTAAAATCGTATATAAGCGATTGCGTGGCACCCTTTTGAAATAAACTTGCGCTGCGTAGAAACTCCTAGAACCTGCATGCAAAATGTCAATCTTCTAGCTTTTATAGTTTCCGAAATCTCAGCGTTCATACGGACGGACAGACAGACAGACGGACAGACGGACATGGCTATATCGACTCGGCTAGTGACCCTGATCAAGAATATATACACTTTATAGGGTCGGAAATGCTTCCTTCTAGCTGTTACATACTTTTGCACGAATACAATATACCCTTTTAATCTACGAGTAACGGGTATAAAAATGGTTCATGAAGGGCTAGACCCAATTGGGAATTATAAATAAGGCATCGCAGAAGATTTGTAAAATTACTGTTGCATACTTTTATACTAAAGAAGTTACGTTAGGGTAACTATTGTTCATAGTAAAACAACTATTTAAAATAGTACGCAAAGCAAAAACAAATACACGGACGACTATTTTTATTGTTAAAGTACTATTTTTAATAGTTACTAAACTATCTTCATTGGTCAATTTTAGCAAGCAAATTTTTTTGTGTGTAGTGTGCGTTGTCCGTGTTAGATTCTTTGGTTGTGTTAATGTTTAGTTTCGTTGAATGATTTCGGAGTAAATTACTTGTTTTTATGGACAGGGTGTTGCTTTCTGTTAATGTTGGTCCCTTAATTGAATTAAAATTGTATACTGCAACAACAGTTTTTTTAAATTAACTAATATAAGTAAACACGTTATTTGTATATTATAAACTTTTAATATAAAAGTAATGAATTTAAATATTTGCTCAAAATGCTTTTTATTTTTAGTACTTGACAACTAAAGTACAGCATAAAAAAAACAAAGCAAAAGAAATATAAAAAAAAAATCTTGGTTAAACAATTTAAATTTGTTGTAAATTTGATCGATTGGGCCAGCAACGTACGCAATGTGCCACAGCCCGTTTTGAAATGATATGGCCTATATGCCTTTTAGGCCAATTCCTTTTCGGCAAGATAATTCAAGAATCGACAAGTGAGAAAAAAATTTAGTTCTGACTTTTATTCAGCGCGGGGTTCTAAAAGCGAGAGGGAAGTAAAGTAACGGCACTCTATTAATAGAATGAATACGTGCGAGTCGCGTTTAAAAAAAATGACGCAGCCACCGTACATTTTCTTGCTCCTCGTTACACCTCTTAGTGTTTTATATTCTCATTGCTGATGCTATCGGCTAAAAAATCGGTGGAAAGCGATCACTATTAAAAAGACGTTTTGCGTTTTTCAAAGCCCAAAATGCGTTTTAAATAAACACAAGTGACTAGCGCCTTAACTTATAAGTATGGTACATGCTTGTAGCGCTGGGATAAAAACAATCAAATAAATGAAATGAAGAAAGAAAGGTAACCTCGGCCAGCCGAAATTTATATACCCTTGCAGGTATGCCCACTTAAAATGTTGTTTTTACATTGTGAAAAATCAAAACGCCTACTTTCTACAAAAATACAATGGTTTTTCTATTATTTTTTTGATTATTCCTATGGAAGCCATAAGATATAGTGGACCGATCCGCCTCGTTCCGACATATGTACTACCTTCAATAGAAAAGACTTTTGGGAAAGTTTCATCGCGATAGCTTTAAAACTGAGGGACTATTTCGCATAGAAACAGACAGACGGACATGGCTAGATGGATATATTTAGATGTGGTCGGAAACGTCTCCTTCACTGCGTTGCAAACATCTGACTGAAATTATAATACCCTCTGCAAGGGTATAAAAATACTTAAAGTTAAATAGTACCAAGACTTTTAGGGCCGTTTTCTCGTTCGTTTGTTAAATTTAAAGTACCCATGAAATTGTATGAAAAATCGGAGTTTAACCTTCCTTTAAATTTAACAAACGGACGAGAAAACGGTCTTAAAAGTAGATAAAGCTCGTGCCAAAAGTGCTCCAAAAATTTAGATTATTAAAGAGCGTGTAAAAAACAATTGATCGTTTTTTCGTTTGCTGTCTCGGTCTGAGCGAAACCAAAAAAATTTAAAAATTTGTTTTTGGTCTGAGCGCAACACTTTGTTTTAGTTTGTTTCGGTTTTCGGTTGACCGTTCTCGACTGAAAATAAACTTTTTCGGTCCTTCCAAAACCGATTTTTGGGACCGGGTGTGTGAAAAATCTAAAATTAAATTTAGTTTCGACTTTAATGTCAAGCTAACCTGTTGTGCTTATCTCGGAATCCCGTATTTCATTATGCGGGTATTCCACTACATTGTTCGGCTCATTCATTAGACCAACTTTTTCTCAGCCTATACGATTTTACGTAGGTGCGAGCAAGACAGATATATGTCGGCTGCAATGAGCAATCAATCAGAAAAATTTTAAAAACCGATGGGCATTTTCGGTATTTTTTTGAGGTATTTTTAAATACATCCATACGGTATTACCTGCGGCGATGAGTAATGAGCAAAATTGAAAGATAAACAGTGTATCTTTTAAAAAACTTTAACATCCAATCAAACAATGTATCCGTTTGCCTCTGAGAGCTCCGGAAAGTTGGCCAATTTCAGCATTTTTCGAACTTTGAGGTCCTTTTGCTATGAATCCTTGCGTCGGGGATCTTTTTGGAAATCGCAGATTAACTTGGGAATTCGTAACGAATCCAAAAATATAGCATCAATCGGGGTAAATTTTTGATGCTGCATAGTGTAATCTTCTTACATCAAGGCTTCTCTTATTTAAGTTGTTCACAGAGTACTAAGTCCCGGCAGAAATTCCATTTTGGGCTTGTGCTTCCACTGGTCTAGAGCCTCCAAAGTTTCAGCATCGGCTCCTCTTTTTTTTGCCTTTAAAAATTTTTGGCTCTCATGATTGTAGTAGGATTTTGGGTTGTTCCATTAGTCGAGTACAATCAGCTAGAGATATAACATATTTAGTTTATAATTAACAAAATATATAACCACGCAAGACAAAATTGACTTAGTTGACTGAATAAAAACTGCTGGGGAACACTTTGAATTGAGCTCCTCGGCCAGTTTTTGCCAAAGGTCCACCTTCAAGTGCTTCACTTTATACGAAGAACTGTGATGGTTTCAAATAGCTTCGTTTGCGTGGACGCAATCAATGAGATAATTGCACATTTCATCGGAAAACAAATTTTTCGATATTTAAGACGACTTCGTTTACTTTTTAAAATTAGTGTGACCGTGCCTTTGAATCCAAAAAAATCCAGTAGATGTATATATATGTATATATAATAAGGCGAACAATGTAGTGGAATAACCGCATAAACATTTGTTTTTTTTTTTATTATTATTATCTCTTGGTTTTGTTTGGACTTCACGTCGTGTAGCTTGTGCTTGCCGGCCTCGCCTGCATTGGCTGGCCGGCCGACCTGCTGGACCTCATCATGTCTGCCGCTGACCAAGATATTGATGTGCGATGGTTCTTCGTCTCCCAATCTATTTATAACTGATAATTCAAATGTCAGTATTAGCAAGGAGTTTTTAAGGTCGTTTAGAGGTTGTGGTGTAAGGGTGACCTCCGTCACGTCCAAGGAAACAAGAACACAGAAATTTGATTTTGAACGTAATTTACAATCTATTGCTGATTCTTCATATTCATCGCAAAACAATTTGAAAGACGTCTTGGATGCTTTGGCGGATACTTTGCTTGATGCTGAGAAAGATTTTGCTTCTCAACATGAATTTAATAATTTTAATGAGGGAATACACGGTGCAAGCACACCTGGACATTCCACTACTTCAACTCCACAATTCGTCAGTCAGGGAGTGGCGGACCAGTTGCGTTGCGAATCCGTCAAACGCATAAGAAAGCGAAGCGAGCTTGACCCTAACTATAGTAAGGATGCTTCGTCTGATTCCACGTTTGGACCAATTGTTAAGCGCATTCGTAATATTCAACGCAAGGTTCACTTGGAAGTATTCGGAACGGAGGACTCGGACTCTCCTGGTGAATAATATTCAGGTCATGGAAACGGCTTTGCCCTCTTATCGGATAATGACATTGAAAACCCACTCCCTAATGATCGTATGGACACCCAGTCTCCTCCACCGGAGCCCCTAAATTCCTGCCAGCCCCCTGTGACTAGTAAGAGTACAATAACTTCTAGCAATAGTTGTGGAATTTCCCAAAAGTCAAAGGGTATTTCTGGTACTCCTACTTCTTCGACTAAAGCACCCAAATCTGAACCACGTCCGCCCGCCTATGTGATAAAGGGCGTTACTGATGTCAAGCAACTTATGAATCTGATCAAGGCTGCCACAACCAATATAAGATTTAAGATTACTGAACCTGCTACAGTGAGGGTATCTCCTTTCGATCATGATACATACAAAGTAGTTCAACATCTCTTGTGGAGTAATAATATTCCGTTTAATTCTTGGCAACTGAAAAGTGATCGATCTTTCAGGATATTAAGGCTGATTTAGGCGCCGCTGGGCACGTTGTCCGCAATGTTTCCCCCCGGGTAAGAACAATGGTCACAGACCTAATATTTTCTTTGTTGAGCTAAAGTCATCGACAAATAATGTCAAAGTCTATGACATAAAAGCATTGGCTTATTAGTCAATTACTATTGTCCCTCCTGAACGCCGTGATGAAGTTGTTAGGTGTTATAAGTGCCAGGATTTTGGACACACAAAAACATACTGTTTCGTGCCCCCCAAATGTGCAAAATGTGGTGGTGATCATGAATCTCGAAGCCCTGTTTGTAACAGGCAAACAGTCTCAGGATCAATTCAAGCTCATTAATTACGGTTCCAACCACAGTGCAGGCTACCGCAAATGTCCAGCTTTTCTAGAAGCAATTGCTCGTCGCAAATCTGGAACAATCAAAAAACAGCCAACAATTAAATTTGTTCCTGCCTCCCTTCCTGCCCAAAGTGCTTGGGGCCCAGCTTTACCTTCCCTGTCTACTGGATCTAGCACTTCCAAACCAATGCAACGCGTTCCTGAGCCTCCTCCGCCTAGTACTGGCTTTGAAATACTTATCTCTCGTATTGACCAGATGATGTCAATGATGATGAAAATGATAGAGCTTCTTATGAACCAGTTTACGGCAGTTCGCCTTCTGATGCGTCTTAGATCAGGAAACATGACTAGTTTAGGCATTCGTTTCTCATTTTGGAACGCCAATGGTGTCACTGGCAAAAGTCTCGAGCTAGAGTACGATCTTACCGATAATTCAATTGGTGTGATGATAATTAACGAAACGCATTTTAACAGCCGCTCACATTTCAGAATTTTTGGATATGATTTATTGACGGCTAATCATCCCTCTGACCGTCTTCGAGGAGGTGCTGCTATTTTAATACGCTCTCACTTGCAGTACTCCCCTTACAGTACAAACTCTACTGTGAAATGTCAAACTGCTGCATTTACCTTAAGCACGGACTTGGGAGACATCGTGATTGCTTCTATTTACTGCCCCCCTCCTTTTTATGGACTGCTCAAGATTTTGGACAACTGTTTAGCGAATTTTCAAACCGTTTTATCATAGCTGGTGACTGGAACGCTCACATTCAATTTTGGGGTTGTATCCTCTCTTCACCAAGAGGTGTTCAGCTTTTAGATCATATTACGTCTTCAAGTCTTAGCTACAGGAGGACCAACTCACTTTCCTTCTGATGCTAGGCGAAATCCAACGGCAATCGATTTTGCTATGGTAGGGTCTTGCAAAAAAAAAATATCGATTTTTTTTAAAATTTTTTTTCTTAAGACTATACAAAAAAAGGTTTTTAGGACAAAAACTTTAAAAGTTATTCTAAAACTAGTACCCTAACATCTAAGACTTTAGGTACGTAAGTGCATCTTTAAGTGCGTTTTTCTCGAAACCACGATTTAAAAGTCCGTGGTCATCGGCATTTCTAAACGGCTCAACCGATCGTTTTCAAATTTGTCGCATATTTTTCTGCATAAAAAAAACCCTTTAAGTATTTTTTTTAAGCCCAAAGTCGAATTTTTTACGTAAAAAACGCATTTTTAACTTTGGAGGGGCAAAAAAAAATTTTTTTTTTTTAAATTCAAAATCGCGCTTCCCAGGGGGCGGGTTTTTTCAATTCTTAAGCCTAATGTAAAAGCAGAATGGAAATCCGATAATTTTTGGAGGAGATACAGTGGTCACCGCAAAACGCTTTTTTTTAATAGTGTTCCAGCAGTCACTTTGCCACCGATATATTAGCCGATAGTATCTAGTGGATGTTTATTTAAATGACACTTTATAATTAATTATTAAGAAAAGCACTTTATGATGCTAAGTCCGAATTTTTCGTCCGGAAACTTAGTTCTATCGATCCGGGTGCTGATCGAGGCTTCGAACTGCGGAAATGCACTCGCGGGATTTAACGGCAGCCTCTCCAGAAGTTTTCTTTGCTTCGATCGGACGGTACCTGGGCAAATAAAAATTATGAAATAGCTAAAAAATTCGCTGATTCTTTGGAAGAAAGATTCAAGCCTTTTGATTTGGTCACAGATAAAGAGACTGCTGTTACAGAAGCTTTTGATGATGTTCCCTATGGTCCAGCTTCTCAAATTTTACCTAATGATGCGGAAGAAGTTAAAGACCAAATAAAGCGACTGAAGACAAACAAAGGCCCTGGCCATGACAGCATTGACGGAAAAGTAGCTAAAGCTTTGCCAGTAGCAGCTATTTCGTTCCTTACGCGTATCTTTAATGCTATGATTGTTCTTTCATATTATCCGGAGCAGTGGAAGCATGCGAATGTTGTTAGGATCCCCAAGAAAGGCGTCACTCCCCGCTGTGCAGATTCTTTTCGGCCTATAAGCCTATTGCCAACGTTCTCTAAGATTTTTGAGCGAATCTTACTAAAAAGGCTTTTTAGTGTTCATATGTTCCAGGATGCAATTCCAAATCATCAGTTTGGTTTCAGGAGTCTGCTTAACGCTGCTGAGCAAATGCATCAGGTGGTCAACCATATCCTTAAAGCATTCGAGGCGAAAAAGTATTGTTGCGCAGCTAAATAAGTGTGTGTAAATAAGCATGTCACCTTTTCATTGAACAGGCTGAACACTTATCTCCTAACCTTAGACGGGACTCCAATAAAACGCTCGGACACGGTTAAGTACCAAAAAGCGGGAAAAATGATATGGCCTCTTCTACTGGCCAGTGGATTGTCGATCACAGCGAAAACACGGCTCTTCAAAGCAACCTTGATGCCTAGTCTACATTGGGGTATACACTTCTGGGGCACTGCCTGTAACACTTCTATAAAAAGAATTGAATCCTGCCAATCCAAAATTTTAAGACATATGATAAACGCCACATACTATACAATTAACACTACTATTTTTCGAGATCTCAAAATTAATCCTGTTTGTAAATCTATCACCAATGCTGCCATTCGCTACAGATCAAGACGCGTCTCCCACACAAACAGACTTGCTTTCAGACTTTTCAGACCTATGAACAGAAGAAGACCAAAGAGATTGCACCCATCAGACAATTGGATACTTGGACGGCACCCTTGTGGGAAACTCATTCCAGACTTAGACGCATAGACTGCAACACTGCTCAATTTTTGTAATGATTCTTTTTTTTAATCACTACTTTTGTTATTTTTACCATGAGTGAATTGAGTTTCACATAACACCCTCCAATAAACATTTTTTTGAGCATATAAAAAAAAAAACTAAATTTAAAATATTTCGAAAAACAAACAACATTTTTGGTGTATAGAACATATTCTGTGTTTAAACACATAGTCAAAAGACTGTTTTTGTTCTCCGTTCAGTTCAAACGGTCTTTGATCAACCGAAACCGTTTTCAAACAAAAAAATCGGTTACTGGTTAAGGGCTAGTACTCAACCCAACAAAAAGTCGTCCAAAACAAAAAACTTCATATGAAAACAAGAAAGGAAGCTAGCTTCGGCTAGCCGAAGCTTATATACCCTTGCATATCATTCCTATTAATAACAAATCGCAACAAGAAAGGAAGCTAGCTTCGGCCAGCCGAAGCTTATATACCCTTGCAGATCATTCCATAAATCGCAAAAATGTTTAATTTTCTAATATTTCTCATTAATTTCCCGATCGTTCCTATGGCAGCTATATGATATAGTCGTCCGATTTTAATCAAATTAAAATTGGAATTCGGAAATATTTAAAAAGAGTCATATCCTAGAGTAGAAGATAATACAATAAAAACCAAAGAAGCTAGAATTTATTTCCTATTACTTTTCCATTAATTTTCCGATCGTTCCTATGGCAGCTATATGATATAGTAGTCCGATTTTTTAAATAATTAATTCGAAATTCAGAAATATTTCAAAAATAACATCCCCAAAAGTAGAAGGTAATATTTTAAAAAACACCAAAGCTAGAATTTTTTAAAGTTTTTTTTTTCCGATCCTTCCTATGGGAGCTATAAGATATAGTTGTCCGATCCGGTCGGCTCCGACCTGCAATATATATACTACCTGCAATAGAAAGAAGACTTTTGCGAAAGTTTCGTCCCGATAGCTCAAAAACTGAGAGACTAGTTTGCGTAGAAACAGACAGACGGACAGACGGACGGACAGACGGACAGACGACATCGACCTACATAATATAAGTATTACCGAAGTTATAAGAGTCAAACAAAGAATCATATATCAT
This sequence comes from Drosophila takahashii, assembly GCF_030179915.1. NCBI lineage: Eukaryota > Metazoa > Arthropoda > Insecta > Diptera > Drosophilidae > Drosophila > Drosophila takahashii. The sequence goes on along the minus strand of NC_091679.1, from coordinate 7,136,642 downwards.
AAAACATACAGCCACTACTGCAAATACTGCAATTCGGTAACCAGACCGTAATTCTGCCTCACAGTCATCAATCTGATGACGCAGCGAATATAACTGACACCACAATCCGGAAATAGAGCAATAATTGGATTATCACTACATATAGCCATTACTACAACCCTCTGCGAGTTGTGTAGAAAAGCTGTAATTTAATTTTAACTTTCTACATATTTTTGTTACCGTAAACACTTTTATACCTATAAATACCGTTAAGTTTGTTCAATAAAATCAGTCTCAGTCACAGTATCAACCTCAGAATACCACGGTCTGTTATTTAAGGTCCTCATTTTGCGCACCACTCCCCGACGTAAATCTAGTTACAAGTGCTGGGTGCGACACCGAACCAGTAGACAGTTTATGTGCTGTATACTACCCAATCCCCCGATACACATATCCTTTGACCAGGCAAAGTAACGCCACTCACACTGAGGATAAAGTATTACCGCGAATAAATGTACACGGCAAAGAGCGATGAGTCCTTTATGTATGCCAACTTACACAAATTGGGTAGTTTTGGAAAAAATGAATAGCCATTTATTGACTGTTTTGACTGCTTACCGTTTAATAACTAATGTTTTAAGCTTTTTACCAATTTAATACAAGTGTGGAAAACAGTTTTTGGTGAAATTTGTGATGGCTATATCTAGCGGCTATTTGGCTCCATCTAGCAAGTTCGGCGCTCGGCTGAAAAAAACTTGTACTGCGTAGGAAGCTCAAGAATATGTGTGGCTAATAATAACGAGGAAAAGGCGTTCTTAAAAATAATCGCTCTGAATAATATAAAACAACAACCCTAATCTATCTAATACCCCCTCAGCTGCAATCTAACCCCGCATTAACCACACCTTATTCCCACCTTAACTTCACCGTTCTGGTAGCCTAAATCTATCATTTTGGTTGGCTAAGCGAATTCAGAGAATGACATTTTTTCGACCAGATCTAACCCCCAAAGAACCCCTAAAAACTTAAAAAAGAATACATAACAAGAGAGAACGCTATAGTCGGGTGCCCCGACTATCAGATACCCGTTACTCAGCTAAAGGGAGTGCGAAGGACATGAAGATAAAAACTTTGATCCGCCGTAACTTTTTAACGAATGGTCCGATTTAAACAATTCCTTCTACATTTCGATAGGTATTCATAAACACATTAAAACTGCATTTTTACTTTTCCGAAATATTGAAATTTTTAAAATCGTATATAAGCGATTGTGGGCGTTAGAGGGGGCGTGGCACCCTTTTGAAACAAACTTGCGCTGCGTAGGAACTTTTAGAATCTGCATGCAAAATGTCAATCTTCTAGCTTTTATAGTTTCTAAGATCTCAGCGTTCATACAGACAGACAGACGGACAGACAGACGGACAGACGGACATGGCTAGATCGACTCGGCCACTGATCCTGATCAAGAATATATATAGTTTATAGGGTCGGAAACGCTTCCTTCTTCCTGTTACATACTTTTGCACGAATCTAATATACCCTTTTACTCTAAGAGTAACGGGTATAAAAATAACAAACAAACACCTATGGAAGGTACGGCCAACATGGTTTAAGCGAATAAGGGATCCGCTCGCAGGATTGGTGGGTAAACAAAAAAAGAGGTGCCCCAATGTCGGCTGGGGATCAAAAGCTGGAGTTAAATATTTCCGGAAATAAAGAAATTAAAAAAAAAAAGCTCCAACTATTTTGTGTAAAAACTGTGAGTGTTATTCGACCTGTTAACCTTTTAGAGACGAAATTTTCGAAAAATTTTTTTTGTGCACCCCTCGCCTCAAACACAATTTAAAACCAATTTTTCTAAATTTTTGTAGGTACGTTTTGGCTGGTACAATTTCTAGATTACACAGGTACACAGCCAACAATTTCCATGCAACATATTTTTATGTAGACTACTAGTTTTTGCGATTTCAGTTCGGTCTGAAGCACTATATAGACGCTTACAAAACGAAAAATTTATTTGTTAGAAAACTTTTCTAAAATCATATTACCTTTGCAAGAATTCTGCACCAGTCTATAAACTATAATTTGAGTGCAATTTAATTGAAACTAAAAATTAATGGTAAGCCTATTGCTTGCATATTATACAAATTTGCATATTTGTGTTTAGCTGACTTTAGTTCGCAAAATTTGGCCTGTTGAAGCGCAGAACGCTAATCATGAAGTTTTAAATTATGTTAAGATATAAATAAGTAACAGCTTAAGAGAGCCCAACAGCGTTATGTTCACCGCTTACAGGCCCAGAACATTTATGTTAGATCTAAGATCGGATTCAGCGGGCCTGCAACGGCTCTCGCAAAACTGCGCTGCTGGGCACAATAAACCAGTTGAATTTTGAATATCGAATCGGCCAGTCTTGTCTTTTCTCTCCCCCCAAATTTTGCAGCAGCCAAGCCAAGTCTTTTCACTTTTCGGCGTTCTCAATTAAAAACAATTTAAACTTTTTCGTTTCGATTTTCTACATGGCGCCCGAGACAGGGACATCGAAAAGTTTTGTTCGGGTTTAAAATCATTTCAAAGACCGCTTAGCTGCTTGCGAATTTCGGGGCCAAGACTTGGCATTTTTTGGACTCGTAAATTTCGGCGCCAACAATTGGCATTTTTCGGACATTTCACTTGGAATTTGTTGGCCCCTTATTTCGGACGTTCGTTTACTGGAGTTAACATCTATGGACCGCAGCGCCAACTTGAGGGAAGTGGATTCATCTGATGACCAGGTAACCGTGTCAAATCAATAGTTGATCGCTGCAAAAATAATAGTTGCAACTATTGCCTTGGCATTGGTCAAATATCATAATAATTGGAAGCAAAACCATTTTCGTGCCCATATATTCCCAAGTACCGCAAATAAAAACCGCCACAAAAGAAAAACAAAATTGTGAAATAACAAATACAAATTAATAAAAAAAAAAAAAAAAATTAATTCAAGTGAACAACCACATAGTTTTGGTGCCGCCCTCGCGAAAGAGATTAACAAGCATAACAGCGTCAGTGCCGGTGCCGGTGGAAAATAACAGTTAGTTCTCGCTGTGTCTGCCTAAGTTTTGTTTCGCTTTTCGTTTCGATTTTGTAATAGTTGTGTTAACTTCGATTTTAGGCAGACCGCTAAGCGCCAGTGCAACGAACTGCCACTGCTTGTGTTTTCTCTTTCGGGTGTTGGTGCACTCTCTTAATTACGTTCTCGTTTCTCATTTTTTGTGTTACGCCGAGCGCTCTACACTTAAACAAATTTATTCAAGCCGCCTAGATACAGAAATACAAAAAACTATTGGCTATATTGTAATAAATTTATTAATATTTAATTAAAATGGCACCTACAAAACCCAAAAACAATGATACCGCATCGGAGACAGAAGAGGAGATGGAAGATAGCTGCTCCTCGGTGCAATTAACGAAATTATTTTCGCAGGTAGATAGGGTTGGTGAAGATATTACAAGAATGAGGAAAGCTTTCGAGGAGAATACAATTTCGTTTAATCCGCTTCAAATTCAATGTCGACTGGAAATTTTAAATTCATATATTGCAAAAGCAATGGCATTGCAGTCGGAAATAGATATGATAGATCCAGATAACCGGAATAGGTCGACATTAGAAGAAAATTGCGTCATTACCAAGGCATTATATATGTCAGCTGCTGGTGGTACAGGTGAAAATCATAAACAGCAGGCTTTAGTCACGGGCAGTTCACATTCAAATCTGCCAAAACTCAAGTTACCAAAATTTAGCGGCAAACATTCAGAGTATAAGCAATTTATTGGAATTTTTGAGCAACTAGTTGACTCTGATAATTCGTTATCTAACATTGAAAAATTTAACCATTTGCTATCCTGCCTTTCTGACGAGGCATTGGGCACAATAAAAGCTCTTCAAGTCTCAGATACAAATTATAAAAAAGCATTAGCAAGTTTAAAGAGAGTCTATGACAACAAGTGTTTAATTTTCTTCGAAACCCTAGCGCAGCTGTTTGAAATCCCTTCAATAACAAAACCTTCTGCGTCTGCCTTGAGGTTAATAATTGACACAGTAAGTGCAATTTTCGATTCGCTTTTGTCCCTAGGGGACGAAAAGGATATTGTCAATGCGGTAATTATACACATAGTTCTTTCAAAAGTAGATCCGTACACCAAATCAAAGTATGAGGAACAGCTTAATTATGATGAACTGCCTAAATGGCCTGATTGCGTAAAGGTTTTAGATCGACGATATCAACATGTGTCAGCCGAGGAAGCGTCGAGGGTAAAGGGAAAAGGTTTTTCGGAAATGCCCTCTGGAAGCAAGAAAAATACTAGGAATTCATATACTTGCTCCAGGGTCAATAACACAAGTGATCCAAAATGTTTATACTGCAGTTCTAATCATTTTATAGGTAATTGCCAGGGATTTAGCGGAATGCCAGTTTTAGATCGTTTTAACTTTGCCAAAATGAAGCAATTATGTATTAATTGCCTAAAGGAGGGACATAGAGTATTTAAATGCACAGCATCCAAATGCCGGGTATGCTCACAGGCACATCATACTCTACTACATCGATACCAAAACTCGAGTGAGCCACATCAAGGTAGAAGCTGGCAGGACCAGCAAGGGCAAGGTACTTCTACTTCTCAGGCTTCTTCCCATTCGGCTCAGGTTATTCAAGACACTTCGGAAATTAACCAAGTAATTCTAGCAACAGCCGTTGTTAATGTTCGCGATAGATTTGGTCAGCTCCATCGAGCCAGAGCTCTATTAGATTCAGGGTCGCAAATTAACTTCATGACAGAAAGCCTTGCTCAGCTTCTAAGATTGTCAAGAACAAATAAATGTCTTTCGATCACATCAGTGGGAGGATCAAATTCCATTGCCAGAAGTGAAGTCACAACTACCTTATATTCGCGGCTCAATGGACACATTTTTACGTCTGACTTTTGGGTACTGGGAACCATAACTAGCAATCAGCCAGATAATATGCTTCCTGAAAGGCAGTGGAAAATTCCGGCCGGCGTAGACTTAGCTGATCCAGAGTTCTACAAGCCGCAAAGAATTGATATTTTGCTCGGAGCAGACTCCTTCTTTGAGTTGTTGTGCAGTGGTCAAATCAAACTCACCAATGGAGGTCCATTGCTTCAAAAAACACTATTGGGATGGGTTGTTTCTGGACGGTGTAAGCAACAACAAAAAGAAGCTACTTCTTGTATCGCCTTGTCCAAGGAAGACATGGTTTTGGGAGGACTTGTTGAAAGGCTTTGGGAGTTAGATACCGTCCCAGAAAACAAAGAAGTTGTTAAATTTTCACCAGAACAAATTGCCTGCGAGGATCACTTCGTGAAAAACGTAGCCAATTCAAATTGTGGTCGTTTTATAGTCCGTTTGCCTTTTAAATCTGATCCGCTCGTACTTGGATCCTCGTTTGATGTCGCTAAACGTAGATTTTTATCGTTAGAGCGTAGAAGCCTAAAAGACAGCTCACTTCGAGAAATGTACACCGCTTTTATGAAAGAATATTTAGAGCTGGGTCATATGATTCCAACATGCAATAATATTCCACCAGGACCGCACTACTTCATACCACATCAATGCGTTCTGAGGCCTGATAGTACCTCAACCAAACTTCGAGTCGTGTTTGATGCGTCTGCAAAGACAACTTCAGCGCAGTTATTAAATGACATTTTAATGGTGGGGCCCACTATTCAGAGGGAACTGTTATTATCACTTATTAGATTTCGTTTAAATCGATACGCTTTAACTGCAGATATATCGAAAATGTATAGGCAAGTAAGTCTCGCAGAAGAAGATCGTAACTATCAACTGATAGTATGGCGCGAGAATCCATATGATGAATTACAAATATTTCGTCTCAATACAGTCACCTACGGAACGTCTTCAGCTCCATTTTTAGCCATCCGTAGCTTACAAGAACTTGGATTTCGTAATAGGGATAAGCATGAAATCGGTTCATACATCATTTGCAACGACTTTTATGTGGATGACATGCTTACTGGAGCTGATGATATTGGCACCTTGAACGTGATGTGTAATCAAGTGTCAGAAATTCTCAATAGTGGCGGTTTCCAGCTGTCTAAATGGTTTTCAAACCATCCACAACTAGAAAAAGGGAACAACACTGAAAAATCCCTAAATTTCAATGATACCGATTCGACCAAAGCTTTGGGTATGCGGTGGATGCCACACACAGACACATTTCGATTTCATTTAGATGAGAGCTTTAAAAATTTGACTCCCACAAAACGAAACATTCTTTCAGTAAGCGCGCGGCTTTTTGATCCCTTGGGATTGCTGTGCCCCATTGGCCTTACATCTAAAATTCTTCTTCAAAGCCTTTGGCAACTTCAACTGGAATGGGATGAATCCATTCCGATGTCCTTACATACGAGTTGGGAAAGGTTAAAGAAGAATCTACTTAATCTTCACACAGTCACCATTCCTAGGTACACGTTTGCCAGTGGGTGCTCAGCCGTTCAAGTTCACGGTTTCGCAGATGCATCCAGCCAAGCTTACGGATGTTGCATTTACATTCGAGCAATCGAAAACGGTAAAGCTAATTGTCGATTGCTAGCAGCGAAATCGAGAGTGGCTCCACTAAAAACGAAAACCATACCAAGGCTTGAATTATGCGCCGCCACACTGTTGGCACAATTTTGGTCCTACGTCAAACAAGTTCTTGACAAATGTGAAATCGAGAGTGTTTATTTCTGGACAGACTCAGAAATAACACTACATTGGATAAAGTCTCAACCTTCATCACTTGCAGTTTTTGTTTCAAACAGGGTAGCCACAATTCAAGAGCTATCAGAGAATATATCCTGGCGACATGTCCCTTCGCAGTTTAATCCAGCAGACATTGCGTCCCGTGGCTGCGATGTCAGTGAATTGACAGAGTCCATCTGGTTTGAAGGTCCGAAATTTCTGTATGAAAATGAGTCATTATGGCCAGAAAACTCGCATTTTTCTATACCTTCCGAATTAAAAAACTCAGAGTTAAAAAAAGCTGCCCAAGTGTGTATAGCCGTCGAGCCATCAACTCCGTTCGAATTTATTACTCGTATCTCATCGTTTCCCAAAATCATTAGAATTCTTGGATACGTTTACAGATTTCTAAACATAGCTAAATCACGAGAAAGATCAGTAAGTCTGACGGCTAGAGAGTTACAACTATCATTTTTTAAACTGATGGAAATCATCCAAAAAAATGTCTTTGCAGTAGAGTACAAGAAAATTAAAAAAGGACATGTTTTACAACCAAGTTTGCAGATGATGACGCCCTTCATACAAAAGTTTTCTGCAGCTGGTAGAAGATTTTCGCTAATTCGGGTGGGAGGTAGACTTTTGCATGCACCTATTTCAGAAAATGCTAAATTTCCGATATTACTCCCTTCTAAAAACCAAATTGTTGATTTGTATCTCCGAGATTTGCATTTGAGAAATTGTCACGCAAATGCAAAAACGATGATCGGTCTTCTTCGGCAGGAAATCTGGTTAATAAATGCTCGCAGAGAATGCACTCGGGTGGTTCGAAAATGCATCCATTGTTTTAGATTCTGATTTTATCTGATGAACCAAATTATGGGAAATCTGCCTGCGGATAGGTTCGAATCCGTAAGGCCATTTCATATTTGTGGCGTAGATTTGTTTGGTCCTATCAATGTCTCGTTGCGTATCCGAGGACGGCCCCCCATTAAGATGTATATAGCTGTATTCGTCTGTTTTGCTTCCAAGGCTGTTCACCTGGAACTCGTTACAAATTTGTCGACTGACTCTTTTCTTTTGGCCTTTAAAAGCTTCATCGCAAGACGTGGCGTACCGCATCGAGTACATTCCGACAACGCGACGAACTTCGTAGGAGCCAGGAACGAGCTACGAATTCTTCAGAGCGCCTTCGAGGATCAGCAGTCGCAGTTTCAACTGTTCGTCGTCGAGAAGGGAATCGAGTGGAGGTTCATCCCACCACGAGCACCGCACTTCGGCGGTTTGTGGGAGGCGGCCGTGAAGTCAGCGAAGGAAATTCTCGTGCGTCAAGTCGCAGACGCGTCCCTAACCGAAGCCGAGGTCAGGGCTTATCTGGCGGACACCGAGGCCGTGCTAAATTCTCGTCCTCTAACTCCAATCAGCATCGATCCAAACGAGGGGGAGGCGCTCACTCCAGGGCACCTGCTAATCGGTCAGGCCCTTCGTTCGCTGCCGCAAGGATTAGAGCCAGACGCACCGACCAGAGGTTTGAGATTCTCAAAGAGGTGGTAACTGCTATCCACGCTCAGACAGCGGTTTTGGCAGGCGTGGTCCAAGGAATACGTCCACAGCCTTCAGCGCAAAACCAAGTGGCAAACTACATCGCCCAATCTGGAGGTCGGAGCTTTGGTTATCATCCACGAGGACAACACTCCACCCCAGCGTTGGATTACCGGCAGGGTCATCAGCGTGGTGGCAGGGGCCGATGGTCGAGTTCGAGTGGCCGAAATCAAGACCGCAACAGGTCACATATTTAAGCGTCCTATTCAAAAGCTGGCGGTACTCCCAGTATGTTGAAGGCCGGTCCTTCAAGGTGGCCGGAATGTTGAAGCGCAGAACGCTAATCATGAAGTTTTAAATTATGTTAAGATATAAATAAGTAACAGCTTAAGAGAGCCCAACAGCGTTATGTTCACCGCTTACAGGCCCAGAACTTTTATGTTAGATCTAAGATCGGATTCAGCGGGCCTGCAACGGCTCTCGCAAAACTGCGCTGCTGGGCACAATAAACCAGTTGAATTTTGAATATCGAATCGGCCAGTCTTGTCTTTTCTCTCCCCTCAAATTTTGCAGCAGCCAAGCCAAGTCTTTTCACTTTTCGGCGTTCTCAATTAAAAACAATTTAAACTTTTTCGTTTCGAGTTTCTACATGGCCGTTTAAGGTAAAATACCAAAAATGTTCGGTCATTTTTCCATTTTTAACTCCCCAGGTGCACTTCTTCGCAAGAGTGATTGTCAATTTAGTTTCTTGGGTTCATAGCTACATAATCGCTAAAGACTTGAAAGTGAAATTTTAATTGGTTTACAAGATAACAATACAGGATAACAATAGCGAAAGAGAAAGAGAAGACGTCAACAAAGTGCTCCGCAAAGCCTATCAGAAAACCCGTGAACACAAAGCACCTTAAAAGCTTAATCGAGTGATATTGCAAGTGTGAAGTCTGTCGCCACGCGAAGGACCTGATACTCTTGCCTTATACCCAGTTTTAACGCCGCAAAACAAATTAAACTAATTTGATAAAATCTGTGTTGTTTTTGTTTTTGCACTTGCTTGGTGAGCGAAGCTATCAAGTTGCATCTTCGGAGTTATTGAGAGATTAGCGCTACCAGATTACAACCAGCAGTAACTAATCAGCTCAAGCCTCCACTTACAAGCAGTGCATTACAGTCAAGCAGTGATAAAGCAGTAATTCTGTTAACTGATCAAGCAGTTCACTACAAATTCTACATAATATGGGTGGCCACGTAAAAAAGGCAAAACTCGAAACTGGATCTGCAAGTACAACTGAGCTGAAAAGGAAGGTCCGAGATTCAGATGTGCCCACCCCTTCACCTTCAACACTCATGGCCCTTATAAACCAACGTTTCGATGAGCAGGCTCTTTAGATGCAGGAATCTGAGCAGCGAATCAAATCGTTCCTGCAAGAAGAACTGGCCGCTGCAAATGCATTAATAGCCGATCTAAATCAGCGGGTTCTGCAACTGGAATGTAAGATGATGGCTGTAAAAGGACTCTCTGCTAAGTTTGAAAACCTTTCCTTAGCCTTAGCCTTCAGGTCCAAGCCAATAATGACGTGGCAAGCGACCTACGAATACATGGTATCCCCATCGTACAGGATGAGAATCTGAGAACAATAATGAACTCGCTTTACTTTTCACTTGGTATAACGCCAGCGCTTAGGACCAGATCTATATTCAGAGTCCGAAGCAAAAACCCAAACGCTGTGGTGGACCATGTAATCCTCGTAAGGATGGAAAGCGTCCGCGATAAGGCAATATTACTGCGAGAGATCGGCAGCTTTCGGCGTGAGCATAAGCAACCCCTTAATCTTCAACTTTTGGGCTTTGATGGTGCGACTCCGTTCTACGTAAATGAGCAGCTCACAAGCCAAAACTACACAATTTTCAAGGAAACGATGCGCCTCAAAAACCTTCGGCGGCTAGCAGCAGTCTTTTCCCGACGGTACACATTAAGCATCAAGCCGGAAGTGAAGCCATACCCATCGAAAATCACCAAAAACTCATTGACGTGGCTCCACAACATACCTCCAACCAGTCCGATGCCGCAACCCAGTCAACTGCAGAACCTAAAAGCTCCTTTCGCGGCTAATATTTCTAGTTCGTATACATTTACTAACGTTCCTTTTTTACTTAGTATGACTAACAAAATTATATTTATTATTATTAACTTTTGCGCGCAACAGTGTGCATATTATACAAAAAAACCAAATGGGAGATGAATCCCATATAGGAACAGCAGGGTGAGGCAGTCATGTAATCATAAAAATTTTAAGTAACACACAAACGGGTCTTAAAGTATGTCACATTAATGCCCAAAGCTTAACTAAGAAAGTGGATGAATTCAAAAATATGTTTGTTCGTTCTAATGTGGATGTTATTTGCGTCTCAGAAACATGGTTTGTCCCGGGCATGTCTGATCTCATTGTTGATTGTTGCGGATATAATTTATTTCGATCTGATCGTGATGGCCACGGAGGGGGTGTTGCAATTTATGTTAACCAAAGGCTGAACTCTAAATTTATTTGTAGCCATCCTGTTGGTAGTGCCATCGAGTATATATTCCTTCAAATCACATCTAATGAAAGTTCTTCAAAACTCCTAATTGGTTGTCTTTACAGACCAAATAGAACAGTTCCTTACTCTGATGAAATCGACATATTAAAAAACTTAAGTTTACAGTATACCAACATCATTCTAGCGGGCGATCTAGAGAGCAATATGTTAATTGAGCATCACCTCTCGGATAACATGGCAGCACTAGGACTGCATCTAGTTAACTCCAAACACGCGACCCATTTCTCATGCACAACCGAAACATTGTTGGACGTATTTTTTGTTAATTACAACTCTAAGATCCTTCTATATGACCAAATTTCTGTCCCGGTATTTTCAAAACATGACCTAATTTTTATACCCTTGTAGAGGGTATTATAATTTCAGTCAGATGTTTGCAACGCAGTGAAGGAGACGTTTCCGACCACATAAAGTATATATATTCTTGATCAGCACCAATAGCCGAGTCTATCTAGCCATGTCCGTCTGTCCGTCTGTCCGTTTCTATGCGAACTAGTCTCTCAGTTTTAAAGCTATCGCGATGAAACTTTCCCGAAAGCCTTCTTTCTATTGCAGGTAGTACATATGTCGGAGCCAGCCGGATCGGACCACTATATCTTAAGGCTCCCAAACAAATATAAGAAAATTCATTGTAACTTTGTAGGAAGTAGGCGTTTTGATTCTTGACTACTTAAAAAAAAAAATTGAAATAAATCGAAACGCTGCACCGAGTGAGTATTCTTTTATCTACAAGGGTATATAAGCTTCGGCTGGCCGAAGGTAGCTTCCTTTCTTGTTTTAACATATAATCTTGACATTCAAAATAATGACCTTTCCATAGAAAATAGAGACTTTAAAAACCTAGATATGAGGAAACTATCTATCGAGTTTCATTCATGCGACTGGAATTTAATCTATTCCATGACCACGGTGGACTCTCAAGTCAACAAATTGCAGTCTAGTGTTGTCCAAATTTATAACAAAATAGTACCACTTCGTAAGAAGTCCTTCAGGCCAAGTGAACAACCCTGGTTTGATGAAATCATTAAAAATATAATAAAACTGAGAAACCTGGCATACAACAAGTGGAAACGATATAGGACAAATTATCTTTATGAAAAATTTAGGAAACTTCGTACGAAGGTCCACACCTCACTAGACCAGGCCACACGCTTACACTACCGCTCAAAGTTTGAAGAAGCTATAAATACCAAACAAACTTGGTCAGTCCTAAAAACTCTAGGGATTGGAAAGAAACCCATTAGCCGTCAATCACACATTAATGTTAACTACCTCAATAACTTATTCGTTAATGTCCCAGTACCTGATATCGTTTCTAACTCTTACCTGAACACAACTCCGTTACTCAACTGTGATAATAGATTTAGCTTTTTGTGTGTTAATCAAGGTAATGTCCTTGAAGCTATACTCAAAGTAAAATCAAATGCCACAGGCCTGGACGATATTAATCCTAAATTCTTAAAAATGATACTGCCACAAATTTTATTATATGTAACCTATATTTTTAATTCTGCCATTACTTTTTCAAACTTCCCTGATTTGTGGAAAATTACTAAAATCATACCAATACCCAAGGGTAACGATGAGTACAGGCCTATAGCCATTCTTCCCTATCTCTCTAAAGCTTTTGAGCAAATAATGGCATCTCAAATAAAAAAATTTACTTTAAAAAACAACCTTATGTTTAATTTTCAATCTGGGTTTCGCCCATTAAGAAGCTGCACAACAGCTATAATAAAAATCTCTAAGCATATTAGGAAAGAAGTCGACAACAGCCAAGTAACACTACTCAAACTTCTCGATTTCAGCAAAGCTTTCGATTTTGTAAACCATACAATTCTGTGCAATAAATTGATTTTTAATTTTAATTTTTCCGAAACCTCTGTTAAACTTTTGTCGTCCTATCTAAGTAACCGTCATCAATGTGTTGTCTCATCTTTTTGTGCGTCTTCATTTCTATGTACTACACGGGGTGTACCGCAAGGATTTTTTTTGGGGCCAATCTTGTTTTCAATGTATGTAAATGATCTTCCAACTGTAGTGACCCATAGTAAAGTCCATATGTATGCCGATGATGTGCAATTATATGTTAGTGGAAATCTATGTCGTATTAATGACTGTATACATGCTTGTAATTCAGACCTTCAATGTATTAGCCAATGGCACGTGCAAATGGTCTAGCTTTAAATCCCAAAAAATCTAAATGTCTGGTTATTTACCAGAAAAAAAATTAAAACTGAAAGTTTACAACCAGTCCTTGTTGAGAACACTACACTATCCTATGTTGACCACGTAGTTAACCTTGGGTTCACTTTTAACAGCACATTAACCTGGAACGACCACATAAATAGAGCAGTAGGAAAAACGTACGGACTGTTAAGACAACTTAACTTAAGTCAGCAATATCTCCCACTCGAAATCATAATTACTTGCTAAGACCTATCTGACTCCATCTCTACTGCATGGCGTTAAAGTTTTTAGAAGCTGTGATGCTGCCAGTTTTAGGAAAATGATTGTAGCATTCAACAATATTGCACGAGATATATTTAACTTGAGGCCCCGGGACCATATTTCTGAATACACCAAAAAAATTTACAAAATGGATTTAAAATCTGTCATCGATCGAATTATCCTCAAAACGGTACACAAAATTATTCACACAAGGGAACCGTCGTACCTATTTTCTGAGTTAAGCTTTAGCGCATCTCAGAGAACTAACAATTTAATTGCAAGTCGGACTAAGTTGTCAAGTTCTTCTTACCACTTTTTTGTTAATGCTGCTCGTCTCTGGAACCAGCTCCCACATTGTTAAAATCTATAAATAGCGCCCAAAAATATAAGCTAAGCCTGACCACACACCTTATTACAAAATCAACCTAATTATAATACTCACTTCTAATTCTAGTAAAATTAGTTTTAGTTCAAAAATTTGTAATATAGAATAAGAATATTGAAACACCATGCCATAACACGACGTGACTAGCACATTAAATTAAGAGTTTTATTACTTGTAGTGCTAGGATGCAAAATAAAGAAATAATAATAATAATAATAATAATAATATGGCCCTTACAAATAAATTTGGTATTTAAAACTTTAAAATGTATTATTTTTTAGGTTTTTTTTGAGATTCCAAAGTCAAAAATGCGTTTTTCACCTAAAAAATGTGACTTTCGGATAAAGAAAAATATTTAAAGCTAAAAAATTAAAACCAAGAAAGGAAGTTAATTTCGGCCAGCCGAAGTTTATATACCCTTGTAGGTATGCCTACTTAAAATGTTGTTTTTACATTGTCAAAAATCAAAACGCCTACTTTCTACAAAGTTACAATAGTTTTTCTATTATTTTATTGATTATTCCTATGGGAGCCATAAGATATAATGGTCCGATCCGGCTCGTTCCGACATATGTACTACCTGCAACAGAAAGAAGACTGTTGGGAAAGTTTCATCGCGATAGCTTTAAAACTGAGGGAATAGTTCGCATAGAAACGGACAGACGGACAGACTTACAGACGGACAGACGGACAGACGGACATGGCTAGATGGACTCGGCTATTGATGCTGATCAAGAATATATATACTTTATGTAGTCGGAAACGTCTCCTTCACTGCGTTGCAAACATCTGACTGAAATTATAATACCCTCTGCAAGGGTATAAAAACGCTTCCCGGGGGGCGGTTTTTTTTTTATGCAGAAAAATATGCGACAAATTTGAAAACGATCGGTTAAGCCGTTTAGAAATGCCGATAAACACGGACTTTCGAAACGTGGTTTCGAGAAAAACACACTTAAAGATGCACTCTCTTTGTCCGATTGACTTAAAACTTTTTTTCATAATCTTAAGATGTTAATCTACGAGAAAAAAAATTAAAAAAAAAAGTTTTTTTTGTGCAAGACCGTATCCCCCATTAAGAGATTTATCTCAGAAAACTGGTTAAGAGAAAGACTCAAGAGGGTCGAAAACAAGAAAGAATTTGTTTTCGACCCTCTTGAGTTATTCTCTATATATACCCTTGATGATCATTCTTATTAACTTTCAAAAACATTAAATTTAGATTTACTTGCGTATATCTAACATCAATCAAAATGATAGTTGCTTTCTTGTTATTTTGGCATTAATTTGCTGATCCTTTCTATGGCTACGTTTTTATAGGCGTCTGAATTTCGTTAAATTAAATTTGAAATTTTGAAATGTTGACGAAAAGCTATATATCAGAGAAGAAGAGAATGTAATAAAAATCAACAAAGATATAATTTTGTTCTTATTAATTTCCATTTAATTTTCCGATCTTTCCTATGCACACTGGTCCCAATGCCCAATATTTTTGCAACAACCCATTTTTTTTTTTTAGTTACAAAAAAAAAACATTTTATCTCATTAGAAGAATATACGTTGCATTTAAAAATCGCAATTTCATTACTGAATTTTCAGCCCTGCTAAATTCGGTGGCCCTGAAAGTCAGATGTTCGGACATCAGAAACGTTGACTTTTTGGCGCGCTAAGTAATAGCACATTTTAAAGTAAGATTGCAAAAGTTCTACTTAACATTTTAAAACAAAGTACAATGGAAAGTATTAGTGGAGGTATGTAATATTTAAGTGTTTAATGCACTATTTGTTTAATGTTATGTGTCTTTGTGTATATGTGCTTTTGTAAAGTTGTATATTAAACAATTTTAATCTAACATTTTTTGTGTTTCGTGGACTAAAAGTAGGTTGGATTGTGCCGGATTATAAAAACTATAAATGCAGTTTTGTTCTTGAATTTATTTACAATACGATGACATAAACCTTTTTTGCTCGTTTTTGCTCGATTTTACAAAAAAAAACTTTTTGCTAGACATCATATGTAGACTTAAGTTAGGCAGAAATGCTGGAGTATCGGCTGGCACATGGACGTGAAACCGAAAGCCCTTACAACTTTGTGTTGCAGCATCGATTTGGAAACTTAAAGCAAAACATAGAGGATCCTTTGAAAAAGAGGATTAAGAACTTTGTTGCTTATGTTGATGCTGGAATAAAAAAATGCTCTCGGATAGTTCCAAGGTATAAGGCGCAGAAATAAAGTTTTCTTGCATTACGTTTTCAAGCGAAATTTAATTGAGGAGATATTTACTAAAGTTATTTTATATATATTTAAAATTTATTGGATATATTGGACCAATTTTCCTGGATATTTTGTAAATTTTTGTCCCAGGGTGCATTGGTTTCTATGGGGCGGAAAGGAAGGCGTGGCCCGATCGGCACAAAATTTGGTCCAGGTTTTGCATATATAATAACTATATAGTGTACCAAGTTTCAAGTCCGTAGCTTCATATTTCTAGTTTATGCAAGAATTTTGGGCATTGGGACCAGTGTGCTATGGCAGCTATGTGATACAGCGGTTCGATTTCCTTAAAATTTAATTCGAAATTCAGAAATAATTAAAAAACAAGAAAGAAAGCTAGCTTCGTCCAGCCGAAGCTTATATACCCTTGCAGATCGTTCCTATTAACTTAAAAATCGCAAAAATTTTAAAAATTTTAAATTTCGTATTATTTTAATATTATTTTTTCTATCCTTCCCTATTGCAGCTATATAATATAGTCGTCCGATTTTTGTTAAATTTAATTCAAAACTCTGAAATATTAAAAAAAATCATATCCTAGAGTATAAGAGAATACAATAAAAACCAACGGAGCTATAATTTGTTCCCAATTAATTTCCCATTCATTATACCCTTGCAGAGGGTATTATGATTTCAGTCAGAAGTTTGCAACGCAGTGAAGGAGGCGTTTCCGACCCCATAAAGTATATATATTCTTGATCAGCATCACTAGACGAGTCGATCTAGCCATGTCCGTCTGTCCGTCTGTCCGTCTGTCCGTCTGTCCATCTGTCCGTCTGTCCGTCTGTCCGTCTGTCTGTTTCTACGCAAACTAGTCTCTCAGTTTTTGAGCTATCGGGATGAAACTTTCCCAAAAGTCTTCTTTCTATTGCAGGTAGTATATATGTCGGAGCCGACCGGATCGGACAACTATATCTTATAGCTCCCATAGGAACAATCGGAAAAAAAAACTTTAAAAAATTCTAGCTTCGGTGTTTTTTGAAATATTACCTTCTACTTTTGGGGATGTTATTTTTTAAATATTTCTGAATTTCGAATTAATTATTTAAAAAATCGGACTACTATATCATATAGCTGCCATAGGAACGATCGGAAAATTAATGGAAAAGAAATAGGAAATAAATTCTAGCTTCTTTGGTTTTTATTGTATTATCTTCTACTCTAGGATATGACTCTTTTTAAATATTTCCGAATTTCAATTTTAATTTAATCAAAATCGGACGACTATATCATATAGCTGCCATAGGAATGATCGGAAAATTAATGGAAAAGTAATAGGAAATAAATTCTAGCTTCTTTGGTTTTTATTGTATTGTCTTCTACTCTAGGATATGACTCTTTTTAAATATTTCCGAATTTCAATTTTAATTTAATCAAAATCGGACGACTATATCATATAACTGCCATAGGAACGATCGGAAAATTAATGAGAAATATTAGAAAATTGAACATTTTTGCGATTTGTTAATTAATAGGAATGATCTGCAAGGGTATATAAGCTTCGGCTGGCCGAAGCTAGCTTCCTTTCTTGTTTTTCGATCGTTCCTATGGCAGCTATATGATACAGTCGTCCGATTTTGATAAAATTAAAATGGAAATTCGGAAGAGAAGAGAATACAATAAAAAGCAAAGAAGCTAAAATTTATTTCCTATTACTTTCCCCTTAATTTTCCGATCGCTCCTATGGCAGCTATATGATATAGTCGTCCGATTTTTGAAATATTTAATTTTTTTAATATTTAAATATTTAATATTTTGTTTACAATCTACGCTGATCGACGCAAGGTTGTTATATAAATGTATCAACAAAATAATGATTACTTTTTGCCCGTTTTTGCTCCTTTAAAAAAAACAGCACCAAATTTTTATTTCTTTTTCCTTTTTTTCAGAGAACTATGAAGGAGGATAAAAACAATTTTTATTTAATAAGTATCAGTTGGAATACACCTTTTCCTATATTAAGGAGTGTGCCGAAAAGAAACTGCACACTTTATTTTAAGTATAATTTTCCTGTTTTTATTCCGATTTGACTTAATTTTTTTTTTATTTTTTTAACACACACTCTTTTGTAACTATTTTGGTTGCATTCATTCAGTTTTTCTTCATGCCTAATAGAGGTCTGCATGAATGCATTCAAACTGACAAATGAGTCACTCATTCTTAAAACATGTATAACTTTTTCTGTACTCATTACTTTAAATTTTGAGTGAATGCAGTACTGTACTCACTTTTCCAGACACACTACAGTATATTGTGAATGCAGGTTTTTGGTGTACAATAACTCATTGTACCGTGAATGAAGATTTTCAGCAATTACAAAGCCTACTGAATTTATAAAATGTTAAAGCTTGCATATTTCTTTGAAATATTGTAATCTATCCACTAACATAATAAGTTAAAATTTAATGAAAGAAACGAAGCGGCGTTAGTCATAAAATATTAACGGATTTATTAACACATTAATTGATATTTAAGACGTTTTCATTAATGCTGTCTATGTTGGAATTGAGAAACATTAGTTTATTGACCATGTCTTCAGTCGAAGCAATTTTTTAACGCTTTTCGGAAATTCGATTTTTTGCAATAGAAAACAAACAAAGAAATAATATCGCACTCGGTATTCGTATTATTAGGCAAATCCATTCTCCAATTTAGCTACCGACAACTCTCACACTTTTTTTTCTACTCAGAGTACAGTACTGTACAATAGTAATTGTAATAAAGTGTTGCAACTCTAAAATAGTGTACTCAGTTAATATCGGTATTGTGGGTACTCTGTACTATATTGTATGAGTACACTAAATGTGAGTACCGTATACAGCTGTACAGTACTGTAAGTTTTGAAATAAATACATTCATGCAGGCCTCTATTGCCTAATATCTTTCGATTGGGCAAAGTTCTGGGCAATTTGGGGGGTTTTCCTATTTACACCTATAATTTATGTTTTTTGAGTCGAGCAACGCTATGGTGGAACGAGCATAGTGTGCTGACGCTAAATCAGGCCGAAATAGAAACATTATGCTTCTTATAAAATGGTATCAGACGCTTTTTTAGACACTCTTCCATATAAACATCAGCGTGTTTTGTTCCTTTGGTGAAGAAAGATCGGGTTCTTAAACCACAGGTGCAAATGGCCTGCCATATAAGCACTTTCCCTCCAAATTTTTCAGAGTGTATTTTGGACACCGAGTCGTCAACAGTCCTACCTTTAACTTTTGTGTAAAATTTAGGTCCTGGTAATGTTTTTCAGTTCATTTTAACATAAGTTTCGTCGTCCATAATAATGCATTTCACTGCATCAGTAAGCAAGCGATCATAAAGCTTCTCGCTCACTTTTTGCCGACAGTTATTTGCCGCAGACTTTTTTTGCAACTTTTTGTTTTCTATATGTTTATACCCTTGCAGAGGGTATTATGATTTCAGTCAGAAGGAGACTACGCAGTGCAACGCAGTGAAGGAGACGTTTCCGACCCCATAAAGTATATATATTCTTGATCAGCATCACAAGACGAGTCGATCTAGCCATGTCCGTCTGTCCGTCTGTCCGTCCGTCTGTCCGTCTGTCTGTTTCTACGCAAACTAGTCTCTCAGTTTTTGAGCTATCGGGACAAAACTTTCGCAAAAGTCTTCTTTCTATTGCAGGTAGTATATATGTCGGAGCCGACCGGATCGGACAACTATATCTTATAGCTCCCATAGGAAGGATCGGGAAAAAAAACTATAAAAAATTCTAGCTTCGGTGTTTTTTGAAATATTACCTTCTACTTTTGGGGATGTTATTTTTTAAATATTTCTGAATTTCGAATTAATTATTTAAAAAATCGGACTACTATATCATATAGCTGCCATAGGAACGATCGGAAAATTAATGGAAAAGTAATAGGAAATAAATTCTAGTTTCTTTGATTTTTATTGTATTATCTTCTACTCTAGGATATGACTCTTTTTAAATATTTCCGAATTTCAATTTTAATTTGATCAAAATCGGACGACTATATCATATAGCTGCCATAGGAACGATCGGAAAATTAATGAGAAATATTAGAAAATTGAACATTTTGGCGATTTGTTAATTAATAGGAATGATCTGCAAGGGTATATAAGTTTCGGCTGGCCGAAGCTAGCTTCCTTTCTTGTTTTAAAGTAATATTGCAAAAGTTCTACTTAACATTTTAAAACAAAGTACAATAGAAAGTATTAGTGGAGGTATGTAATATTTAAGTGTTTAATGCACTATTTGTTTAATGTTATGTGTCTTTGTGTATATGTGCTTTTGTAAAGTTGTATATTAAACAATTTTAATCTAACATTTTTTGTGTTTCGTGGACTAAAAGTAGGTTGGGTTGTGCCGGATTATAAAAACTATAAATGCAGTTTTGTTCTTGAATTTATTTACAATACGATGACATAAACCTTTTTTGCTCGTTTTTGCTCGATTTTACAAAAAAAAACTTTTTGCTAGACATCATATGTAGACTTAAGTTAGGCAGAAATGCTGGAGTATCGGCTGGCACATGGACGCGAAACCGAAAGCCCTTACAACTTTGTGTTGCAGCATCGATTTGGAAACTTAAAGCAAAACATAGAGGATCCTTTGAAAAAGAGGATTAAGAACTTTGTTGCTTATGTTGATGCTGGAATAAAAAAATGCTCTCGGATAGTTCCAAGGTATAAGGCGCAGAAATAATGTTTTCTTGCATTACGTTTTCAAGCGAAATTTAATTAAGGAGATATTTACTAAAGTTATTTTATATATATTTAAAATTTATTGGATATATTGGACCAATTTTCCTGGATATTTTGTAAATTTTTGTCCCAGGGTGCATTGGTTTCTTTGGGGCGGAAAGGAAGGCGTGGCCCGATCGGCACAAAATTTGGTCCAGGTTTTGCATATATAATAACTATATAGTGTACCAAGTTTCAGGTCCGTAGCTTCATATTTCTAGTTTATGCAAGAATTTTGGGCATTGGGTCCAGTGTGCTATGGCAGCTATATGATACAGCGGTTCGATTTCCTTAAAATTTAACTCGAAATTCAGAAATAATTAAAAAACAAGAAAGAAAGCTAGCTTCGTCCAGCCGAAGCTTATATACCCTTGCAGATCGTTCCTATTAACTTACAAATCGCAAAAATTTTAAAAATTTTAAATTTCGTATTATTTTAATATTATTTTTTCTATCCTTCCCTATTGCAGCTATATAATATAGTCGTCCGATTTTTGTTAAATTTAATTCAAAACTCTGAAATATTAAAAAAAATCATATCCTAGGGTATAAGAGAATACAATAAAAACCAACGGAGCTATAATTTGTTCCCAATTAATTTCCCATTCATTTTTCGATCGTTCCTATGGCAGCTATATGATACAGTCGTCCGATTTTGATAAAATTAAAATGGAAATTCGGAAATATTTAAAAAGAGCCATGTCTTAGAGTATAGAGAATACAATAAAAAGCAAAGAAGCTAAAATTTAATTCCTTTTACTTTCCCCTTAATTTTCCGATCGCTCCTATGGCAGCTATATGATATAGTCGTCCGATTTTTAAAATATTTAATTTTTTAATATTTAAATATTTAATATTTAGTTTACAATCTACGCTGATCGACGCAAGGTTGTTATATAAATGTATCAACAAAATAATGATTACTTTTTGCCCGTTTTTGCTCCTTTAAAAAAAACAGCACCAAATTTTTATTTCTTTTCCTTTTTTTCAGAGAACTATGGAGGAGGATAAAAACAATTTTTATTTAATAAGTATCAGTTGGAATACACCTTTTCCTATATTAAGGAGTGTGCCGAAAAGAAACTGCACACTTTATTTTAAGTATAATTTTCCTGTTTTTATTCCGATTTGACTTAATTTTTTTTTTTTTTTTTAACACACACTCTTTTGTAACTGTATAGTCATTTCATATGCTTATCGTATTTTTTATAGTATTCTGAATTTTGTACAGCTGATACATGTTGCGCCACAGATAGCTGTGAGGCGGGGGACAGCCTGCTGAAATCGCTAATTAAAACACCCCCAACGGCTCGACATGTAACGGCTTTCTTTTGAATTTATTACCATGTTAACCAACCCTGAAAACCTACTATGTTAAGTTGCACTCGAAGCAACCCTGATCGCTGTTAGCTTTTTCGCCCCACGGCGAATTGGCTCATACGGCACTTGGAATAAAACTGCGCAAAGGAGAACATCGTGTGTCTAATTATTTAAAACGCTAAGTTCTGTCGGTGTCTACAAGTTGCTTTAAATACTCATTTGCTTTAGGCAAACATTATGGCGCCCCCGGGTGGACATTGGCAAGAATTTAAGCGTTTTTTGTAGACAATTGTTCGATCGCCGCAGCCCGCAAAAATCTGCGTGGACTGCGCACTCTCACTCAACTCGTCAACTCTTCAAGTGCCACCGCGTGTGTGTGTTGAAATCATCGCTCCTGCCGACTCCAAGTCATCGTTGGATCTCAGCCGGCTGTAAAGCCGCAACTTTATTTAAGTGGAAGCCGCATTATACATTGCTGCCGTTTGGGCACAAACTCTCGTTGGATTCGCCGGCTCCACTCACACACACACACACACGTAAGCGCACGTTGGAAGTCATCATTTCGCCGTTGGAATTGCTTAAGTATCACCAAATAAAGTATGTAACCATCTGCTAATAAGCAGCATTTTCGCAAAGAAATATTTCTATTCGTGGACATAAAAGTGGCATCTGTAGCAGGTGGTCGCTACACCAATACATAAAAGCAAATTTCGCCGTTTTACATTCGTTGCTTTGTCGCGATATTCGCCGGCAAGGGTTAGCTGCGCTGCAAGCGCACACAGACACCTACATACGTGAAGCCACACTAATACAACGACACCAGCTACATCTTCGCAGATAAGCTGTACTACAATTTGCATTCCTTGGCTTTCTCATGTTCGTGGGGAACCGCGTGTTCTTATTGATATCTTTTGGGCAGAAATTTCATCGCTGCTCTTTACTTCCATTGCTGAGTGCATCAAGCTCAATTGATTTCGTTTTTATTTGGGTCTATATACATACATACGTATACATACGTCGGAAGTAGCAGTGCATTAGTGTAAATAAAATTACCATTCATTCTCTCATCCCTTCCCAGTGCTTGTACGTACAACTGCCAACATCTTTCTTTTTTAAATATGGGCAAAAAGCGTATAGGCAAAACTTCTTCCGTCAACAAGGCAGCTCGCACGCAGACGCGTCCCTTCGAGCCGTGCGAGATGGAATGTCGATTAGACATTCTCAATGACTACATTAAAACGGCATTCACCCTTCAGCAGGAAATCGAGGAAATCAGCTTGGACATAGCAAGTCGTGCGGACCTGGAAGAATTATGCATTTCAGCGAGGTCGTTTCTTAAGTCACTTTGCAGTAGGTCAGATGCAGATAGGGCACACGAGAGATCGTCTTACAACTTGGGACTAAATACGTCCATGTCGCACAGTCGGTATCTCCCGCACATGAAGTTGCCGAAGTTCGATGGTAATTATGCGGATTTCAAAAACTTTATAGGACTCTTTACAAGCTTAGTTGATGCAGATCCCCAATTAATAAACGTAGAAAAGTTCAATCACCAGCTGTCGTGCTTAGAAAAGGAAGCTCTAGGTACTGTCAAGGCATATCAAATAACGGATTAACAAACGTAGAAAAGTTCAATCACCAGCTGTCGTGCTTAGAAAAGGAAGCTGTCAAGGCATATCAAATAACGGACGATTACCCAAAGGCACTAGAGAGTCTAAGTCGAGTCTATGACAATCCTTGCTTAGTCTTCTTCGATAGCGTAGCGCGGCTGTTCAGTATTCCCACAATTTCTTCGCCGTCTGCCACCTCGTTAAGATCGCTCATCGACACAGTCACGGCCATCTATGAGTCTCTACTATCTCTTGGTGACGACAAAACTATAGCAAACGCTATGATTATCCACATAGTAATGACCAAAGTAGACCCAAAAACTCGTTCTAGGTGGGAAGAACAAATAGACTATCAATCTATTCCCTTGTGGCAGGAATGCGCTGACGCACTTAACAAGCGGTATCAGCATCTTGCAGCTGCTGAATCGACCTCCGGGAGGGTAAAGCAAACTAAGCCCAATCGCGACGGCATCAGCCGAAAGGTTAGTAAAACTTCCCTAACTGTTTCACAGTCTACCGAAGCTGCGAACACAAAATGCTACTTCTGTAAAGCAAAGGAACATTACATTCAATCTTGTTCGTCCTTCGCAAACGCATCAGTGGAATTGCGTTTTAAATTTGCCAAAAGTTGTCCGCTTTGCATAAATTGTTTACGTAAAGGACATGGCGTCCCTCAATGCAAATCCTCATTTTGCCGAGTCTGCTCAAAGCCTCACCACACACTGCTACACAGGTACAATGTGGTGCCGCCAAGTCAAACTGGCAATGTGGAAGCAACTGCACAGATCATCGATACTCAACTAACTCAGCAATCACTTAACGCATCATTGAGCCATAGTCATCAAAATGGTGTCAATCAGGTTTTGTTAGCCACAGCTCTGGTTGACGTAAAGAGTCAATCAGGTCAAAAACAGACGGCGAGGGTTCTCTTAGATTCGGGCTCACAGGTTAATTTCATAACCGAAGAACTGGCAAAGGGTCTTCAATTGAAGAGGTATCATCACAACACGACATTATCAGGCATCGGCAATTCACATTTCACAGCTCGCCATGCAGTTCAAACTACCATTTGCTCTCGTGTCAATTCCTTTGAGGTCGTGGTTGAATTTATTGTGTTAAAAGCCATTTCATCGTATCATCCTGTGCATTCCACAGCACCCACTGATTGGATTCCCGAAGACATTCGCCTTGCTGATCCCATTTTTAACACCCCGAAGCGCATCGACCTTCTCATAGGGGCAGACGTGTTTTTTGATTTGCTGACAACAGGAAAGATTCGACAAAGCGACTCCGGTCCCACTCTTCAGAACACAGTATTCGGTTGGGTAGCTTCTGGAAGTTGGACGGTTCCGCGACCCTTAGCATCATCAGCGTGCTGCATGTTAGGGACGGTTGACGAGACTCTGGCAGTTGACTTCCTTCTAAAGAGATTTTGGGAAATCGAGCTAGTACCAGAACTTACAAAATCCCAGTTGTACACACCCGAGCAGGCGGCGTGCGAAAAAGCGTTCGCAGATACAATACGTCAACATTCTTCTGGCCGATTCATAGTAAGCCTTCCCTTCAAATCGAGCCCCAATAGCTTAGGGCACTCGTAAGAAACAGCCCGCAGACGATTCTTAGCGCGCGATGTAGCGACGCTTAGCGACGCATGTATGCCAACCCTACAATGCTTGAGATGTATACAGATTTCATGCAAGAGTATTTGTCATTAGGACATATGTCAGCAACAGACAATGTCATTCCCAGCAAACCTCATTACTTCATACCCTACCAGTGCATACTCAGACCTCAAAGCTCGTCTACAAAGCTTAGGGTGGTGTTCGATGCTTCTTCAAAAACAACCTCACAACTATCACTAAACGACTCCTTATGGTGGGTCCAACAATCCAGCCTTGCGTGTATGCAACCTTGCTGAGATTTCGCTTACGGCCATTTGCCATGACCGCCGACATCACCAAGATGTACCGACAAGTGTTAGTAGAGGAGAATCATCGAGATTTTCAAATGATTGTCTGGCGGCGCAGCCGAGAAGAGCCATTACAACTGTATCGACTTAACACAGTTACATATGGCACCGCTAGCGCTCCGTTTCTCGCCATACGTTGCTTAAACCAGTTAAGCAAAATATTTGCCAAATCGCATCCGAAAGGATCGCAGGCAATAGTCGACGACTTTTATGTCGACGATCTCAGCAGATTCCCTGGACGATCTTAAATCACTCAAACAGGAAATTTCACAGATCCTCGAATCTGCTGGCTTTGTGCTGGCCAAATGGGCAGCGAACTGCGACCTTAGCGAAAGTCCGTTGCAAGAAGCAAAAATTCCTCTTGGCGACACTGGAGACACTAAGACTTTAGGGCTTACTTGGAGTCCAACGCAGGATGTGTTTAAATTTAATACTCTCGAACTGGATGGAAACGCCCCAACAACAAAACGTTCGATCCTTTCATTCGCATCTCGCCTGTTCGATCCATTAGGTTTGATTTGTCCTCTCGTCACGCTTGCCAAAATCTTAATTCAGAAACTTTGGTCGCTGAAGATAGATTGGGATGAAGAAATTCCGCCAGAGATGTATAAGCGTTGGAATGCAGTCGCTTCCTCCTTTCAAGAGATAGGGTCCATTCAGATTCCCAGATACGTCGGCACAAGTCAAACAGGCAGCTATCAAATACACGGATTCGCGGACGCATCAGAAAATGCATATGGTTGCTGTATCTACGTCCGTGCTGTGACTACAGAGGGCATCAAAACCACTTTATTGACAGCAAAGTCGAAAGTCTCGCCAATAAATCGCCTATGCATACCGAGGTTAGAACTTTGCGCAGCCCATCTACTTGCTAAACTTTGGAGTGAAGTCCAGAAATTGATCAATTTTAGTGTAGACAAAGTAGTAATGTGGTCAGATTCCGAAGTAGTTCTTTTTTGGTTACGCACAAGTCTCTCAACCCTCAAAACCTTCGTAGCCAATAGGGTCTCAGCCATTCATGATTTCGCCCCAACTGCAACTTGGAGACATGTGCCAACTAGTTGCAATCCTGCAGACCTGCCATCGCGAGGCTGTACGGTCAAGGAGCTAGACGCGTCCTTCTGGTTTGATGGACCAGGCTTTACCAGACGCCCAGGTTGAAATTCGAGCTAATGCTGCATCACACACCATCTCAACGGTTGAGTCGAATCCAATTCTTCGCGTCGTTGAAAATTTCTCCTCGTATCTAAAAACAATACGAATCGTCGCCTATATTTCTCGCTTTACAAGAGGCCGAAATTGGATTCTGTGGACTAGCAATACGCTCTCAGCTTCCGAATTAGCTTTCTCGTTTTTAACGATCGTTCAGTCTGTTCAACGTAAATCATTTGCAATCGAATTTGAAAAGTTGTCTAAGAACCAGTACGTACAAAATTCCTTTTAAAAGCTTAACCCATTCATTAGCATAGAAACAGTTGGTAATTGTACGTTACAATTAATGCGAGTTGGTGGCCGCTTGTTGCACGCTCCATTAGAACATAATGCCAAATTTCCTTTATTAATGCCGAAGGGAAATTATTTCGTAAGGTTGTACATCCAGCATCTTCATCGCACCAATTGCCACGTTGGGCCACGCGCACTCGTCGGCTTGCTTCGCCAAAGTATCTGGCTGATCAACGCCCGTCGAGAATGCAGTGCTGTTGTACGGCAATGCACTCACTGCTTTCGATACAAGCCTAGGTTGTATTCTCAAATATTGGGCAATCTACCGGCTGATCGCATTCTAAGCAATCGGCCATTCAGAGTTAGCGGAGTAGATCTTTTCGGCCCAATTAGAGTGTCATTAGGAATCCGCGGCAAAACCCCACTCAAAATGTACGTGTCAGTTTTTATCTGCTTCTCGACAAAAGCGATTCATATGGAACTCATAAAGGATCTTACGTCTAACTCCTTTCTACTTTGTCTCAGCAGATTCATTGGTCGCCGCGGACCTCTCGAAAAATTGTACTGCGACAACGCAACAAATTTCGTGGGTTCGGCAAGAATGCTTCAGGAGATCAAAGCCAATCTCGCAGATAACAAGGAAACGCACAGCACTCTCGGCGGATCTCACCACTTCGATTTCGTCTTCATACCCCCTCGAGCACCCCATTTTGGGGGCTTGTAGGAAGCGGCTGTGAAGTCCGCCAAACATCTCTTCATCAAAGCAGTCGGAAACGCTCTGTTGAAGGAAGACGAAGTCCAGACTGTGCTCGTCGAGGTCGAAGCGGTGCTAAACTCACGTCCATTGGTCGCAGATAGCAACAGCCCTAACGATGGGGAAGCTATCACTCCTGCACACTTTCTCGTTGGCACCACTCTCGCTACATTGCCACCAGTACAGTTGCCTCCATCGATGAAGGATAATCTGAGTTGCCTGAAGCGGTGGCAACTCGTATCAGCAATCAAGCAACGTTTCTGGCGAGATTGGTCTCGCGATTACCTCACAAGCTTGCAACAAAGGGCCAAATGGACAAAGGATCTAGCAAACATCAAGACTGGAACCGTCGTCGTTATCAAAGAGGATAATTTGCCACCCCAGATGTGGTTACTCGCCGTCGTCACAGAAGTATCGCTGGGACCGACGGCAAGGTGCGAGTGGCAATTGTCAAGATCAAATGCGGAACCTACAAGCGAGCAATTCACTATCTAGCCCCATTACCATTGGATTGAAGATCTGGAGCTCTTTAACGCGGGCGATGTTAGTATAGTCATTTCATATGCTTATCGTATTTTTTATAGTATTCTGAATTTTGTACAGCTGATACATGTTGCGCCACAGATAGCTGTGAGGCGGGGCACAGCCTGCTGAAATCGCTAATTAAAACACCCCCAACGGCTCGACATGTAACGGCTTTCTTTTGAATTTATTACCATGTTAACCAACCCTGAAAACCTACTATGTTAAGTTGCACTCGAAGCAACCCTGATCGCTGTTAGCTTTTTCGCCCCACGGCGAATTGGCTCATACGGCACTTGGAATAAAACTACGCAAAGGAGAACATCGTGTGTCTAATTATTTAAAACGCTAAGTTCTGTCGGTGTCTACAAGTTGCTTTAAATACTCATTTGCTTTAGGCAAACAGTAACTATTTTAGTTGCATGCATTCAGTTTTTCTTCATGTCCTGCATGTTTTTTGACGTTCTGCCATCCTTTCGAAAATTGCGTTTATCTATTGCCTAATAGAGGTCTGCATGAATGCATTCAAACTGACAAATAAGTCACTCATTCTTAAAGCATGTATAACTTTTTCTGTACTCATTACTTTAAATTTTGAGTGAATGCATTACTTGTGACTGTATTGCCAAATACTGTACTCACTTTTCCAGACACAGTACAGTATATTGTGAATGCAGGTATTTGGTGTACAATAACTCATTGTACAGTCAATGAAGATTTCCAGCAATTACAAAGCCTACTGAATTTATAAAATGTTAAAGCTTGCATATTTCTTTGTAATATTGTAATCTATCCACTAACATAATAACTTAAAATTTAATGATTTAATGATTTAATTTTAAGCACTTTTCCTCCAAATTTTTTCTGTCTGTCTGTGTGTCTGTGTGTCTGTGTGTCTGTGTGTCTGTGTGTCTGTGTGTCTGTGTGTCTGTGTGTCTGTGTGTCTGTGTGTCTGTGTGTCTGTGTGTCTGTGTGTCTGTGTGTCTGTGTGTCTGTGTGTCTGTGTGTCTGTGTGTCTGTGTGTCTGTGTGTCTGTGTGTCTGTGTGTCTGTGTGTCTGTGTGTCTGTGTGTCTGTGTGTCTGTGTGTCTGTGTGTCTGTGTGTCTGTGTGTCTGTGTGTCTGTGTGTCTGTGTGTCTGTGTGTCTGTGTGTCTGTGTGTCTGTGTGTCTGTGTGTCTGTGTGTCTGTGTGTCTGTGTGTCTGTGTGTCTGTGTGTCTGTGTGTCTGTGTGTCTGTGTGTCTGTGTGTCTGTGTGTCTGTGTGTCTGTGTGTCTGTGTGTCTGTGTGTCTGTGTGTCTGTGTGTCTGTGTGTCTGTGTGTCTGTGTGTCTGTGTGTCTGTGTGTCTGTGTGTCTGTGTGTCTGTGTGTCTGTGTGTCTGTGTGTCTGTGTGTCTGTGTGTCTGTGTGTCTGTGTGTCTGTGTGTCTGTGTGTCTGTGTGTCTGTGTGTCTGTGTGTCTGTGTGTCTGTGTGTCTGTGTGTCTGTGTGTCTGTGTGTCTGTGTGTCTGTGTGTCTGTGTGTCTGTGTGTCTGTGTGTCTGTGTGTCTGTGTGTCTGTGTGTCTGTGTGTCTGTGTGTCTGTGTGTCTGTGTGTCTGTGTGTCTGTGTGTCTGTGTGTCTGTGTGTCTGTGTGTCTGTGTGTCTGTGTGTCTGTGTGTCTGTGTGTCTGTCTGTCTGTCTGTCTGTCTGTCTGTCTGTCTGTCTGTCTGTCTGTCTGTCTGTCTGTCTGTCTGTCTGTCTGTCTGTCTGTCTGTCTGTCTGTCTGTCT
Source organism: Drosophila takahashii (assembly GCF_030179915.1). Taxonomy (NCBI): domain Eukaryota; kingdom Metazoa; phylum Arthropoda; class Insecta; order Diptera; family Drosophilidae; genus Drosophila; species Drosophila takahashii. The sequence goes on along the minus strand of NC_091679.1, from coordinate 7,106,567 downwards.
GTCTGTCTGTCTGTCTGTCTGTCTGTCTGTCTGTCTGTCTGTCTGTCTGTCTGTCTGTCTGTCTGTCTGTCTGTCTGTCTGTCTGTCTGTCTGTCTGTCTGTCTGTCTGTCTGTCTGTCTGTCTGTCTGTCTGTCTGTCTGTCTGTCTGTCTGTCTGTCTGTCTGTCTGTCTGTCTGTCTGTCTGTCTGTCTGTCTGTCTGTCTGTCTGTCTGTCTGTCTGTCTGTCTGTCTGTCTGTCTGTCTGTCTGTCTGTCTGTCTGTCTGTCTGTCTGTCTGTCTGTCTGTCTGTCTGTCTGTCTGTCTGTCTGTCTGTCTGTCTGTCTGTCTGTCTGTCTGTCTGTCTGTCTGTCTGTCTGTCTGTCTGTCTGTCTGTCTGTCTGTCTGTCTGTCTGTCTGTCTGTCTGTCTGTCTGTCTGTCTGTCTGTCTGTCTGTCTGTCTGTCTGTCTGTCTGTCTGTCTGTCTGTCTGTCTGTCTGTCTGTCTGTCTGTCTGTCTGTCTGTCTGTCTGTCTGTCTGTCTGTCTGTCTGTCTGTCTGTCTGTCTGTCTGTCTGTCTGTCTGTCTGTCTGTCTGTCTGTCTGTCTGTCTGTCTGTCTGTCTGTCTGTCTGTCTGTCTGTCTGTCTGTCTGTCTGTCTGTCTGTCTGTCTGTCTGTCTGTCTGTCTGTCTGTCTGTCTGTCTGTCTGTCTGTCTGTCTGTCTGTCTGTCTGTCTGTCTGTCTGTCTGTCTGTCTGTCTGTCTGTCTGTCTGTCTGTCTGTCTGTCTGTCTGTCTGTCTGTCTGTCTGTCTGTCTGTCTGTCTGTCTGTCTGTCTGTCTGTCTGTCTGTCTGTCTGTCTGTCTGTCTGTCTGTCTGTCTGTCTGTCTGTCTGTCTGTCTGTCTGTCTGTCTGTCTGTCTGTCTGTCTGTCTGTCTGTCTGTCTGTCTGTCTGTCTGTCTGTCTGTCTGTCTGTCTGTCTGTCTGTCTGTCTGTCTGTCTGTCTGTCTGTCTGTCTGTCTGTCTGTCTGTCTGTCTGTCTGTCTGTCTGTCTGTCTGTCTGTCTGTCTGTCTGTCTGTCTGTCTGTCTGTCTGTCTGTCTGTCTGTCTGTCTGTCTGTCTGTCTGTCTGTCTGTCTGTCTGTCTGTCTGTCTGTCTGTCTGTCTGTCTGTCTGTCTGTCTGTCTGTCTGTCTGTCTGTCTGTCTGTCTGTCTGTCTGTCTGTCTGTCTGTCTGTCTGTCTGTCTGTCTGTCTGTCTGTCTGTCTGTCTGTCTGTCTGTCTGTCTGTCTGTCTGTCTGTCTGTCTGTCTGTCTGTCTGTCTGTCTGTCTGTCTGTCTGTCTGTCTGTCTGTCTGTCTGTCTGTCTGTCTGTCTGTCTGTCTGTCTGTCTGTCTGTCTGTCTGTCTGTCTGTCTGTCTGTCTGTCTGTCTGTCTGTCTGTCTGTCTGTCTGTCTGTCTGTCTGTCTGTCTGTCTGTCTGTCTGTCTGTCTGTCTGTCTGTCTGTCTGTCTGTCTGTCTGTCTGTCTGTCTGTCTGTCTGTCTGTCTGTCTGTCTGTCTGTCTGTCTGTCTGTCTGTCTGTCTGTCTGTCTGTCTGTCTGTCTGTCTGTCTGTCTGTCTGTCTGTCTGTCTGTCTGTCTGTCTGTCTGTCTGTCTGTCTGTCTGTCTGTCTGTCTGTCTGTCTGTCTGTCTGTCTGTCTGTCTGTCTGTCTGTCTGTCTGTCTGTCTGTCTGTCTGTCTGTCTGTCTGTCTGTCTGTCTGTCTGTCTGTCTGTCTGTCTGTCTGTCTGTCTGTCTGTCTGTCTGTCTGTCTGTCTGTCTGTCTGTCTGTCTGTCTGTCTGTCTGTCTGTCTGCCTGCCTGTCTGTCTGTCTGTCTGAACGCTGAGATCTCGGAAACTATAAAAGCTAGAAGACTGAAGAGCGCAAGTTTGTTTCAAAAAGGTGCAACGCCCCCTCTAATGCCAACAAGCCTCCTCTTACGCCCACAGTTTTGAAGCTATTATGAAAATAGTAACTCATATGTATTCGTTTCGTCAATACCTATCGATTGGCCAAGTAAAAAATTTCCACGACCACTCTAACGCCCACAAACCCAATAAACGCTTAAACCTGGCCAGCGCCTACATTTCCGCCTTTTATGACTAGTAGTACCAATTTTTGCCTTTTTTCTGTAGTCACTCTAATTCACATTATGTTAATACAAATTTTAAATTATTTGAAATGGGGAGCGCATTTTGTCTCTTTTTGCTTGTATACGTTTTTCACAAATGCATTCACCTGCGCTAGAGAGAGACGGAAGATGCGCTAGGCAGAATTGAAAGTTCTAGAAAGCCTCTTCTGGGTAAAAAAGAAAGCCTGGGTAAAAATCGAGCGGCGAAAAACATATAAGAAGGCATATTTCTATTAAGTTGTTTAGCTGAGTAACGGGTATCTAATAGTCGAGGCACTCGACTATAGCGTTCTCTCTTCTTTTCAATTATGCTTGTACTTCTATGTCCTTTTTTTTGCCAAATCTCGAACAGACATTGCATTATTTTTGTGGATTAAGGCCAATACTTTTTTATCAACACTTTCATCTTGAGGACCATTTTTTTGTCCAGTTTTTTGTAATTGTCTGTACGAAACATCTTTCGGTGCAGTAATTGTGCCCAATTTTGTTGCGAACTTGCTCTTCGATTAGAGGCATCGTCGAAAGTAAAGGATAGATAGAAAATATAATATGTAAACAAAGCAGAATTAATGAAGCTTTCCAACGGTACATTTTCCAGCGAGATCGAAAGCTCGCTCTTCGAGAAATTTGCGTTAAAAAGTGTGCAGTTTCTTTTCGATACATTCCTTATATTAAGCCGCAGTGCGCTTGCAGCTGGATCAGCCGATCACGTGGAGTCAATCCGTCAAGATCAGTCAAGATATCAAAGTGAAAAGGTCAGTAAGCCAGTGCCAAGTAATCCACAAGTAAACCACAAGTCGAGTCGTTGGAAGCAGCGCCGGGGGAACCTACAAGGAGTAAAAACGCTTCGTCGATCTCCGAATTGAGACACAGGTTGCTGAGGTCCAGAGGACATCACACGGCTAAGTCAAAGCGAACTGTATCTACTCTTGTTGCGACTTAATGCTCCCATTACGGCGGGTCTACCACAGTTGAGCAGAAAAGTCCTGCGACAAGAGCTCGTGGGATCGGAGCGAGAGCCGTCTAAACCCAGTGTGCTTTGTTTTAAACACTACTTTGGCGTGTCCCGACGTGAGTGGAAAGTGAACAGTCAGAAAGGGCAAGCAGTAGGCCGGTTGTTGTTTTCAAGAGGCGTTGTCCTGGAAAGACCCAACGGTTCTAAAATCCCGGGTCGGCTTATAACCGAGAAATTTTGATATACCCGTTACTCGCAGAGTAAAAAGGTTTATTGTATTCGTGCAAAAGTATGTAACAGGGAGAAGGAAGCTTTTCCGACCCTATAAAGCAGGGGTGCTCATTCCTATGGCACACGAGCACAATTGTTTTTGTAATAGCATTAAGCATACGGCGAAGCACTCGCCATGCTTGCCTATGCACACCCCGAGTCCTCTTTGTGTCGCTGTCCGTAATAGATAAGAGCGAGCCAAGCCAACAACAAATTCCATTGCAGTTTTTTTTTCTCCTCAACTCACAATGCAAAGTGTTGTTGTCTTTTTCATGACTGTGTGTGACTTGTTACTCACGTGCGTGTGTTTGCTTTTTTAATGGTGTTTGTAACTGCATTGCCATAAGGCAGTTTTAAGCACCCCTGCTATAAAGTATAAATATTCTTGATCAAGATCACTAGCCGAGTCGATCTAGCCATGTCCGTCTGTCCGTCTGTCTGAACGCTGAGATCTCGGAAACTACAAAAGCTAGAAAGTTGGGATAACCCAACGAGGGCCACGCCCCCTCTAACGCCCACAATCTCTTTAAAGGACTCTAAAATATGTCTGGCGCACACACCTTTCAAGATTTCAGAAAAGTAAAATTGAATAAGCTTTGCCACTAGTTTTGGCATTTAAATGGTACAGCTTTTCAACAGGCGTGGTAAGTGGGGACTTAGAAACTATTGAATGATTGTCTATGTAGATCGCCGTGAAAAGGTCCTGGAAAGGCGGCCAGCGAAGATAATCGCCTGAAAAAATCTCCGTATCGATCGGAGGAAGCTGACAGCCAAACGAGATTTGATTTTGGGGAGAAGATGCTGGAAGATGAGATGATTGGGAGGAGCCCTGTTCGATTTGCTCGAGGATCTAACCGGCAAACTTTTTGTTTATGAAATACGTTTAAATGTATCTGTTCTTGAGAATGAATTTCGTATCTGCGACGTACTCGCGTGCAGCCACAATACAATCGAAGCATATGTAATATAATATGCATCATTCACCTTTCGCCATTCGGAACTGACGTGCTCGCGACGGATTTCACATGCGGATAACGTTGGTGTGGGGGCACCCGGAAAGTTTAAAGTGGCTTCAAAATGGCTCAGAGTGTCAGCTGTGACAATAAATTTATTTAGGGCGGATTTTGCTTGAGAAGCCATTACGGACAGGAGTTTAAAATTTATTGCGAAATCGTTTATACGGAAATTTTTGTGAATTGGAATTTAGGAATCAATTGAAAGTCCGTAGGGATATACGGTCACACAGGATTGTTTAGAGGAAACTGTGTGGCGATTTATTTTATTTTATTTATTTATTTATTTCCAAAAAATTAGCAAATATCTGCCAATATAAACCTAACTCCTACCTCACGCCCGAGTAAAGGAGTTTTTTTTTAATGATATGCTCCGACTCACATCAAGTGGGCAGAGGCAAGGATAGGTGATTAAAAATATTTCTTACATTAAAGTCCACGGAACATTCAACAAACAACAAAAAATACAATTCATTATATTGAGTACACAAAACTCGAAAAGGATCGTGCGCTTCGAAATTCGGTTTGCAAATTTCAAGAGCAATAGGCCGAAAGTAGCGGGATGCTCTTACGGGGATCGAAAACCGTATTTGGCCGAGTAAGAAGCTAGAATTTATAAGTCCAGTGATCAACTTGTGGAGGAACATCACTCCGTGGCAGGTCCGACGATCCATTAGCGAGGGCAGGTTCAGAAGACGCAGTCTATCGACGTAGGATGGCAGGTGACGTTGTGGATCCCAGTTTAACCCACGTAAAGCAAACAAAAGGAACTGTTTCTGTACCGATTCGATTAGGTCCTGATATTTAGCATATTGAGGTGACCATACGCACGAGCAGTATTCAAGAATAGGTCGCACAAGAGAAATGTAAAGGTGCTTTGTGGTGTAGGGATCCTCAAATTCTTTAGACCAGCGCTTTACAAACGCAAAAACACCTTTTGCTTTACTGACAATGATGCCGATGTGATTGGTAAAGTTTAGGTTGTGGCTAAATAAAACTCCAAGATCTGTTACGGAATTAATGCGTTCAAGATCGTTCATCCCGATGGAATAATTAAAGAGGAAAAGCCTCTTCCGATAAAAAGACATGAAGCTACATTTAGAATTATTTAAGAACAGCAGGTTCTGGAGGCACCATGATTGCAGATTGCACAAGTCCGCTTGCAGGAGTACGTGAGAATCAACGTTTGTTAAGGGCATGCAAAGTTTTACGTCATCGGCGTACATCATCACGTGGGAAGAGAGAATTACTTGAGGCAAGTCATTTATAAAGATTCCAAACAGAAGTGGTCCAAGGTGACTCTACGTTGACGTTGATCTACGTTTCATAAAGCCGTGCTGTGTTGGGGACATTATTAAACTACACTGGTGCTGAAGCTGAGCAGTAATTAATTGTTCGAAGAATTTGGGAATCGCACTAAGTTTTGCGATCCCTCGGTAGTTATTAATGTTCGATTTACTTCCCTTTTTATGAAGCGGAATTATAAAAGATTCCTTCCAAACTTCTGGAAAAAATGATTGCTGCAGGGATAACTGAAATAGTTTTGACAGTGGCCCACACAACGCACTAGCACAATATTTTAAAACGCAGCTTGGTACAAGATCGGGACCAGAAGAGAAGGATAACTTGATTCTTTGCAGATTTTGAAAAACATCATCTACGCTGAATATAGGCATAAACATACCATTAGAGTGCGGAAGTGAAAAGGGATACGCTAAGGTATTATCGTAGCTTGTGGATGAACACGTGGACTGGAAAAAATTTGCAAATAAATTGGCAATATCGGCATCATTAAAAGCAGAAACGGAATCCAGATGAAGGCAGCATGGAAATTGTTGAGATTTGCGTTTGGAGTTAACAAATGCATAGAACTGTTTGGGGTTATCATGAAACTCAGTTCTGCAACGATCAAGGTAATTCTTGTAGCATTGGGAATTGTGAGTTATGAATTCAGATCGCGCAGTAAGGTATCTCGAATAGTCTACTTGCATCCCTGTCCTCTTAAATTTCTTAAAAAGTCTGGACTTGCAGTTTTTTAAGTAAGAGAGTCTACGAGAAAACCAAGGAGGCTTATAAGAAACATCAGGTGAGGGGAATGAAGGCACATACAAATCGAAAACCGTGCCGAGAATGCCGTAGAACTGTTTAACAATGTTAAGAGGTTCTTCGTTTAAGTCCATAAAAGACCAATCTACTTCGGATAAATAAAGATTCATATCAGTAAAGTTGGCCTTTCGAAAGCAGCGAAAAGATGCTGGTTCGATTTCAGGACCAGGTAATAAAATAGTCATGAACGTTAATACGAACAGCAACAAATTCTAAAGTGCTTTCGGAGTCGATTATCGGAATTAATTCTGAAACCAGATCGGACTTGACGGCAATAAGAACACCGCCGCCCAGACGCACTGTACGATCTCGTCTATAGATGACATAGTTGCCCGCAAATATTTCGCAGTCAGACACAGAGGAATTAAGCCACGTTTCAGTAAAGGCAATCACATTGGCGTCAAAGGAGACACTATTGACGTGCAGTTTACTGAGTTTACCCAGTAAACTACGTACATTCTGATAGTGTAGGGAGAATGACTCAATTAGTTTTTTGGAACCCTGGCCGAAGGGGTTTGAGGCCCACTAACTCGAGAATTTGATTTGTTAACATACTCGTGAACGATGGCATGCTCCGGCCAGATTGCTATATCAAGGACTTTATCAATTAGAGTGTCAGAAATTCCAATCTTAAACGACGATATTTCGCGTCTTTGCTTAAAACTGAACTTTGAGACAGTAATTTCGGTGCTAGAAATATTCGAAATAATTTCGAAAATAAGTATTTAAGTGTATGCATTTGTTGAAATAACTGCTTCAATTGTCCTCTTAAAACATCCGAAGGCTCTCTTAACATCCACCAAAATTTGGTGCGTTAGCTGGAATGAAATTTCATGTTATTTCATTACTTGCCAAATATGTTTTGATGTAAACTTCGTCGAGTTCTTCAAGAGCCTCTTATAGCTCCCTTGCTGCACCTCGAAAGTTTGTACCATTATCGGACCAGATCATTTTTACTGGGCCTCGTCGAGCCATCATTCTTCAGACTGCTTGAATACAGGAATCAGTGTCTAACGAATGTGCTATTTCAACATTAATTGCTCGAGTAGTTAGACATGTGAAAAGAACTCCGTATCGTTTGCGATAACTTTTTAATGAATGGTCCGATTTGAAAAATGTCTTCTACATTTCGATAGGTATAAATATACACAACAAAATTGCATTTATACTTCTCGGAAATCTTTAAAGATGTGGGCGCAGGACCCATTTTAAAATCGTTAGTGGGCGATTGTGGGTGCTAGAGGGGGCGTGGCGCTCGGTTAAAATAAACTTGCGCTGCGTAGGAAGCCAAAGAATATGTGTGGGAAATCTCAACCTTCTAGCTTTTGTAGTTTCCGAGATCTCAGCGTTCATACAGACGGACAGACGGAGAGACGGACAGACGGACATGGCTAGATCGACTCGGCTAGTGACCCTGATCGAGAATATATATACTTTATGGGGTCAGAAACGCTGCCTTCTAGCTGTTACATACTTTTGAACGAATACAATATACCCTTTTACTCTACGAGTAACGGGTATAATGAAGAAGATCGATCAAATAGTTCTTGTGCAATCGTGGTCACCGCAAGCCGCTATAAAAAAAAAGGGTTCCGAGAGAATTGACATAACTTTGTAAATTATTCATATATTTTCAAGATCAAACGCTTTTTGTTTCGATAAAAACATGTACTATCAATAAATAAAATAATTGCTACACACCTGAAAAAAAATCCAAAGTTCCCTCAATTTTTTTTCGCTCAAAAAGGTATATAACCCCTTAACCGATATACCTTCTGGCTCGTTTCCCTCGGGGTTCAGAGTCTGAACTTCAGTTAAATAAAATAATTGCTACACACCTGAAAAAAAATCCAAAGTTCCCTCAATTTTTTTTCGCTCAAAAAGGTATATAACCCCTTAACCGATATACCTTCTGGCTCGTTTCCCTCGGGGTTCAGAGTCTGAACTTCAGACACACGACGCTCCGGGACTACACGATTTAAAACCGTAGGGCTCTTCTGGAGTTCTCCACTCGAGACCACAAACGATCGTCCGATTACCCTTCTGGCTGATCGCGCCAGGACCTGTTTAGCCAAGGCACACTGGATTCACCGCAGGCTTTCACCGCGCAAACTCTGATCGACTCTCCAGGCGAAATGCGAGGATTTAATTGCGACAGGACTAAACGCACGGCCTCTGTGTGTTGCTGCCGTCCCGCTGTCTGTCCGCTATCTCCTTTTGCACACTGCACTCTGGCTCTGCCTGCAAACTCTCCGCCATAACTCTCCCAAATCTCTTTGTCAGAGTTCTCTCTCTCTTAACCTCGAAGTCTCTAATATCTTACTCTACACTTCTTGGTCTCCAAACTCTTTCTCTCCGCTTCCCGGTCTCCAAACTCTCTATTTGTGAGTCTGACTATCAGATACCCCGGGCGTGGCACCCTTTTGAAACAAACTTGCGCTGCGTAGGAGCTTCTAGAATCTGCATGCAAAATGTCAATCTTCTAGCTTTTATAGTTTCCGAGATCTCAGCGTTCATACGGACAGACAGACAGACAGACGGACTGACGGACAGACGGACATGGCTATATCGACTCGGCTAGTGACCCTGATCAAGAATATATATACTTTATATATATATAAGAAACTTTCAGTTGTTCCACATAGGAAGCAATTGTTTGTTTCTAGATTTACCCCGGATACCAAATCTGAGGATGTTATGGAATTCATACGTGAAAAATTCCCATCCGAGGACATTGAAGTTGAACAATTTCGATTTTCGTACGCCCGTAGGATATCTTCTTTTAAAATATTTGCTCCGCCTGATGTGTTTAATGTACTACTTTCTGAAAGCTTTTGGCTTAATGATGATTTGGTAATAAAAGAATTTGTTCCCAATAAACCGAGAACAAATAACAGGCCTCCCACTGTGCCTAATAATCGGCTTTCCACTGTGCCTAATAATAGGCCTTCCACTGTGCCAAAAAACTAACAGGTTTATTTTTGGCTTATCAAAATGTTAGAGGACTAAATATGAAGCTACCAAAGCTTTATGCTGACTCCTCTGCATTTACAGAAGATATTTTGGCTTTTACGGAGACTTGGCTGAAACCAGAGATATCTGACTCTGAAGTTTTGTCAATGAACTTTAACACCTACAGGACCGATCGCTCCCCGCGTAGGGGGGGTGGTGTTCTGATTGCCGTTACCTCTAGTTTAACATCGGAGAGGCTTAACATTCATATCCCTAACGATATTGAATTTGTTAGTGTCAAAGTTTCCATTCAATCCTTATCTATTTTTGTAACCTGCTCTTATATTCCTCCTGGCTCTGATTTAATAATTTATGAGCACCATCTGTCTGCTATTAAATCTGTTCTATCCTTTCTTTCTAACAGAGACCTTTTGATTGTTTTGGGTGACTTTAATCTCCCAAATATCTCTTGGTCTCTTCCCACTGACTCACTTGTCGCTACTCCTTTATCCGCCCATGATTTTGTGGATGGCCTTTTAGAATTATCGTTACAGCAAGTAAGCTTTATACGAAATTCATTAAATAGACAATTAGATCTAGTCTTTGTTTTAGATCCGCATGAAGTCACTGTAGCTAGAATTGACGCACTTGTTGTACCTGAAGACCAATATCATCCAACTTTGGAATTGACAATTGGCCTCCCCTGTACTGATACCCTTTCTCCTTTAGTTCCTCAAACTAAAAGGAGATGCTTTCGTAAATGTGACTATAATAAACTAAACTACATGATTTCTCAATATAATTGGACTGATTTGTACAATTGCATGGATATTGACAGTGCAATTGAACTTTTCTATAGCGTTTTAAACACTTTCTTTGACGAATGCGTACCTGACAGTCTTCCTCCGAAGCTAAACAGGCCTCCTTGGTTTAACAATGAGCTTCAAAGACTTAAAAATCTTAAATCCAACACTTATAAAAAGTATAAAAAAACGGGAAAGCCATCTGATTTTGCGAAATATGTTGTGGCTCGTTCAGATTTTAATGTTCTCAACAGTCATTGCTATTCCATGTATTTAAATCGATGTAAATTCGAGTTTTCAAATGATCCGAAGCAGTTTTATAACTTCGTTAATGCCAAGCGTAAGTCTTCGGCATTGCCTTCATCGGTACGTTTAAACTCAAAAGAGGCATCGTCGGATTCTGAAATTGCGGATTTATTTGCCGAGTTTTTCCAAACTACTTATAGTTCGGCTGCTTGGTCAAACCCTACCTACCCTAACCACTTAAATAGGGCTAATTGTATTTTTACCCCTGTAATTACCGAAAGTTCTCTTTTAAAGGATTTAGCAACAACAACGCCAACGTATTCTCCCGGTCCTGATGGACTCCCTGGGAGTGTGCTTAAGTTTTGTGCTTCAACCATTTGTAAACCGATTCTTAAACTTTTTCATTTGTCTATTTCATCATCAGTTTTTCCAACTATCTGGAAGGACTCTTTCATTATTCCACTCCACAAAAAGGGTGCGAAGGCGGATGCTCAGAATTATAGAGGCATTTCTAAATTGTCGGCAATTCCTAAAGCATTTGAATGTATTATTACTTCTCATTTGCAGCATTTATGTTCCTCGCTAATATCACCGTGTCAGCATGGTTTTGTTAAGCGAAGATCGACCACCACCAACCTTCTTGAACTATCATCTATTGTAATAAATGGATATAAGAATAACATGCAGACTGACGTTATATATACAGATTTTAGTAAGGCCTTTGACTCTGTTAACCACTCTCTCCTTTTATTCAAATTAGATCAGCTTGGGTTCCCATGTAATCTATTAACTTGGATTTCAAGTTACTTGAATGGTAGGACTCAGAGGGTTATATTTAAGAGCGCTGTTTCTAAAATGATCAACGTGACATCTGGAGTTCCTCAAGGTAGTCATTTAGGCCCTTTGCTGTTTACTTTGTTTATTAACGATCTTCCCTCTATCGTAGCTCATTCTCGTGTACTAATGTACGCTGACGATGTTAAGCTTTGTTTATCATATAAAGATGTAGGGTCCGCTTTCAACTTACAGTCAGATATTGATTGTTTTCAGGGATGGTGTGAGTACAACCTTTTAAATCTGAACTGCCTTAAATGCAACGTTATGACTTTTTACAGGGGCACTCCTACGTTTGTTAGTTATTCTCTTCAAAATACACCACTCGACCGTATATATTCAATTAACGATTTAGGTGTTCTTCTCGACCCAAAACTTAAATTTGATTGCCACATAATGGCCACTGTCAATAAAGCTATGAGTGTTTTTGGGTTTATAAAGCGTTGGTCAAAGGAATTTGATGACCCTTATACAACCAGATTATTATTTACCTCCCTTGTCCGTCCTATTTTGGAATATTGTTCTTCAGTTTGGAGCCCACAATATCAAGTGCACATCGACCGTATTGAGTCGGTGCAAAAAAAATTTCTTCTTTTTGCCCTTCGTACACTCAAAAAAAAATTTTAGAAAATCGCCTATGGATTTGCTTTACTGGCGATTTTTTTCTATATTTCTGGAATATTTCTTGAATTTAATGAATTTTGATTAATTGGAAGAAAATTTTCTTTACCAGTAGAAAATTTTTTTATTTTAAAGAAAAAAATCGCCAGTGAAGCAAATCCATAGGCGATTTTCTAAAATTCAGGGCGATTCATTTTCTGAGTGTAGTTTGAACTGGGATCAAAACGTAAGGCTACCTTCCTACCAGAGTAGATTACTATTGCTTAATTTACCTACACTTGAAAACCGTAGAATAATGCTTGGTACTATTTTTATGCAAAATCTTATAAGAGGTGATATTGATTCCGTAGAACTGGTAAACCGTTTAACTTTTAATGTTCCCGTTAGACTAACACGAAATTATTACCCTCTTAATTTGCCTCGATGTACATCAAATTTTACTCTGCATGAGCCTTTTCGTGTTCTATGTAAAAATTATAACAATCTTTATCATTTAATTTGCACTTCAACATCTATCCCCGTATTGAAAACTAAAATTTTATCTCATTTGCTTCAATCTTAGTTGTAGTATTTGTAGTATTTGGTTTCATGTCTTTTCCTCGCGAACTCGCATTTTTGCCCTAATTGATAAAGGGTCCCGCGCGTAACAAGCACGTGCTTGGTATCGTTGGGCCACTTGTTTGTACTGCTCGTAGTGCATCAACGTCCATCATATATAGGGTCGGTAACGCTTCCTTCTCCCTGTTACATACTTTTGCACGAATACAGTATACCCTTTTACTCTACGATTAACGGGTATAATAAGTGACCCTGATCAACAATACATATACTTTATAGGGCCGACCCTAAACGCCTCCCTTTCCCTGTTACATACTTTTGCACGAAAGCTACTGATGTCGGACTGAGGCCTTTTTGTATGCAAAACGGGTGTCCCAACTTACACAAAATGGGTAGTTTCGGAAAAAATCACTAACTTTTTTCTGACTTCCAATTTAATCTAATTTTTTTTTATTTGATAAGCATTTTACCAATTTAATTTCAGCCCGATATTAGTTTTTTATAGATTTTTGAAAAAAGTGGACAAAAACTTTTTTGGTGAAAAATAAAGGCAAAAGAAGAAGAAAAAAAGTCGTAAAATTTGGAGCTCCGCAAAAAACGCTTTAAAATCACAGAAAATTAGCGTTTACATTTTTAAGTCGGCATATCGGTAATACTATACATTAGCGGACTCACCCCCGAAATTCGCGAAAAAATTATCCTCGATGGACCGCGATTTCTTAAGAATTTACGTGCAAAAAGAACTTGGCGGTCGGCCATGGTTCTCTTGTAATTCAATTTCAAAGTTCCCGGGTTTGCTATAAAAAACAAGTATGCTTTTTAAACGTTTGCTATAAAAATCATATATGTATATATGTACCCTTTTCCTTTCTTGTCAAAATAGGACTAATTTCCAAACATCTGAGTAATTGGTATTAGAGGGAAGTAGTCCTCACAACCGCCTAAAAATGATCCTCGATGGACAGCGATTTCTTAAGAACTCTCATAGCCATGGATGACCACATGTGTATTTTTATTATGATAATCAGAAGAAATCGCGCTCCAAGGAGGATTATATATTTTAACCTTTCTTTTAGTCTTTTCCACCCAAAACCAAACTTAAAGATTGAATTTGTTTTTCTGAGCGACACAACAACCCTTATTTAGCTAAAACTACTTGTTTAATACAGAACAAGAAAAAGAGCGCTTCCGGCGCAGTCTTTCTTTTACTTTCTGTTTTAAATGCACTTCTTTCAAATACTTCCTATTCGGGAATACTTCAGCAGAGAGATTTATAGGCCATAAAAGGTTATTAAAGAAAAAACCTGGAACTTTACCTCAATGGTGGTGCGGAAAAGTGTTCATTAAAACTATTTAAATTAAAAAAAAATTTTTATAGGAACCTATTTAAACAATTAAATTATTATATAGGAACTCATTTAAACAATATATTAATTTTATAGGAACTCATTAAAAAGTAATTACTTTGATTGAAAATATGAGAAAAGCACCCTTGTTTTTTATAGCAAAACCGGAAGCTTTGAAATTAAATTACAAAAGAACCATGGCCGACCGCCAAGTTCTTTTTGCACGTAAATTCTTAAGAAATCGCGGTCCATCGAGGATAATTTTTTCGCGAATTTCGGGGGTGAGTCCGCTAATGTATAGTATTACCAAACTTAATTTTATTAAATAAAAGCCAACAGTGGCAAAGTGAAAAGAAGCTAAAAACTCCACACACACTCACTCGCAATATACAAAAACAAAACACTAAGCAATTACTGCGAAACCGAAACATAACAAAACACCCAAAACGCACTTAACAGCAGCATGCCAGCTACTAAGCGCCTGCGGGAAAAAACCAATCCGGATTTGAAAGCGAGCCGGCGACCTGATGAATCCTCAACACAGATGGTCCAACTCATCAATGCGAGGTTTGATGAGCAGAAGGAGGTTCTTGGAAAACGTACGCGTCAAGGTGGAGCTACTGAGAGCAATTGGGTCATACCGGCGAGACAAAAAAGTTTCTTCGAAATTTTTTCATACGAATTTGAGTGTTTTCTCCATGGGATTTCATCAAGGGGGCCCAGACTGGGGTTCGCATTTCAAATGTTCCAATCGTGAAATGTGGAAAGTTTATTAAGGTTTTGAAGAACAAATTTTTGCATTTTGACAGGAAGTATCGCCCAAAATCAAATATTTTTGGAATAAAATTGGTTTTGTTCCAAACGGGCAGTTCTTTAAAAAATTGTTTTGGAGGTCTGTTTCGTGCACGTAATGAACTAAACTGGATTCTTATTTGATTCAAAGGTCTTAAGAATATTGACCAGACAAAAGTTAAGACGAATTGTGGGATATGACTTCGAAAAACTTTTTGAGGTGTAGAGAGACATATTCAATATTTATGTATGGGTTGAAGATTGAAATGACCTTTGGTCTAGATTAATCTCAAAATGGAACCTTTTAGTTTATATTTAACCAGAAAAAAATTTCGGTTATTAGAACCGGAAAAAATCGATGGTGTCGTATAATTATGAAACGATCGCACATATATGTTTGCAATATATGTTTGTAAGCAATTAAAGTGCCTGTTTATATATAAGCATCCCGATAGTAGCCCAATAGAGTACTTGTTTCTTGAAATCACTGGTAAATACACACCAAAGAAAATTCTTATCAGATGCATTTACCGCTTACGTTGCAACATTAACTATAGTGACGTTATTAAATCGTTAACAGATATATCTTTAAGTTATGCAGACATTTTATTAGCTGGAGATCTTAATAGTAACATGTTGCGGGAAACACATCGTAAAAGCGAAATGGAATCATTAGGTATGAAGCTAGTAAACTCTGTGTTTCCAATACATTTCACCAAAACGTGCAGTTTTTATTAGATGTTTTCTTTGTTAATGACATTCCAAAAGTATATGTATATGATCAACTTATCGTCCCATCGTTCTCAAAACATGATCTCATATATCTGACCTACAACTTTGACCTGCAACACACTGCCGAATCAATAGTATTTAGAGAATTTAAGAACATTGACTATGACCTGCTTATGACCGAACTTGACATTTGCAACTGGAATAACATTTTCATATCCCCAACGGCAGCTTACAAAGCTTCATAACAACATAAGCTACCTATATGATTTATTTGTTCCAGTCAAAAGCAAAGTGATAATACACTCAGCTAAACCGTGGTTTAAGTTGGCAATAAAAGCGCGAAATGACATTCCACAACATTACGGCCGTTTTAAGTTATTAAGACAGACAGTGACTAAATTAATTGAATCCGCGAAGATAAGCTTTTGTAGTCGTAGATTTAAAAACTCAACATCTACAAGTCAAACAAGGAGAAATATTAAATCATTAGGAATAGGCAAACAAAAAGCAACACCAGTTCAGGATGTTGACGGAGAGAAACTGAATCTAAGACAGTCGAAATGCAATGTATCTGAAATCTGCAATAACAATATGTACCTGAGATCAGCACTTGAAATGTCTGTGATAATAGGTTTAAATTTGTGTGTGTCAATCAATGTGAAGTGCTTTTCAACATCCTTAAAATCAAATCAGATGCAGTTGGACTGGACGATATCAACCCTAAATTCTTAAAATTATTGCTTCACAAAATCATACAATACATAACAAACATTTTTATACCATTGTAGAGGATATTATAATTTCAGTCAGATGTTTGCAACGCAGTGAAGGAGACGTTTCCGACCACATAAAGTATATATTCTTGATCAGCACCAATAGCCGAGTCTATCTAGCCATGTCCGTCTGTCCGTCTGTCCCTCTGTCCGTCTGTCCGTTTCTATGCGAACTAGTCTCTCAGTTTTAAAGCCATCGCGATGAAACTTTCCCGAAAGTCTCCTTTCTATTGCAGGTAGTACATATGTCAGAGCAAGCCGGATCGGACCACTATATCTTAAGGCTCCCATAGGAATATTCAAACAAATATAAGAAAATTAATTGTAACTTTGTAGGAAGTAGGCGTTTTGATTATTGACTACTTATGTATAAACAAAATTAAAATAGAAACGCTGAATCTGGAATCCCTGGAACTGCACCGAGTGAGCATTACTTTATCTACAAGGGTATATAAGCTTCGGCTGGCCGAAGGTAGCTTCCTTTCTTGTTAATACTGCCATAACAACATCAACAACAGTTGGAAAATTGCCAAAATAGTCCCCGTCCGAAAGGCAAACAATGAATACAACCCATATCTATCCTTCCCTATATGTCCAAGGCCTTTGAAAACTTAATGGCAGCCCAAATTAATTTGGTTATGCAAAAAAAATGATTTACTAAACCATATGCAATCCGGGTTCCGGAAAAATTGAAGTTTCACTTCAGCAATCATACAAATTTGAAATGATATACGTGACTATGCTGACAAATCCAATGTGACCTTCCTTGTACTTCTTGATCATAGTAAAGCCTTTGACACTGTTAATCAGTTCAGATTTTCAAAAACTGCCGTCAAACTTATGTCTTCATATCTTCTAAATCGTCGTCAGTCTGTTGTAATTTTACTCTTTATGTGAATGATCTTCCTTCTGCGTTATCAAATTGTAATGTCCATATGTACGCAGACGATGTCCAAATGTATGTGAGTCGTCCCCTACCTAGAATAGATGAGTGTGTAGATATATGTAATAGTGAACTGGTCCAAATAAGGAACTGGGCAAAAGATAACGGGTTAGGTCTTAATCCGGCAAAATCCAAGTGTCTCATAATTTACAAGAAGAAAATTAGCATTAACTCCATCCAGCCCTTAGTTTTAAACAGCATACCTATTGAATACGTTGAAAAAGCCACAAACTTGGGCTTTGTTTTTAACAGTACGCTGACCTGGAGTGATCACATTAACGCAGCTGTAGGGAAAACGTATGGATTACTTAGAGCAATTTACCAGGTTAGAAATTATTTACCCACAAACATACGTTTGTTGCTTGCCAAATCGTGTCTGATCCCAGCACTTTTTTATGGGATTGAAGTTTTTGCAAACAGTGATTCAATCAGCTAGCACAAATTTAAAGTAGCATATAATAGCATAGCGAGATTCGTATTCAATCTGCATTGATTTGATCACGTCAAAGGATTTGCTAACAAAATATTTGAACTGCACTCGGCAGACTGGATGAAAATGAGAGTGTTAATATACCTATATAAAATAATATTTACTGAAGAACCAAGCTACCTTTTGGAAACGCTTGGACTTTCCAATTCCCGTACAGCAAAAACAATCATTCATAAAAAATATTTACTAAAGAACCAAGCTACCTCTTGGAAACGCTTGGCTTTTCCAATTCTCGTAGAGCAAAAACAATCATTCAAATAATGCATAGATCCCTGCTTTCTGACCGGCAATTCTTCATTTATGCAATAAGGTATATAAACAATCCAAACTTTATACAAAATATTAGTAGTGCAGCGCAGTTTAAGGCAATATTAATTTCTCATTTCCAAGCAGCTAACATGACATAAAATAAACATAGCGACCCTAGCTTTAGATTTAATATAAGTATAAAATAAATTTGTGAATTAGAGTTAAGCTAAAATTATTGACACAAAATTAACTTGTCCTGTGTGACTAGCGCATTAAATTATAAGTCTTACATTCAAATAAGGCATACCTTCATAAAAAAATATTTACTAAAGAACCAAGCTACCTCTTGAAAACTCTAGGCTTTTCCAATTCCCGTAGAGCAAAAACAATCCTTCAAATAAGGCGCTAAAATTATTGACACAAAATTAACTTGTCCTGTGTGACTAGCGCATTAAATTATAAGTCTTACACTTGTACCGTTAGGAAGAAATAAATAGGTAGGTAGGTAGAAGTGGTGAGGTCCTCTCTGAGGACCTCCAAGTAGAGCTGAGCTCCGTTTTGATCCACACCCTCGTAAATTGTTGTGTCCGCGCTCTCTTCAGTACCAGCCTGCGACATTTAGAAAACCTAGGATTGCAGTTATCCTCTGCTTTCCTATTTCTCCCAGTGAATCCAGCTGATACGTCCCGAAGTATCTCGCTTTGATATGGTTTAGTGCTGGGCAATGACACATCAGGTGCTCAGGTGTCTCCTGTGTGTCTGTTTCTTTGCAGCTTCTGCAATTAGCGTTGTACGGAAGCCCCATCTTCATGGCTTGCGTGCCAATGGCCCAATGGCCTGTGATGCGTGCCGTGATGGCACTTCCTATCCCTTTTACTTTTGGTTATTAGCTCTCGAGTTCTCTTGCTATTGACGGTTGGCCAGCAGAGTTTTGATCTCCTGAGACCCTGCTTTTCCGACCAACTTTTACTAGCTTGTGTTTTTTAATGTTCGTGAATGGTTGTTTGGACTGTATTTAGGGATTCAGGTAGACTAGTTGTATAGGAGTCGTCTGCCGACCCCATTCGTGGAAGTTCATCCGCCTTTTCGTTTCCTGGTATATCATTGTGCCCTGGCACCCATGTTATCTGTACATGGTTGTTTGTTGCTAGTATGTTAAGAGCCGACTTACAATCGGCTACTAGTGTCGAGTTGGTTCTTGCTGCTGCGAGAGATTTGATAGCCGCTTGGCTATCAGAGTATTTCCTTACCTTGGTATTCCTGAGGCATTGCTGAATCGAAAGCTTGGCTGCTTCTAAAATAGCAAGTACCTCAGCCTGAAAAACTGTCGCTGATTCTGGAAGGTGGAATTTTTATTCTATCCCCCAGCTTTCAGCGAAAATTACAGGCCCTACACCACAGTCCACCTTGGAGCCGTCAGTGTAAAGTTATACCTCATCTTGTCCGGTTACTCTGTCATTCTCCCAGTCTTCCCTCGTTGGAAAGGTAGTCGTCCCGTAGGGGGGGCGGCGTTCTAATTGCTGTTACTTCTACCCTAAATTCTGAGAGAATTCACTCTCATGTCCCTTGTGACATTGAATTTGTTGGTGTGAAAGTTACCCTCCAATCCTTGTCTATCTTTATTACATGTTCCTATATTCCACCTGGCTCTGACCTTATAATTTATGAGCAACATCTAGCAGCTATTAAATCTATTCTATCCTTTCTTTCCAATAGAGACCTTTTGATTGTTTTGGGTGATTTTAATCTCCCGGATATTTCTTGGTCCCCTCCTACTGACTCACTTGTCGCTCTACCTTTATCCGCCCATGACTTTGTGGATGGCCTTTTAGAATTATCGTTACAGCAAGTTAGCTTTATACGAAATTCATTACATAGACAACTAGATCTTGTGTTTTCTTCAGAGCCGTCTGAAGTCACGGTATCTAGAATTGACGCACTTGTGGTACCAGAAGACCGATACCATCCAACTATGGAATTGACAATTTGCCTCCCCTACCTTGATACCCTCTCTCCTTTAGTCTCTCCAACTAAAATGAGAAGCTTTCGTAAATGTGACTTTAGTAAACTTAACTTAATGATTTCTCAATATAATTGGACAGAATTTTATAACTGTATGGACATCGAAAGTGCCACTGAACTGTTCTATAGCGTTCTAAACACTTTTTTTAATGAATGCGTTCCTGATAGGCTTCCTCCAAAGCCAAACAGGCCCCCTTGGTTTACAAATGCGCTTCAACGACTTAAGAATCTTAAATCAAACACTTTTAAAAAGTATAAAAAATCGGGTAGGCCATCCGATTTTTCGAAATATGTGGTGGCTCGATCTGATTTTAACGTTCTTAACTGTCATTGCTATTCTATGTATTTAGATCGCTGTAAATTTGAATTTTCAAATGACCCGAAGCAGTTTTATAACTTTGTCAACGCAAAGCGTAAGTCATCAGCTTTGCCTTCATCGGTTCGATTTAACTCAATGGAGGCATCGACTGACTCTGAAATTGCTGATTTATTCTCTGACTTTTTCCAAACTACTTATAGCTCTTCTTCATGGTCAGAATCAAATTACCGTAATCCCTTAAATAGGGCAAATTGTATTTTTTCCCCTATAATTACCGAAAGTTCTCTCTTAAGAGATTTAACATCAACAACGCCAACTTATTCTCCCGGTCCTGATGGACTTCCTGGGTGTGTGCTTAAGTTTTGTGCATCAACCATCTGCAAACCTATTCTTAAACTTTTTCAATTGTCTATTTCATCATCAGTTTTTCCAACTATCTGGAAGGATTCTTTTATTATTCCACTTCACAAAAAGGATGCGAGGGCGGATGCCCAGAATTATAGAGGTATTTCTAAATTGTCGGCTATTCCAAAAGCCTTTGAACGTATTATCACTTCTCATTTGCAACATTTATGTTCCTCGCTAATATCACCGTGTCAGCACGGTTTTGTTAAGCGAAGATCGACTACCACCAACCTACTTGAATTGTCATCAATTGTAATTAATGGATTTAACAATAAAATGCAGACTGACGTTGTATATACAGATTTCAGTAAAGCCTTTGACTCTGTTAACCACTCTCTTCTTCTATTCAAATTAGATTTGCTTGGGTTTCCATGTAATCTATTAACTTGGATTTCAAGCTATTTGAATGGGAGGACTCAGAGGGTTATATTTAAGAACGCTTTTTCAAAAACGATCCATGTGACATCTGGAGTACCTCAGGGTAGTCATTTGGGCCCTTTGCTGTTTACTTTGTTTATTAACGATCTTCCCTCTATCGTAACACATTCTCGTGTACTAATGTATGCTGATGATGTTAAGCTTTGTTTGACATATAATAATATAGAGTCTGGTTTTGGCTTACAATCAGACATTGATCATTTTCAAGTATGGTGATAGTATAACCTCTTAAATTTGAACTGCCTAAAATGCAACGTAATGACCTTTTATAGGGTTACCCCTACCTTTATAAGTTATTCGCTTCAGAATCTGCCACTTGACCGTATATATTCAGTAAATGATTTAGGCGTTCTTCTGGACCCGAAGCTTAAATTTGACTGCCACATAATGTCGACAGTCAATAAAGCTATGAGTGTTCTTGGGTTTATAAAGCGTTGGTCAAAAGAATTTGATGACCCTTATATAACCAAATTATTATTTACCTCCCTTGTCCGTCCTATATTGGAATATTGTTCTTCGGTTTGGAGCCCACAATACCAAGTCCACATTGACCGTATAGAGTCGGTACAAAAAAAATTTCTCCTTTTTGCCCTTCGTAGTTTGAACTGGGATCAAGACGTTAGGCTACCTTCCTACCAGAGTAGATTATTATTGCTTAATTTACCGACACTTGCAAATCGTAGAATAATGCTTGGTACCATTTTTATGCATAATCTTATAAGAGGTGATATCGATTCTGTAGAACTTGTTAGCCGCCTAACTTTTAATGTTCCCGTTAGACTAACACGTAATTATCATCCTCTTAATTTACCTCGATGTACATCAAATTTTGGTCTGCACGAGCCCTTTCGCGTTCTATGTAATAACTATAACGTTCTTTATCATTTAATTTGCACATCAACTTCTATCCCGGTATTAGAAACTAACATTTTAACTCATT
Source organism: Drosophila takahashii (assembly GCF_030179915.1). Taxonomy (NCBI): domain Eukaryota; kingdom Metazoa; phylum Arthropoda; class Insecta; order Diptera; family Drosophilidae; genus Drosophila; species Drosophila takahashii. Next base: position 7,084,618 of record NC_091679.1, on the reverse strand, counting down.
TGCTTCACTCCTAACTGCATGTTTTTTTCATTATTTTGTCCCGTCTTTATTGGTGTTATGTATTCTTCTCGCGAACTCGCATTTTTGCCCAAATTTACAAAAGGGCCCCGCGCGTAACAAGCACGTGCTTGGTGTCGTTGGGCCACTTGTTTGTACTGATGATGTTCTCTAAGAAACGGCAGTGCCCTGTGTGGTAGCCTTTCCAGCATTTATTTGCCTTCAGTCTGGCGGCACTTTGCGCTGCCGTATCCTTTATGAAAAATTCTATAGGCATAATGCCTATTCTGGATATAAATCCAGAATAGTGTTCAACGCGGCTGCCGGGCATGATCTTAATGCCCCTGTAGCTCCTGCGCAAGGTGATCTCCGTATTCTTGTCAGCTTGGTAATATTGTATGCTATTGTCAGGGCTGGCCACCAGACTAGTGCCCCGTATGTGAGAATTGGTCTTACCACTGCTGTGTAAAGCCATAATATTACACTAGTTTACAAAATAATATTCTTGGTGTGCTCCCCAGCAATTGATGGCAAATTCTGTTAGTGCTGGACCCCTAGATCACAAAAATAGCACTTATTTTTTTTTCGATGGCACAGTTTTTTTTAAAGATTTTTTAAAGTTCGAAATGTTAAATTTCGGACTTTTTTCGAATTTTTTCTTATATCTCGGCAGATATCCACTCGGTTGGGCCAGTTTTAGTTTTATTTCAAAGTCAATAGATCAGAGCTTAACTTTGCCATACAGATCAACACGATTGGATGAGTAATGGCAGCGCAGAAGCTCGACCAAGATGAAGAATGTGTTTTTTGGTCGTCTGTAAGTCGGCTGTATATATCGTAAAAACTCGAAATAAATCCGTTGAAAAATCATAATGGGTACAAACTTAAAGCTTACATCCTACCGAATGAAACAAGCCGGATATGGCCCAAATCCATGGAAAACTGGATTTATGGTGGATTTTTAAAGTTCGGATTTTTCCACTTTTTTCGGTTGTCAGAGTCCAAATTTAAGATTTATCATAGGCGGCGACATGTAAACAAAAATGAGAGGTGACGGCAGCCGGGTCAATAAATAGCTAAATTTAAAAGCTAGAAAATTATAAAATAAATTTAATTTCTGAAAATTCCTTTAAAAATATATAATTGCTTGCGTTATGACTGTGAGTATTTTTAACTAAGTACTATCCATTTGCATAGTTCATTCTTATGAAAAAAGTAACCTTAATTAAAACATTAAATTCACTTTAATAATTTTCTAGCTTTTAAATATCTGATTTAGCTATTTAGTGACCCGGCTGCCAACACCAATTATTTTTGTTTACATGTCGCCGCCTATGATAAATCTTAAATTTGGACTTTGTCAACCGAAAAAAGTGGAAAAATCCGAACTTTAAAATTCCACCATAAATCCAGATTTCCATGGACTTGGGCCATATCCGGCTTGTTTTATTTGGTAGGATGTAAACTTTAAGTTTGTACCCATTATGATTTTTCAACGGATTTATTTCGAGTTTTTACGATATATACAGCCGACTTACAGACGACCAAAAAACACATTTTTCATCTTTGTCGAGCTTCTGCGCTGCCATTACTCATCCAATCGTATTGATCTGTATGACAAAGTTAAGCTCTGATCTATTGACTTTGAAATAAAACTAAAACTGGCCCAACCGAGTGGATATCTGCCGAGATATAAGAAGAAATTCGAAAAAAGTCCGAAATTTAACATTTCAAACTTTAAAAAATCTTTAAAAAAAACTGTGCCATCGAAAAAAAATGTAGTGCTATTTTCGTGATCTAGGGGTCCAAATCTAACAGAATTTGCCATCAATTGCTGGGGAGCATTTCGGCTGTAAACTAGTGTTATCTTAGGGTGTATACCCCAGTTTTTGCCGAACATTTTCCTGCACGAGTAAAATGCTATGCTGGCCTTTCTTACTCGTTCCGTGATGTTCAGTTTTCACGAGAGCTTCGGGTCTAGTATCACTCCTAGATACTTAGCTTTACCCGATAGCTCGAGTTCGATTCCATCTATTTTTGGTTCTTTGTTCTTCGCGTGAAGAGCATTAGTTCGGTTTTACTGGGGTTTATACCTAGTCCGCAGGTTTTTGCGCATTCATTGAGTCGGGTAAGGGCCCCCGTCATTATGTTACTAATGACATCTGGGAATGGTCCTGATACTAGCAACACTACGTCGTCTGCGTAGGCTACTACTTTTACTCCTCCGCTATTGAGTTCTCTCAATATGTCGTTCATGTTGATAAGCCAGAGCAGTGGCGATAGAACCCCGCCCTGAGGTGTGCCTCTCTTCACAAAGCGTGTGAGGTAAGTGCCACTCAGTTCGGCTGTTATCGTCCTGCTCGTAAGCATAACTCCGATCCAAACTATGATGTCTCCTTCAATGCCGATCGAGTTGAAGGAGCTCAGTATGGATTCGGCGTTTACATTATTGAACGCACCTTCTATATCTAAGAAGGAGGCCATTGTATATTGGTTAAAATTGAGCAATTTTTCTATGTGGCAGACTACTTCGTGTAGTGCCGTTTCTGTCGATCTGCCCTTTCGGTACGCATGCTGAGCATCCGATAGATGCTCCTTCTCTGTGTTTTCCCGGATATGAATATCGATCATTCGTTCCAGCGTTTTCATTAGGAAGGAGGTGAGGCTGATCGGCCTGTAATCCTTTGCTAGGATATGACCTCTTCTTCCTGGTTTTGGTATAAATACAACTTTGGTTTCCTTCCATAGAAGCGGTATGTGTGTTAGTCTGATGCAAGCAGTATAAAATGCCGTCTGGCCCCGGAGTTTTATATTTATCGAAAGAGTTTATCGCCCATTTGATATCCTTTGTGTGTGTTGGTTGATGAGCCCTCTGACCTTCAGTAGGTGCTGGCTTTTCTCGAAGGTTGCCTTGAAAGTGTGTATCCACTAGTGTCTTTAGGGATTCTTCCACTGTTGTAGTTACTGATCCGTCTTGTTTGTGTATTAGAGTTGGGCTGTTATACCCTTTAGCAAGGACCTTGCTTAGTCTAGCCGAGTCTTTTAAACCTTCGAGCGATTCGCAGTAAGTCCTCCAAGAGTCTTTCTTGACTGCGTATATCGCTTTTTTGTATGCTAAAATAAATAAATAAAAAAAATAAATTAAATGATACAGGACTCTCACAGTGTAAATTTGGCTTGAGCCTGGCTTCTTATGTTTTTTCTAAAAGTTTTGACGTCACAAAAACGGACTAAAAAAAAGGAAAGGAAGCTAGCCAGCCGAAGCTTATATACCCTTGCAGATAAAAGAAATACCTACAATTTATTTCTCGCTCGATCAATGCAGTTCCAGAGATTCCAGATATATTATTATACCCGTTACTCGTAGAGTAAAAGGGTATATTAGATTCGTGCAAAAGTATGTAACAGCTAGAAGGAAGCGTTTCCGACCCCATAAAGTATAGATATTCTTGATCAGGGGCACTAGTCGAGTCGATCTAGCCATGTCCGTCTGTCCGTCTGTATGAACGCTGAGATCTCAGAAACTACAAAAGCTAGAAGGTTGAGATTTCCCACACATATTCTTTGGCTTCCTACGCAGCGCAAGTTTATTTTAGTCGAGCGCCACGCCCCCTCGAACGCCCACAATCGCCCACTAACTATTTTAAAACGGGTCCTGCGCCCACATCTTTAAAGATTTCCGAGAAGTATAAATGCAATTTTGTTGTGTATATTTATACCTATCGAAATGTAGAAGACATTTTTCAAATCGGACCATTCATTAAAAAGTACGCAATCAAAATTTATATATCTATCTCCCTCGCACTCCCTTTAGCTGAGTGACGGGTATTAGATAGTCGTGACACCAACCCGACTATAGCGTTCTCTCTTGTTACCTATTTAAAATGTTGTTTTTTTTTTCAAAAATTCAATAGCCTACTTCCTACAAAGATACAATGTGTTTTCTTATATTTGTTTTATTATTCCTATTAAAGCCTAAAGATATAGTGGTCCGAACCGGCTCGCTCCGACATATGTACTACCTGCATTAGACAAAAGACTTTTGTGAAAGTTTCATGGCGATAGCATTAAAACTGAGAGACTATCGCTTAGAAACGGACAGACGGACATGGCTAGATGGACTCGGCTATAGGTGCTGATCAAGAATATACATACTTTATGTGGTCGGAAACGTCTCCTTCGCTGCGTTGCAAACTTCTGACTGAAATTAAAATACCGTCTGCAGGGGTATAAACAATTTTTTAGTGGAAAAGTTCTGAGAAAGTCGTGTGTTCCAACTTACAGACCTCTCACCTATTTATATTGTGTTCTTGTATTACAAAATTAAAGGGTGACATTATAGTTGTAAATTACAACATATAAAAATAAATTGGTTTAGAGAAAAACATTTTTTCTTTTAACTGTTTGACTTTTTTTTTGTGATTTGAGTTAGAGTTCCAAAATCGTTGAGAATTATAATTAATCGTTATTTGTGCAGTCTATTTCGATAAGGTACGTTGCTAAAATTGTTTATGAAAAATTTTAAATTGCTTAATTTGTGGCTAGAGCATTTAAAAACAAGAAAGGAAGTTAACTTCGGCCAGCCGAAGTAATCTAGTAATTTTAAATTTCCTATTACTTTGACATTATTATTTTTGTCTTTCCTATGGCAGCTATAAATCGGAAATATTAAAAAAGAGAAGAGAATACAATAAAAACCAAAGAAGCTATAATTTATTTCCTATTATTTTCCCATTTATTTTCCGATCGTTCCTATGGCAGCTATATGATATAGTCGTCCGATTTTTTTTTAATTTATTACGAAATTCAGAAACATATAAAAAACATTCATTATTCATTTTTTCATCGTCCATCATCCGATCGTTCCTATGGCAGCTATATGATATAGTCGTCCGATTTTTTTTAATTTATTACGAAATTCAGAAACATATAAAAAACATTATTCACAAAAGTAGAAGGTAAAATTTAAAAAAAAACACCCAAACTAGAATTTGTTTCCCATTTTTTTCCGAATATTCCTATGGGAGCTATAGGATATAGTTGTCCGATCAGGCTGGTTCCGACTTATATGCTACCTGCAATAGAAAGAATACTTTTAAGAAAGTTTTAAGCCGATAGCTTCAAAACTGAGAAACTAGTTTGCGTTGAATCAGACAGACAGTCGGAAGGACAGACGGACATGGTTAGATCGACTCGTCTGGTGATGCTGATCCAGAATATATATAGGGGAGAGGTCTGTAGGTTGGGACGGTCTGTAAGTTGAGACACTCAATTTTCTCAACACTTTTCCACTAAAAAAATTGTTTTTATTATTTTTTTATTTTTTTTGTAGTCTTTTTTAGTGACAAAACTTTTGGGGAAAACATTATAAGCCAGGCTCTAGCCAGATTTTAGCTGTGAGAGTCGTGTACCATTTTTCACCAAAAAAGTTTTTGTCCACTTTTTTCCAAATTCCATTAAAAATTAATAACGTGCTTAAATTAACTTGGTAAGAGATTTAAAACATTAGTAATTTAATAGTTAATTAATTTAAAAAAAGAATCAGGTTGATATGACAGTCAGAAAAAAAGTTATTAATTTTTTTCCGAAACATCCCATTTTGTGTAAGTTGGGACACTTTGAGCGTGTAAGTTGAGACATCCGTTTTTCATACAAAAAGGCCTTAGCCCGACAGAGGTCGCTTTTTTTATTTATTTATTTAGTTAAAGTTAGCAAATATCTGCCAACATAAACATAGTACCCTACTCACATCAAGTGGGAGGGGGCAAGGACAGGTAAGTTAGGATGTTTGGTACAATTAAATTAACAGAGCATTCCGAAAATATATAAAAATACAGTTCATTATATTGCGAACATAAAACGCGAAATGGATCATGTAACTGAAAGTTCGTTTTACAAATATCGAGGGCAATTGGTCGAAAGTGCCGAGTAGGCCTTACAGGGATGGAGAAACGAATTTGACCAAAAAGGTAGCTTGAATTTACAAGTACAGTAATTAATTCGTGCAGGAACATAACACCATGTCAGGTACGACGATCCTAGAGGGAGGGCAGGTTAAATAGACGCAGTCTATCCACGTACAATGGCAGGTGTCGATGTGTTTCCCAGTTTAAACCACGTAGAGCAAACAAAAGGAACTGTTTCTGTACCGATTCGATAAGGTCCTGATAAATGGTATATTGGGGTGACCAAACACACGAGCAGAATTCAAGAATTGGACGAACCAAGGAAATGTATAAATGTTTCTGCCTGGTACATTTCTTTGATATTAGGGGAAAAGAGAATGTTCAATGAGCCTTTTGGTTTTAATTGTTATTTGGTCGAAGTTCTTAAAAAATGGATGGGAAATAATAAAAGACGAACTTGATTAAATTAACTTAAATAAATAGTTTTTAAAAGCTTGTAGTACTTTTGGAGTGAGTATTATTGACTTTTTAAAGTGTCCCAACTTACAGACCTCTTTTTCAAAATGTCGTTTTTTGACACTTTTCAAAAAAAATTATTTTTTAGTTTTCCCTAAGGAAAAAATATTTTTTTTCTTGGTTTTTTTAAAGCCAATAGACTAACCTTTCGATCAGTACCAAATGCGTGAAGTTTCATAAGTGAATGTTGAAATGGCAGATTAAAAACAAAAGGTGTACCAACTTACAGACCTGTCCCCTACTTTATGGGCTCGGAAACGTCTCCTTCACTGCGTTGCCAACTTCTGACTGAAATCATAATACCCTCTGCAAGGGTATAAAAAAGACCATGTATTTTAAAAAGTAAAGTAAAGATAAATGTGAAAACAGGGATTTTCGTTTTGGTGTAAATCATAGGATTCCGGAATATAAAATTCCTCCACTCCTTTGCACCATTGTAGAGAAATTGTTATCCGTCTATATTTTCTTGACTACATTGAAACTACTACATTGAATTCTAAAAATTCTTTTTGACATAAAACTAAACTAAATGTAATTGTTACACAAGTCGTGTTTTTCTACCGCTCCGCAAAAATCACAAATTTCTTGGACATATCCGCAATATCGTCTAGCAAAATACTAATCAAAACAAATATAAAGCACATAGCTCGCAAATAACAGTTGACCGATTTGAGCGGTCCCCAAATAAGTGTTTTTCTCGGAGACTTTGAGCAAAATATGTTTCCCTCTCTGTCTCTCTTAAGCGATAGAATGATATAGGTAGATAGAGACTGGCACAAATAACGTCCTCAAAATAGTTCCACCATGACTCAGACGATGACCAGTTTTTTTGGTTTTCTTTTGCTCGGCTCGCTTACCCTGTAGTTCTCAAGGGGGCCGGTGGCACTTTCGGGGTAGAAAAGGAATCGACCACCCAGTGGTCCCTTAAGGGTCAATAAAGCCACCTATGTTTTGTGTGTTTTTTACAAGAGCAAAAGAGTTATCGGAGAGTGAACACTTCTATGTGAGATATAAAAATTGTAAAATGAAATTTTTGACAAGTATATAATGATTTTGATAACGAATACAACTTTATTTTGTTTATATAAAAAACAAATTAAAAAAGTTAAAATAATAAAATTAAAACTTAAGAATGAGATAAAATAAAATAATAAAAGATAGAATTTTATTTCTTTTTATATTATTTATATTTAATAATGAACAATTTAGCTGCAGCAATATTTTTAACAATAGCGGTGGTTCAGTAGCAAAACGTTTTCTTTCCTTCCATAACAAGCGGACTTTATTGGTGCTTAGATATGTAAAATAAATATATAAGTACCTAATTTTATATACATAGAACTAAACAAAAATAATATTAGCGAATGTTTTTATTGCCATCGATTATACGATATCGGTAGTAATCGCAATATTAAACGTAACGGATTGCCATAACTACCCAATCCCGCTACCATCACTAACCCAACGTTTGCGCCAAATTTTGTAAACATTGTATTTAATTTGTCTTATTGTACATTTAAAGTGTTATATTTTGTTGTGATCTGAAGTGTCGTCAACAGGTGAGTAACACCATGAGTTGTGCAAGTGAAATACCTAATAATGTGTGATATTCAGCCATGAACAGCAACAGGCACATTCGTCGATTTGTTAAAGAGGAGAAGGAGAAATAGTGGTGCAAAGGACTCCTACGTAAGTCTTTTTTCTTTGATATAAATATTTTAGTGAAATTTTCTTCCTTTCTAGATTAAAGCCATGAGATCGTTGTTGCTGCCAGAAGGGGGTTTAAAAAACTTGCGGAGGGTTCTCACAGATGAGTTTGTTGTGGGATTTAATGTTAAAGGCCTTTCTGGAAAAAAAGCCTTAAACTCCTTTACACATTTCTATGGTGCACTTCAAGATAGGTTATTATACCCGTTACTCGTAGAGTAAAAGGGTATATTAGATTCGTGCAAAAGTATGTAACAGCTAGAAGGAAGCGTTTCCGACCCCATAAAGTATATATATTCTTGATCAGGGTCACTAGCCGAGTCGATCTAGCCATGTCCGTCTGTCCGTCTGTATGAACGCTGAGATCTCAGAAACTACAAAAGCTAGAAGGTTGAGATTTCCCACACATATTCTTTGGCTTCCTACGCAGCGCAAGTTTATTTCAGCCGAGCGCCACGCCCCCTCTAACGCCCACAATCGCCCACTAACGATTTGAAAATGGGTCCTGCGCCCACATCTTTAAAGATTTCCGAGAAGTATAAATGCAATTTTGTTGTGTATATTTATACCTATCGAAATGTAGAAGACATTTTTCAAATCGGACCATTCATTAAAAAGTTATACGCAATCAAAATATCTACATATATCTATCTCCCTCGCACTTCTTTAGCTGAGCTACGATTATTAGTCGGGACACCAACCCGAGTACAGCGTTCGCACTCCCTTTGGCTGAGTGACGGGTATTAGATAGTCGGGACACCAACCCGACTATAGCGATCTCTCTTGTTTTTATAACTGTATTTTTTAAAATACACTTAGTTTCTTGGTTCAATTTCAATCTATTTACTTAGAATGCCATCTGTCTTTAATCCTATTTCTTTCTGTCTTTTTCTGCTTTTCACTTTTAATACATGGTTTGATGTGAACAGGCTTGTATAACAAAAACTAAAAATATATATTTAAACCCATGCAGAGGGAATTATAATTTAGTCCAGAAGTTTGTTACGCAGTAAAAGAGACCTTTTCAAACCTATAAAGTAAATCCATTTAACCATGTCGGTCTGTCTGTCGGGTCAAGTTTCAAAAGCGTGAAATAAGTCTACATTTATTTGTTGGTTATTCTTATTTTATATTTATGCTTTTCTAGTCACAATTTTATTCCTTAAAGCTGCAAGGGTATTAAAACTTTGGCTTGCCGAAGTTAGTTTTTGTTCTCATTTTATTTTAAAACACTAAAATCTTTTTTTTTTATATATTGTTTCAGAATCTGGTAATGCAGAAATATTTATTCCCAAGGCAATTCAATTGCAAAAGAAACGATTTTTTAAAAATAAATCCAAATCAAATAACAATAACAATGAGGAACTCAACAAAAACGTGTCAGCAGAGGAATTTGTTCAATAAATTTAAATTAAAAAAATAGAAAAATTGTCTACTTATAATACAATAAATTAATTTAACAAAAAGTATTTTTTCTTGGGACGTTTCATAGCATTCAGCTTTTTTGGTATTGAAAACGCCAACCCCATTTCATACCCCTTTTCTTCACAAAAGGGACCGATAGGTGGTCCCATTTTATACCCCTTTTCGCCACAAAAGGAACCGATAGGTGGTCCGATAGATGGTCCGATAGGTGGCCCCTTTTGTGGCGAAAAGGGGTATAATATGGGACCACCTATCGATCCCTTTTGTGGCGAAAGGTAATGCAGAACTTCGCCATATGACCACCGCCTAGGACATGCCGTGGTAAAAGTGGATAGAAATTTACATTGCGGGTGGTATGAACGGGAGTTAGTCCCAAGCCCCCGGTGTATGGCGATTTCGCTAGTTCGGGACCCCCACCGGGAAAATTCCTCTGGAAAATAACATATTTTCAAGAGGTTTCTCCATAGAAGCGGAAGGGACAAAACCTCGCAGTTTTGGTTTTGCACTGCTTTGCAGTATCTGATTTTCCACAATAAAAATCATGTTTTTTGTAATATTTGTTTGTGTATTTATTAATAATATTTACAATCGAAGCATTGCAATTAAAAATGTTTAATGCCTGAAGCATTCCCGGGTTTTGCTTGGCCGAATGCAGTTCTTAGGTATACATGTCTTGTCTGTCTTCTGAAAATATCAAAAATAATTAAGATATGAATATACACACAAAAAAATTTGCTTGGTAAAATTGACCAACAAAGATAGTAACGTAACTATTAAAATAGTTACGTGTATTTTGTTTTTGCTTTGGGTTTGTGTCTTTGCTAATTGTGTGTATTTTGTTGTTGTGAAATGACTATTTACTTAGTAGAATTGACAATTTTGCTGGTTGGGGCCTGTTTGACAATTATTACAGTTGATTTTACCAAGTTTTTTTTTTGTGTGTATGACCAGGAATAATAATATGAGTAATTACCATTATTACGTCTCCGCACAAAATTAAAGGATCTGGCCATGGCCGATCATTTACCCTCTGTTCAGCTGTTTTATGTCGGGTATCTATATCAAAAACTATGAGAAGAAAAAATAAAATATGACAAACGCAGGCGCAACACTTCTGGTCCTAAAAAGTCTCAGTCGGCCTGGCTGAAATAAATGAAATATTTTGATTAAGTTAAACAACTAAGTTAGTACTGAAGTACTATTTATACAACCATTTAATGAACACCTCACACCATTTATCACTAGTAAAGATTAAAAACATTTCAAGTGTCACTAAAATGCAGAATTTGTGTTGAAGATAGCATCCGGAGGCGTATATTTATTAACGGCGAAAATATCTGTGATACTAACCTTTGTAACGCTGAAATAAAGATTATAAAAAGACAAAATTTATTTTATCACTCACCTTTTTATTGTTTTTTTAGATTAAAAATAACTATTTTCACTTTTTTTTCACTTTTTCCAACAAATTTAAAAATGATGTGACCCTGCATTATATTCTTGATAATACCAAAAGAAATACCAGATACATTTCGTTTAAACAATACTTTTCAGGGACCGTAATCATTAAAGGTTACGTATATTATAGGTATATTAGGCATTTTTCGTGTTATTAATACTACCAACACGAATTTTTATTTTTTAACAACACTTAAAAATGGCTTAGGCCACGATCTGACGATCAAATTATTTTATTTCACAGAAAATATTTAAAAATGTATAAAACAATAATAGTTTTCTTTGTAATTTAATGGCAATCCTTGATAAATGTGATCAAATATTTTAATCGTCTTACCGTGGCTTTTCTTTATAATTTTTTTTTTTAATCCCACAATTATTCTTATTATTATTTGTAAACATTTTGAGTAAAATAAATTAAAATCATCAATAAATATTATGATTAGAGACATTTTGATTATAATTATTTAAATTAATTTATTTGATTAAAAATTAATAATATTTTTTCTACGGATGTGAGACCAAGATTTTTGGTTTTGGTGTAAATCATAGGGTTTTTTAATATTATAAGTTGGTGATTTTTTTTGTTAAAAGAATTATAATCGTAGTGCCATAGAATTCACACAGCGCATAAGTGGCCTGATAGCGATGCTACTCAAAAACCCACCCCCATTTAACGCTCAGAAATTATCTATCCCCACACCGCCGCCTGCAAAAAGGAACAGGATTTCAAGAACACAAAAACCAACTTCTCACTTTCCCGCTGGGCCAGTCCCCGCGAACTACAGGGTTACTGACCGATTGCTCTTGAGCGTCGATTCATAAAGTCTTTTGTGCATGTGTGTGGGCATAGTTCAATTTTACAAGGCAGTCCCGTCGGTACCCTGCAGTTCCCGAATTCAGACCGAGCGCTAAATAGCACTTCGTCGACTGCGACGCCGGCAGAGCCTCTGCAGAAGCGACTCTCTCACCAACCCCCTCTCTCTCAATCACCGTTACCGACAGAGCCGACCTAAACGGCGCCAGAGACGACGCTCTCCCAAATTTCTCTCTCTCAAATTATGCAAGCGCGATCGTGGCAGAGGGAAAAGAACAACAAGAGAGATTAAAATTGCAGATGTCGTTTTTCTCGCTCAGTATTCTGAAAAGCAGGCGCCGTTGTTTCGTGTTCTTTAATGGCGTTCTAACTGTGATAAGTTGTTTTCGAGTTCAAACAAAAGTGCTATTAATCAAGAATGCATTTTTAGGTAAGTAATTTTAAAAGGGTATTATAACTTTGTCTTGTCAAAATTGTATAGCTTCTCATTTTTAGAATGTGTATGTTTTATTTTTAGGTCAAGCTGATGGTACAAGGTGCATAAACAATATAATTTCAGATGAGATCATGTTGTCTTACGGCCCAGAAGGATGTTATTCTTGCACTTCTAAGTAAGTTTTTATCGTTCTTGTCTAATATTCTAATATTATATAAAAATATATATTATCCAAATTCAGATCCCATTGGTCAGGTGAAGCCTGCAGAGCCTCCGGAGAGGATGCGGAGACGTGTGAAAAATATCCATGCGCGAGAACGGAGCTCACCAAGACTCCGGAAGCCATGACAAACGTACCGAAGACCCTACAAGTCACCGTAGTTGGTAAAAATCTATTCATTTTATGTAAAAGTGTGAAAATAATTTACCAAAAATGATGTAGTAAAATGAAGTGAAAAGAAATAAACCTTTTGATAATGGCGATGAAATTCAACATATTTTTTATTTTTCTCTCTCTTTGCTGATGATTTTGGGTGATATTTCGGCGCTAAAATAGCGCCAAAAAGGCGCCGAATTTGGTGATGAATTAAGCGCTGAAAAATGGGGATGAACAGGTGCCAAGATGAGCAGTGATGAGCCCCTAGGACATGCCCATGTTAAAATCAGCGCTATTTTTCATACAAATTCACTACTAATTGAGCGCTTAGTGCTCCAGTTTTAGCAGTGATTTACTGCTAAAAAAGCGCTGAATGGAACTGCAGGGTAGTAAACAGTTACCTACACTGATAGTACGAGCGAGTGAAACGGAGATATCCCCGAAGCACGTCAACTGACTAAAAGCCGACGGACTACTTCGTACAATTGTATTCGGGAAAAAAGACCGTTTGCGATGACTTTTTCAGTCAATCGGTCTTTTAATAAGTCTCCCTGTGCGAGCGACATTCCTATCGCTCATTGAACGATGTTCGGTAACAGAGCGTCTCATGAACAGCTCAACGTGAAGGGCTCAACAGAAAACCAAAACGAAAGGAAACGAAGTGTTCAGCGCAGAGAGAAAACGAGGGGGATGTTACTTTTCGATTGTTCTCGGGAGCAGACCGAAAGGAAAAAAATGTCAACTGTTATTTGCATGCTCTGATAAAGCAACTACAAACTAAAATTGGCATTAACGTTTTAGTTAAACAAATTAAAAACACTAAAAGCAAAAGTTAAAATCTTTAGTAGCAATCACACACAACTAAGGCTTAGTACTCAACCCAACAAAAAGTCGTCCAAAACAAAAAACTTCATATGAAAAACAAGAAAGGAAGCTAGCTTCGGCAAGCCGAAGCTTATATACCCTTGCAGATCATTCTATTAGTTTACAAATCGCAAAAATGTTAAATTTCTTATTATTTCACATTCATTTTTCGATCGTTTCTATCACAGCTATATGATATAGTAGTTCGATCTTTTAAAAATTAAAATCGAAATTCGGAAATATTTCAAAATAGTCATATCCCAGAGTAGAAGGAAATGTAATAAAAACCAACAAAGATATAATTTTTTTCACATTAATTTCCATTTAATTTTTCGACCGTTCCTATGGCAGCTATATGATATAGTGATCCGATTTAAAAAACAAAAAAACCGAAATTCAGAAATATATAAAAAAAAATATTCCCAAGAGTAGAAGGTAAAATTTCAAAAAACACCGGAGCTAGAATTTTTTTACGTTTTTATTTTTTGATCCTTCCTATGGGAGCTATAAGATATAGTTGTCCGATCCGGTTGGTTCCGACATATATACTACCTGCAATAGAAATACGACTTTTACGAAAGTTTCATCCCGATAGCTTTAAAACTGAGAGACTAGTTTGCGTAGAAACGGACGGACAGACGGACGGACAGACGGACGGACAGACGGACAGACGGACGGACAGACGGACAGACGGACATGGCTAGATCGACTCGTCTAGTGATGCTGATCAAGAATATATATACTTTATGGGGTCGGAAACGTCTCCTTCACTGCGTTGCAAACTTCTGACTGAAATCATAATACCCTCTGCAAGGGTATAACAACGTCAAAAACTTTTGTTTCATATGAAGTTTTTGTTTTGGACGACTTTTTGTTGGGTTGAGTACTAGCCCTAAACGAAAATAGAAGCCTGCTAAAGAAAAACTCAAAACAAGAAACACTCAAACCGCTGTAAGGCTGAACACAAAGCCAGAAAAAATACACTGCTCCAAAATGTCGTCGACTTCCTGTGCACCGCCACCGAAGAGCACCCGAACGCTGGAACAGCTAGCGACCGAGTATCTGATGTCCACTCACCACAATTGCTGGAGCTGCTTAAGGTCCGCTTCTAAGAGCAGACCGACCAAATCGCTAGCCACGTCAGGGATGCAGAGCAGCGCATCCTCAGCAGCCTCATGGATCGCCTGGAGCTGATCTCGGGTGAGGTTAAACAGATGTTTGCTCGAGTCACTAATTTCGAACGCGACGTGGTAGATCTTCGATCTCAGAGAGATCGGCTGAGTGAGCGTGTTGAGCGGCTGGACAGGGAGGTGGCGGGCTGACAAGATGTGGGTGAGCGAGTGGGAGGTCTAGGGGCAAAGCAGCCCAATACATGGCAAACAGTGCGAGCGAACTGCGATTCCACGGTGTTCCCTTTGTGGAGGGAGAAATGTACGAGAAATTTTCCGAGCTCAAAAATCACAAAAAACGGATGTCGATCCCGAGTAGAGCCCTGCGTGAATCATTCAATTTTTGTTTTATCATAGTATGCCATGAAATTTCTGATTTGTTTAATTCAATTCTATGTGAAATAAATTGAATGTTTTTCTGATTCATTTCGAATTGAATGAATTTTTTTATTTTGCCAGACTTTTTTTGTGCTTTCATTTGAGAACAAAAAGTGAAAAATTTTTAACAAATCAATGTCAACTGCTTAGAAAATAAAATTCATACAGATTTAATCACGAAATAAGGCCCTTTGTTCTTAAAAGAAATTGTCGTTTGAATTATTTCGGAACTCATGCCATTCATTCATTCAATTCTATTAAACTCAAAATTCAAATTCATTCAATTGTATTAAACTGAAAATTCTAATTAATTCATTCATATAAAAAAAAAAATTCAAAATAATTCCTTGAAACCATTCATGCAGGGCTCTAATCCCGAGATCATTATGAAATTTGAAAACGTTCATGGGAAAATCACCCTTCTACGCAAAATTGGGTTATACCGTCGCGAGCATAATATATTAAGAGAGAACTACCGAAAAAAGAAGCCATGCGGATGAAAAAACAAAAGGGTCTTTCCGCAGTGTTTACTCGCCGCGGCCTTGTACACGTCCGCTGCAATAAAAGAGAGGGCGTTCACTGCTTTGAGCGCATCGAGGAGCTTTTGTCTCTTACACCCCAAAAAAAAGTCTTTAGATCTTCCTCTCTCCAACCGCCTCTCTCACTGACTCTTCAGCTGGACATGATGGCGCTGCAAGTGTTTCAAATAGTTTTCGCTCTTAAATTAGCAAACACAGAACTCTTAATTAAGATAGGTTTAGTATTAGTTTATTATCAGAAAATGTACTTTTATTTAATGTCAAATAATATGTTTGCGCCTCCAATAACCTTTTATTTTTTCCATGCTGGATGAGATAGGTAGTTCTATAACTGGAGCCCTGATAAAAACTATTAGTAATTACCGAAAGGGTCGTTCACCTAAATGCACAAAGCTTACTTAATAAAATAGATGAGTTCAGTATCACTTTTTTCCCAGTCAAAAGTGGATGTGATATGTATGTCCGAGACGTGGATTTTGCCTGATTTATGTGATTTGTTAATTGTTTGTAATGGTTATGTTGTTTATCGTTCTGATCGTATTGGGCGGGCCTGTGGTGTTGCTGTATATGTGAATTCGAAATTAAAATGTAGTGTTAAATATAAACAACCAAGTGAATGTCCGATAGAATAAATTTTTTTTGAAATTACAAATAGAGTACAAGGGAAACTTCTTCTCGGCTGCATATACCAGGGACCGTAATGATTATAAGTTTTATCCAAAAACTCAATCTTTAATGATTATTTTTTATTCCAAAAATAATCGTTTTTTTTTGAGTTTTTTGTAAAACTCTAAAAGTAATGATTATTTTTTGAGTTTTATTTCAACTCTAGAAATAATGATTATTTTTTGAGTATTATTTTCCGCTTGACAAATAACGCTTACTTTTTGATTTTTATTTTCTGATTGAAAAATAAAACTTATTCCTTCAGTTTTATTTTTTGATCAGAAAATAAAACTCAAAGTCCAATTTCTTTGAATTTAAGAGGTTTGGCTTTAAAAGCGGTTAGCAAATGTACTAAGTAGACCACGGCCAACACATTAAGGGCACTTTTAATTTTATACAATAACCGGAAACCGCCAAAAACCAAGAAAAAATTCTCTGCCTAAAACTTACATATAATGAAGCCAAATCAGGTGTTATGTGTTCGAAAAGCAGAAAGGTGGCCAACTTTAAGAATGACTGACCCAGGGTGGTAAGATTATAGACATCATCTACTTTTGAAAATATAATTAATAATTTAATAATTTTAGGATTTATTTTTAAGGCAGAAATAAATTCCAGAAAACATAGTCAAAAAACTTAAAAACGTACAGCTGCGGTCAAAATAGTAGTAGTGTTGCCGCCCTGTGTTTTTAAAAGTTTTATGTTGTAATTTTTTTTATCCAATTAGTCTAATAGTAAAATTATAATCAATACAATATTACCAGGAAAAGATCAATTACAACAACAAACTTTTAAATAACCAGGGCGGCAACACTACTACTATTTTGACCGCAGCTGTATACTTTTATGTTTTTATACCCTTGTAGAGGGTATTATAATTTCAGTCAGATGTTTGCAACGCAGTGAAGGAGACGTTTCCGACCACATAAAGTATATATATTCTTGATCAGCACCAATAGCCGAGTCTATCCAGCCATGTCCGTCTGTCCGTCTGTCCGTCTGTCCGTTTCTATGCGAACTAGTCTCTCAGTTTTAAAGCTATCGCGATGAAACTTTCCCGAAGGTCTTCTTTCTATTGCAGGTAGTACATATGTCGGAGCCAGCCGGATCGGACCACTATATCTTAAGGCTCCCAAACAAATATAAGAAAATTCATTGTAACTTTGTAGGAAGTAGGCGTTTTGATTCTTGACTACTTAAAAACAAAATTGAAATAAATCGAAACGCTGAATCTGGAATCCCTGGAACTGCACCGAGTGAGTATTCTTTTATCTACAAGGGTATATAAGCTTCGGCTGGCCGAAGGTAGCTTCCTTTCTTGTTTGACTATGTTTTCTAGAATTTGTTTCTGCCTTAAAAAAATTATTCTAAGTATGGAGTTCGAAAGATAAAGAGTGTATCTTTTAAAAAACTTATACATCGAATCAAACTATGCATCCGTTTGCCTCTGAGATTTCTGGAAAGTTGGCCAATTTCAGCATTTTTCGAACTTTGAGGTCCTTTTGCTAAGAATCCTTGCGTCGGGGAACTTTTCGGAAAACGCAGTTTAGGTAAATTTAAAAAACACTAAAAATGCTGCACAGTGTAATCGATGTTGAAAAAATATGATCTTTTACAGAATTTGCGCTATTTATATCATATAATAAAGCGTCTTTGGTGACGCCATTTTACCAGTATTTAGCTACACACAAAAAAATTTGCTTGGTAAAATTGACCAACAAAGATAGTTACGTAACTATAAAAATAGTTACGTGTATTTTGTTTTTGCTTTGGGTTTGTGTCTTTGCTAATTGTGTGTATTTTGTTGTTGTGAAATGGCTATTTACTTAGTAGAATTGACAATTTTGCTGGTTGGGGCCTGTTTGACAATTATTACAGTTGATTTTACCAAGTTTTTTTTTTGTGTGTACATGGCCATCATCTATTTAAAAATTTGCGATGTTTTGTTTATGTTTGTGTTCCTCTCTGGATTTAAGAGTTTATCGGCAACACCTAAGATTCTTTATCATATAAGAATACAAACCGCGAATTCTTTAGAAACATTTAAGAACAGTGAATCACCTTAGCTTCTTTTTGTGTGTTGGCATAAGGAAGAATATTAGATTTCTTTAAGTAACCATGTTTAGATGCCTTGCATGGTCTGCGGTGTCACTACCGACCGCTAGGATCGCTCTTAGATGCCCATTTTAATTTGGCACACGACTGCAGCGTTACTTAATGTTTTGCTCTACTTGCTTAAGACGAGTACTTTGTCTTTGTTTTTGGCGGTTCCCGGTAATTGTACAAACTTAAAAATATCCTTAATTTGTTGGCCGTGGTCTACTTAGTATATTTTCTAACCACTTTCACAGCCTAACCTCTTGAATTCAAAGAAATTAGACTTCGAGTTTTATTTTCTGATCAAAAAATAAAACTCAAGGAATAAGTTTTATTTTTCAATCAGAAAATAAAAATCAAAAAGTAAGCGTTATTTGTCAAGCGGAAAATAATACTCAAAAAATAATCATTATTTCTAGAGCTGAAATAAAACTCAAAAAAAAAATCATTACTTTTAGAGTTTTATAAAAAACTCAAAAAATAACGATTATCCTTCGAGTTTTAAATAAAAATTGGAAAAATAAAAATTAAACCGGATATTGAAACTATGGTGCTTAAAAAGTGTACTGGTATAGTTATTTTTTTTCTAGGATTGTTCTTTGACCATGATTTTTTTATTAAAAAAAAATTAATAATGATTATTTACGGTCCCTGGCATATACAGACCCAACCGCACTATGAGCCAATACTCAGCGTTATCGCAACTATTTCGCTGTTGTGCTCGGACGTCATACTGGCAGGCGATTTTAATAGCAATCTGCTGAAAGAGAGCCATCTTTTGAATGGTTTTGGTAAGGTAAAATCCAATGCTGAAGGCCTCGATAACATCCATATTTTTAATACCGCAATAACTACGAGTTCGTTCAAATACAAACTTTTTTACACGACAATTAACTGTTACACGACAAAAAGTCTGGTTTCCGAAGGAAAATAAGTTGTATTAGTGCCATTACTGATATTGTAGAAGATGTCAGGCAGCTTGATAAAAATTGTGTTACATTTTGGACTCTACTTGATCACAGCAAAGCCTTTGATTCGGTGAATCACAACATACTGTGTGCAAAACTCCAAAATATTTTTAACTTTTCGAGGACAGCGGTCAAGCTTGTTAAATCCTACCTAACAGGTCGAGTACAAGCTGAAGTCTCTGGGATGAATATCTCCTCCTTTAGGCAACTTACAAGTCGAGTACCTCAAGGATCTGTGTTAGGGCCATTGTTGTTTTCTGTTTATGTGAATGTTTTACCTTGTGTCTTGTCTGAATGTGAAGTACATCTATACGCTGATGATGTCCAAATTTATGTTAGTAAACCTTTCAAGGATATAAATGTGTGTGCCAGTATAAGTAACAGTAATTTTATCCATAATTGAGAAGTGGGCTAACAATAACTGCTTGGGAATAAATCCAAAAAAATCAAAGTGTATCGTAACACAAGTTTACTAAATAATATTCTTGGAAAGCTCCAAAGCAATTGATGGCAAATTCTGTTATTGTTGGACCCCCAAATCACGAAAAGACGACTAATTATACGCGTTACTCGTAGAGTAAAAGGGTATATTAGATTTGTGCAAAAGTATGCAACAGCTATTCTATTCTTGATCAGGGGCACTAGCCGAGTCGATCTAGCCATGTCCGTCTGTCTGTCTGCATGAACGCTGAGATCTCAGAAACTACAAAAGCTAGAAGGTTGAGATTTCCCACACATATTCTTTGGCTTCCTACGCAGCGCAAGTTTATTTTAGCCGAGCGCCACGCCCCCTCTAACGCCCACAATCGCCCACTAACGATTTTAAAATAGTATAAATGCAATTTTGTTGGGTATATTTATACCTATCGAAATGTAGAAGACATTTTTCAAATCGGACCATTCATTAAAAAGTTATACGCAATCTGTAGGTTGAGACGGTCTGTAAGTTGAGACACTCAATTTTCTCAAAACTTATCCACTTAAAAAATTGTTTTTATTTTTTTTTGTAGTCCTTTTTAGTGATAAAACTTTTGGGGAAAACATTATAAGCTAGGCTCTAGCCAGATTAAAGCTGTGAGAGTCGTGTACCATTTTTTACCAAAAAAGTTTTTGTCTACTTTTTTCAAAATTCCATTTAAAATTAATAACGTCCTTAAATTAACTTGGTAAGATATTTAAAACATTAGTATATTAACTGTTAACTAATTAAAAAAAGAATCAGCTTAATGTGACAGTCAGAAAAAAAGTTATTAATTTTTTCCCGAAACATCCCATTTTGTGTAAGTTGGGACACTGAGCGTGTAAGCTGAGACACCCGTTTTTCATACAAAAAGGCCTTAGGCCAACAGAGGTCGCTTTCTGCCTAGTACATTTCTTTGATATTAGGGGAAAAGTGAATGTTCAAAGAGCCTTTTGATTTGAATTGTTTTTGGTGTAAGTTCTTAAAAAATGGATGGGAAATAATTTAGGACGAACTAAAATTGATTAAATTAACATAAAGAAATAGTTCCTTATAGTTTCGAGTACTTTTTGTGTAAGTATTATTGACTTTTAAAAGTGTCTCAACTTACAGACCTCTTTTTCAAATTGTCATTTTTTGGCACTTTTAAAAAAAAATTATTTTTTAGTTTTCCCTAAGGAAAAAATATTTTTTTTCTTGGTTTTTTTAAAGCCAATAGACTAACCTTTCGATCAGTACCAAATGCGTGAAGTTTCATAAGTGAATGTTGAAATGGCAGATTAAAAACAAAAGGTGTACCAACTTACAGACCTGTCCCCTACTTTATGGGCTCGGAAACGTCTCCTTCACTGCGTTGCCAACTTCTGACTGAAATCATAATACCCTCTGTTTCAAAATGTCGTTTTTTGGGACTTTTCAAAAAAAATAATTTTTCAGTTTTTCCTAAGGAAAAAAAATTTTTTTTTCTTGTTTTTTATTAAGCTAATAGACAAACCTTTTGATCAGTACCAAATGCGTAAAGTTTCGTAAGTGAATTAAAAACAAAAGGTGTACCAACCTACAGACCTCTCCCCTATGGATTTAAAAATATGTAAATATGTTAATTAAAATAGTTAATATACAAATACATACTTAAATATTATATATATACAATTAAAATTATTATCTGCAAATTAAATGTTTCGTTTTATATATTTAAATTAAATATAAATACATAGGGGAGTGTAGGGTAATTTGACGAGTAGGGTAATGTGACGAACTCGTCGAATCTCACATATGACGTCACGACAAAAATTCCAAATAAATGTAGTCGTCTCCTCTTATCGTGTCGACAATGTATTTACAGTAATATTAATAAGAAGTCCCGTAATTTGTTCGTGAGGTAATTTTCGCTAAAAATGTGATGCGCAAACTAGCAAACCCATTCAATTTACTTGTGTTTCAGCAGTGCCAGAGCAAAGATGAGTGGAAAATAAAATCAGGCAAATATATGCACGTATACACGAGATATACACACGAGATATACACAACAGTTTTTGGTACCTCGCGTTTTTTTCTTTTGCGCCGTTTGAGAGTGACACCGATTTTGCTCCAAGTCTACCTTGTAGGGTATCGTGACGAACTTTTTGTAGGGTATTGTGACGAACTTTTTTTATTCAAGAATTTTAACTGTTATCGTTGATTATTTGTAAAAAAAATATAATAATACCAGATAACATTTACTGCTGCAGTTTTATTGTTGTTTTTAATAGTGACGTCAGTTTAATTAAATTTTAAAAAAATTTGCACTTTGACCATTTTTTTTATTGTAAGTTTGGATATTATCTTATTACTTCTTTCTTTTCCGTATCGAAAATAACTTTTCCGTAAATAATATATAAAAAAATGTATTTTTTTGTTTGCTAAAAGGATGGTTTACACCAAACGCTGTGGAATTTGGCTACGTTGAAATTTCGAATCCAAATTTTTTTAGAAATATGCTCAGTAAATGTAAGTAACTTTCTGCTTTTACACTTTTAAACAAGAAAGGAAGCTAGCTTCGGCCAGCCGAAGCTTATATACCCTTGCAGATCATTCCTATTAATTAACAAATCGCAAAAATGTTCAATTTTCTAATATTTCTCATTAATTTTCCGATCGTTCCTATGGCAGCTATATGATATAGTCGTCCGATTTTGATCAAATTAAAATTGAAATTCGAAAATATTTAAAAAGAGTCATATCCTAGAGTAGAAGATAATACAATAAAAACCAAAGAAGCTAGAATTTATTTCCTATTACTTTTCCATTAACTTTCCGATCGTTCTATGGCAGCTATATGATATAGTCGTCCGATTTTGATTAAATTAAAATTGAAATTCGGAAATATTTAAAAAGTGTCATATCCTAGAGTAGAAGATAATACAATAAAATCCAAAGAAGCTAGAATTTATTTCCTATTACTTTTCCATTAATTTTCCGATCGTTCCTATGGCAGCTATATGATATAGTAGTCCGATTTTTTAAATAATTAATTCGAAATTTAGATATATTTAAAAAACAAGAAAGGAAGCTAGCTTCGGCCAGCCGAAGCTTATATACCCTTGCAGATCATTCCTATTAATTAACAAATCGCAAAAATGTTCAATTTTCTAATATTTCTCATTAATTTTCCGATCGTTCCTATGGCAGCTATATGATATAGTCGTCCGATTTTGATCAAATTAAAATTGAAATTCGAAAATATTTAAAAAGAGTCATATCATAGAGTAGAAGATAATACAATAAAAACCAAAGAAGCTAGAATTTATTTCCTATTACTTTTCCATTAACTTTCCGATCGTTCTATGGCAGCTATATGATATAGTCGTCCGATTTTGATTAAATTAAAATTGAAATTCGGAAATATTTAAAAAGTGTCATATCCTAGAGTAGAAGATAATACAATAAAATCCAAAGAAGCTAGAATTTATTTCCTATTACTTTTCCATTAATTTTCCGATCGTTCCTATGGCAGCTATATGATATAGTAGTCCGATTTTTTAAATAATTAATTCGAAATTCAGATATATTTAAAAAATAACATCCCCAAAAGTAGAAGGTAATATTTCAAAAAACACCGAAGCTAGAATTTTTTAAAGTTTTTTTTTTCCGATTGTTCCTATGGGAGCTATAAGATATAGTTGTCCGATCCGGTCGGCTCCGACATATATACTACCTGCAATAGAAAGAAGACTTTTGGAAAAGTTTCATCCTGATAGCTCAAAAACTGAGAGACTAGTTTGCGTAGAAACAGACAGACGGACAGACGGACAGACGGACATGGCTAGATAGACTCGGCTATTGGTGCTGATCAAGAATATATATACTTTATGGGGTCGGAAACGTCTCCTTCACTGCGTTGCAAACTTCTGACTGAAATCATAATACCCTCTGCAAGGGTATAAAAATATTGATTTTTGGAGAAGTTACATTAAAGAACAAATCGTTCGTCACATTACCCTACAACTTTTGAAAGTTCAAAAAAAGAAGGGTTCACGCCAAACGCTGTGGGATTTAGCTGCATTGGAATTTTGAATTTCGAATTTTACAGGGATATGCTCAGTAGATGTAAGCAACTTTCTGCGTTTACACTTTTGAAAAATATTGATTTTTAGAAAAGTTACATTCAAAAACCGAATCGTTCGTCACCTTACCCTACACTCCCCTACCTTTTAAGGGTCTTTGACACCAAAAAATCGACTAACTTTGCGATTTTTTCTATAAAAACTGGTTGGATGGATTTAATTTAAAACTTTTGTATATTATTAAGTGTCATTTAAGTAACATCCACTACTTTTTATAGCAGATACTATCGGTTAATATATTGGTGGCAAAGCGATTGCTGGAAAAGGCGTTTTGCTGTGTTCACTGTACCTCCGCTAAAAATGATCGGATTTCCATTTTGTTTTTACATTTCGCTTAAGAATTAAAAAAAAATCCGCCCCCTGGGAAGCCCTTTTTTAAATTTTTTATTTTTAACAATTTTTTTCGAAAGTCCAAAGTCAAAAATGCGTTTTTCACCTAAAAAATTTGACTTTCGGCTTAAAAATAAAATATTTAAAGTTAAAAAATAAAAAAAAACGCTTCCCAGGGGGCGGGGAAAAATATGCGACAAATTTGAAAACGATAGGTTGAGCCGTTTAGAAATGCCGATGAACACAGGCTTTCGAAACGTGGTTTCGAGAAAAACGCACTTAAAGATGCACTTACGTACCTAAAGTCTTTGAGGTTAGGGTACTAGATTTAGCATAACTTCGAAAGTTTTTGTCCGATTGACTTAAAACTTTTTTTGTGAAATCTTAAGATGTTAATCTACGATAAAAAAATTAAAAAAAAAATTTTAAAATATGTTTTGGACAAACTGACAAGCGGACAAACAGAATTAAATTTCATTTTGACTAGGCCTCCACAAATTTGTTTTCGGTCTAACTTTTGAACGGAGCGTCCGATTTTCTGATATAACCCCTCAAATTACGCGCATTATCAGTAGAAATAAAACTAACTAAGTGCGCGAAGCCAATTATTCCCACCGGACCCAACAGATCCAAATTTCTAAATGTTCACTTTTACACTTTCATTGTCCGATTGACTTAAAGTTTTTTGTATAATCTTAAAATGTTAATCTACAAGAAAAAACTTTAAAAAAAATCGGTTTTTTTTTTGCAAGACCCTACCCTTCCCTTAATTTCTTAAATTAAACATTTTTAAATATTCCGGGTCGTTTAAATGCAGGGCAGGCACCACGAGGACCCCACCAAAAATTAATACAATAACTTTAGCCGTTTTCAAGCTATAGCTATAAGTCAAATAATTGATTGCATTTTGCCAACAATTAATTGACAGCCGAATATTTGCAATTTTTTAGTTTTTCTTGTTTTTTAGGGTGTTTTAGGGTGAACAAGAAAGGAAGCTACCTTCGGCCAGCCGAAGCTTATATACCCTTGCAGATAAAGTAATACTCACTCGGTGCAGTTCCAGGGATTCCAGATTCAGCGTTTCTATTTTAATTTTGTTTATACATAAGTAGTCAAGAATCAAAACGCCTACTTCCTACAAAGTTACAATGAATTTTCTTATATTTCTATGAATGTTCCTATGGGAGCCTTAAGATATAGTGGTCCGATCCGGCTCGCTCCGACAAATGTACTACCTGCAATAGAAAGAAGACTTTCGGGAAAGTTTCATCGCGATAGCTTTAAAACTGAGAGACTAGTTCGCATAGAAACGGACAGACGGACAGACAGACAGACGGACAGACGGACATGGCTAGATAGACTCGGCTATTGGTCCTGATCAAGAATATATATACTTTATGTGGTCGGAAACGTCTCCTTCACTGCGTTGCAAACATCTGACTGAAATTATAATACCCTCTACAAGGGTATAAAAATGAAAATGTTTTGATGCAATCGGAAGGATAATAGTTTAATAAATAACATTCCAAAAGAAAAAAATAAAACAAGAGAGAACGCTATAGTCGCCCCGACTATCAGATACCCGTTACTCAGCTAAAGGGAGTGCGAAGGAGATGGAGATAAAAACTTTGATCCGCCGTAACTTTTTAACGATTGGTCCGATTTAAAAAATTTCTTTTTCTTAGGTTTTAATAAACACAATACAACTGCATTTTTACTTTTCCGAAATATTGAAATTTTTAAAATCGTATATAAGCGATTGTGGGCGTTAGAGGGGGCGTGGCACCCTTTTGAAACAAACTTGCGCTGCGTAGGAACTCCTAGAATCTGCATGCAATGTCAATCTTCTAGCTTTTATAGTTTCCGAGATGTCAGCGTTCATACAGACAGACAGACGGACAGACAGAAGGACATGGCTAGATCGACTCGGCTAGTGATCCTGATCAAGAATATATATAGTTTATAGGGTCGGAAACGCTTCCTTCTACCTGTTACATACTTTTGCACGAATCTAATATACCCTTTTACTCTAACGGGTATAAAAATCTAGTATTTGCTGTACATTTCCCATCTAAAAACGAATTTCTATGCCATTTTTCCTTTTGCAAACAATTAGTTGACAAACTGTATGTCGCCGCCTATGATAAATCTTAAATTTGGACTCTGTCAACCGAAAAAAGTTTAAAAATCCGAAATCTAAAAATCCACCAAAAATCCAATTTTCTATGGATTTGGGCCAAATCCGGCTTGTTTTATTTGGTAGCAAATATATATATTTCGTGTTTTTATGTTATATACAGCCGACTTACAGTCGACCAAAAAACACATTTTTCATCTTTGTCGAGCTGCTGCGCTGCCATCACTTTTCCAATCATATTGATCTGTATGGCAAAGTTATGATCTGATCTATTGACTTTAAAAAGGAATGAAAACTGGCCCAATTGGGTGGATATGAGCCGGAAAATAGGAAAAAATTCGAAAAAAGTCAGAAATTTAACATTTTAAACTTTAATAAATCTTTTAAATAAAGATGTGCCATCGAAAAAAAAATTAGTGGTAATTTTGTGATTTAGGGCTTCAACTCTAGCAGAATTTGCAATCAATTGCTGTAAAGCATTTTGGCTGTAAACTAGTGTAATATTAGATATGATGTTATTGGTATTTACTTTAAATAGTATAGGTCAAAGTTTAATACATTTAATTTAAATTTAAAATTAAATTAAATATTTTTATTTTCAAGTTAATAAAAACAGCCATTGATAAAAATAAATCGAAATATGTATATTCATCTTTTATATCCTTCGCTTTGATTTTGTTTAACAATCGTAATATATTCAAATATATTAAACTTTATTAAAATAGTTTTAAATTTTATCAAGTAGTTTTATATATTTTTTTAAAGGTTTGTTTTTAGCTTTAATTTAAATATGTCGCCGACGGACCGAAACGGTGCCAGAGACGACGCTCTCTCAAATTTTTCTCTCTCAATCTTTCTCTACCTGCGCAGGGTTAGAGACAAATTAGGCAAGCGCGATCGTGACAAAGGGAAGAGAACAACAAGAGAGGTTGAAATTGCAAATGTCGTTTTTCTCGCTCAGTATTCTTTTTCTATCTCAAAGGAAGACGCCGTTGTTTCGCGTTTTTTAATTGCGTTCTAACTGTGATAAGTTGTTTTTGAGTTCAAACAAAAGTGCTATTAATCAAGAATACATTTTTAGGTAAGTAATTTTGAAGGGTATTAAAACTTTGTCTTGTTTTAATTATTATAGATTCTCCTTTTTAAAATATGCATGTTTTATTTTTAATAGGTATTGTTTGGTCAAGGTGCATAAACAATATAATTTCAGATGAGATCATTTTGGCCTACAGCAGAAGGATGTTATTCTTGCGCTTCTAAGTAAGTTTTTATCATTATTGTCTAATATTCTAATATTATAAAATATTATACAAAATATATATTTTCCAAATTCAGATCCCATTGGTCAGGTGGAGCCTGCAGAGCCTCCGGAGAGGATGCGGAGATGCCATGATAAACGTACCGAAGACCGAATCTATTAATTTAATGTAAAAGTATGAAAATAACACTGTGCAGCATTTTTAATGCTTTTTAAATTAACCTCGATGGATGCTATATTTTTGGATTTGTTACGAATTCCCAAGATAAACTCCGTTTTCCAAAAAGTTCCCCGACGCAAGTATTCTTAGCAAAAGGACCTCAAAGTTCGAAAAAAAATGAAATTGGCCTAACTTTCCGGAGCTCTTAGAGGCAAACTGATTCATGGTTTGATTCGATGTTAAAGTTTTTTAAAAGATACACTCTTTATTTTTCAAACCCCATACTTAAAATAATTTTAGGATTTTTATTAAGGGAGAGACAGATTATAGAAAACATAGTCAAAAAACATAAAATCATACAGTTGCAGTCAAAATGTCTACACTCGCGACCAAATCGCGGTGTATATATGGATAGGCTGGCGGACCTACATGACTAGATCGACTCTGTCAGTGATACTGATCAAAATACGTTTCAATGAATTCAATACTCTCTTTATGTAGAGTAACGACAATCACTGTGGACATCAGTCAACTTAGTGACGAAGCGCAAAGGGAGAGTGTGCGAATTAAGTATACGAATAAAATCGTTATCGTTAAACTAAAGGAATATTATAATTTAAACTCTTACTTCAAATAAGTCAACCGGAACTTCATTTTTTAATAAATACTTTTGAACACTGGCAACTGCATTTTTAGAATATTCCTAAAAATATAAATTTAAGAATTACATATTGGTCAATTTTTATTCAAGGCTACTTGCATAGGTGTGTGATAGCATTTCCTCCATTATAAAATTATCATAAACTTCCCTTGCCAATTTTTTTCTTTCATCGTAACATTCTGTTTTTTCAAAAATTTTTATCTGAAATGCAAAAATTAAATTAAAAACATGTCTTTGAATAAATGTTAAGTATTGTACCTGTTCAAAAAATTTTAGTTGCTGTATAGGTTCGTCTGAATCGTTTTCGCAAAAGTCTTTGAACAGCAAGTAACCTGCAAGTAACTGAATTTAATTAAATACCTAAAGTTGCGAAATACATACCTAATACTTCATTAAAAATTTTATGAAAATTAAGTTCGCTTTCCTTTTCCAAATATTTATACATAACACTTCTCACGCTGAAATAAAAAATAATTTGTTAATTTATTAGAATAATATTTGCAGAAACAAGAAGGTTACCACCAGACAGGATATGGACAGAGGTATCAAAAAAGCCGTCGTTGGTTGCACAGATATACTAGGGATTTCATTCTTCGAACAAATGTTTCCGAATATCATTTACAAGTCAATAAAAGTTGCATAAAAAGCAAAGCATGCAAATAACTGTTAACCGTTTTTTTCCTTACGCTCTACTCCCGAGAACAACCGAAAAATAGCATGCCCCTCGTTCTCTCTCTGCGCAGCACACTTCGTTTCCTTTCGTTTTGGTTTTCGGTTGAGCCTTTTACGTTGAGCTTTTCGTGAGACGCTCTATTACGAACCTCGTTCAATGAGAGTTACGAATGTCGCTCGCACAGGGAGACTTATTAAAAGACCGATTGACTGAAAAAGTCATCGCAAAAAGTCTTTTCACTAATACAACTATACAATGTATTCCCTTTGAAAGTACTTGCGAGTGAAAGGGAGAGCAATATCGCCCAAGCACGTTAACGTTAACACATGCGCAAAAGACTTTTTGAAACGTCGTTCAGGAGCAATCAGTCTGTAAGCGAGCCGAGCAATAGAAAGCCGAAAAAACTGCTCGTCGCCTGAGTGCGAGCAAAATTTCTGTACGAACAATTCAATCGGTTGCTCTCTGATTGTTTGCTCAAAGTCTCAGAGAAAAACAGTTATTTGGGGACCGCACGAATCGGTCAACAGTTATTTGCGAGCTATGATAAAAAGTTATGGTGGGCGTTAGAGTGGGCGTGGCACCTTTTTGAAACAAACTTGCGCTGCGTAGGAGCTCCTAGAATCTGCATGCAAAATGCCAATCTTCTAGCTTTCATAGTTTCGGAGATCTCAGCGTTCATACGGACAGACAGACAGACAGACAGACAGCCAGACAGACAGACGGACGGATGGCTAGATCGACTCGGCTACTTTACTCTACGAGTAACGGGTATACTAAAATAGAAACAATTTTTTTAGTGGATAATTTTTGAGAAAATTGAGTGTCTCAACTTACAGACCGTCTCAACCTACAGACCTCTTCCCTTTATTTTTTGTTTTTTCGAGATTCGACCCCAAATTGCCTGTCACGTTTCACGTGGAATGAGCCCTAACCAATTAACTTCAAACATTTTACGAATGAAGAACTTCTTAAAAGGTTTCGTTTTGTAAAAACACTGCACTATTTGGAGATGATCAGTTTTTGCTTAATTTTCATTAAACGGTGTATAGTCTTCCTTTCTACCAATGCACAGTGGTCCCAGAATTCGTTTTTTTAAAGTCCTAATTTTTTTGAAATGTTTTGTATCTATAATTTTAAAATTTACATGTTTATTGATTTTACATATATAAACTTAAAAAAGCTATTAAAGCTTCGAGTTTGGATAAATGCCTATTAATTTCTGCAAATTTGGCTCTTCGAAAACATCAACAGTTAGCTTAGCTGAGCTTAGTTGTCCTAATGAAAGATCAATAAGACCATAAACAATCTCATGGGACATGGTGGGAACAAGACCACTTGAATTAGTTGAGGGCATTCAAGAGATGACAGGAAGGTTGAGGGGGAAAAATACAATTGAAAATTTATTTTTTTCGAAAAAATTTTTTTTGTCCTAATGTACTCTAAATATGGGTGGGAATAAGGCTTTAAAAGCATAAAGCCGTCCGGTACTTATTTTCAAAGTAATACGCAATTTAGTGAGTGCGTGTCAAATAGCTGAAATGCACAAAGGTAAACTTTAAACGCTTCTACTGAAAAGTCGTGTTTTCAAAGTCGCCGTGCAATGTACAGGTCAGAGATTTCATTTTAATCGAATGCGGTTTTTTGCTTTATGTTTGAAATAAAATTTTCCACAACATGAATAAAAGGATTTTTTATATTTGTTGGTTATAACATGTTTTACGAACAAAGTCGAAAAAAAGTGTGTTTTTTAAAAAAAAATTTTCCAACTTCACATTTTTTTATGGAAAAACCATTTTTTTACATATGAAATAATTCATGTTGTGCGCTGTACCTCTAAGATTAATGCCCAGTTGCTGTTTTTTGTTTTAGACGTGATCCTGGGCCTGGAGACTGCACGGCGCAAATTTTTTCCCTCAAAACACGACTCCACATTATTGATCATAAATGGGCTTAATTACAATATTTTTTAAAAAACTTGACTGATTTTCATTGCCCAATAATTTCCCAACAACATGCAAAAAGAATCGCTAAGATTCATTTAATTCCCTTCTTGCAATCCACTTCCAAAGATAGGCCTCATTTTGGGCCTTTTATTTGTATTTCCCCCCTTAAAGTCGCCCATAGCATGAAGGATACCTTTGTCTTCCGGCAAGGTACGTCTTTCTGAATGAGAAAAGGGACTTTATATTTTTTTTATAGGACCAATTTCTTTTGGACATGGCTAGATGGACTCGGCTATTGATGCTGATCAAGAATATATATACTTTATGTGGTCGGAAACGTCTTCTTCACTGCGTTGCAAACATCTGACTGAAATTGTAATACCCTCTGCAAGGGTATAAAAATTATATCTTTGTTGGATAAAGTTGAATATCTGAAAGTTCTGGTAGGTAAAGGGCATTTCTGCTTTTGAATTATGCAAATCGTGCTTTCTGCTCGCAAGATTAAATAGATTTGGTGTTTTCTTTCTAACGCCAAAATACGGCAAAAGAGTGATGATAGTGCCAAAATAGGTATGAGGATAAATATTGGAAGCAATGTGCTTTGCAATCAAGTTGGTACTGTGCACTTCAAAAACATAAAAAAAAAAAATTGGGGTGGCCGGGTTGTAGAAAACGTCCCACAAAACTACTTGAAATCTAGTTTTTCCTTTCTTTGACACTGTTGCACCACCTATAAAATTATTTATAAATTCAATGGTTTAAGGACAGGAACTGTAAAAAATTGGTAAGGTTGCCAAAACTTGAAAGTGGTCCAACATTTTTTTGAAAATTTGAATGGCGGTTTTCTGCACTTTTAAAAAGTCTTAAAAATTCCAAGCTTCTTTAGCGAGGATCTATTTCTTATCCCTTTGATTTCTCATCACAAATTTTCAGTTAAGCGTTTCCGTTGGTTAGATATAAGCTTAAATAAATTTTTGGATTGCAGACGATTACTCCTCAGCCAAATGTCCAATAGCTTTGAAAATTGGTTTCCATACTCTCCTTCTAATTATCTACCATCGCTGATTCAAAATTTTTAAAAATCGCTGGGGGCCGTTTTGTATAGGTAAGTCTGCTATGCCCTTTGTATGGAACAGATCATTAACAGCTGTTTGAAATCAGACAATTCAACAGTTTATGAAATACCCTTAGGCCCGTTTTTTCGACCACCTGATAAATGAAAAGTAGGGTTAAATCTCTGATTCCCATAAGATTTCAAAGTTTTAACCCTACTTTAAATTTAACAAACGGACGAGAAAACGGCCCTTAATATGTCAACAAAAGATTTATACTAATTTAAAAACTTTTAAAAAATTCCCATGTGCAGGATAGTGTGGACGTTTACCCCGCAGGACAAGGGAATCGACATAACTTGAACTATGTTGGCAACATTTCTATGTATTTACATATATTTCATAAATTTAAATACGAACCTAGCTAAAAAAAGATGAGCTATTTGCCAAGTTTTATAGAACACATGATTAATGTTTGTATATTAATTTTTTCTTACTCAAAAATAGATATTTGATACTTTAGACTTCAGACTTACAGTGGCCCCTTTTTCGAGTTTTTCCACTCCTTTAGCTTTTACAGAAATAGTAATGATGCTATCTTGTTTTAAATGTTATTATTATACAATAAACAAAATTTCACTCTTATTCAACAAAAACTTTTCAAGTTATAAATAAACAAGAAAGGAAGCTAGCTTCGGCCAGCCGAAACTTATATACCCTTTCAGAAAAAGCAAACACCTATAGTTTAATGCTCACTCGGTGCAGTTCCAGGGATTCCAGATTCAGCGGGCCTATTTTTAATTTTGTTTCTAAGTTGTCAAAAATCAAAACGCCTACTTCCTACAAAGATACAATGAATTTTCTTATATTTGTTTGAATATTCCTATGGAAGCCTTAAGATATAGTGGTCCGATCCGGCTCGCTCCGATATGTACTACCTGCAATAGAAAGAAGACTTTCGGGAAAGTTTCATCGCGATAGCTTTAAAACTGAGAGACTAGTTCGCATAGAAAC
This sequence comes from Drosophila takahashii, assembly GCF_030179915.1. Classification (NCBI taxonomy): domain Eukaryota; kingdom Metazoa; phylum Arthropoda; class Insecta; order Diptera; family Drosophilidae; genus Drosophila; species Drosophila takahashii. The sequence goes on along the minus strand of NC_091679.1, from coordinate 7,051,505 downwards.
GGACAGACGGTCAGACAGACAGACGGACAGACGGACATGGCTAGATCGACTCGTCTTGTGATGCTGATCAAGAATATATATACTTTATGTGGTCGCAAACGTCTCCTTCACTGCGTTGCAAACATCTGACTGAAATTATAATAACCTCTGCAAGGGTATAAAAACCTAAAAATGCCACTGACAAAAGTCTATAAACTATTTTTTACATAGAACTTTCGAAATTTTTGCTTCAAAATGTAAATTTTTGCTTTTGTACCGGCTTAGTGTTGGTGAAAATAATTGACAAGGAGCATAATACAGCAGCCAATCCTTCACGATATACGGCGTATGCCTAGGATCGTTATCCTGTTGAAAGGTAAAGCTCGTTATAATTTGTACCCAGATGTTTTTAAAATGTGTTCCAATATGGTCTTATACTGAGAAGGAACCATAGTGCCCTCGACGAAGACCAAATTTCCTACTCCCGAGGCTTCAACTGATCCCCACGCCATGACTTTCCCACCATAATCCCACCACAGTACTAATTTGGGCCAAAAAGCACTTCGGTGGGAGTGTCATGGTGTCGGGATCAGTTGAAGCCTCGGGAGTAGGAAATTTGGTTATTGTATAATAATAACATTACTTTTTCTGTAAAACCTAAAGGAGTGGGAAAACTCGAAAAAAGGTGGTCGTATGTAGACTTTTGTCCGCCACTGAACTATTTTCGTTAAAATTGTTCATAAGAACGTACAGTAAGCATATTAATATATATGGGCACTTCCACCAAAAAGTCCACCAAGCCAAAAATGTTGAAACTTGTATAAAACATATTTCCACATGATTTTGCCCCGATATTAGAATCTAAATAGTTTTATCCTGAGCTTAACTATAAATTTGGAGTATAGTTTGATTATTTTATGACAAACCCCACCAATATACAGTTTGTCGAGTAATTGTTTGCAAAAGGGAAAATGGCATAGAAATTCGTTTTTAGATGGAAAAGTACAAGCAAATACAAGATTTTTTAATTTTTTTCTTTTGGAATGTTGTTTATTAAACTATTATTTTTCCAATTGCATCAAAACATTTTAATTTTTCACCCTAAAACACCCTAAAAAACAAGAAAATCTAAAAAATTGCAAATATTCGGCTGTCAATTAATTGTTTGCAAAATTCAATCAATTATTTGACCTTTAGCTATAGCTTGAAAACGGCTAAAGTTATTGTACTAATTTTTGGTGGGGTCCTCGTGGTGCCTGCCCTGCACTTAAACGACCCGGAATTGACCGTCTAAGGACATTTTTAATTATACTTTTTAATTATATATATATATATATATTTTTTTTTTTTAATTAATTATACTTTTTAAGCAATTTTTTAGTTTTTCTTGTTTTTTAGGGTGTTTTTAATATAATTGGACTGATTTGTACAATTGCATGGATATTGACAGTGCAATTGAACTTTTCTATAGCGTTTTAAACACTTTTTTTGACGAATGCGTGCCTGACAGTCTTCCTCCGAAGCTAAACAGACCTCCTTGGTTTAACAATGAGCTTCAAAGACTTAAAAATCTTAAATCCAACACTTATAAAAAGTATAAAAAAACGGGAAAGCCATCTGATTTTGCGAAATATGTTGTGGCTCGTTCAGATTTTAATGTTCTCAACAGTCATTGCTATTCCATGTATTTAAATCGATGTAAATTCGAGTTTTCAAATGATCCGAAGCAGTTTTATAACTTCGTTAATGCCAAGCGTAAGTCTTCGGCATTGCCTTCATCGGTACGTTTAAACTCAAAAGAGGCATCGTCGGATTCTGAAATTGCGGATTTATTTGCCGAGTTTTTCCAAACTACTTATAGTTCGGCTGCTTGGTCAAACCCTATCTACCCTAACCACTTAAATAGGGCTAATTGTATTTTTACCCCTGTAATTACCGAAAGTTCTCTTTTAAAGGATTTAGCAACAACAACGCCAACGTATTCTCCCGGTCCTGATGGACTCCCTGAGAGTGTGCTTAAGTTTTGTGCTTCAACCATTTGTAAACCGATTCTTAAACTTTTTCATTTGTCTATTTCATCATCAGTTTTTCCAACTATCTGGAAGGACTCTTTCATTATTCCACTCCACAAAAAGGGTGCGAAGGCGGATGCCCAGAATTATAGAGGCATTTCTAAATTGTCGGCAATTCCTAAAGCATTTGAATGTATTATTACTTCTCATTTGCAGCATTTATGTTCCTCGCTAATATCACCGTGTCAGCATGGTTTTGTTAAGCGAAGATCGACCACCACCAACCTTCTTGAATTATCATCTATTGTAATAAATGGATATAAGAATAACATGCAGACTGACGTTATATATACAGATTTTAGTAAGGCCTTTGACTCTGTTAACCACTCTCTCCTTTTATTCAAATTAGATCAGCTTGGGTTCCCATGTAATCTATTAACTTGGATTTCAAGTTACTTGAATGGTAGGACTCAGAGGTAGAGCTTGAAAATTATCGATAAATGATAGTATCGATATTTTCGATACTTTATCATTATCGTATCGATAATATCGATGTTTTCAAGGAAAGCAAAGACAAATTAAAAATAATTTTATAATTCTGTTAATACCACGTATTATTATTATACACATGCATAATACACTTACATTATTATTAATATTATTATTAGAAAAAATCGCGGGTAATTTATTTAATTTTAATTTCCGGTTTTCATTATTAAAATGCACTTCCAGACTAAAGGATCGTCCTCTTAAGAACTCGTGGTTTATTTATGTTTGATCATTGAGTTGAGTTGCGTCACATGTCTAGAAAGACACCAATTCTTAGTCAAAGACATTCACGGCTTCTTAAGAATTTTTTTTAAAATATATTATGAGGAAATACTTATGTAAAATAATAGAACAAACCTTTGTTCCATACCATTTTTTGGTACTAAAGAAGAACAAATTCCTCCTCTTCTGAAGAATTCCCGGTTGCTTTTTTTTTTTGATCCTTTGCCAAAATTGCTCAAACGGTCTTTGTTTTGTTTGTTGTTGGTATTAAAAGAACGAGAGTTCCTCCTTTCCCCAAGAAATCGCGGTTCTTTCATTTCCGATTTTATGCCACAACCTATGGTTATTTTCCCCTACTTTAATTGATACTATACCATAAAGAAGTAAAAATTCCTCCTCTTCTGAAGAATTCGCGGTTGTTTTTTTTTTGGATCCTTGAGTCCAAATCGCTCAAACGATCTTCGAAAAGCGACCAATTCTTATCAAAGGCTATGAATTCGCGGTTTCTTGAGATTTTTTAATAGCGGACAGAAGGTCGGTAGCTGCAACCAAGACTTTGTTTTTGGTACTAAAAAAACCAAAGTTCCTCCTCTTCCCAAGAACTCGCGGTTCTTTTATTTTCCATTTTTTGCCATAACCTATGCCCTTTTCGCCTACTTTTAAGTATTTCATAATATCTATGGTACCAAAGAAGAATAAAATACCAAGAACTCGCGGTTCTTGCATGGTAATTTGTCCCTACTTAAAAGTTATTAAAAGTATTAAAAGTTATTTTGGTCCTCAGAATTAAAGAGTGAAATCTGTTCGTTTCTCTCTAATAAAACGTCAGAAAACATCGATATTATAGATAAATATCGATGTTTGAAAAATATCAGAAGTATCGATAATATCGATACTGATATCGATAATTTTCAAGCTCTACTCAGAGGGTTATATTTAAGAGCGCTGTTTCTAAAATGATCAACGTGACATCTGGAGTTCCTCAAGGTAGTCATTTAGGCCTTTTGCTGTTTACTTTGTTTATTAACGATCTTCCCTCTATCGTAGCTCATTCTCGTGTACTAATGTACGCTGACGATGTTAAGCTTTGTTTATCATATAAAGATGTAGGGTCCGGTTTCAACTTACAGTCAGATATTGATTGTTTTCAGGGGTGGTGTGAGTACAACCTTTTAAATCTGAACTGCCTTAAATGCAACGTTATGACTTTTTATAGGGGCACTCCTACGTTTGTTAGTTATTCTCTTCAAAATACACCACTCGACCGTATATATTCAATTAACGATTTAGGTGTTCTTCTCGACCCAAAACTTAAATTTGATTGCCACATAATGGCCACTGTCAATAAAGCTATGAGTGTTTTTGGGTTTATAAAGCGTTGGTCAAAGGAATTTGATGACCCTTATACAACCAGATTATTATTTACCTCCCTTGTCCGTCCTATTTTGGAATATTGTTCTTCAGTTTGGAGTCCACAATATCAAGTGCACATCGACCGTATTGAGTCGGTGCAAAAAAAATTTCTTCTTTTTGCCCTTCGTAGTTTGAACTGGGATCAAAACGTAAGGCTACCTTCCTACCAGAGTAGATTACTAATGCTTAATTCAAATGTTTTGATGCAATCGGAAAGCTAATAGTTTATTAATGAACATTCCAAAAGAAAAAAATTAAAAAATCTAATATTTGCTTGTACATTTCCCATCTAAAAGCATACATTTCCTTTTGCAAACAATTACTTGACAAACTGTACGCAAAAATTAGTTTTTGGCTATTTTTTTGTTATATTTTGGTACTGTCTTCAGTTGTTAATTTATCCTTTAAGAATGGTAATATGTGACATTATTCTGTACTGAACGCTTCATTTACATGTTAAACTATTAAGTTAAATGCAAAACAGCCAGTAATTAAGGGATAGAGGTAAAGAATTACACTTTAAAAAATGCTAGGAAAAAATGTCCCGAGCGACATGTCACGAGCTAATGTGGTTGAAACTGCATAAAAAAAAACGGCAAACAATTTTTGAGTAAAACCATAACCATTTCATAGCGACATGTTTGGACGACATTCTAAAAAGAATCACATTCAAATATTCCATCAGAATTCGCTAAACTCTCTTGTTGAATGAAGTTCCCTATTCTATTTTTGTCCCGAGCGAATACGGCAGTTTTTTAACGATATTTTAAAAACTAAAAGTGGTACAAAATCAAGATTTTTACACAAAATAAAGCTTGGGAAGAGTGAAAATAAAAGCCCATTATTAAAATTAAATTCCATTTTTTTCCAATTTTTTTCAACTTTAAAGGTGTGCAAATGTCCCGAGCGACAATATGGAAGTGCCCATATATATAAATATAAATGTATGTTTTTATACCCTTGCAGAGGGTATTATAATTTGAGTCAGATGTTTGCAACCCAGTGAAGAAGACGTTTCCGACCACATAAAGTATATATATTCTTGATCAGCACCAATAGCCGAGTCTATCTAGCCATGTCCGTCTGTCTGTCTGTCTGTCCGTTTCTATGCGAACTAGTCTCTCAGTTTTAAAGCTATCGCGATGAAACTTTCCCGAAAGTCTTCTTTCTATTGCAGGTAGTACATATGTCGGAGCGAGCCGGATCGGACCACTATATCTTAAGGCTCCCATAGGAACATTCAGACAAATATAAGAAAATTCATTGTAAATTTGTAGGAAGTAGGCGTTTTGATTCTTGACAACTTCAAAACAAAATTTAAATAGAAACGCTGAATCTGGAATCCCTGGAACTGCACCGAGTGTGCATTAAACTATAGGTATTTACTTTATCTGCAAAGATATATAAGCTTCGGCTGGCCGAAGGAACAGTGGCTCACAGCTTATTTCAACCAGTCTACACCAAAAACTTTAACAGCCCATAAAAACTTAACAAAACATGTTATCAAAATAATTTAAACGCAGAATACATCTATGATGATATACATTAGTGTATAATAATGTTATGATTTTTTAAATATTTTACAAATATTTTTTATAAATTAATTACAAAAAAATCCCAAAAAAAAGGCCACAGCTTATTTCAACCAGTTAACAAAAAAATCGAATAAATTAACATAGTGGCCAATAACTTTTTTTTTTTAATTTGGCATGACTACCCTTTTGTTTACCAACATTTTAAAGTTAACTTTACATGGATACAATGCCTTTTGTTGTTGTTTTCAAGTAAAGACTTCTCTCGACCCTTGGGAAGGACTTTTGGCATAGTTTCGTCTAAAAATATTGTGTTTTCTAACATTTTTTCGTTAAGTGGACTTCCAATTTTGTTTTGTGGTAATGTTAAGACACATTTAATTGATAATCATTAGCTTTCGACAGCTCTGGATGAGCTGAATCTGCGAAAAAATATGCACTTCCCATGGGTCATTTCTTTAGTTAAATCAAAAATTAATTTATATTTCAAAATCCTTGCAGTTTTTAATTCATTTATCCTTTTGAATGTGAAGATGAACTCAAATCTTAATCGCGGAGTAAAAAAATAGAAATTATGGAAGGACCTGTTTGACACTTATAGGCCCAAAACAATTAGCGTTCGCCGCTAGGCGTAGGGCTCATTTGGATACACACGAGAAACTCACTTATTAGTGTCCTTTTTACGTTTGAAAAAATGTATTTGAAAGAAATACTTGAATTTTGAAACATTTGAGTCGGAAAAATATATCTAAGCGGAGAAAATCCCAATGACGAGCCTAAATTGGGAAGTCAAATTGCTATTTTAAAGTCTAACGGCGAACGCTAATTGTTTTGGGCCTATAAGTGTTAAACAGGTCCTTCCATAATTTCTATTTTTACTCCGCGATTAAGATTTGAGTTCATCTTCACATTCAAAAGGATAAATGAATTAAAAACTGCAAGGATTTTGAAATATAAATTAATTTTTGATTTAACTAAAGAAATGACCCATGGGGAGTGCATATTTTTTCGCAGATTCAGCTCATCCAGAGCTGTCGAAAGCTAATGATTATCAATTAAATGTGTCTTAACATTACCACAAAACAAAATTGGAAGTCCACTTAACGAAAAAATGTTAGAAAACACAATATTTTTAGACGAAACTATGCCAAAAGTCCTTCCCAAGGGTCGAGAGAAGTCTTTACTTGAAAACAACAACAAAAGGCATTGTATCCATGTAAAGTTAACTTTAAAATGTTGGTAAACAAAAGGGTAGTCATGCCAAATTAAAAAAAAAAAAGTTATTGGCCACTATGTTAATTTATTCGATTTTTTTGTTAACTGGTTGAAATAAGCTGTGGCCTTTTTTTTTGTGCTTTTTTTGAAATTAATTCATAAAAAATATTTGTAAAATATTTAAAAAATCATAACATTATTATACACTAATGTGTATCATCATAGATGTATTCTGCGTTTAAATTATTTTGATAACATGTTTTGTTTAGTTTTTATGGGCTGTTAAAGTTTTTGGTGTAGACTGGTTGAAATAAGCTGTGAACCACTGTAGCTTCCTTTCTTGTTTTATATTTGTGTATGTATGTTTATCTGTTTATACAACTTTAATACCTGGGGTCTGGTAATATTAATTTTTTGCTGGCCCTTGCTGCTGGAGTACATTTTGACTTTTCCATCGCCATCAGATAGCTGACATCAGCTAGAACCGCTTCCAAATCTGCCATTGTGTTTCTTGTATCTACTAACTTGTAAATGATACACTATGGTTTATACAATTTTGAAGAACAATTTTATTTTAAAAATTATTTTTGCTTCATTATTGTTGTCAACAAAAATAAATAGTATGTATATTACTTCTTCAAGTACTTTTTGTTGGTATTCTAACACATAGTGTGGCCGCAGTAGAGTAAGAAAAATAAAATACCGTCTCGCTCTTATAAAATTATGTACGTCAAATTAGCGTCGAGGAGTTAGCAACGAAAGTGGAACGATGGAATTTAAAACACTGGAGCCATTTTTATTTTTGAAATTTTTTTCGCTTTTTTGGGGTTGAATTTAATAATTTTTGATGCAAAATTGTTTAAAAAAAATGGGTGTGTCAAGCCTACGCATGATAGAAGTGAAACTTGTAGTATTCTCTCGTTTATCATTTCATTATTTTTATTTTTAAGATTTTTTTAATGTTCCTCAAAAATAATGATTATTTCATCAAAATAATCATTATTTCTGATCGGAAAAAATAAAACTTACTTGGACGCCACGGGTTTTCTATACCGGTTATGGGCGTTGTTTTTGCATAGTCCAATGAAACGAATGCAGACGCACCACCTCTGACAAAAAGAAGCTTGAACTTGGCCTCTGCATCCCGTTAAATGGTATCACTATGGACGGCAGTCCATGTAGTGACAAAGCGCACCAGGAGAGTGTGCGAAGGCGACTACTGTTATATAGCCGCAAAATTGAAAATCTGCTGTGATAGTCCGATCGTAATGAGTAATACACCAATCGAAAGGTATTGCAAGACTTTAAGAAAATTAATTGGCTAGGGAGAGAGAGCAGTGAAAGTGAAAAGTGCAAATTTCTGTGGGGATAATTGCCCCCTCTCAATGTTTTAGTTGTGTTCCTATTGAAAATACCCGTCGAATGAGGGGTCATATGATAAAATCCGACACTCTGTTCAAAAGTTATAGCCAAAATAAGATTTTCTTCGTCTTCCTAAAATGAAAATTTAATTCTGTTTGTCAGTTTGTTTTCTGTTTTTTTTAAGTTTTGAAAATTTGATATGACGTTCATTACATCGATATAAAAAACTTTTGTTCTACCACTTTTGGAAAAACTCGCTAGTTTAGCGGGAAAACAGCTATAAATAGCTAAAATTCGGAAAGCCGTAACTTGTATACTACTAAAGCTACAGACTTGTGCTGCATTTCGTTTGAAGGGTATTTTTATACCCTTGTAGAGGGTATTATAATTTCACTCAGATGTTTGCAACGCAGTGAAGGAGACGTTTCCGACCACATAAAGTGTATATATTCTTGATCAGCACCAATAGCCGAGTCTATCTAGCCATTTCCGTCTGTCCGTCTGTCCGTTTCTATTCGAACTAGTCCTTCAGTTTGTAAGCTATCGCGACATATGTCGGAACGAGCCGGATCGGACCACTATATCTTATGGTTCCCATAGGAATAATCAAAAAACAAGAAAGGAAGCTAGCTTCGGACAGCCGAAGCTTATATACCCTTGCAGATCATTCCCATTTACCTATGAACAGAAGACTAAAGAGATTGCACCCATCAGACAATTGGATACTTGGATGGCACGCTTGGGGAAGACTCATTCCAGACATAGACGCATAGTCTGCAACACTGAAAGTGGAATTGAGTTCCACATAACACCCTCCAATAAACTTTTTGTTGAGCATATCGAAAAAAACAAATCGCAAAATTGTTCAATTTCCTATTATTTCTCATTAATTTTCCGATCGTTCCTATGGCAGCTATATGATATAGTAGTTCAATTTTAATAAAATTAACACCGAAATTCGGAAATATTTAAAAAGAGTCATATCCCAGAGTTGAAGAGAATACAATAAAAAACAACGAAGCAATAATTTTTTTCCTATTAATTTGCATTTAATTTTCCGACCGTTCCTATGGCAGCTATATGATATAGTGTCCCGATTTTTAAAATATTTTATTCGAAATTCATAAATATTTAAAAAATAACATTTCCAAGAGTAGAAGGTAATATTTCAAAAAACACCGAAGCAAAAATTTTTTTAAGTTTTTTTTTTTTGATCTTTCCTATGGGAGCTATAAGATATAGTTGTCCGATCCGGCCGGTTCCGACTTATATACTACCTGCAATAGAAAGAAGACTTTTGGGAAAGTTTCATCCCAATAGCTCGAAAACTGAGAGACTAGTTTGCGTAGAAACAAGGGTATAAAAATGCAAGGGTATAAAAATAATAGAAAAACCATTGTAACTTTGTAGGAAGTAGGCTTTTTGATTTTTGAATGTTCAAATGCTCTTTATATATATTATTTTTATCTCTTCACTATGAGCGCGCTCGCACTTGGTGCAAATATGTACTTATATTCACATAAATGCACATAAAATATAAATATGAGCGCATAGCGCGCTCAGAGCGAAGAGAGGAAAGAAGAGTACAAAGAGAACGTTTGTCAGCGGTGATAGGGAAGAAGATTTTCGTGACGGTCATGAATTGGTTTAACTCCGTCCCCTAAAATGCATAACGCGCCTGAAGAAGTTTCTATCAATCTTTATAGGTATACGCGTAAAGGTTGTGCAACATGCAGGGTATAAGGGCAGATTCGGGATCGTCCTAGGAACTTTTCGTGAAAATTTCATGAAAATTAAATCAAATTTTAAAATTTTCCGTTTCCTGCTGAACGCGCTAGCGCCCATGACATCAACCATGTAAATACCAAAATATTTTCATGCAAACTTTACTTAATTAAAACAGCTCTTACAGAAATTGTGCCAGCTTACACAGTATATAAATATAAGGAGCATCATTTTAAGGAATTTCGGAATTAATTTCAGCGAAATAAAACCCACAGATTTCGAGAAATTCAAGTCTTTTTAATTATGGCTTTTCCCACGCAGTGTGACTGCTCCAACCAGCGAGACAGCGATGTCATAAACCATCAATATATAAATATTTTCTATGCAAACTTTACTTGCTTAATATAGCTTTCACAGAGGTTGTGCCAACTTGCACGGTATATCAATAGAAGGGGCCTAATTTTAAGTAATTTCTGAATTTATTTCAGCGAAATCAAACCCACGGGTTTCGAGAAATTGAAGTCTTTTTATTTATGGTTTTTCACACGAGTTTAGCCAAGTCATTTATATTTTCAACTAGCAAATGTTTAGCGCGTGGAGTTCAGCAGTATGGCTGGAAAGAATTTCCCTTACTTTGGAAGTAAAGCCCACAGTCGCTACTTTTAAAATTATCATATATCTGGAATCCTATTAAGTCTTAATTTCTACCAAACCACTGGGTCAATTTGGAAAATTTTTGAACAAAACCAAATTGGTGCTGTTTTGGTAAACTTTTAAATTTTGAACTTTATAGAAGTACATGGTACACTTTTCTGAGATTTTGCTGAAAACATTGTTGTTTTCGTACGCAGAACAGCTTACATTTTGGCCCACTCATGAAAATTTGTTTGCGAACGCTTTTTTGCACATAACAAACTACAAATAACACAGGAAAACAAAACTGAACTTTGTGAAATTTCCACGAATCATTTCTAGTTTTCCATGAGTTCCTGAGTAAAAGTCCCATAGAAACTTATGTCCCATCACCTACAGGTTCCGCGGTATAGCTAAGAATACAAAAAACTGATGTTTGCCGACATTTTAAATTATGTGGTCTATATAATTGGACTAACCTTTATTATTTTCGCTGAAATCTACTCTCAGCAAAATGTTCAGGTTTTCTCTGATGAAAAAATAAATCTAAGAATTAAATCTTGAATGGAACTAATTTTAACTATTCCTTGAATCTACTGTTCATTATATGCTTTAATTTCGGCTTAAAGCGTTTTCATGAGGACATTTTATTGAATTTATTAAATGACAGTGACTAAATTAATTGAATCCGCGAATATAAGCTTTTGTAGTCGTAGATTTAAAAACTCAACATCTACAAGTCAAACAAGGAGAAATATTAAATCATTAGGAATAGGCAAACAAAAGGATATCAACCCTAAATTCTTAAAATTATTGCTTCACAAAATCATACAATACATAACAAACATTTTTATACCCTTGTAGAGGATATTATAATTTCAGTCAGATGTTTGCAACGCAGTGAAGGAGACGTTTCCGACCACATAAAGTATATATTCTTGATCAGCACCAATAGCCGAGTCTATCTAGCCATGTCCGTCTGTCCGTCTGTCACTCTGTCCGTCTGTCCGTTTCTATGCGAACTAGTCTCTCGGTTTTAAAACTATCGCGATGAAACTTTCCCGAAAGTCTTCTTTCTATTGCAAGTAGTACATATGTCGGAGCGAGCCGGATCGGAACACTATATCTAAAGGCTCCCATAGGAATATTCAAACAAATATAAGAAAATTCATTGTAACTTTGTAGGAAGTAGGCGTTTTGATTCTTGACAACTTAAAAACAAAATTTAAATAGAAACGCTGAATCCCTGGAACTGCACCGAGTGAGCATTAAACTATGAGATTTACTTTATTTGCAAGGGTAAATAAGCTTCGGCTGGCCGAAATAATTGAAATAATAATTATTATTATTTTTAGATTTTTTTTAACTAACTTTTTTTTCTTTGTCTGCGTCTTCGAAATGAAGGCTCCTGAAAATATTAAAAAAAAGTATTAACATTTGTATTTAATATTCATATAATTGCGTACTGACCATTAAGCACCGCATAGAATCCTTTGCGTGCTTTTAAGGATTTTTTCCCGCTGCTTCCGTCCAGATTGTAGTTAATGACCAGACTACCGGAAATAATCAGCTTAAGGCATTTTGGTGCAAATTAAAGGTACATAAGCCTATCACAATATCTTACATGTAAGGTAGCACTTACCTGAATTTAATTTATGTACAATATCACTTGCCACAAAATATTTAACTAATAACGCAAAACCTTCTTCCCTCAGAAAACCGTCAAAAATAATGCGATGCACCAAGTCTTCTTCTTACCCCTTTAACCGATTTGGTTGGCTTCATCTTTGCTGTTGGCGCGTGCCAATGCTCCTATACCCTTTCTAATACGGTATATATCAGACAAAAAAAATTGTATTTGTTCAGTAGAAACGCAATTTCTTAAAACTGTTTCTGTTTAAATATTTAAATAAATATATATGGACAATTTTTTTAAACTAAACTAATAAATAAACTTTAAAAATCAAGTTAAATAAAAAATTGAATCAGTTAAATGTATTGTTTAAGTAAATTCAAATTTTATGAATAAACAATTTAAGTTTATAACAGGAAATTAATTTGTTTATTTCGAAATACAATAATGTTCCTAAAATGTAAGGGCATATACATGTCGCTGCTTCCAAAAATTATTCCAGCCAAATTTTGGTCGCTAGCTGAACATAACGGTTAAGTGCAAAAGAGAATGACCGACCGGCCGGAATTTGTCTCTGCTACCGCCGAGTGCAGGCAGATTATACGACCGAAAAAGTGAGAGCAATATATGAATATCGGCTTCCCTTTAGTGCACGATAGATTTTGTCCGCAGTCTTCTATACTGCGCTGACTTCTCTTCTGTTGCAGTTGGAGTCGATTGTGGGATAGTTTCTATCGATATGTCAGGACGATAGGGCGATGGTTTCGGTGGCGCCCCCCTGTGGGGAATCTGGCGGACGATCTGGCCATTTGGCTTAATCCCGGTTCGCTCAGGGATTGTCTTCCATGGCCTTGAATATGGTTAATGACCCAATTTTGGGAGAGGCAAGGGAATATGGCGGGATGAGAATGATGATAGGCAGATATTGAGGTAGTCGCAGCCATATTGTCAAATGAGGCACACGCAGCGGGAGTTACTCAAATAAGTGTTTGTGCAAAATACAGAAAGAAGTGAGTGTTAGCGAGTTAGGTTAATAGTGTAATTTATTAACAAATAATTGTCTGTAGGGCAACCGGGGTCCCAACAAAAAGGGCCCCGGAAGATTTATTTTGGAATTTTTCGTTGGAAGGGATTTTGGAAATTCTCCTACGCACCTTAAACTGGATCCGAGAGCCTGTGGTGATGTCCCTGAAGCCGTTTTAGACGTACTCGAACCAGCCTACCCTGCCTTCTCGTACGCCGCCAACGCCAGGCAAACCATCCCCGGTGAGTCCGTTCCTGGGTGTCAGTCCCACTCACCTTCGGGACCAACGGAGTCCATTTGCGCGGTGGTGAACCGCCACGCCCCTTCATAAACCGTCCCCATTCCTCGGGGCTTTCCCGGCTTTAACGGCCGCTGGCCTCCGGCTCTTGTCCGGGATAGAATATCGCCCGTTGTCTAGTCTAGAAGTGGCTGAAAATAGTTATAATTAATTACATATGTACCATTGTCGACATTAATCTAAATACTTCCCGTGTTCCTTTGTAAATTTATCCGGATTTAGACCCGAAAGCCGTGGTTGGTCCTCGTTGTTGTCTGTAAGAGAGGTCGCGAGTTTTAGTTTTCGGCGGGGAAGTTTTGCAGCGCGAACTTACATATTTGGCCTGTCCCTTCTTTTCCCCAGGAGCTCCTAAGGATTAGGTGACCCGACACACGAATAGTGTCCTTGTTTGCGCCTCGAATTACTGTGAGTTCCACCAATACATGACTGGTGGAACATATTTACCGCGGCGCCTGTAATCTTTTCCGGGAGGATTAACTTCTCAGCTTTGACCGCGTAAGTTTAAAGACGGCGGCCAGCTTTGGTATTTTAGGCTGAAAGAAAGATAAATGAGTTAATGCAAGAACAACGATAATTATGTTAAACTTAAACACTTGTACTTACCGCAGATATTAAATGTAATTGAAGACCGAAATGTGTGAGTAAGTTGTCGCTGTGGGGGAGATGGAACTGATGTAGGCGCGAGGAGTGACTCCGACGGTCCGAAAATGGGTGATGCCTCTGCGGAATCCTCCGGGGCATCCTTGGTTGGGTAAGTCATCAATAGCCACCAAAACATACCATATTTCCCGTCATTTGTAATGTAATAATTTACCTTTGTTTACGTTTTATATGTAGTGATGACCGATAGTTTAGTGATGTGAGACTGCGTAGTCGTCGATATTTATGTTGCGAGCTGTGGCATTAGGGGGACTCCGCCTAGAGAGAAACTGAGCTAGCGGCACTGCCAAAGGGAAAAATAGCAGTTCGTAACATAGTGGCGCCCAATTAAACAATAAAATTGTCGAGGCGGCGACGTCTCGCCCATTAATGGCCCTGACTCCCCTCGTCATCCCTAACGGTGGCTTGCAAATTGGTTCCAATTGCATCGGAAGTGATGACGGGGAAGTCAAACGGCGTACCAAAAAAGGCACAGAATAGGAGGCTTGGTCAGCAAATTTTTGCCGACAAATTGCTCCTGGTCACAGGTTTTCCAGCAAACCAGTGATGGCATCCCGGCGGAAGCCAGGTTTTGCATCACGGGGTACGTCGTGTGATAGCGAGTACACTGAAAGAAATCTGTGATAAATTCTGTGATATATTAGGTTAGAAAGCTTGTTTTTTGTTATTTATTTATTTATTTAAACTTTTGTTTTGTTTAGAATGTATTAAATTCCTGGGTTTTTTCTCCCCATCCTGAATTTTATGTCGGTTTTAAACTTAAATGGTAATCGTGACCCGTAGCAGCCCTACGCGCTGCACGGTTACCGCGATTACCGCATCCGAAGGCCTCCAGAGCTGCCACCCAGGCAGCGACCTCGGCCACTGGTGAACGAGTCTCCGGGAGTCGAGAGCAGCCAGAGCCAGGAACCGGAGTACCCTCCACCCGGCAGGAACGATCGCCACGCTCGGCAGTGGCGTGTCGAGGATCACAGGGCTGCAGATTTCCGGGACGAGCCGCGGCTTTACGCCAACTCAGGAGCTGGCAACGGGAACAGATGGATCCGAGTGGACCGCTGGAATGTCTCCTTCGACGGCGAGGACGACCGCAATTCCGTCGACGATTTCGTGTTCCGTCTGGAGTTCCTGCAGCGGCAGCATCAGTGTCCGTGGAATGAAGTTCTGCGAAACTTCCTTGCCCTCCTATCGGGCAGATCCAGGGAGTGGTATTGGGTCCATGTACGCCAAGCCAGGGTGGACACTTGGAATCAGCTGCGCAGGGCTCTGATGGATCGGTTCCGTGGTCATCAGACGGAACACGAAAGGATGCACGAGCTACTACAGCGTGAGCAGCAGCCAGGAGAAGGCGTGGATGACTACATTCACGCAATGCAGCAACTCGCCTCCTGCCTGAAAAAACCAATGCCAGAGCGGCAATTGGTGAAGGTGGTGAAAAAGGGCTTGAGGGATGGGATAGCCAGGTTTGTCTACGCGATGGATGTACTCACAGTGGATGAACTTCGGGAGAAGTGCGTCGAAGTGGAGAAGACCTTTGGTCGTCGAGGACGCGCTGCGTACGGGCAGCTGAACAAGTTGCGGGTCAGCGAAGCGCGCATCCCGGACGAAGTCGACGAGCAGGAGATCCTCGAAGTGGACGAGCTCCGTGGACGGCCTACAAACCCTTTTAAGCCAGGCTGCTGGCTTATCCGAAGAAAAATTTTTGTTCCATTTCATCATTTCCAAGATATATATATATTTTTATGCGAATTTAGAAAAACCCTAAGCTGAAAGTTTGCACAACTCAATTACTCACGGATATTATGCACATATATAAATATCATAATTTTACCACCGTCCCATCATATAGCTGCCATACAAATCGATGGATTTTCTTATTGTTAAGAAGGTAGGCTTTAATATATAATATTAATATTAATATATAATATTATTAAACAATTTGTAATATTTAATTTGGCTTCAGCTTAGCGGGCAAACTAAAACTATTATTAAATAATAAAATAAATAATACAAAATACAAATAAATAAAAATAATAATACTAATTTCGCTGCAGTTTAGCTTTGTTAAATTGGTCGTAATTTGAGACTAGTGGCAATGGATGCCAGCAGCAGACGCAGGTTCACCCACTCTACCTCGGAGTGCTATTTTGAAATGCAAGGCCAATGCTCTCCTCCAGGATTTGAAGAGGATACAAGGAGCCCTTCACCCAATTTCAAGCGCGGAGGACGCCATGCTCCACGTGCATCATGGCCAGTTAGCCTCAGTGTACGATGACTTCAAGGCCATCCACGGGAATCTTGAAGAATTAGACATTTCGGAGATCGGCAGCGACTTGCGATGGACCGTGGCGGAGCTCGTCGCAACGATGCACGCTGAAATAGAGCACGAAACCTTGCGACGCTCTGCTCAAATGGCTGCCCACTCAACTCTCGCCAACTGGATCTCCTCTACGCCAGACCCAGGGCTCAGTCGCAGTTTTCAAGCTCTGCCGCCTATTCCGCTCCCTACCTTCAGTGGTCTGAGTTCCAATCTATCTTCTCAACTATGGTAGGCGGAAATCCACATATAAGCAAGGTGGAAAAGCTGCAGAGGCTACGATCCTGTCTTCGCGACTCAGCGTTAGACGCAGTTCGGTCCTTGGAAACTTGCATTGGGTCTTTTGCAGCGACATAATTCCGCGGCTGGCGAAATTATGTCGTTTTTTCTGCGGCGGACTTATGACATTCTCAAACGTCATAAAATCGCGCGAAATGATGTCGTTTAAAAACGGCGGAATTATGTCGGCGGAATTAAGTCGTCACCCCGCCATGGAAAGGAACATTCTGTAAGCAATGGCGATATTTGGAAAAACTTCGACAAGATCTTTACATCTGAAAATGTTTAAAGTTTCATTAGGTGTGGGTGTGTTTAACTCCAAATCACACTCCAGATATGCTTTAAAATGAATCAATTCCTCAACTAAACAACTTACCTAATCTTCATTGAATGCATCTTGCAAATCTTTAGCTTTTTCACGGATTTCCGCACTATTCATGTTTCTCCAATCAATCAAAACCGAGAACTTTTCGCTAACTTCTTTATATTTTTGGCACCTTTCACGTAACTTAAATAATAAATTGTCAAAAATTACATTGTACGTGTTGACTCTGAAGTCATCTTTTCCGAGCAATGTTACCTCCCCTTATTTTGTTTTATCGTCATAAATTTTCCGACGTTTTACCCTGCCTTGAAGTGTTTTATATTCTTGGTTAACTGACAACCCAAATGATTTTTTTTTTTCGAAATAATCAAAATCATCACGTGCATCACTCGGAACTTTTAAAAGACTTTGGATACAATTGAACTACTTCATTCAGGTTGGTAAGAGTGGATTGTAATTTTTTGCTCACAGCATTGAATTTTGAAAAAAACTCCACAAAGATTGCATGAAAGCTGTTTCAAGTAAGTTGAAACGAATCCTAATACCTTTAGCTTACCTTCGTGTAGCAGCTTTTTGTGAAAGATCGTTTTCTATGTAATACAAAGCTTGACGTATTTCCGTATAATACTGATCGAGAGTGCGAACGGCATCGTTCCGAGCTGACCAACGTGTTAATGAAAGAGATTTTACAGTAATTTTCTCTGATTTTTGAAGTGAAACTTCTTTAGGCGCGTTATGCATTTTCGGGGACGGAGTAAAACCAATTCATGACCGTCACGAAAATTTTCTTCTTCTCTATAACCGCTGACGAACGTTCTCTTTGTACTCTGAGCACGCTCAGAGCGAAGAGAGGAAAGAAGAGATATATGTGCATTCTGCCGTGGACTTTGGACTAGGAGGTCAAATGCCACATCTCAGCAACCGGGCGGCACACAGGCGTGCCGCATGCACCATTGGAATCAGCGGGACGACAACTACAAGAAAAACAACAACTGCCTGCCGTGTGCGAAGGGCAAGGGAGTTAAACAGGAACCCTGGACTTTGGACCTGCATTGGAGAGTTGCCGCGGGCAGAGCGCAGAAGGAAATAACGGAACTGCGCCGGACTTTGGACTCTGCAGTGGACGTTGGACAAGGGCTACATCTCCGCAACGGAGCAACACACAGGAGTGCGACATGCACCATCAGAATCAGCGGAATGGCAGCAACACGCAGAACTAAAAGCGAAGGCCATGCGTGCAGGACAAGTGGGTCAAACAGGGACCACGGACTTTGGACCCGGAGTGGAGAGATGCCGCGGACAGAGTGCAAAGAGGAAACGAAGGTACCCGGAGGCCCTATATAAAGCCGCCGGGCGCTGACAGCAGGATCAGTCGATCACGATCAGTCAATCTATCAAGATCAGTCCAAATAACAAAGTGAGGAAGTCAGCAAGTACAGTGAACTACAAGTAAACAACAACAAGTCGAATCGCCGGAAGCAGCGCCGTGGGAGCCTACAAGGAGCAAGATCGCTACGTCGAGACGTTCGGGATTGAATCACCGGGAATCTCCGAATTGAGACACAGGTAGCTGAGGTCCAAAAGGCATCACACGGCTAGGTCAAGGCGATCCGTTCTCAATTCTGTCTCAACTAAATCCTCGCATCTCGCCTGGAGAGGCGACCAGAGTTTGAGCGGTGTAAGCCTGCGACAAGAAACGTGAAACTCGGGGAGAAACCTATCTAGACCCAGTGTGCCTTGCCTAAGCAGGTCCTGGCGCGATCAGCCAGAAGGGAGATCGGTCAATCGTTTATGGTCTCAAGTGGAGAACTCCAGAAGAGCCCTACGGTTTGAGTCGTGTAATCCCGGAGCGGCGTGTGTCTGAACCCCGAGTGAAACGACCCAGAAGGGAGATCGGTCGAGCGTTTGTGGCCTCAAGTGGAGAACTCCATAAGAGCCCTACGGTTGAGTCGTGTAGTCCCGGATCGGCGTACGACCATGATCCCGAGTACCAGAAGCCACGCTACGTCCAACCGCGCAGCCAGCATATCCAGGAGCAGAGCGAAGGACGTCGTCAGCGGCGAGCCACCCAACGCATCGCGACAGATCGCACTACGAGGAAACGTCACGGGCGATAAGCCAAAGGGTGAAGCTAGGGCGGAACGTTCGTTTGCACTAGGCATAGAACCGGAGTGAAGCGCTCGCTCACCCTAACTTGAGAACGGTGATGCTTCCCTAAACCCGCGCATCTGATCTCCTGGCGAGTCAGAGGCGCTACGAGTAGTGATCGAGTCTACGCAGCCGAGACGAGCAGCGCCGAGCATCTTCAGGGAGCTTCAGCGTCTTCAGAGAGCTTCAGCCTCTTTAGGGAGCTTCAGCGTCTTCAGGGAGCTTTAGCGTCTTCAGGGAGCTTCAGCGTCTTCAGGGAGCTTCAGCGTCTTTAGGGAGCTTCAGCATCTTCAGGGAGCTTCGAGTTGAAAGCGTCGAGGGAGCTACAAGGAACTACAGAACCAGAGCGCCCCGTCAACGAGGAGAGCTCCGAGTCATCAAGGCGACCAGGTCGACGTCCGTGAATTCTGTGTTTTCTTTCTGATCTACTGGGCGGTCACTTTTATATAAATTTGGTGGGACTATTTGGCTAGCCGCACGAATCTCGTAGCGAGCAGACATAAATAATCAATTCGTTACAACATAAGGACCCTTATTCTTTGGAATAAGTTTTCTTGCTACACCAGCCGTACATCAACGTTTTTAACCATCACATAACACCCTTCTCTAAACTCGGTTGCGTTTTTATACGCTAGCAGAAGGTATTATGATTGCAGTCAGAAGTTTGCAACGCAGTGAAGAACACGTTTCCGACCCCATAAAGTATATATATTCTTGATCAGCATCACTAGACGAGTCGATCTAGCCATGTCCGTCTGTCAGTTTTTGAGCTATCGGGATGAAACTTAAAGAATTCTTTCTACCGGAAGGAAGGATTAGAAAAGAAAACGTAAAAACAAATTCTAGCTTCGGTGTTTTTTTAAATATTACCTTCTACTTTTAAGGATGTTATTTTTTAAATATTTCTAAATTTCGAATTAAATATTTAAAAAATCGGACGACTATATCATATAGCTGCCATAGGAAAATTAATTAAAAAAATTTAAATTAATGGAAAAGTAATAGGAAATAAATTCTAGCTTCTTTGGTTTTTATTGTATTCTCTTCTATTCTAGGATATGACTCTTTTTAAGTATTTCCGAATTTCAATTTTAATTTGATCAAAATCGGACGACTATATCATATAGCTGCCATAGGAAAGATCGAAAAATTAAGGAGAACAAATTATAGCTCCGTTGATTTTTATTGTATTTTCTTCTACTCTAGGATATGATTTTTATATAATATTTCGGAATTTCGAACAAAAATCGGATGACTATATTATATAGCTGCCATAACGAAGGATAGAAAAATTAATGTAAAAGTTAATGGGAATGATCTGTAAGGGTATATAAGCTTCGGCTGGCCGAAGCTTCCTTTCTTTTTTTTTTTTTCATTTTTGGGGCTAAAAACTGCAGTTCGCAGTTGCCATAATAGGATATGGCTCCCCATACCAGATGATGCTCTATAAGCGATGATGTTTTAAATTTTTGGTAAAGCAAAGCGATGACCATGAGGCGGATGTTATTCAGGACTAGCAGCAGCGCACGCTATATATTGCCACCTAGTGCTCGTCGCTGGGTGTGGAAATTAGCCACTGCTGTCCTGCCCTTTTCGTACCATCATCTCTCCTATAAACTTAGCGTGCTTGCGACACCAAAAGTCCGATTTAGACACAAAGAAAACCTAGACACGCACTTCACAACCGGACAGAGAAACGACAGTCAAACAAAAGTATTGCACATTGATTCAGGTACCTTTTCAGCCACTGCTGTTGTTGTGGCTGCATAGCCCACCCTGCCTGTGATCATCTTTTTCAAAGAAATACTTATTATGTGATGACCCCTTTTGCAAATGTCTTAAAAGCCTAGGACAGCACTGAGTTTAACATACAAAAAATCTAGTTACTAAACATTATAATATATATTCCTTAGGCTTAGTACTCAACCCAACAAAAAGTCGCCCAAAACAAAAAACTTCATATGAAAAACAACGTCAAAGAATTTTGTTTCATATGAAGTTTTTGTTTTGGACGACTTTTTGTTGGGTTGAGTACTAGCCCTTAACATATAAAAAATACACGAAACATAAAGATACAAAACTACAACCTTGACACAAAACGAGGAAGTCGACAGCTTATTATTCTCTTTGCATTTTGCGATTGCGCCTAAGCGCTTTAAGCTGGACTCTCTCACGCTACCAATATTAGACAAAACAAGAGAGATCGCTAAAGTCGGGTTGGTGTCCCGACCAGTGGCTGATCCAGGATTTTTTTGTGGGGGGTGATATCAGAACAATTTTTTTGTTACATACTTTTTGAATACCAAAATTTCTTTCATTTATCACCCGAGTGGGGGGTAATACACCAATCGAAAGGTATTGCAAAAACTTAAAGGGTTGCATACCAAGACTTTAAGAAAATTAATTGGATTGGGAGAGAGAGCGGTGAAAGTAAAAAAGTTCAAATTTTTAAATTTGGAGCTGTTGGGGCCAGTGTTTAAAAAACTGCCTGAATTTTCATTTAGCCTGCTTTTGCTTTTGCTGCTGCTTCTGAAAAAGTCGGCAGTCGCAGTCGAAGCAAAAGCAAAATCCGAGAACTGCCGACTGTCGAAGCAACAGCAAGTCGTTGCTTTCTGATTTTCGACTGCTGCTGTGCTGCTGCTTTCAGTCGGTAGCAACAGTCGAAGCAGCAGCTAGGAAAACTGTCTGGAAGTTTCTATTGCTTTTGCTGCTGCTTCTGAAAAAGTCGGCAGTCGCAGTCGAAGCAAAAGCAAAATACGAAAACTGCCGACTGTCGAAGCAATATTGCTTCTGCTTCGTTCGGAACAATAAAACTTTTCGCCAATCTGATTTCACAGCCGTCTAAGGGCTTATTCAGGCTACCTCCACGATTTTTCGCAATTTGGTTTAACCAATTTTAAAAATGGCTTATCCAACGATTTTAGTTTTATTCCGATCGGCGGTCGAGCGCCTCACAGTAATTAAGGGTTGGCCACTTTTCAGACTAATTGTTGCCCCAAATTTGAGAGTCGTTTCCAGAACGTTATAAATATAATTTATTTAAGAGAATATTATTCTAAGTATAAAATCTTCAAGTCAGGTGAATCTAATTGCTCAATTCGCAGGTCAGCGAAACTCTAAGTTCCAAGTCCTCGTTGCCGGCAAGCTTCGCTTCTCGTCTCCGTTGACGTCGCTGCTAGTGTCGTCTTGTAGTTCTGCCACCAGTGCAGTTCTGCAATTTAGAGTAGTCGTCTCCAGTGTAAGCGGGTGTTGTTGTCAAGAACGGCAGCGGGTCTTCGTGGCTCATCGTGGTGTCGATGAGGGTAGGGGGAATAGCTGTGGTGTAAACTTATATAAATAAAAATTTCACATTAGGTACTAATTAATTACAAAACTATTAATTGGCGTCGTCGTCCTCTACTTCTTGGAAAAGTGGCAGCGTGTCTATAGCTGAGTCCAAAAAGCTTGGATTCAGTTTTACCAAGAGTATATTTTCCAAGACATCTTGGTTAAGCCGACTTCTGTAATCCGTTAGAACCAGTCTTAGGGCGGAGAAGGCTCTTTCAATCGAGACCTGTTATAAAACAAATGAATATATATAGCTATAATCTTAAATGTGTTTAAGCATTTGCATTTACCTGAGTTGGGGGTACGCCAAAGCAAACATTGCTAATTGCGTATAACTCCTGCTCAGTGCACTGTTTCCCCTTCCAAAACGCGAGGACATCCACATCAATCCTTTTGAAAGGTAGTTGTAAGTTCTCAATTTTGGAATATACGTCCAATACACTGCTAAACTGAGTTTCTACACCTTCCTCGAGGTACGCGTTTAAAAGCTCATCTTCCTCGTCCAAAAATTCGCTTTCCAAATTGCTTGAACTCGATGCAGGTGTTGAGCAGAGATTTCCTGTTGGATTCAAATCGTATAGTCTGTCCCAAATAGATTTTAAGTGACTGATTGCATCACTCCGTTGCTGCACTGTTAAAGTATGCTGGAAACGCGGATCCAAAAACAGGCACGAGACTATAAATTTGTTGCTAAACAAGGCTTTGGTTCGCTTTTCTATTGAATTTAGAATTTGGGTTCCGATTGCTTTTGAAAGCTCATGATTCGTTTCGCTTACAATTTTCTCCGTGCCAATTTTAAGCTTCAGCCATTGGGCGTAAAAATTTCCGTAGTGCAGCTGTTCTTCTTGAAATTTTTTAATTGTTTTTTGCAACGGAGTGAAGACTGCGCAATATACTTCTATAAATTCCCAAAAAGAACCATCAACTTCAAAATTTTTCTCCTCCGATTGGTTTTTGAGGGACTCGATTTTGCTTACAACATCTTTTGCGTCCATTAAGTCGCTCAACATTGTGAATGTTGATCCCCATCTGGTTGGACAATCTAGGCGCGGAATTTTTAACTTTTTTAAATCGAAAATTTCCCGATAGCCATTGGACGACTTTCTTATAAATTTTGTCATGTTTCGACAATGGAGCAGATATTTTATCAAGTTCGATGCCTTTATAACGTCCAGAGCAACCAACTGTGCTGTATGTGCAGCACAACGACAGACTTGTATGTTGCCTACATATACGCTAGGAATCTTTTCCACTGATTCTATTTGCTCCAAGTAAAACGCATTTGTGGAGGTTTCGTCGTCTTCATCCATATCTTGCTCCGAAACAAACGACAATAAGTTTGTTGTTTTCAACATGTTAGCACCATTGTCAGACGTGATTGAAACGATTTGGTTCAGGTTAATACTGTACTGGTTTAGGACAGTGATCACTTCAGCCGCAAGATTTTTGGCTGTGCTGGCTCCAACTCCTCTTAAGTCTACCATTCCAAGCACAACTGATTTAACTTGATCGGCGCTTACATATTGTGCACTTAAGCCAAAAATGTTTCGAGACATCCTAGTAGCACTGTCCATTTTCAAAGAAAGTAACTTATATTTTACTTCTTTTGTTATGTGAGCTTTGATGTTATCGGCTACTGTTTTTAATGTTTTTTTACAGTTTGACGCATTTAGTGTAATTTTTTTCCCATCAGCAGCTTTTAGACCTTCACAAATTGGATCTACTATATTCCTCATATTTTTCGAATTCAATACGTTAAAAGGAATGCTGTCTTCTGTTACCAACCCGATGTATGACCTTAACAGCTCTTTCTTGTTGACCTCAATTTTTATTTTGCGTTTCCTTATGGTTTTCAGCGTTGAATTCGACGATGACGCGACACTCTCGGCACTTGACACGTTAAAGGTAATTTGGTGTTTTTTAAGTAAATGGGATTTTAAATTAGAAAGTCTGTTATTTTTCATCGAAATTTTGCAAATATTGCATATAGCTTGGCCTTGCTCAATGTTGTTTTCAAAATGTTTCCACACATCACTTTGAGCCATAGCTAAATACGTCCTGCTCCTTCCAAAAACTTTTTAGAAATGAAATTAGCAAAAATAAAAGCGTGTAGCTTTGCAGTTACTACATGACGACTCCCTAAAATGTTTCTTTGCTGCTGCTTTGAAGAAGAAGCAAGCTACAGCAAAACATTTGAAAATATGACTTGCATATTGCTTCGACAGTCGGCAGTTTTCGTATTTTGCTTTTGCTTCGACTGCGACTGCCGACTTTTTCAGAAGCAGCAGCAAAAGCAATAGAAACTTCCAGACAGTTTTCCTAGCTGCTGCTTCGACTGTTGCTACCGACTGAAAGCAGCAGCACAGCAGCAGTCGAAAATCAGAAAGCAACGACTTGCTGTTGCTTCGACAGTCGGCAGTTCTCGGATTTTGCTTTTGCTTCGACTGCGACTGCCGACTTTTTCAGAAGCAGCAGCAAAAGCAACAGCTCGTATTAAAAAGTTACAGGCAGTCGAAGCAAGAAAAATGAAAAATTATGTGACTTTTGCTACTTCGACTGCAGCATTTTAAACACTGGTTGGGGCCGGTTGCCCCCTCGCAATGTTTTAGTTGTGTTGCTGTTGAAAATACCCGTTCAAAAGTTATAGCCAAAATAAAATTTTTTTCTTCTTCCCAAAATGAAAATTTAATTCTGTTTGTCAGTTTGTCCGCTTGTCAGTTTGTCCGCTTGTCAGTTTGTCCAAAATATGTTTTTTAAGTTCTGAAAATTTGATATGACGTTCATCACATCGATATAAAAAACTTTTGTTCTACCACTTTTGGAAAAACCCGCTAGTTTAGCGGGAAAACAGCTATAAATAGCTAAAATTCGGAAAGCCGTAACATCTATACTACTAAAGCTACAGACTTGTGCTGCATCTCGTTTGAAAGGTATTTTTAAATGCTATAAACGCCCTCTATCTGCAGTTTGTGTAAATGTAATAGTTAAAAAGATATGAACAAAGGAATTTTTTTTTAAACTTTCTTTTTAGCTTTTTTTAAATTTTCTCAAAAACGGCTCTAACGATTTTTTTTACAACTTTAAACTGTATAGCCCTCGAGATTCCTTAAAATCCTTTCTAATATTTTCTCATTCGGCACGCTGCAATAGAAAATGCCTGGGAAGTGAAAAAGGCTGGAATAGTTTGCTAGGGCGGGCCGAATGAGAAAATATTAGAAAGTCTATTTAATGACGAGTGTAATAATTTTTCGTCACAAATGTTGATATCAGAACTTTTGTATGTTGAAGGTGCGATCGTCACTAGTTTTTTACCTCGTTAAGAGGTGCTTTTATTTGATTCCCTTGACGACGAGTTCGAAGAACTGCAAATTGATTTCTCTATTAATTTGCTGCCTTACCAACTTTCTGGTCTATCTTACCCGAATGCTTTGCCCTCTCAGCGGACTGGTTGCTACTGAGCACAAGATCCGTTGATATTATTATAAAAAGATCACTACAAAACAAAGAAAACTATAAATTTGACTGATTTTTAACCGGGCGGACAGTTTTCCGCTTACCGCACTTTGCACTGCCACTATGAATCACTTTTGTGAGTCTTGGGAATGCGAAGATAGGCGCTCAGATGGCTATGTTGCTAAGCGTCGGTTGACAAAGTTCAAATTTTAGTTTTATCCTATGCGGCGACATGTAAACAAAAATGAGTGGTGATGACAGCCGGGTCAAAAAATAGCTAAATCAGATATTAAAAAGCTAGAAAATTATAAAAATGAATTTAACTTTTAAAAATGTCTTAAAAAATATAAAATTGCTTGCGGTATAACTATGAGTATTTTTAATAAGTAATATCCATTTGAATAATTCATTCTTATAAAATAACCATACTTTCAAAAAAAAGCATGTTTATTTTAATAAGTACTGCAGTATCAAAAATCGAAAAAAAGACTACGATTAAAAAAAGAGGATTGTGCTTGTGATTGTGTGTGACAATGAATAAAATTAAGGAATACAATTGCTTATATGGAGCGAAGGAAAACGGTATGATTTTGTTTTCGAAGCTATTTTGAAAGGTCCATTATTATTTTCTTGACATACATAGATGCTACATGAAGTTTGACACGCCAATGATGTGGAGAAAACCATCTTGTCATGTAACAGATTGCTTCTTTGCGCTTAGTGACACTTCCGAAAATTTATTCCGCTAATGTCCCATATCCAGTAAGTCCCGACAAAATAGATAATTACACTTCTTCGGATAGCTGTTCTATGTCCGATGACTCCAGTCCCAGTGTGGAAGAAGTTATCCTACTTTCTCAAGAAAAATTAAATGATTGGATTCAAGATTTAGAGCTGACAAAGGAGAAGTCAGAGTTGCTAACATCTCGAATGAAGCAGCACGGATTTTTGAAATCAGGAGTGAAAACCAGGAGTGTCTTTATAGAAAGGCTTTCGCCAAAGAAGATCAGATTAGCTACTGCAATAACATAACTGCAATGTTTCATTAGCTACAAGAAGTTCACAATCCGAATGAGTGGAGACTCATAAACAATAATGGACCTCGCGTATTTCCATTTTGCGTTCTTTCCGATGCCTACGCATTTACTAAGGCAAAAGAAACAATCTGTTACATGACAAGATGGTTTTCTCCCCATCATTGGCGTGTCAAGCTTCTATGTCAAGAAAACAATAATGGACCTTTCAAAAAAGCATCGAAAAACATACCGTTTGCCTTCGCTCCATTTAAGTAATGTCAAGCGGCAATATTCGCAAATTCTCCTCGGTGTCCAAGCCTCTTTAAGATTTGGTTTAATGCGAAAGTGGAGGAAATATCGATCTTTTACCTCACTGTCAAAGGGTTGAAATGTATTGCTCATAATAAATTTACCACACACATTGCAAAAAGTGTCTGGACCATTTAAGCAGTTGTATTCCTTTATTTTATTCATTATCACTAGACATCGGATTTTAGGTGAAATCGTTTTTTTTTAAATACGATTTAAAGCCACATTTGATTGGTTACAAATTTTATTTATTAAGATATAATTAGATTTATTATTGATATTATTGTTTAAGAACGAGACTTTTTTTTTTGTTGTGTGTGTTTAACGATAGTGTTTGCACGTATATATATATGTTTCTAATTTCTTCAAAAAGCCCAGGATCCAGCGCGTCGAGATCTCATCGCCCAGGACCAGTAAAGGGGTAAGTTTGTCGGAACACGGTTCCTTTATCAACCATATATATATATATATTCGTGCCTTTGTTTGACTATCTGAAAGTAAAAATTCTACTTTAGGCCTCCTCAAGGCATTACAATAGTTTACATCAATCAGTATACCCTTTTGGTTGTAATTTATATAATATAATAAAACATTGACTTTTCAGCGGCGAGTATCAGCCTTGTGTTTGTATGAACAAAAACAAGAGCCTCAGAGCGACGTTTGTAGTCGTGAATAGTCAGCAATTTGCTGACGTGTGCACCTTGTACGGGTAGTAAATTCGATACTCTCCGCTAACAAACTTTGTTGGTCAATTAGAATTAAATTCCTATGTAATCTTAATAATAATATTACTCATAAATGGCACTAGCCAATATTTCATTCAATAAAATTATAATGTGAAAACGTACTTAAAATCATGAAGTGCTAAGTTTTCAAAAAGGGGGTGCTGACGCGATAAGTGGAGTAGGTGAAGAATAATGACATAACTTTTGACGAACAACCTTGACAATAGGGGATCGTATTGCGCGGCCCGCGACGATCCATTTGGCACACGAATGTGTGAAGGGGAGGGATTGTGGCCGAAACATTGCCCGATCGTGTTACGATCAAGCGACAGCTGAGCTTGTGGGGCAACTAGGGGCACTAATATGCCCACGTAACAGAATTGGCGCCCAACGTAGATTATTTCATATTCCTTAAGGACAAGGATTTTAAGTAGATAAGCACGTGCTTATTAATTTGCTTTTATTTCTAAACGATTGAATTCAAAAGTCCCCAACTTCTGCGACAGTCAGAATTGAGCGGCCACTCAAACAGAACTTTATCTCAGAATAGAGGTATGACTTTAGGAAATTTCATTATATTTTTAGAATCATAGATATCCTTTGTTTCTTTCATAAGAAAAATTACTAAAATTTCCATCGAGAGATATGAGGTTTCCTTTTATAATATTATATAACTATGTGCCGACGGACCCTATACTTTTTTTGAAATTAACGTAAATACAATTTAGATGTGCTTTCTGGCCGACGCTACACGACGTACTAGGCAAAGCCCGGTCGTTTGATAGGCTCGAGTCCAGAAAGAGCAGGAGCGCAGACGTTACGGTAACGCATTTAGCCATTGCGGTGCGGATCTATTGTGCGATTGTCGATCCAGGACAGAAAAGGTGGGTGGGGGAACTGACAGGAAACGTAAAGCCGACGCTACACGACGTACTAGGCCAAGAGTTTGGTCGTTTGATAGGCTCGAGTCTTTACGGCATCCTTTGACATATTTGGGCGGGGGACGTATTTTAGTTTCTCTGGCCGACGCTACACGACGTACTGGGCTAGATGGTCCGGTCGTTTGATAGGCTCGAGTCCAGAGAAATAGGAAAACTGCTGTGGATCCCGAGAATGATCGGTCAGATAGCAGCAGGTTGTGGAGCCCGAGAATGATCGGTCAAATAACCTGATTTCCGACGACTGGCGGGAGGGGGATTTCGGACAGACTTTTCTTCTAGGCACAGCTAGTTCCCATTGTGAACGTTAAAGCTGACTAGAAGGGGAGAAGAGCTGTTAGTTCAGTGGAACCCAGTTGTGTAGAAGCTGCTAATACCTCTAGTTAGGGATATTTGTTTTTTGTTTGTGGGGCTTAAATATCGGACGGATTCTTCACCAAAGAGATACTTAGTAATCGCAAAACAGCACCCCTCATTATCTTTGATTTTTATTCGCAACCCTTAGTCAGCCGTACTAGGCTGATAGCGCGTGTGAACAGTTAGTTGAACATAGACAAGTGTAAAGTGTGAAAGACACAAGTGAACTCACAAGTGAAACAAGAATAACGAATCTTTGGCCCAAATGAAAGGGACAAAGAAGAAAATGCTTTTCCAATCGACAACGGGAAGAATTACCCGTTCAACAACAAGAGGAGCAAATCTAGCACCCAGGAGTGCAAGTGCCGGCGCCACGCCGCGAAGAAACAGTTCTCTCGACAGAGACAACATAAGTATGGCCCGCGAGCGGGAAGAGCAAGAAGAAAGTAGATCCATTGAAGACAACATGGATCAACTGAACGATACCGAAGGAGCGGTAGGGGGAGAAAATTAGCCCCTGGGTCAGCCAAAGGGACGCTCGAGTATGCTCCCGCAATATGAGCTCAACCCGACGAGCAGTTTAGAAGCTGCCGAGAGAAGAGAGCAGATAATGCGATCCGTGATTAAACAGAACAATGAAACACAGGCCGCCATGCAAGCGCAGATAGAAGCATTAAAGGCGCAAGTAGTGGAACTGCGTTCCTCTCAATCCATGAGGGTGGAGCAGCCGGTATTACCACCACCGAATCAGTTTCCGGCACACCCATCTGACAGCTTTTTGTGTTTCCAAGAGACGCCGCCTCTCGAACCGATATCGCAGGCCACTCTCAACAGCCAGAGACATCGGCTTCGAGATCACCGGCGCCCCGACAACTCCCAACACCACCAATCCCGAAATTCCGGCCCGGACACAAGTTACCCACGACATCCCGAATACGACCAGAGCCCCGGATACCAGGCATCAAAAGGCGTTCGGCTAGACAAATTGAATTTGAAGTTTGACGGAAACAGCCGCGGTATGACCGTTGAAAGTTTCTTGTTCCGCGTTGAACGGCTACAAGTGCTTTATCGCATAGAGCCGAGCCAAGTTTTCCGCGAATTCCATAGCCTACTGGTAGGAGCCGCCAGCAAATGGTATTGGCAATTGATGGAGGATCGAGCGGACGATTTAGACTTTGACTACTACTCGCTAACAACGGAAATGAAACGCGCTTTTTCTTCATCCGGGAGTGACCTCATGAAGATCAAGGAGTTGATGGAACGGCGACAAGGACCAAACGAATCTTTTAGCGACTATGTATCCGATATGCATAATTTGCATTTCCGATTGCAGAACAAGCTAGAAGAGGACAAATTCGTTGAGCTCATCAAGGATAATCTAAATGCCCAGATGGGAAGCTTGTTGCTGACATCCCCAATTAGGTCTCTAGCGGATCTGAAGAAGGAAGGACTTAGAGTGGACCGCTGGTTACGGAGTAACGGCAGGGCCGCGCGAAGCAGGCCGGTTAGTGAGCTCGAGGATTCTCAAACGCCGCAGGATTTTCCAGACGCGGTGACTGTGGAAGAATTTAACCGGAAGCGAAGAGACAACCGATCGGGACTAGGAAACGGACAGGGATGCCAAGGACCACTCCACGAATTGGTCTGCTATAAATGCGGCAGATCTGCGGATTTTTATAGAACGCATCCAAAAGAAGATTCCTGCCTTACTAGATTCCATGACGCCACTTGTAGAGTGTGTGAGAAGGTAGGAGACACCAGTCCCGCGGCTTTTCCGCGGAGTCCGTCAGGCCAGACCGGGACAGCCGGGCGGACCAAAGCAGTCACATTCCCGTAGAGACAACCACGCCCAGACAAATCTCTCCCCACAAGAGCCTAGAACAACGAAAGAGGGAGTATAATCTGGCGAGACAGCGTATCTTCCACGGCTCAGAAGATACGAACAACACCACCCGGGACATACGAAAGATGCACAAGCTATATGACACCAGAGCAGAATATCGCAAGCTTAAGCAAAAAGTAGTAGACACGGTAGTAAGCATACAAAACGATAACCGTTTCTTTGCCAAGACTAAAGTCGACGGAGAAGAAATACTAGCGTTACTGGATACAGGCGCTAGTGCAAATTGCATTGGCAGAGGAGCGGAAGCCTTCTTAAGGAACCGGACGCGGCCCATAAGAAAGCTTAGCGAAGAATGTGTGCGCACAGCTAGTGGCGGCGAAACTCGAGTAGTAGGAGCAATAACCTTACCCGTGGAATGGGAAGGCGAGACTAAGGATCTGGAATTTTTGATAGTACCAGGTCTGACACAACGTTTTTATTTCGGAATTAACTTCTGGGATACGTTTGGCCTAACATTCCTTGGTAAGGGCGGAAACGAGTTTGCAGCCATCGAAGCACCACCAGAGTACGACTTAATGACTTGGATATGAACGACCCTCCTAAGCCCGAAACCGCTTACATGCCTCATCAGCTATCTCCAGAACAACACAGTAAGCTGAGGCGAGTAATTGAGACATACCCATCATGTTTGGATAAAGGTTTAGGAAAGACCAGCTTGGAGCAGCATGTAATAGAAGTAACCGACGAGGACCTGCCGATCAAGCAGCGGCATTATCCGATTTCCCCAGCCAAGCAAAAGCTGGTGTATGCCGAGCTAGATCGCATGCTTGGTCTAGGTGTGATCGAAGAAAGCAACAGCAGCTGGAGTTCACCAGTGACTCTAGTCCAAAAAGGCCAGAAAAATCGCCTTTGCCTCGACGCACGCAAAGTCAATTCCCGGACCATCAAAGATGCATACCCGTTGCCACACATCGAGGGTCTCTTAAGTCGTTTACAGGAAACATACTATATTTCCGCAATCGATTTAAAAGACGCTTTTTGGCAAATACACTTGGAAACAAAAAGTAGAGAGAAGACCGCGTTTACAGTACCCGGCAGACCACTATATCAATTTACAGTCATGCCTTTCGGCCTGTGCAATGCAGCGCATTGTTTTCACATTAATTTTTCACCTTGATTAGAATTATATTAATAATAGGGAAGGCAGGTGGGCGGGGAAGCCGTGAATCAAATTGTTTAAACATTTGAATTTGTTTAAACAATATGAGCACGTGTAATAAAGAGCAAGAGAATCAATTGGTTTGAATATTTAATGTTCTTTAAATATTATCAATGCGATTTGAATATTAGTTCACAAAAATCGGTTACAAAATGTCTTAAATAAGTATGTTGTGGAAATGTAAATGAAATATTCTTTTAGCAAAAGGATATCAGTATTATCTTGGATTTGAATTTGAGCGAATCTCAATTCCTTAGTCAGCTGCAATGCACACACACAAACGTACACACGCATATACATATGTATCTAATGGCTGTGTGTGTAAAATGCGCATTTTTTGAATAGGGGAGAGTGGGGGAATTTCGTCAGCATTTTTTCAAAGCTATTTTTTGTCCATCTTGAGACACGTTATCATATTTTTATTTTTATTGTTGAATGCGGTTAGCACCAAGCTTTAAAATGTGACATTCCCCTATTTTATTAATTACCTTGGTGATTTATAAAAAATTAAAATGTAAAACCAATATACTGGGGCAATCTCGCCACACAGGGGGGTAAAATCACCACACCACCGGGGCAATTTCGTCACCTGAAAAATGTAGGGAGTTTAACGCCTGTAAATATGCTACACTGATCAAGCGTACCATTTTTGTTGACGTCCTATATTTGTTGCTGCTGCTGGTAGTCTGTTCGTTAGCCAGCTCGTCAAATATAAAAATATGTATTTAAAATAGGTGCGAATTTACCCTTTGCGTAGGGTGGTGAAATTTCCCCAGACAGTCCTTTTTTAGAAATAATTATTTTTCTTCCGAAATTAGGCGCGAAGTTAAAAATCACTGACGCAGAAATGCACATTATAGCACTGTGTATTATATAAAAAATCGTGTATCTTATTCCTTTTGAATTGTGGCATACAGAAAAAATTTCGTCGAGAACTAAATGCAGCTTTTGAACTGTTAAAACACATTTAATATTATAGCTTAATTATCTTGGCCTCCTGTGCAAAACAAATGCATTGGTTGTGTCTGGCCGTCTTGAAGGACTAAAACAAAAAAATTATATATTTTTACGACTTATGGATTCCGAGATATTGCAGGTGACGAAATTGCCCCTGTGACGAAATTCCCCCACTCTCCCCTACATTTATTTTGTGCGTGTGTGTGTACATAGCAGAGCAAATCATTGTTTGTTTTTGTTTTATACAAATCCAAAGTTTGTCGATAACTCAACATTTGAAAATTAATAAATATTTTGCTTATCGGGCTTTTGCATTTTAAAAAACAAATGCAACTTTAAGGAAAATTTCGACTGTAAAATTCAGCTTAATGGGATTTC
This sequence comes from Drosophila takahashii, assembly GCF_030179915.1. Classification (NCBI taxonomy): domain Eukaryota; kingdom Metazoa; phylum Arthropoda; class Insecta; order Diptera; family Drosophilidae; genus Drosophila; species Drosophila takahashii. Next base: position 7,017,660 of record NC_091679.1, on the reverse strand, counting down.
TGTAAGGTCTTCGATATATTAAAATTTAACGTTTACTTAAGATTTGCGATATAATCGATTTTTTTTTGGCTGTGGTATTTTCATTTTCCCCTTGCGCGGTCACACTTAAATTGCGACAGCAGGACATACATATGCACATACATACATGCGCCAGCAGAACATACATACAAACATATGGGGACGCGTGACGTCACATTATGATAGCCAAATTTGAAAATATTGGGGACTTGGTTAAGGATGCTGAATCTCCAAGAAATTTAAATGCAGTTACTTGCGGGTATGCCATAAGATTATGAACATCACATTTTTAAACCATTTTAACAACATTTATAACAGAGAAATGGCAAAAGAAAGAATTAAAAAAAAAACAAATCGATTTTTGGGGCACTTTGGGGTCGTTTTTTGTTTAAATCTCTACGTCACACTCTGCGCTTAATTATTTCCGAATTAATTTGATTTTTTTTAGATTTTTAGGTCAATCCGTTCTGGGTGGAATTTGCTACTGACCGTTTTTTAGGGGTCTAATTTTATATTAATTTAGATGGACCCACCCCCATAACTTATATAAGAAAAACAAGGAAAACTTGTTTTCCTTTTTCCTTTCCAAATTTTGCGATTTTTTCTATAACAAATCGTTAGATGCATTTAATTCACACCTTTTATATATTTTGTCTCATTAAAAAAACTTTCACTAATTTTCGTAACCGATAAACAAGAATATAAACACTAAGTGGTGTAACGTCCATACAACTGAATGTCCGGAAAAATTTTTGGTGTGGATTCAGAAAGTGGATTTACAATCTTCCTACACACAAAAAAAACTTGGTAAAATCAACTGTAATAATTGTCAAACAGGCCCCAACCATAAAAATGTTCAATTCCATTCTATTTCAATTGTTACTCTTACGTATTTCGTAAACGTAAGGGTTACTATAAAAAATAGTTATGCAACTGTAAAAAAGGGTAGAATGTGCCCGAACCATAAATTGTAGTTAACTTTCAATTTTTATGCAAATATTTATAGTTATTTCACAGTAATTTATAAGTAATATTAAAAAGGTAGTTCAATTACCTTTTCCAAATAAAGGTGCGCGTTGCACTTGACTTCCAGCTAGTCTGAAAGTATATTAAGGACTAAAGACAGATAATAAGTCTTAATGACTCAGAATCTGACTTGGACTTGGTTTAAAAGAACAGAACAGAAGAAGACTAAAGAGATTGCACCCATCAGACAATTGGATACTTGGACACGCTCGTGGGAAACTCATTCCAAACTTAGACGCATAAGCTGCAACACTGCTTAATTTTTGTAATCAGTGTTTTTTTTTATTCACTACTTTTGTAAATTTATACCATGGGTGAAAATGAATTAAGTTTCACATAACACTCGCCAATAAACATTCTGTTATGCATATTGTCCAGCTAAGCGCCTAGCCAGACAGCACAACACGGCTGAGCTTTCGGAAAGTGAGAGGAAGAGCGCCGCATAAAGGCTCTCCCTTGTTGTTGATTTCGGCTGCGTCTGATCGTAATCTATGTTTTCAGTTTCTAATTTTCGCTACATCGTTTCGCATGCAAGCAGCAAGCACTTGGCCTGCCGTCCTTGCAATCAACTTAACATTGAATTCAAACTCACAAAACTCTTTAATGTACACACAAAAAAATTTGCTTGGTAAAATTGACCAACAAAGATAGTTACGTATGTATTTTGTTTTTGCTTTGGGTTTGTGTCTTTGCTAATTGTGTGTATTTTGTTGTTGTGAAATGATTATTTACTTAGTAGAATTGACAATTTTGCTGGTTGGGGCCTGTTTGACAATTATTACAGTTGATTTTACTAAGTTTTTTTTTTTGTGTGTAGAGCCTTTATTGTCGCCAATAAACCAAGAAATACTTATATTTTAATTCGGACAATTTGATTGTATTTGGTGGTTTAATTATTGGATTGTAGAGCGCCGTATTGGCCAACAGTGATAGTGAAAAGGCTCACTCTAGCATATCGAAAAAAAACATGAGAGAACGCTATAGTTGGGTGCCCCGACTATCAGATACCCGTTACTCAGCTAAAGGGAGTGCGAAGGAGATGGAGATAAAAACTTTGATCCGCCGTAACTTTTTAACGAGTGGTCCGATTTAAAAAATTTCTTCTACATTTCGATAGGTATTGATAAACACAATAAAACTGCATTTTTAAAATCGTATATAAGCGATTGCGTGGCACCCTTTTGAAATAAACTTGCGCTGCGTAGAAACTCCTAGAACCTGCATGCAAAATGTCAATCTTCTAGCTTTTATAGTTTCCGAAATCTCAGCGTTCATACGGACGGACAGACAGACAGACGGACAGACGGACATGGCTATATCGACTCGGCTAGTGACCCTGATCAAGAATATATACACTTTATAGGGTCGGAAATGCTTCCTTCTAGCTGTTACATACTTTTGCACGAATACAATATACCCTTTTAATCTACGAGTAACGGGTATAAAAATGGTTCATGAAGGGCTAGACCCAATTGGGAATTATAAATAAGGCATCGCAGAAGATTTGTAAAATTACTGTTGCATACTTTTATACTAAAGAAGTTACGTTAGGGTAACTATTGTTCATAGTAAAACAACTATTTAAAATAGTACGCAAAGCAAAAACAAATACACGGACGACTATTTTTATTGTTAAAGTACTATTTTTAATAGTTACTAAACTATCTTCATTGGTCAATTTTAGCAAGCAAATTTTTTTGTGTGTAGTGTGCGTTGTCCGTGTTAGATTCTTTGGTTGTGTTAATGTTTAGTTTCGTTGAATGATTTCGGAGTAAATTACTTGTTTTTATGGACAGGGTGTTGCTTTCTGTTAATGTTGGTCCCTTAATTGAATTAAAATTGTATACTGCAACAACAGTTTTTTTAAATTAACTAATATAAGTAAACACGTTATTTGTATATTATAAACTTTTAATATAAAAGTAATGAATTTAAATATTTGCTCAAAATGCTTTTTATTTTTAGTACTTGACAACTAAAGTACAGCATAAAAAAAACAAAGCAAAAGAAATATAAAAAAAAAATCTTGGTTAAACAATTTAAATTTGTTGTAAATTTGATCGATTGGGCCAGCAACGTACGCAATGTGCCACAGCCCGTTTTGAAATGATATGGCCTATATGCCTTTTAGGCCAATTCCTTTTCGGCAAGATAATTCAAGAATCGACAAGTGAGAAAAAAATTTAGTTCTGACTTTTATTCAGCGCGGGGTTCTAAAAGCGAGAGGGAAGTAAAGTAACGGCACTCTATTAATAGAATGAATACGTGCGAGTCGCGTTTAAAAAAAATGACGCAGCCACCGTACATTTTCTTGCTCCTCGTTACACCTCTTAGTGTTTTATATTCTCATTGCTGATGCTATCGGCTAAAAAATCGGTGGAAAGCGATCACTATTAAAAAGACGTTTTGCGTTTTTCAAAGCCCAAAATGCGTTTTAAATAAACACAAGTGACTAGCGCCTTAACTTATAAGTATGGTACATGCTTGTAGCGCTGGGATAAAAACAATCAAATAAATGAAATGAAGAAAGAAAGGTAACCTCGGCCAGCCGAAATTTATATACCCTTGCAGGTATGCCCACTTAAAATGTTGTTTTTACATTGTGAAAAATCAAAACGCCTACTTTCTACAAAAATACAATGGTTTTTCTATTATTTTTTTGATTATTCCTATGGAAGCCATAAGATATAGTGGACCGATCCGCCTCGTTCCGACATATGTACTACCTTCAATAGAAAAGACTTTTGGGAAAGTTTCATCGCGATAGCTTTAAAACTGAGGGACTATTTCGCATAGAAACAGACAGACGGACATGGCTAGATGGATATATTTAGATGTGGTCGGAAACGTCTCCTTCACTGCGTTGCAAACATCTGACTGAAATTATAATACCCTCTGCAAGGGTATAAAAATACTTAAAGTTAAATAGTACCAAGACTTTTAGGGCCGTTTTCTCGTTCGTTTGTTAAATTTAAAGTACCCATGAAATTGTATGAAAAATCGGAGTTTAACCTTCCTTTAAATTTAACAAACGGACGAGAAAACGGTCTTAAAAGTAGATAAAGCTCGTGCCAAAAGTGCTCCAAAAATTTAGATTATTAAAGAGCGTGTAAAAAACAATTGATCGTTTTTTCGTTTGCTGTCTCGGTCTGAGCGAAACCAAAAAAATTTAAAAATTTGTTTTTGGTCTGAGCGCAACACTTTGTTTTAGTTTGTTTCGGTTTTCGGTTGACCGTTCTCGACTGAAAATAAACTTTTTCGGTCCTTCCAAAACCGATTTTTGGGACCGGGTGTGTGAAAAATCTAAAATTAAATTTAGTTTCGACTTTAATGTCAAGCTAACCTGTTGTGCTTATCTCGGAATCCCGTATTTCATTATGCGGGTATTCCACTACATTGTTCGGCTCATTCATTAGACCAACTTTTTCTCAGCCTATACGATTTTACGTAGGTGCGAGCAAGACAGATATATGTCGGCTGCAATGAGCAATCAATCAGAAAAATTTTAAAAACCGATGGGCATTTTCGGTATTTTTTTGAGGTATTTTTAAATACATCCATACGGTATTACCTGCGGCGATGAGTAATGAGCAAAATTGAAAGATAAACAGTGTATCTTTTAAAAAACTTTAACATCCAATCAAACAATGTATCCGTTTGCCTCTGAGAGCTCCGGAAAGTTGGCCAATTTCAGCATTTTTCGAACTTTGAGGTCCTTTTGCTATGAATCCTTGCGTCGGGGATCTTTTTGGAAATCGCAGATTAACTTGGGAATTCGTAACGAATCCAAAAATATAGCATCAATCGGGGTAAATTTTTGATGCTGCATAGTGTAATCTTCTTACATCAAGGCTTCTCTTATTTAAGTTGTTCACAGAGTACTAAGTCCCGGCAGAAATTCCATTTTGGGCTTGTGCTTCCACTGGTCTAGAGCCTCCAAAGTTTCAGCATCGGCTCCTCTTTTTTTTGCCTTTAAAAATTTTTGGCTCTCATGATTGTAGTAGGATTTTGGGTTGTTCCATTAGTCGAGTACAATCAGCTAGAGATATAACATATTTAGTTTATAATTAACAAAATATATAACCACGCAAGACAAAATTGACTTAGTTGACTGAATAAAAACTGCTGGGGAACACTTTGAATTGAGCTCCTCGGCCAGTTTTTGCCAAAGGTCCACCTTCAAGTGCTTCACTTTATACGAAGAACTGTGATGGTTTCAAATAGCTTCGTTTGCGTGGACGCAATCAATGAGATAATTGCACATTTCATCGGAAAACAAATTTTTCGATATTTAAGACGACTTCGTTTACTTTTTAAAATTAGTGTGACCGTGCCTTTGAATCCAAAAAAATCCAGTAGATGTATATATATGTATATATAATAAGGCGAACAATGTAGTGGAATAACCGCATAAACATTTGTTTTTTTTTTTATTATTATTATCTCTTGGTTTTGTTTGGACTTCACGTCGTGTAGCTTGTGCTTGCCGGCCTCGCCTGCATTGGCTGGCCGGCCGACCTGCTGGACCTCATCATGTCTGCCGCTGACCAAGATATTGATGTGCGATGGTTCTTCGTCTCCCAATCTATTTATAACTGACAATTCAAATGTCAGTATTAGCAAGGAGTTTTTAAGGTCGTTTAGAGGTTGTGGTGTAAGGGTGACCTCCGTCACGTCCAAGGAAACAAGAACACAGAAATTTGATTTTGAACGTAATTTACAATCTATTGCTGATTCTTCATATTCATCGCAAAACAATTTGAAAGACGTCTTGGATGCTTTGGCGGATACTTTGCTTGATGCTGAGAAAGATTTTGCTTCTCAACATGAATTTAATAATTTTAATGAGGGAATACACGGTGCAAGCACACCTGGACATTCCACTACTTCAATTCCACAATTCGTCAGTCAGGGAGTGGCGGACCAGTTGCGTTGCGAATCCGTCAAACGCATAAGAAAGCGAAGCGAGCTTGACCCTAACTATAGTAAGGATGCTTCGTCTGATTCCACGTTTGGACCAATTGTTAAGCGCATTCGTAATATTCAACGCAAGGTTCACTTGGAAGTATTCGGAACGGAGGACTCGGACTCTCCTGGTGAATAATATTCAGGTCATGGAAACGGCTTTGCCCTCTTATCGGATAATGACATTGAAAACCCACTCCCTAATGATCGTATGGACACCCAGTCTCCTCCACCGGAGCCCCTAAATTCCTGCCAGCCCCCTGTGACTAGTAAGAGTACAATAACTTCTAGCAATAGTTGTGGAATTTCCCAAAAGTCAAAGGGTATTTCTGGTACTCCTACTTCTTCGACTAAAGCACCCAAATCTGAACCACGTCCGCCCGCCTATGTGATAAAGGGCGTTACTGATGTCAAGCAACTTATGAATCTGATCAAGGCTGCCACAACCAATATAAGATTTAAGATTACTGAACCTGCTACAGTGAGGGTATCTCCTTTCGATCATGATACATACAAAGTAGTTCAACATCTCTTGTGGAGTAATAATATTCCGTTTAATTCTTGGCAACTGAAAAGTGATCGATCTTTCAGGATATTAAGGCTGATTTAGGCGCCGCTGGGCACGTTGTCCGCAATGTTTGCCCCCCGGGTAAGAACAATGGTCACAGACCTAATATTTTCTTTGTTGAGCTAAAGTCATCGACAAATAATGTCAAAGTCTATGACATAAAAGCATTGGCTTATTAGTCAATTACTATTGTCCCTCCTGAACGCCGTGATGAAGTTGTTAGGTGTTATAAGTGCCAGGATTTTGGACACACAAAAACATACTGTTTCGTGCCCCCCAAATGTGCAAAATGTGGTGGTGATCATGAATCTCGAAGCCCTGTTTGTAACAGGCAAACAGTCTCAGGATCAATTCAAGCTCATTAATTACGGTTCCAACCACAGTGCAGGCTACCGCAAATGTCCAGCTTTTCTAGAAGCAATTGCTCGTCGCAAATCTGGAACAATCAAAAAACAGCCAACAATTAAATTTGTTCCTGCCTCCCTTCCTGCCCAAAGTGCTTGGGGCCCAGCTTTACCTTCCCTGTCTACTGGATCTAGCACTTCCAAACCAATGCAACGCGTTCCTGAGCCTCCTCCGCCTAGTACTGGCTTTGAAATACTTATCTCTCGTATTGACCAGATGATGTCAATGATGATGAAAATGATAGAGCTTCTTATGAACCAGTTTACGGCAGTTCGCCTTCTGATGCGTCTTAGATCAGGAAACATGACTAGTTTAGGCATTCGTTTCTCATTTTGGAACGCCAATGGTGTCACTGGCAAAAGTCTCGAGCTAGAGTACGATCTTACCGATAATTCAATTGGTGTGATGATAATTAACGAAACGCATTTTAACAGCCGCTCACATTTCAGAATTTTTGGATATGATTTATTGACGGCTAATCATCCCTCTGACCGTCTTCGAGGAGGTGCTGCTATTTTAATCCGCTCTCACTTGCAGTACTCCCCTTACAGTACAAACTCTACTGTGAAATGTCAAACTGCTGCATTTACCTTAAGCACGGACTTGGGAGACATCGTGATTGCTTCTATTTACTGCCCCCCTCCTTTTTATGGACTGCTCAAGATTTTGGACAACTGTTTAGCGAATTTTCAAACCGTTTTATCATAGCTGGTGACTGGAACGCTCACATTCAATTTTGGGGTTGTATCCTCTCTTCACCAAGAGGTGTTCAGCTTTTAGATCATATTACGTCTTCAAGTCTTAGCTACAGGAGGACCAACTCACTTTCCTTCTGATGCTAGGCGAAATCCAACGGCAATCGATTTTGCTATGGTAGGGTCTTGCAAAAAAAAAATATCGATTTTTTTTAAAATTTTTTTTCTTAAGACTATACAAAAAAAGGTTTTTAGGACAAAAACTTTAAAAGTTATTCTAAAACTAGTACCCTAACATCTAAGACTTTAGGTACGTAAGTGCATCTTTAAGTGCGTTTTTCTCGAAACCACGATTTAAAAGTCCGTGGTCATCGGCATTTCTAAACGGCTCAACCGATCGTTTTCAAATTTGTCGCATATTTTTCTGCATAAAAAAAACCCTTTAAGTATTTTTTTTAAGCCCAAAGTCGAATTTTTTACGTAAAAAACGCATTTTTAACTTTGGAGGGGCAAAAAAAAATTTTTTTTTTTTAAATTCAAAATCGCGCTTCCCAGGGGGCGGGTTTTTTCAATTCTTAAGCCTAATGTAAAAGCAGAATGGAAATCCGATAATTTTTGGAGGAGATACAGTGGTCACCGCAAAACGCTTTTTTTTAATAGTGTTCCAGCAGTCACTTTGCCACCGATATATTAGCCGATAGTATCTAGTGGATGTTTATTTAAATGACACTTTATAATTAATTATTAAGAAAAGCACTTTATGATGCTAAGTCCGAATTTTTCGTCCGGAAACTTAGTTCTATCGATCCGGGTGCTGATCGAGGCTTCGAACTGCGGAAATGCACTCGCGGGATTTAACGGCAGCCTCTCCAGAAGTTTTCTTTGCTTCGATCGGACGGTACCTGGGCAAATAAAAATTATGAAATAGCTAAAAAATTCGCTGATTCTTTGGAAGAAAGATTCAAGCCTTTTGATTTGGTCACAGATAAAGAGACTGCTGTTACAGAAGCTTTTGATGATGTTCCCTATGGTCCAGCTTCTCAAATTTTACCTAATGATGCGGAAGAAGTTAAAGACCAAATAAAGCGACTGAAGACAAACAAAGGCCCTGGCCTTGACAGCATTGACGGAAAAGTAGCTAAAGCTTTGCCAGTAGCAGCTATTTCGTTCCTTACGCGTATCTTTAATGCTATGATTGTTCTTTCATATTATCCGGAGCAGTGGAAGCATGCGAATGTTGTTAGGATCCCCAAGAAAGGCGTCACTCCCCGCTGTGCAGATTCTTTTCGGCCTATAAGCCTATTGCCAACGTTCTCTAAGATTTTTGAGCGAATCTTACTAAAAAGGCTTTTTAGTGTTCATATGTTCCAGGATGCAATTCCAAATCATCAGTTTGGTTTCAGGAGTCTGCTTAACGCTGCTGAGCAAATGCATCAGGTGGTCAACCATATCCTTAAAGCATTCGAGGCGAAAAAGTATTGTTGCGCAGCTAAATAAGTGTGTGTAAATAAGCATGTCACCTTTTCATTGAACAGGCTGAACACTTATCGACTAACCTTAGACGGGACTCCAATAAAGCACTCGGACATGGTTAAGTACCTTGGGCTCACTCTGGACAGGCGGCTTACCTGGAAGCAGCACATTGTGGCAACCTGCGCTTCAGTAAGGCAAAAAGCGGGGAAAATGAGATGGCTTCTTCGTCCGGGCAGTGGACTATCGATCACGGCGAAAACCCGGCTCTTCAAAGCAACCTTGATGCCTAGTTTACATTGGGGTATACACTTCTGGGGCACTGCCTGTAACACTTCTATAAAAAGAGTTGAATCCTGCCAATCCAAAATTTTAAGACATATGATAAACGCCCCATATTATACAAGAAACACTACTATTTTTCGAGATCTCAAAATTAATCCTGTTTGTAAATCTATCACCAATTCTGCCACTCGCTACAGATCAAGACTCGTCTCCCACACAAACAGACTTGCCCTCACACTTTCCAGACCTATGAACAGAAGAAGACTAAAAAGATTGCACCCATCTGACAATTGGATACTTGGACGGCACGCTTGTGGGAAACTCATTCCAGACTTAGACGCCTAGACTGCAACACTGCTAAACTTTTGTAACCAATCTTTTTTATTCACTTTTTGTTAATTTTTATTTTTTTTTCATGGGTGAAAGTGAATTGAGTTTCACATAACACTCTTCAATAAATATTTGTTATGCATATCAAAAAAAAAAAAAATAAAAAAAGAGGATTGTGCTTGTGATTGTGTGTGATAATTAGACATCGGATTTTAGGTGAAATCATTGTTTTTAGATACGATTTAAAGCCACATTTGATTGGATACAATTTTTTTAAAAAAACCTCAATTAATTTTGGCCTAAATCTAATTATATCTTAATAAATAAAATTTGTAACCAATCATATGTGGCTTTAAATCGTATTTAAAAAAACGATTTCACCTAAAATCCGATGTCTAGTGATAATGAATAAAATAAAGGAATACAATTGCTTAAATGGTCCAGACACTTTTTGCAATGTGTGTGGTAAATTTATTATGAGCAATACATTTCAACCCTTTGACAGTGAGGTAAAAGATCGATATTTCCTCTACTTTCGCATTAAACCAAATCTTAAAGAGGCTTGGACACCGAGGAGAATTTGCGAATATTGCCGCTTGACATTACTTAAATGGAGCGAAGGCAAACGGTATGTTTTTCGATGCTTTTTTGAAAGGTCCATTATTGTTTTCTTGACATAGATGCTACATGAAGTTTGACACGCCAATGATGTGGAGAAAACCATCTTGTCATGTAACAGATTGTTTCTTTTGCCTTAGTAAATGCGTAGGCATCGGAAAGAAAGCAAAATGGAAATACGCGAGGTCCATTATTGTTTATGAGTCTCCACTCATTCGGATTGTGAACTTCTTGTAGCTAATGAAACATTGCAGTTATGTTATTGCAGTAGCTAATCTGATCTTCTTTGGCGAAAGCCTTTCTATAAAGACACTCCTGGTTTTCACTCCTGATTTCAAAAATCCGTGCTGCTTCATTCGAGATGTTAGCAACTCTGACTTCTCCTTTGTCAGCTCTAAATCTTGAATCCAATCATTTAATTTTTCTTGAGAAAGTAGGATACCTTCTTCCAAACTGGGACTGGAGTCATCGGACATAGAAGAGCTATCCGAAGAAGTGTAATTATCTATTTTGTCGGGACATACTGGATATGGGACATTAGAGGAATAAATTTTCGGAAGTGTCACTAAGCGCACTTTCGTGTATTTCCATTTTGCGTTCTTTCCGATGCCTACGAATTTACTAAGGCAAAAGAAGCAATCTGTTACATGACAAGATGGTTTTCTCCACATCATTGGCGTGTCAAACTTCATGTAGCATCTATGTATGTCAAGAAAATAATAATGGACCTTTCAAAATAGCTTCGAAAACAAAATCATACCGTTTGCCTTCGCTCCATATAAGCAATTGTATTCCTTAATTTTATTCATTGTCACACACAATCACAAGCACAATCCTCTTTTTTTATTCGTAGTCTTATTTTCATTTTTTGATACTGCAGTTCTTATTAAAAAAAGCATGCTTTTTTTAAAGTATGGTTATTTCATAAGAATGAATTATTCAAATGGATATTACTTATCAAAATACTCACAGTCATAACGCAAGCAATTTTATATTTTTAAGACATTTTTAAAAATTCATTTTTATAATTTTCTAGCTTTTTAATATCTGATTTAGCTATTTTTTGACCCGGCTGTCATTACCACTCATTTTTGTTTACATGTCGCCGCCTAGGATAAAACTAAAATTTGAACTTTGTCAACCCAAGAAAATTGAAAAATCCGAACTTTAAAAATCCACCATAAATCCAATTTTCCATGGATTTGGGTTAAACTCGGCTTGTTTTATTCGGTTGGATGTAAACTTTAAGTTTGTGCCCATTATGATTTTTCAACGGATTTATTTCGGGTTTTTAGGATACATATAGCCGACTTACAGTGGACCAAAAACACATTTTTCATTTGTGTGAGCTGCTGCGCTGCCATTACTTATCCAATCATATTGATATGTATGGCAAAGTTAAGCTCTGATCTATTGACTTTAAAATGAATTAAAACCTGGCTTTATTGGGTGGATATTTGCCGAGATATAGAAAGAAAAAAAATCTTTAAAAAAAAACTGTGCCATCGAAAGAAAAATTAGTGGTATTTTCGTGATTTGAAGGTTCAACACTAACAGAATTTGCCATCAATTGCTTTGGATAAGTTTGGCTGAAAACTAGTGTAATTAATTCACAGAAACTTGTCTTAAATCTACCGTATCCGATAGTGAAATAATGTCCAATAAATATTTAATTTATACACCTCGTCGAGGTGGTGGTGTCCTAATTGCCGTAAAATCCGTCTTATCGTCCCAAGCGCTGTCCATTGCTGACGCGGCCGATATTGAGTTTATTGCTGTAAAAATATGCCTGCAAAGCTGCAACCTCTTTGTAGCTTGCTCGTATATTCCTCCATGTTCCAAAGCTTCTACATATTTGCAGCACCTCGCCGCTATTAGGAACATTTCTTCATCCGCTGATGCTTCAGATCACCTTATTGTTTTGGGTGACTTCAATATTTCTCAACTATCCTGGCTGCCATATGATGATCTTGCTGCACTAGTTCCCAGCGATCAGAATGATTTCCTAGATGGTCTTATCGCCTTATCCCTTGGCCAAATAAATTCCATACCCAATCAGAATGGGAGATTCCTAGACCTTATATTTGTATCTGATTTTTGCGATACCACTATAACGCGCTGTACTCCGCTGTCCAGTCCTGAAGACCCCTATCATCCGACACTACAAATTAACATTAATAGTGTGGTTCAGTTCCCAAATACTTCTAAAAAAGCGATTCGGACTCGATGCTTCCGGAAAGTCGATTACTCGCTAATGTCGGGTTCCTTGACCCAAGTGGACTGGTCTATACTCCAAAATCTTTCGCTTAAAAATTCAGTATCAAACTTTTACAATATTATGTATTCCTTATTTGATAAACTTGTTCCTTCAAAAAACCTCTACCAGCCCACCGTGGTCATGGAAACACTTGGCTCACCTAAAAAATTTAAAGACGAAACTGTATAAGAAGTTCGCGAAAACAGGGCTCTAATCTGATTTTTGCAAATACAGTGTAGCCAAATCCAATTATTTCCTGCATAATTCCGAATGCTATAATAGCTACCTGTTACTTTTACCTTTTACTCTTTTGTTAACTCAAAGCGTAAGTCCAAAAAGTTTTCACCTTCTCTTCATTTGAACAACATATCAGCGTCAAATGACCAGGGAATCAGTAACCTGTTCGCGGACTTTTTCCAGTCCACATTTTCGCCTTATTCAAATCACCCAAATTCCGATTTCAGCTATTCCTATCAGCTAGCCCACACGGACTCCATATATTGTCCTGTAATTGATGAACGTGATGTCAGTCGCAGCCTATCCTCGATATAGCTGTCTTATTCTCCAGGTCCCGATATGGTGCCCAGCTCCTTACTAAAATATTGCGCAGATCCACTTTCTGTTCCATTAACCATGATTTTCCAAAAATCTATCCATCTCTGCACCTTTCCGGCTGTTTGGAAGGAGTCCTTTATCATTCCACTTCATAAGAAGGGCAGCAAGTCTGATATTATGAACTATCGTGGGATAGCCAAACTAAGTGCTCAGTGTCGCTCCTTATTATCTCCGAATCAACATGGTTTCACAAAATGTCGTTCAACTACAACTAACCTCCAATCAAAGTGATGTCATTTTCACTGATTTTAGCAAAGCGTTTGATTCAATGTGCCATGAGCTTCTTATCCACAAGCTGCGCCTTCTTGGTTTCCCACTAACTCTTCTGATGTGGATTCAGTCATACCTTACAGGCCGTTCCCAAAAGGTACAATTTAATAATGTTCTTTCAAAAATTGTATCTGTAAGCTCCGGAGTTCCTCAAGGTAGCCATCTTGTTCCTTTGCTATTTGGTCTATTTATTAATGATCTTCCTCAAATTATCGTGGCCTCCAAAGTTCTGATGTATGCGGATGATGTCAAGTTGTGTATGCATATGACATCGCCTGGTTCCCACATGCAGCTCCAGCTTGACTTAAATAACCTTCAATCCTGGTGCCAAGTCAATAAGCTACTGCTTAATCCAGATAAATGTAAATCCATGACATTTTTTCGTTCCAATCCATCTGTGCGTACATACTCCATTGGCCAATCCGCGCTAGAACGCATTGTAACCGTCCTAGATCTTGGAGTCCTATTTGACCATAAGATATGCTTCAATCGCCATGTCAGCACTATCTCCAATAAAGCTAAGGCCTTATTAGCTTTCATCAAAAGCTGGTCCAAGGAATTCGATCATCCGTATATCACAAAGCTCCTGTATGTTTCCTTAGTTCGTCCAACGCTGGAATACTGCTCATGTGTATGGTCTCCATAGTATGAGCACTATCAAGACATGATTGAGTCCGTTCAGAAGCAGTTTCTCCTATTTGCCTTACGTGGTTTGAACTGGGACTCTGAAAGCCGACTTCCTTCCTACAGAGACAGGCTGCCACTTTTGAATCTGCCAACTTTAAAGCATCGTCGAATATGTACTGGCGTGATCTTCCTTCTATTGGCGGTGTGGACTCACTTCACCTGATAACGTCCATAAATTGGAACGTTCCTTCTAGACCAACTCGTCGATTTCGGCCATTAGCACTGGAAATTGCCAGGTCAAACTACTCTCGTTTTGACCCATTCCGAGTTTTATACGACAACTATAATGAATTGTACCACTTATTATCCTATGAGTGTTCTTACGATGTAAATTCAACCAGAGTCACTGCGTTCCTGTCATCCGCAAATAATCAATCATTTTGAAAATTTCTTGTATATTTTTTAAGTCCAATGAGCTGTTCATAGCTTTATATATTAAATAAATAAATAAATAAATATCCGTCAGGACCATCTAGGTTAAATTTGTTTCGTCTGAAAATACGACGTTATGCCACTCGTTGGACCATGTCATATGCGTTCGTGCTAACTTTAGGCGGAGTTCCTTTCGCACTTTGTTAAGAGGTGGCTTTTTTTAGTTTTAGCCTCTTTAAATGGTCAGCTTTCTTGATCACTCTTAAAACAGTCGATTTTCTTGTTAAGAACACCAGTTTTTTCTATTATTTTGGCGGTAGAGTCGTGGGAGTTGGACGCCTCTCGGAGTATAGCCCTGCGATCTGCTAAACTAATAACACTGTTATTACCTCCTTTGTAATTTTCCCATAGGTTTCATTATTTTGAAGAAAATTTGCATTGGTTTTGCGATGTCTTCCCGTTTTTTCGGCGATTTTGTGGAAAGAAAGTCCACATTCAATAAACGCTACGATTTTTGATTTTTCCTCCGAAGATAAGATTTTTCCTCTGCCCATATTGTATGTCAAATTAAAGAAAAATGTATGGTTGCCTAACAACCAAATTAATATGTAGCACTGCTAGAAAAAACAAAGCTTTTAAATTTAAACTATATTTTGTATTTTTGAATTAGTATTTATGAGCTGAATTGAGATCTCCTTTTTTAGTGGGCTTTTTTGTAGCGTCTTTTTTAAGATAGTGAGGCCACAGTCTGTTATTGGATTAATCTTTAATTTTCAGTCAGGGAAGTTTCCCGGCGAGTTAATGTGTTGAAACGAACAGGGAGTCTAATTCTGCGACGAGGTCTTGAAGGTTGATTAACCACAGGGGGCGTCGGGATGTCTTCAGTCCTGATGTTGGAGTTACTGGATAGATTTGGTAGTATAGGTGTTGCCTGCGGAGCCTCTATAAACGCTGGTTTAAGTCGGTCAATAGAAACTTTAATGCATCGGGCGCCGGTGTTTATGGTAAAGTATTTGGTTTGCTTTTCCTTTACTTCAAAGGGTCCATCGTAATGCGGCTTAAGGGATCCACGGACGGTGTCGTTGCTTAGGAAGACGTGTGTTGCATTTTCCAGCTCTTTAAAAACAAAAGGCTTTGATGAGTCGTGATGTGCCGTCTGGGTTGGCCGTATTTCTCGCATAATTTCCTCCAGTTCCTTTGCGAACTCAGTCTTCGGTTGGAAGTTTGACTTTTGATGAAAAAGCGATGTGCCGTACACAAGTTGTGCTGATGTTGTTTGGATGTCTGGCTTAAATGCTGATCGCAACCCGAGCAGAATCATTGGAAGTTTCTGTGGCCAATTTACGCGATTTTTGCACATGATGGCTGCCTTGACTGTTCTGTGCCAGCGTTCGATAATTCCATTCGCTTGCGGGTGATATGCTGTGGTACGAAGGTGGTCTATTCCTAGCATTCGTGACAATTCTTGGAACAATTTGGACTCGAACTGTCTTTCTTGGTCTGTTGTGATGCGGGCTGGAACTCCAAGTCTTGAGATCCACGAGTCGATGAGTGCTGAGGCTACCGTGTTGGAGTGCATGTCCTCGATTGGGATGGCTTCCGGCCAACGTGTATAACGGTCGATGATTGTTAAACAATGTTATATTGACCTGATTGGGGTAATGGTCCGATGAGATCCAAGTTGATGAGGTCGAATCTTTGAGTAGGAAGCGTAAGATGCTGCAGCGGCGAGCGAACGTGTCGGGAAATTTTCGATCTTTGGCAAGAAACGCAATGTTTTACGAATTGAGAAATGTCCTTCTGCATTGAGGGCCATACGAAGCGTTGTTTGATGAGTTTTATCGTTGATCCAATTCCACTGTGAGAAATATTGTGTAGTTTGCTAATGACGTTCTTCCTTAGTGGCTCTGGAACGAAAGGTCGTACGCTGGATGTGGAAAGATCGCAAATTACAGTATTGGTAGAGTTCGGAATGTTGATTGACTTTAACTGTAATGCCGTGGTGTTGTCGCTAAAAAGTCGTTTAAGCTCTTCACAATTTGTTTGTGCTATGCTGAGTTGTTTATAGTCGATAATTTCGCGGTCGATAGTTGAGATGCGGGAAAGCGTATCAGCACACTATGGGAAAAAAGTCTATTTTTTTGGCATAAACTCTAGTTTTAGAGATACAATTTAGAAATTTTTTATATATACTATTAAGATAAAGCTGTTATTTCGGTTTTTGTTGCTTTTTGAATCGGACCATTGCTTTCATCCACCGCCCACGCCGCATATTCAAATTAATTGGCAGGGATTTTAAAAAATTTGTATTTGTTTTGGTAAGACGGTAGAATAATTTTGGTTTACGTTAATTTTTAAAATTTGTCAAAAAAAAAAATTGCTGACATGTACAAGAAAAGTGAAATATTATCTAAGAGCAGATGCCAATTTAAGCTTTAACGGGGGTCCAGCTTCTTTATATTTGAGCCCTTTGCAGCCAGGATTTTCACTTGACTTGTCCCTTTCCATAAATTCAATTTTAAAGATTAATGAAAGCCACTTAGATTGTTTTTTTATTTACAAAATATTTTTTTTGATGTTTATAAGTTGCTGTATTTAAGTAATTTTTTTGAAGAAACGTGCAAAAAGTTGCAAAAATGATTAGTTTTGCGATATTAAGGATACATTTGGTAATAACTTTGCGTTTTTACCTTTTTGCAACTTTGTGCCATTTATAAGTTGTACACCACGGAACACAAACAAACTTGTTAGTTTTAAGCTAAAAAGATGCACATTTAAAACAGTTCACAGTTGGACAACAAACCATAATAATCAAAACATGTAATCTAAGATACATTTAAAAATACCTTTGCTACGATTTGACATGATCAGAAATAATAAACCATTTTGTTGCTCCACAAAATAAGCACTGAAAGTTTGCAAAGATTTTTCACTAATTTACGCACACAACAAAGTCAATCGAAGAGCTGACTTTGTTCGCTTATCAACACTATAGTGTTGTTAGTAAAAAATCTTTGATAACTGTTCTTGGCTAATTAGGGTATGTAAATTCACAAAATATATTTAATTTTTAAAAATAATTTGTAAAATAAGTTGATTTTATGCCAAAAAAATTGACTTTTTTCCCATAGTGCAGCAGTAGGATTTTCTATTTCAGCCACATAAACAATAGAGGTGGTGAATTGGCTGATGAAATCCAATTGTCGGAGTTGGCGTGGGGAGGCTTTTTCCGGTTTTTGCGAAAAAGCGTATACCAAAGTTTTATGATCTGTGCGAATGTCGAAAGTTCTTCCTTCTAGCATGTAGCGAAAGTGTTTGATGCTGAGGTATATCGCGAGGAGCTCTCGATCGTATGTGCTATACTTGCATTGCGTTTCTGATAGTTTTACACTGAAAAATCCCATTGGTTGTAACTGACTGTCGACGACTTGATGCAGCACTGCTCCCACTGCGAAATCGCTTGCATCTGTACAGAGAGACAGTGGCGCAGCCGGTGCTGAGTGGACAAGTAATGTTGCCTCTGCAATGGCTCGTTTGCATTCATCGAAATTTTTGATGGTGGTGGTAGTCCTGGTGATCGGAGTTGAATCATTCTTCTTATTTCCAGGGATAAGTTGATTTAGAGGGGCCTGGTGTTGGATTGCATTTGGCAAGAATCTCCTGTAAAAATTGATCATAGCCAAGAACCGGCGTAGTTCCTTGGCGACTTTGGGCAGAGGGAAATCCGAAATGGCCCTAACTTTTTCTGGCAGTGGTTTGATGCCATTCGGGTCGATGTGGTGTCCTAAGAATTCGATAGATTTCTCTCCGAAACTGCACTTTGCTGGATTTATATTGAGGTTGAATTGCCGTAATCGTTCGAACACTTTTCGGAGGTGAAGTTGGTGCTGCTCCATGTTGACTGATGCAACCGCAATGTCGTCAACGTAAACGAAGAAAAAATCCATTTCTGACAGGGCTGCATGCATGTATCGTTGGAATGTTTGTGCCGCGTTGCACAACCCGAATGTCATGTGGGTGAATTCGAATAAACCGAAAGGAGTAGTTATGGCCGTTTTGGGGATGTCCCGAGCCTCGATGGGAATTTGATGATATGCTCGTGTTGGGTCGGGGGTGGCTTGATTGTCGAAGCGATGATGAGTCCCAGGAAAAGCGGATGAATTTCCGCGCAGAAATTGTAACGAAAAACACGGGTAGAAAACTTCGGGGTTTTGCGCGACGTGCGGCTGTTTATTTGGACACTTGTAAAAAGGAACTAACTACAATAATCTAAGCTTAGTGGCTCCAGAGTGGAGCGGAGACTTGGGGAAGAGTTGGAGAGGGAGAGCGAAGGGCAGTGCGAGCGAGCGAGATGTGGAGATCTGGAGAAAACTGCTGCTCAACACTGCCTGCCGAAATTAAACGCCCTTTTGGCGTGAACATTCTCCCCCCCCTTGCGAGGACCACCGTAGCAAGACCCTCAGTATAGTAGACTCAGGAACATGATTGAAGCGAAGATCGGTCTTCCTTATGTAGTAGAGTGTGGTGGCCCTTTCCACACTTGTGGCAGTGATGACCACTGCGGCAGGAGTCCTCGGAATGATCGTGGGCCAAGCAATTGGAACAGTACTTGTGGATACGTACTTCCTGGAGCCGTTTCTCGGCACTAAGCCGCAGAAAGCGGTGGCATTTCCGTAGCGGATGGATCTTTTGGCAGACTCGGCATTGGTAGGATTTAATACCTCGGGAACGTCTGCCATCCAAGGCGGGATATGGAACCCAATAGTCGGAATTCTTTGTAGGAAGGACCCTTATAATCGGGTCCGGATCGGAAATTCTATTAGTCCCACACGCGTTGGAAACACGCGCTGAGAAGGACGAAATTCTGTATGGGATTGAGGCCGATACTGGCTCTGGAGGTCTGGATGCAATCGAAGTCATTGTAGAATTGTTGCTTGGATGCAACAGCGTATGATGTCGACTTTGGCAAGTGAAACAAGTGTTAGGGCTTGTGCAATCCTGCAATTTATGGCTGCTTGCAAAGCAGTTGGAGCATAGCTGTTTATCTTGGATGTAGGCTAAACGATCATTTAACTGCATTTGGAGAAAGCGTGGACATATACGAATGGGGTGTTTTTCCTTTAAACACAGATCGCAGCCTTTGGGTATTGGAAGTACCCTCGTGGAAAATGAATTTATTTTTGGAAGTTCTGTCAATGCATTTGTGGCTTTGGACTGGACTTTAAGTAAATTAGCAGGCCGGATGCTATCGACGGCCTCTAGAGTTCGATGGCGGTTTGTTAAGAAGGAATTAAGCTCGAGCCAAGTGGGAATTTCGGCTTTATTTTGGATGGATTGCTCCCATAATGAGAGCGTGACCTTTGGAAGCTTCGTGGAGCACATGTAAACGAGGATAGGGTCCCAATTCTCAATGTTAATGCCGGAAATTTGTAAGGACGTTAAGCAACCTTGAATGGTGTGTTGAAGTTCCTTTAAGGCTGCTCCAGACTCTTGTGCTATGGATTGCACATTGAAAAAGGATTTAAGGTGGCTGTTAACCTGCAATCGCTTATTTTCGAAACGCTCAGTGAGATTTGTCCAAGCTGAGCGAAAGCCTTCATTGGTGAAACTATGGAATGAGCTTCGCCACTAGTTTTTGAATTTAAATGAAATAACTTTTCAACGGAAGTGAGACTAGGATTGTCTATATATATCGCCTTGAAAAGGTCCCGGAAAGTCGGCCAGCGAAGATAATCGCCCGAGAAAACCTCTGTGTCGATAGGAGGGAGTCGACAGCCATAAGATCTTGAACTTTGGGACGGAGTTACTGGAGCTTGAGATACTTGGGTGGAGCCCTGTTGGATTTCGATTTGCTCGAGAATCTGAGCGGCGAACTTTTCGTATACATCGTACGTTTCGTTGTATTTCGCTTTAAGAATGGATTTGGCGTCTGCGGCGCTCTCGCCTGCAGCCACAATGCATTCGGAGCATGTGTCGTAAGCCTCCTTTACCTTTTGCCATAAGGAACTGACATGCTCGCGACGGATTTTAGATGCGGATAACGTTGGTGTGGGTGCACCCGGAAAGTTTAAAGTGGCTTCAAAATGGCTCAGAGTGTCAGCTGTGACAATAAATTTATTTAGGGCGGATTTTGCTTGAGAAGCCATTACGGACAGGAGTTTAAAATTTATTGCGAAATCGTTTACACGGAAATTATTGTGAATTGGAATTTAGGAACCAATTGAAAGTCCGTCGGTCACACTGTATTGTGTGGAGGAAACTGTATGGCGATTTGAAATAATTTCGAAAATAAGTATTTAAGTGTATGCACAAAATAAATAATTATTAAATTATGCAAAGGGAAAATATGGTCACACTGGTGCACGGATAGGGAAAAAAAAAAATTAATTGTTTAACAATATTAAAATTCGGATTTATGGTGGTTTTTTTTATAATTATTGTAGGCACTTGACCCACTGTGCGATGCCGAATACTTGGAGAGTACGTAGCTGTGTGTATGTATGTATGTGGCTAGCTAACAGCTGGATACTGTAAGTCACCGATTGAGGGAGTTCTGGAGACTTATTGCGAATAGCGGAATAGCTTTGAAATGCAAAATGTGTTTGCGGGATTTTATTAAAACAATTAGCTCAAAAATGTATGTAGATGAAGTGGACTGTATTTTGGAATATAAATGTAAAAATATATGCACGCAGCAGGAAACACAGTAAAATCACAAAAGCTGCCAGTTTCGGCGGATCACTTTGATTTTGAAATATTCACTGTGGCTGGACTATATATTTTTTACACACGGAAAAATGTAGTTTATTGACCACGAAAACATATAGGGTCTTGGATTTGATTTATAAATGCATAGTAGTATAAGTAAACTTTATTAGAATATTTATGTGAATATATACGCGCAGCTGGAACACAGTAAAAAATGCAGAGTGCAATTTTTGCGGAACAATTTTAGATCGGAAATTTTTACTGTGGCTTGGTTATATTTTTGGATTAAATTATTGAAGCTATTTGTAATATCCATGTAGAGCTAGAAATATTTATCTTCTTGGATGTGCACAATTGTAAATTATTTGGCACTACGGAAATGGAAATATGTATGCGGAATAATTTCGAGTGTACGAAATTTCGGGAAGTGCAAAATATGGAAAAATTGCCGCTCGCAAACAAAAGGAATTAAAATATATATTAAATGCCGTTGCGTCGGATTTTATCGCTTTTCGAATTAGACAATAAATCATACAACAAGTTGAACGAAATGGGGTTCAAGCAACTGGCTGTATGACCGGCAAATAATAACAATTGGAAATGGAACTTAGCTGAAACGGTTCAAGCCACCGTAGGCGCTGGAGATAATCTTCGGAAAAATCCAGGAGTGGAAGTCCAAAGATCCGGTAGAAGGATCAAATGTTGGGTCGGGGGTGGCTTGATTGTCGAAGCGATGATGAGTCCCAGGAAAAGCGAATGAATTTCCGCGCAGAAATTGTAACGAAAAACACGGGTAGAAAACTTCGGGGTT